>NC_068417.1:8945924-9557591 GCF_023724105.1 Carassius gibelio | reverse complement strand
TTCATAATTTGTTAGTTTATTGGAGGTACAGAAAATGACACAACAACTATTCGGCAAATATTGTCCAGTGTATTTCAATTATTTTTGGCTGGTGTCGACCAACAATGAAAAATCGTTGTCTGGCTTCCTTTCAGTGTCCTTTTTATCTTTCCGTCAGCTTTCTCCAACCATTCATCCCAGCGACTGCACAAAATAGTTAACAAATTTGGTGGAGAAAGCCGGTTGGGTATTACGAAGTAGCCGGTCATGACCCCGTATCCCCATGCAAATTACGCATGATTGTCAATATATTGAACAGTAATAATCTGTTTACTCCTGTTTCTGTTGTTCTTTATGTGTGTGTTTGGTGATACAGATGAAATATCAGTGATGGAGGGAGATTCACTCACTTTAAACTCTGATTTTATTGAAATGATGGATGATGATGAGTTTTGGAGGATTCGGTCGAAGGTTTTGACTGATGATCAGATTGAGTGGAGGTTTTTAAAGACTTTAATAGCTAAAATCAATAGACATGTTAACACAAGCACCGTATACGAGTATGTTCTTGATGGGAGATTCAGAGACAGACTGAATTTGGACAATCAGACTGGATCTCTGACCATCACAAACACAACAACTGAAGATGCTGGAGATTATAAACTAAAGATAACTGGAACAAAACCATCATCAATAACGTTTAGAGTTTCTGTCTTTAGTAAGTTGTGATTGTTTTTCCTGTCCTTCACATATGCTTGATATTAATGATTACTGACTGAGCTGATCTCAGTTTGATGTTTTTATTCCTCAGACTCTGAACACTGTTGTGGTTCTACTGGAGCTGTGATCCGATTGGTCCTCTCTGCTCTGGTGGGCGTGGCTACTGTCATTCTTCTGGTTTATGACATCAGATCCTGAAGAGCTGAACAAGATCAACCACATATTCACACCTCAGGGAACATGACTGATGATGTTATTTCTCACAAATTACAGTGTATTCATATTTGTGAGATTTGTTAAATTAATACTATATGTTAATATATATGTTCATTTTTTCAACAACGTACAGAAGTCTAAAGCAGAATGCGAACTTCACAGGTCCTTCAAGTGTGTTTTATTCTTCTGGTGTTTTTGTCATAATACTGATGATTATTTGAGCTTGTGCTATATTGTTCACTGTCAAATTTGTAAAAAAAAAAAAACTTCCACAAATCGAAAGTAACAGCAAAGTTGCTTTACAGTACAGTGCGTTTCCACTACAGCGTAAATCTGAGCTCTGTACCGCTGGTAATGCCACAATGCCACTGCTTTGGGGCATGCCAAAATTTAGGGCAGAGCACACCTCTTAAAGTAGTCATATAATGCGATCTCAAGTTTTCCTTTACAAGCTGTTTGTGCATATATACGTTCCCTAAAGTTGCAAATACTAAAGTCTGAAACCCAAAGAGATATTCTTTATAAAAGTGAAGCACCCCCTAGTAATAGTAATTGGTTGCCGCATGCTTTTTTTCGTTCAATATTTATATAAAGTTGAGGAATGCCCAAACTTTTTGATGCTCTTGAACGCTTTCAACACTTTCTCTGCACCGCTTTCAATCCCATGATGCACCACGCATGCATTTAAATACATCCGGGAAACATCCCACAGCACAACAACCTGAGCCCAAATTCAGTCTATTATCACTTTAACTTTAACTATCTTAGTATCCGGCTCCACTAGCCAGATCAATAAACAAACACAGACCAGAAGAAATTAACTTCAGGCCAGGTGCGTGCGCCCGATGAAACCATCTATATTTCTCAGATTAAACACATAAATCTCTTTTTACTACTGAAGTCCATCTGTCATCAGTATTTGCTTGCATTTATCAATAAACTTTTCCCACTCTGAGGATCAAGTCTCTCCATGCTTTATTACATATGTTATGTGGCTCCTGGATTGTGTATTTCATTACTGTCACATATAAGCTTTACATTATTTAAAACATTATTTGTAAATGTTTACATTATAATTCAGATCATTAGTTGTATTTTTTTTTTTCTAAGATAATTAACAAAATTATTTCCCACAACTTCTACTTTAACCGGAGATAATATTGATTTGCAAAATATAATAATATACTCTGTGAACAGTTGAAGCCTACATACTGTATACAGTATTTTAGTGATCAGTTTGTGTCTGTGTTTCATCTGAGGATGAACAATATCATCTTGTGGCTCAGCCTGAATCTGCTTGTTATCAGGAGTGATTTGCTCAGTATCCTCTGCCACTGACTCCACTAGTTCTGTCTGATTGCTTTTGAATTATAATATAAATATATATTATAATTATTGCACACATAGAGTGAGCCAAACACTTACAGGATCTCATGACGAGACGGTTGCTTTAAGACACTTTTAACATGTTTTGGGTCAGTTTATTACTGTTGAAAATGAAGCAAACAGTCTACATTATATGAAGTTGATGCCTACTAGAGCTAAATGCAAGAAAGCTCAAAGATTATGAAATAACTGACAAATAAAGTGTGAAAAAATAAATCTGTAATTGGTCAGACACATCAACACAGAGTAACTGGGTAGATTTTGACCGACAGTGAAGATTCACATGACTATATAACAGATCAGCTTCACATTAGATCATTGGAGAAGAGATCTCCAAAGAGAGCAAAGGACACTGCCTTCCCCAAACCAGACCCCACTCTCCCTCTCCCCTTTCACCCAAACCCTACCCACCACCAGGTTTGACTAAGTTCAATAAGAATATCTATACACCACATATGATATATCTTGTGAATCTGTTGCCTTTCCCTTTATATTTAATAAAAATATTAAATTCATTAAATTAGAATGTCATGGAAAAGTTCATATATTTCAGTAATTCAACTCAAATTGTAAAACTTGTGTATAAAATAAATTCAGGGCACACAGACTGACATAGTCTCTGGTTCTTTTAATTGTGATGATTTTGGCACACATTTAACAAAAACCCGAAAAATTCTATATCTCAACTAGGCCGGTATCAAATTTTCCTGTTGCGTTTAATTGATAAGGCTTTTATCACGGTATATGTTATTATCAGGATATTGAAATTTTGTTCTAAAAAAGTGTTCATAATACAGTGTAAAATGTTAAATAACTTTTTTTTTCTTATAACAAAAATAACTAAACATTTTAAACAATAAAGCAATACAGAAAAATATGAAAGTTACATTTTTACACATTAAAGTGCAAAAGAACTATAAAAACCAATAGGTATCACTTTACTGTAAGACCTCATTAGTTAAGCTTAGTTAATGCATTAACATTCAAGGCAAGGCAAGTTTATTTATAGCACATTTCGTACACAATGGTTATTCAAAAAGAAAGTAAAAAAAAAGTAATGAAGAAAAATAATCACAAAAATAAAACAAGCAATTTAAGAACTTGAAAATGAAAATGATTTAAAAATGGACTTAAAATGAATTTAAGACAGTTTAAAAATAGAAAATGATTTGACATAAAATACAGTGCAATACATAAAATATAGTGTAATCAGTTTGTACATCGCATAGTGCTCATTCAATAAATGCACAGCTAAACAATGAGCAATAGCTACATTTACTATAGAAGTTATTAATCTTTGTTAAAAAATCTTAAAAGTCTTAGTTCATGTTAGCTCATTAAATAACACAGTTGCATCTTTCAATTTTAACAATGTGTTGTTAAATATTGGAATACCTAAGATGAATGTGAATGTTCAGAATATTTTTTTTCATTGGCAGTTTATATTAATAAGTTATAATTGAAGTCATAATTGCCATAATAAGCCATACAAAAAGTGTGAATGAACAATAAAAGATCAAAACACTTTTAAACAATATCTAGGGCATTTGTAGTCCAGATTTTTTATTTTTAAAAATGAATGTTTGAAGATAAACAGCCTATTAAGTCTAAATATTTCAGTAGTTGGCTCTGTAATAAATACCATAGGAAAAAAACAAATCTGAATAGTTATTTAAGATTATTTATGGTTTAGAAAGTAACAGCTGCTTTTTTTTTTACTGTGTTAACAGGGTAAGGGCTGCATTTAGCGCCATCTGCTGTCACAGAGTGAATGTGATTTCATCTCACGTGTTCCTCCATGTGCTTCTCATTTTACATCAGAGCCCATGTGCTCTTTCAAGTACCGAATACCTGCACAAGTCTAATCTCAACAAATTAGAATATGGTGACATGCCAATCAGCTAATCAACTCAAAACACCTGCAAGCCTGAGCCTTCAAAATGGTCTCTCAGTTTGGTTCACTAGGCTACTTAATCATGGGGAAGACATACAGTTGTCCAGAAGACAATCATTGACACCCTTCACAAGGAGGGTAAGCCACAAACATTCATTGCCAAAGAAGCTTGATGTTTACAGAGTGCTGTATCCAAGCATGTTAACAGAAAGTTGAGTGGAAGGAAAAAGTGTGGAAGAAAAAGATGCACAATCAACACAAGGGTGTCAGGGTTACTGAGGGAGAGGACCCAGATGCAGAGTGAACAAGGAACGTTTATTGACAAAAGACAAAGCACGATAGGAGGGAGTGGCTTGAACAGTCCAGACAGTAGGATTGGGTAGATGGGTAGACAGTGGAGCAGGCAGTTGGGGGGGGGATGACCGCCGAGGGGGGCTCTGGGTGACAACCGAGTGCAGGACCGTTGAGGAGGCTGTGCAAGGGACCAGACCACAACACCAGGAACCAAGGGCACTTGACTATAGAGGTATAGCCACACACGTCAGCCCTCCAGGCGGGGAGACCCAGTAGCCAGGGAGAAGGCAGCGGGCAAGACAGGAACAGACAGAACTCACAAAACACTAGACAAGACTTAAGACAACATGAGAACAACAACAACAACTATAATAATAATAATAATAATAATAATAAAAGGGCAAAAATCAGACAAGGGTGTTATGACCTAGAAACCAGATTAACTAGGGAAATAACCAAAGTAAACTAAAAAGGTAAAGAAACAAATACAAAACAAAGTTCTAGAAATAACTGGAAGACTAACCAAGAAAATAACTCAAAAGGGGAAAATAAATACTTTAAATAACAAGTCAAACTTAAGTCAAATTAAAAGTGAGATCCAAACAAAAAGAAACACTTAAACTAGACTAGAATAAACAGTGACAAGATAAACTTAAACTAACAAATACCAGACTTAAACTGACAAGGGAAAACCGCTATTAGTTTAGAACAGCTAGCACGCTAAGCAGACACTAACTCACACACAAAACGAACCAGCAAACACATGAGGGAAATTATCACAATAAAAGCATACAGAGACATGAGGAACAGGTGACAACACTCTGACTAATGGGGACTAAACAAGGGGGCGTGACCAGGGAAAACAAGGAGGTGGGACAAGAGCACGTGGTAGACACAAGAGACACAACCATGTGCTCAGGCACAAAATAAACAAAGACACATTGAACAAAGACAGTACAGACAAGACTGTCAGGGCAGGATCCTGACAAAGGGCTTCCATATCACCTCAGCAGTGCCACAAACTGATCACCTCCATGCCACACCAAATTGAGGCAATAATTAAAGCAAAAGAAGCATCTACCAAGTATTGAGTACATGTACAGTAATTGAAAGTTTTTTTTATTATTATTATTATTGGTCTTATGAAGTATTATAATTTGTTGAGATATTGAATTGGTGGTTTTTTGCTAAATGTGAGACTACTACATAAGTCTGTGTGCACTGAATTTATTTACTTTATTAAGTTTTCCACAACATTCTAGTTTATTGAGATGCACCTGTATGCCAGAGGCCTCTGTGCGACTGGTAAAATGGTCTCAATTTCACAGCAGTCACTTATATTATTATAGAAAGACTAAAAACTTTTGAAGAATTCTGTTCTGCTGCTGAGGGGTGTGTCTCCTTCAGGGTCTGTGAGAATGTTTTTCTGTCTCTGGCCAGGTGTGACCCTGGACCACGAGATCCTAACAAACCAGAAGACAGTTGAGATAGTGGAACAAATGAGAAAGAAGCCACCAGACGTAGCTTGAAAAAACCCACTAAAAGGAGCGGCGTCTAAACAGAATGATCAGATAGTATCCATGAGCTTTTATTACACTTCATATTTAAGCATTTTCAGACTTTTGGAAAACACTTGGAAATGCTAGTGTGGACAGAGACACATGACTGTTTATTTCTGCTTAATTTGCACAGGTATTGACTTAAACTTTGACTTAAATTACTTCAGACAAGCTGTTTGCTGATCGCCTGAACTTTGCTTGTTCCTGCTTTTGAGTTTGAAAATGTAAGGCCAGCATAATCTTGTTTAGTTTCGTGATGTAAAAGAGGATGGACATCAGGAAATAAACTGTGATGAAGGTTAGGGGATGAGTCACGCACAACCAGATAAATATCACAGTTCACTTGTTTTGAAGACATTTTAAGGTCTACTATCGAGAGCATTTTAGGGAACCTATGAGGAAAATGGCAGTCAAACTAATTTTGTTCTGTTTGTGTTTGTGGCGGCTGGTTGGTGAGTTTGAAATGTGTTTTTATGGCTGAAGTTCTTTATGTGAAATATTCACTGTTTGCTTT
Organism: Carassius gibelio; assembly: GCF_023724105.1. Lineage (NCBI taxonomy): Eukaryota > Metazoa > Chordata > Actinopteri > Cypriniformes > Cyprinidae > Carassius > Carassius gibelio. Next base: position 9,551,029 of record NC_068417.1, on the reverse strand, counting down.
AATTCAAAATCACCACAAAGATGCAGTTTTTAATCAGTTTGTGGTTTGGAAATTGATTACATTGAATCTTGTGTTTGTTCTTCAGGTGTGTTTGGTGATGATGAAGTGAAGTCAGTGTCAGTGATGGAGGGAGATTCAGTCACTCTAAACACAGATCTTACTGAAATACAGACTTTTGATCTGATAATGTGGAGGTTTGGACCGAACGACGTGCTCATAGCTAAACTCATTGTAGGGTACATCTTTTTATATGATGGTATTGAGGGATTCGGGGACAGACTGAAACCGGACAATCAGACTGGATCTCTGACCATCACAAACATCACAACCACACACTCTGGACTTTATACAGTTAACATCTTTAGCCAAAGAATGATCAGATATAGATTCAATGTTACTGTCTATGGTAAGTAACAGTAACAGTGTAATTTGTGCAGCCAGCTTCATAAAAATACATTTCTTTAGGTGTATTTACCCAAATAATTATTTATCTATAAAACAAACCATTTAAGATCACATGAACTGTCATTTATGTACTTTGTCCTTTCGTTTTTAAATGGTCTCTTATTTTGTTATTTTATAAGGCATTTTCCTCTTTGACAGTGTAATCTTGTTAAATATGAATCGATTGTAAATCTTGAGAAATGAGTTGAGATGAACAGTATAAGTATTAAATACTCACTAGTTCTCAATAAAAACACTGACAAATAAAACAGTCTTAATTATTGTTACTTACTGTTCATTTATGCTCTAATGTTTTCAGCTCATCTACCTGTTCCTGTCATCAGCAGAAACACTTCACAATGTTCATCATCATCATCATCATCACAGCAGAATTGTTCACTGGTGTGTTCAGTGGTGAATGTGAGTCATGTGACTCTCTCCTGGTACAAAGGAAACAGTTTATTGTCCAGCATCAGTGTGTCTGATCTCAGCATCAGTCTCTCTCTACCTCTGGAGGTGGAATATCAGGAGAAAAACAGCTACAGCTGTGTGATCAACAATCCCATCAGAAACCAGACCACACATCTGGACATCAGCAAACTCTGTCACACATGTACAGGTACAACAGATCTGGAGTTAGCGTTTATTATGTTTCAATCGAAAAATGACTCATATATTTCAATTGCTGCTTTCAAATATTGTCAATCACTGTCAAACCTTTTGCGAATCAATTGTTTGGAACCAGTGATTTGGAGTCACGCGATTTTAGTAAACGGATATTATTCATTATGAATTCCAGACTGTTTGGTTATTCAGTGAAATTATTAGTACACTTTTATTCAAAACTCACTTTAAACCCCGATCAAGTGTTTGTAATAACATTGTTTTGCAGTCACAAGTGGAATTTGGTCGTTTACTATTGTAAAAATATGCTATTTATAGCCTTTTACATCGTAGATTTTGCTTTAAACAGAGACATTCATATTAATGATTTTTATTTATCTATTAATTTATTTACTTATCTATTTAATTGTTTGCTGCTACAACAACAGATTTATATCCCATATTACTAAATTTGCTGATTGTTTCTGAATAATGTTCAGGTCCAGTGCATTATCAGTTCTCATGATGAATCTGCAGCAGATTTCTTTCACTAATTGTCATGTATTAGATATTTTTTTTCTCTTTTAACTCTTTGTGTTTGTGTTTGTCTGACAGGAATCTGAGACGGCGCTGATGAACACGTGTTTCAGCTCTGAACAATGATTAAACTTTCTCTGATTCTATTTCTCACAAATTATGCTCTGATCACAACAAGTTCATCAGCCTTTTACACTTTATTACTGATGTATATATAATGTGATTTTAGTTTTTTATATTTCCTCTAAATGATCTTCCTCTAATGAGTTTATTGTGATCCTGAATGAAGAATACTCTAGATTATCAAATAATGCTTTATTTAGTATAAACATGTTTTCCCCCCTCTCTCCACATCCGCCTGCCCTCTTGAATAAAGTTTTCTCCATGCTTTATTAAATTATGTCAAGCGCCCCCAGGGGGAATACTTGTATATGTATATACACATTTTTATCAGAGCACAACATATTGAGCTTTATATTATTAAAACCTAATTTGTAACTGTATAGTATCTTTAACTCTTTATTTCTTATTTAATATATATTTACTATTAATTGTCATTTGTTTACTCTGTTAACTAATTTATTAATGCATTGCCTCATTTTTTATTTATTTGTTTATGGAATCATAACATCGGGTTTTGGGAAAACAATAATCAATATAAAATGTGTTTATTTTCTTTAAAATAATCAGTGAATTTGTCGAGTTTGTTCTCAGAAGCGGAAGTCGTCATAGATCGGGAAGCCTCTAGTGGTGAATGGAGTCCACAGCAGCTGCGTTCAGCCCCGACAAACCACTGCAAAACGTTTTTTAAACGGAAACGGTGGTGCACTGAACACCCTGTTCTGATGATGCAAGAGAATGCCATTCTTTCTGTTCTTCATAAAGAATTTTCTGAGCCTGATGAAATCTGTATAAATACATGTTAAATACGCAAAATACACTCAATGTTACAGTCACTGCCCTTGCTGTCCTGGATAAAAGACAACATCCCAATAGCATGAAGGGTTTGTAGAAACTGTGTTTGCTAATTATTGTGATCCGACATTTGCCTCGCATTTCAGGATGAAAAGACAACCATTTCAGGTGACGAATACTCCACTTCTTACCCGAGACTGTGTTATGATCTACATGACCTTATTATTTTTATTGTAAGTATTAGGCTTATCATTATTGTTGATCACTGTTGTTGTGCTATGGTATTGTAATATTTACCATTTTATAATCAGAGGACTATAGAAAAGTTTATGAAAGTGTCACTCCGCAATAAAATAGCAAAATACATATATATAGTATTTTTATGTTCCATTAATCAGTATTTCGCACACCTTCCTAAGGAAAGGATATGAACCAGAAGAAATTGCAATTACTAAATGAAATTTACAAAGACTTCAAGAAGTTCCAGATCTATACTTGTGCTCTTATTATTTCAGTTATTTTGTCTTTAATGTAATTAATAATCTGCAACACATATACTTGCTCTTGGGGATTTCTTTTTGAGGTTAATTACATTGTGAAGCTGTCTCTTTAATATCCCGTGGTTTTAAACCAAACAAGACAAAATGCTTTAAGGATTGTTTCTGATCCAGGCCTCTAAACTTCATTTTCTCCAGAATAAAAGAAGAAAGCTAAAATCTTGTTTCAACTAGAGTTTCAAAGAAGTTATTTTCTCTAGATTTGCCAAAATGCCACATTTCTATTAAACAATTACATTTACAGGTTTCTAAGTGTTTTCTCTCCATTCAATTGATGAATTTTGTTATAACACGACATGCAAACATTATGGTTACCCTCTAAAGAAATACAAAAGGACATTTGTTTCCCATTTGTTTCACACATAATCTGTACAGAAATCTGGTTTGATCTGTCAGTGGATAAACAGCTTTTGTATGGCGTTATTTTACTGACAAATGTCAAGAGCGCATCATTGTAGCACAAAAGCACATTAATAGCGAGTGCAAATCTAGTCCAAAAAAAAGGCGAAGAAGAACTGGACTGAACAACAACCATAAAGTCAGTGACGATGAAAAAGAGAATGACGTGTTCTCCCTTGTTGGTGGTTTTTCAATGTATACTTCAGACATGGGTCACAACGAGGGGTTCCTCATAGCGACCCCTGAAGGACGCAGTTCGAAGTTTCCTTGAAAGGAAAACTATGACACAGCAAGTTATGGTACATTAAAGACACACATATTTAATAATATATATTTTCTTAAAGACCTTAAAGACAGATGAGCTAGTGGAACAAATGAGAAAGAAGCCACCAGCAGTAGCTTGCAAAAACAACTAAAAGCTGCAGTGTCTAACATGATTTGTGTATTTGACAATACATAGAATGATTATTTTAGTGTAATCTGGGAGCCAGATAGTATATCCATGAGCTTTTATCATATTTCACAGACTTATTCACAGATTTTTAGACTTTTAGAAAACACTTGGAAATGCTAGTGTGGACAGAGACACATGTCTGTTTATTTCCGCTTAATTTGCACAGGTATTGACTTAAACTTTGACTTAAATTGCTTTACACAAGCTGTTTGCTGACCGCCTGAACTTTGCTTGTTCCTGCTTCTGAGTTTGAAAATGTAAGAGATCAGGATAATCGTGTTTATTTTTTGGATTCACGCACAACCAGATATAAATCACAGTTCACTTGTGTTTCCGACATTTTACGCATTGCTATCGAGAGCATTTTAGGGAACCTATGAGGAAAATGGCAATCAAACTAATTTTGTTCTGTTTGTGTTTGTGGCGTCTGGTTGGTGAGTTTGAAATGTGTTTTTATGGCTGAAGTTCTTTATGTGAAATATTCACTGTTTTTTTTTTTTCCAAATAGTTGTTCTGTAAACAACACTGAAGCCCAAACAGCAACAGTTTTGCTTCAGTTTGATTATTTTCATTAAGATTTTTCACAAAGATGCAATTATTAATCAGTTTTGTGGTTTAGAAATTGATTTTAATTGTAATTTCCAAACAGTTTGCTTTAGTAATCCATCATATAGTTATTTAAAGGTGTATCATTTAAACAGAAGAATCTTTGTTCTTCAGGTGTGTTTGGTGATGATGAAGTGAAGTCAGTGTCAGTGATGGAGGGAGATTCAGTCACTCTAATCTCTAATCTTACTGAAATACAGAAAGATGATCTAATAATGTGGACGTTTGGACCGAACAACTTGCTCATAGCTAAACTCATTAGACTGTCCAGTACGATCTTTACATATGCTGTTTTTGCTGGAAGATTCAGAGACAGACTGAAACTGGATCATCGGACTGGATCTCTGACCATCACAAACACAAAAACCACAGATTCTGGACTTTATGAAATGACCAATAAAGGAAACAGACAGATCAAATACAGATTTCATGTTACTGTCTCCGGTGAGTCACAGTAATAGTAATTAACATGTTTTTTTTTTTTTAAATAAGCTAAAACAAACAAAACACTTACTCTTAAAGGGATACTCCATCCCAAAAATGAATATGTTGTAATTATTCACTTACCCTCATGTCGTTCCAAACCCGTGAAAGCTTTGTTCGTCTTCAGAACATAATTTAAAAATTTTTGGATGAAAACCAAGAGGCTTGAGACTGTCCCATAGACTGCCAAATAAATAACAGTGTCAAGGTCCAGGAAAATATGAAAGACATCATCAGAATAGTCCATCTGCTATCAGTGGTTCAACTGTAACATTATTAAGTGATGACAATACTTTTTGTACACAAAGAAAGCAAAAATAACAATGTGATCTCATGAGAATACGTGTGTATTTTTACGTTAAATGTGGTTTCTACCACACGTACATTTAGTTACGTTTTCATGCACATAAAAACGTACAATTTTGACGTATTTATAGCAGTAAAACGTACAAATACTTACGTGTTAGCAGCTAAAAAAACGTAAATGGTCTAACATAAAGTTTAAATTTATATGAATTCGCATGTTTTAATATTAAAATTGTGGCTTTAATTATTTAAATCTGTTGTATTTAATTGTCATATCAATACATGTTTTTATTGAATTTATTGAAAGCAGTTTACTCATCTACTTAATAGGAAATAACATTTCTGTGCATGCTGCAAACTCATTTAGGGGGATTACATAATGTTAAATGAGACTGCACTTTGAAACCTTAAAATGAATACAATTTATGTAATTGTTTAACCATTTTGTAATATTTTGCTGTGCGATTTTCTCCTATCCAATGACTGACAATACAACCATAGATACACAAAGCACAGCATAAAATTACAAATCACATCCATTTTATTTGTTTGCTGTACTCCATATCTTTAGAATCCAGATGTTTGCAAGGAACATATCCAAATTCAGCCCTTTATCAATCGATCTTCATCTTCATTCTCAGCAACAGCGACCGTCACAGTCAAAGCCCGCGCTCGTTATGATTCGAATTTGAAAATAGCGCCAGTGCTCCACCCTCGAGAAATGTTACGACATGGTTTACGGCACTGATTCGAACACTCATTGGTTCTCACCTATTTCGTCACAGATTGTGACATGCCGTGTTTCAGTTGATAGACATTTGAAATCAGTACTGCGCCAGTGCGCCTTCACGGAGAGACAGATTCATAATTTTACGGATTAATAAATTAAATTCTGCTCTGTACTCTATAAAAAGTATTACCTCCAGAGAGGACAGCGACTGGAACTCATTATCATTTGAACTACTTTTGGGACCACTTTTGATATTTTCGCAACAAATAAATGATTAACGTTACATTGGTCTGTTGTTCGTTTATTTATAACTGTAACGTTATGTAGTTTTAAGAATTGGTCATGGGTAGGTGTAGGATTAACGTTAGTAGCTCAAAATAACCTTTTAATGTTATATTTTTTACTAAAATTGTCATTTTCCTACAAATTTCTGTCCATTATGTTTTATTCTTTTAACGTTCTGTATAAAATGGGTAGGTTTAGGTTCGGGTGGGGTTTAGGGATCTTACATTTATCAAAAAAAATATAAAAGGGGAAAATATACATAAGTATTAAACAAATTAATCAGATACGCACTGAAAAGCAGCTTCATGAGCAAATTTCTATGGATAACTGACTGTTCAGAGAACACGTTCTATCTGTACGTATTTGAGATTGTTTTTACGTAAATTTAGATACGTATCGAACCTGTAATTACGTCCAGATAATACATAAATGACACTGTAAATACATAAAGGCACATACGTATTGGACAGTTTTAATTTACGTCTAAATATGTATGTTTTGATTGTGAGATCAGACTGAAAATAATGACTTTATTCAACAATTTGTCTCCTTTTTTCTCCAAATGAGTGTAGGGTCATTTTGGCAAATGTGAGCTGAACACAGATGGCCTATCCTCTTCTGTATCAGCCGTGACACAAGGATAAATTTTTTACATGTATTTATGCTTTGGTTTGAAAGCAAGCGCGGAGTGTACACAATCTGCATACTGCTCAGATTTGCCAAACTGGTGCTAGGCTGATTTGGAGAGACACAGAGGAGAGGAATTGTTGAATAAAGTTTTTTTTTTAATTTTTTTAATTCTGTACAAAAAGTATTTTTCATCGCTTCATAACATTACAGTTGAATCACTGAAGGCAGATGGACTATTCTGAAGATGTCTTTCATACTTTTCTGGACCTTGACACTGTTATTTATTTGGCAGCTAATGGGACAGTCACAAGCCTCCCGGTTTTTATTCAAAATATCTTAAATTGTGTTCAGAAGACAAACAAAGTCTAGTTTACTGGTTTGGAACGACACATTTTATTGTTTTTGAATGATGTTCAGGTCCAGTGCAATGATAGATTTTCATGATGAATTTGCAGCAGATTTCTTTCACTAATTGTGATTTATCGGGGTTATTTTTCTCTTTTAACTCTTTGTGTTTGTCTTTGACAGGAATCTAAGATGGCGAAGTGCACGTGTTTCAGCTCTGAAAAACTGAATAAAATCTGTGATTCTATTGGTTCACAAATTATGCTCTGATCACAACAATTTCATCTGCCTTTTACACTTTTTACTGATGTATATATAATGTGATTTTAGTATTTTATATTAAGTGATCTTCCTCTAATGAGTTTATTGTGATCCTGAATGAAGAATACTCTAGATTATCAAATAATGCTTTATTTAGTATAAACATGTTTTTCCCCCTCTCTCCACATGTATCCGCCTTCCCTCTTAAATAAAGTTTTCTCCATGCTTTATTAGATAATGTCAAGCGCCCACTGGAGGATTACTTGTATATGTATATACACATTTTCATCAGAGCACAACATATTGAGCTTTATATTATTAAAAACAAATTTCTAACGTTATATTATTTATTAAGCTCATTTGTTACTATTTTATTGAAGCATTGCCTCATTTTAAAGATAAATATTTATGGAATCATAACATTTCATTTTGGGAAAATAATAATAAATGTAAAATAGGTATTATTTTCTTTAAAATAATCAGTGAAGTGGTTGATCTAGACCAACATAAACATGCAAATGTTGTAATGCCCAAATCAAAGCCAAAGCTTCCATAATTCAGGTGATATAAATTAAACTTGCGGGAGAGGAAACTGATAGGACGGACCACGCCCTCCTCACCGTCCTGTTGGAGGACAGCACCTGCACCAACTTTACTTGACTTTGGAATCCTCCATCTCATGAACATCCCCTGCAATTTAACTAAAACACCAGGAATGGAAACCCATACTCAGAACTTGTTTTTTTTTTGAGTATGGGTTTCCATGCGTCGGATCCTCAAAGGCCATGTGGTGGAAACATTGACACGTCTCCTCTGTTTGTTTAGTCAGCAGGCACAATGCACTTCTGACACCATGTCACACACACCAGGTATATGTTCTCTTGTGGTTTTGAGAACAGCAGCTCATCAGAGCCTCACATACAATGCAACACTTGGAAAAAAGCTAAATGTTCTAAATTAATTCTTTGAATTTAGTGTAAGAAAGTCAGTTAAAGTTAAAGTTGTGAGTTAAAGTTGAACCTGCTGTGGTCTGATTTATCTACATCTAATGTGGTTTGGTCTTCTGGTCTACAAGCAGGATCTGCGTAACATCTAAAGCAAGGCTGAAAGAGGTCAGTGGTTTGTGGGTGAAGTGTCTCTTTATTTTATCCTCTGCTGAATATGAACCATATGTGCATCACTGATGAACTACGCAGCTGATCATCTCAAAACATCATTAGAAACTGATATAATCCAACACTCATTCAACTCTTCACTCTTCTGCTGTTTGCATACAGGGCCAACATTCACATTAAAATATAGTTACAGTTAAATATTATAATATTATATTGAAATATAAAAATCATTGCTAATTTGCATGACTTCCTGTGTTAAAGGAAATGGTCATGTGAGAATAAACTGTGACAGAGGTTCAGTCTTGTTGAGGAAAGACCACAAACACACACAGCATCAGTTCAGTCGTGTTTCAGAGGTGTTAAGTATTGCTATTGTGGGTTTTTCAGAGAACCGATGAAGACAATGTTTCTCAAATGCGTTTGGTTCTGTTTGTGTTTCTGGCGTCTGGATGGTGAGTTTGAAATGTGTTTTTATGGCTTCAGTTGTTTCTGTTCTGGTAACATGTAAGACTTGAAGATATTTTGAAGCTGTAATCTGTGACCAACTCTGTTCTTCAGGTGTGTTTGGTGATGATGATGTGAGGTCAGTGCCAGTGTTGAAAGGAGATTCAGTCACTCTAAACACTAGTCTGACTGAATTAATAAATGATGATCTGATTCAGTGGAGGTTTGGGATTGAAATCACTTTATTGGCTGAAATCAACAAAACGGCTGATAAAATAACTGTGTATGAAGATGTTCTTGATGGGAGATTCAGAGACAGACTGGAGCTGAACAATCAAACTGGATCTCTGACCATCACAAACACCACAACTGAACATACTGGAGTTTATTTACTACTGATAAACCACACGAGCATAATTTTCTCTCTTATTGTCTTTGGTGAGTTAAATATTCGTCTTAATTTTTGTTACAGATACAATATCCACATTTTTTTAATGTACTCTGTTTGCTTCTTTTTTATCTGTTCTATTGTTTTATGACAATTTATTCACATATTATTCACTCAATTCAAAACTTTCTACTTTCAGAAATAAAGTTATTTAAAAGTCTTAATCTGTAACACAGCCTTCTTGTGTTTGTTCTGTGTGTTTGCTGAAAAAGAACTGAAGATAGTGTCAGTGAAAGAGGGAGATTCAATCACTCTAAACTCTGGTCTTACTGAACTGAAGGATGATGATGTGATTCTATGGACGTTTAGGAATCAATTCACATTATTGGCTGAAATCAACAAAAGGGCAGACAGCATCTCTGTTTATGATAATGTTCTTGATGGGAGATTCAGAGACAGACTGAAGCTGGACGATCAAACTGGATCTCTGACCATCACAGACACCACAACTGAACATGCTGGAGATTATGGGCTACAGATCAACCAGATCAGGATTTATTTATTTCTTATTGTCTATCGTGAGTAAAAAAAATAATTATAATAATTATATTTAAATGTCACCTTTTTAATGACAAACTTGAAGTTAATTCATTCACCATTTTGTTTCTTTTTGTTGTTTTATTAAACAGTATTAATATGAGAAACACCATTTTTCTGTTTGTTGTCTTTGTGTGTTTGGTGATACAGATACGATTTTAGTGCTGGAGGGAGATTCAGTCACTCTAAACTCTGGTCTTACTGAAATGATGGATGAGGATGTGATTCTGTGGAAGCTTTGGATTGAAAATATTTTAATAGCTGAACTTAATGTAACAGCTAAAGGCATCAATGTATATAATGATCAAGTTTATGAGAGATTCAGAGGCCGACTGAAGGTGGATGTTCAAACTGGATCTCTGACAATCACAAGCACTAGATTTCAACATGCTGGACGTTATGATCTACAGATCAACCATATCATTATAAAAAAATTTCTCTTTGTCTATCGTGAGTCAAAAAAGTCACCTTTTTATGACCAACTGAAATTAATTCATTCACCATTTAGTTTTTCTTTTGTTGTTTTATTTAACAGTGTTAATATTTGACAAACCCTGTTTCTGTTTGTACTCTTTGTGTGTTTGATGATAAAGGTGAAATATCAGTGATGGAGGGAGAGTCAGTCACTATAAACCCTGATCTTACTGAAATTATGGATGATGATGCGATTCAATGGAGGTTTTGGATTGAAAAGACTTTAATAGCTGAAATCAGTAAAGAGGTTGACAGCTATGATTTCTATGATGTTCTTGATGGGAGATTCGGAGACAGACTGAAGCTGGACAAACAAACTGGATCTCTGATCATCACAAACACAACAACTGAACAAACTGGAACTTATGAATTGCAGATCAACTTTTACAGCAGGTCTTTTTTTTATCTCACTGTCTATGGTGAGTTAAATATCAGTTTCACCTCTTCCCTTTCGAAAGGGAACATCACACTGTGTCCTCTAGAGGGTGCTATGGGAACACTGTCAGCGTGGTCGGGTTCTGACTAACACAATTTGAAGCATTGCTTCCTTCAGCATAGAGGGTTATGGTGAGCAGGGTGCTCCTGTTGACTTCCTCTCTGTTAGGAGAGTCATTCTGTTGGAGCTTCTGCTCTCCAGAGCTCCACCTAGGCAGTAAGAGAAATGAGGAGTGTAGGCTCTTCTGTTCTGAGCCTCACTAATTGCCTTTGATGTTGAGTGTGGCTAGGTCTCTTCTTGTTTTAGAGAGTCGTGATGCAGAGGCCTCCACTCTTGAGAACTCAAACTAGGATTGAGGGTGTAGGTTTCCTTTCATTTAAGAGAGTCATTCTGCAGAAGCCTCCGCTCTCCATAGCTCCGCTAAGACAGTACTACTGGTATGTAGGCTCCTTGATGTGAGCCTTGCTGTCTGTCTTTAGCACTGAGTGTAGTCAGGACTCATCTCGTTCTAGAGATTCGTCACGCTGAGGCCTCCACTCTTAAGAGCTTCTCAAAGAGGGGTGAGTGCTAGGCTTCCTCTCGTTCTCGAGAGTCATCCTAATGAATCCGTCGCTCTTCAGAGCTCTTTCATGGACAGTGATATGAGTTTGTAGACTCTTTCTTTGAGCCTCGCTATCTGTCTCTGCTGTTGAGTGTAGCCGGGTCTCCTCTCACTTTAGAGAGTTGTTATGCTGAGACCCCCACTTTTAAGACCTCCCCTACCAGGGTTGAGCATGATAGGTTTCCTCTCATTTCGAGAGTGATTCTGCTGAAGCCTCCGCTCCCCAGAACTGGTGCTTAGGAAGATAAGTACACATGCTGAGCATTTGTGTGCTTCCTAAAATCCACAAAGTGCTCAGTGTGCATGCAAGACTCTGCACACTGTCTGAAATCCTGTATGGTAAGGGTTACGCATATTAGCTTCATTCCATTTTGTTGAGTTGGCCCGACTCCGGTACCTTGGGCTCCACTCTACCAGTGTGTCTCTTCTAATACACTATAAAGCATTGTTCCCCTCAGCATAGAGGGTTATGGTGAGCAGGGTGCTCCTTTTGACTTCCTCTCTGTTAGGAGAGTCATTCTGTTGGAGCCTCTGCTCTCCAGGGCTCCACTAGACAGTCCTAAAGAGGGTAGGCTCCTTTTTTATGAGCCTCGCTGAGTGTAGTCAGGTCTCCTCTCATGCTAGAGAGTCATCATGCTGAGGCCTCAACTCTTAAAGAGTTTCTTTAAGAGGGTTGAGTGCTAGGCTTCCTCTTGTTTAAGAGAGTCTTTCTGCTGAAGCCTTCACTCCTCAGAGATCCGTTATGAGCGCTGATATGAGTTTGTAGGCTCTTTGAGCCTCGCAAACTGCCTCTGGCATTGAGTGTAGCTAGGTCTCCTCTCAGTTTAGAGAGTCAGTATGCTGAAACCTCCATTCTTAGACCTCCAGACACTGGCGGGTGAGTTAGTCTATGATGATTAAAGCTTGAGCCTGCTGTAAAGCCTAGTGGTCTCGCTAGTAGGGATGCTGTTCCTCAAGTCCTGACTTGGGAAAATGGTTACCTCGGCACTTATCCCTCAGCATGGCTGCATTTGTATACAGTTCCCATAGCGCCCTCTAGAGGATGCAGCGTGGAGTTCCCTTTCGAAAGGGAACGTCTCAGGTTACGTATGTAACCATGGTTCCCTGAGAATAGGGAACAAGACGCTGCATCTCTGTGCCATGCTTTGGTATCACGCCTGTGTCTCCTCAGACAAAAAAAAGAGGATGATGTGTTCTACAGGTTCCCTTTTAAATCCGCAGTCACTCGTTTGCTTACGTCATAGGCTTCCGCCTGCCAATGTCAAGTTCATTGTCATTATTTAATTCATGCTTCAGACACCGGCCACAATGACAGCGTTCCCATAGTGCCCTCTAGAGGATGCAGTGTCTCTTTCATTATTCTCAGGGAACCAAGGTTACATGCGTAACCTGAGACGTTTTATTTATAACAGGTAAAAAATAGACCTAAAGAAGTATCTTATTGTGACTTATTTGTTAAAATTACTTTTCAGTTTTTTTTTTTTTTTATGTTTACAGCCAGGTTTATATTTAACTTTCTATATCAGATTGTTATAAATGATCTACTTTTGATCAGTCTTGGACCTTGTTGATATTTTGTCCTCATCTATTTTAATATCTTCATTCATCCTCATTTATCTATGTTCTCTCATGTTTTCAGCTCGTCTGCCTGTTCCTGTCATCAGCAGAGACTGTTCATCTCAATCGTCATCATCATCATCATCATCATCATCATCATCATCATCATCATCATCATCATCGTGTTCACTGGTGTGTTCAGTGGAGAATGTGAGTCATATGACTCTCTCCTGGTACAAAGGAAACAGTTTATTGTCCAGCATCAGTGTGTCTGATCTCAGCATCAGTCTCTCTCTACCTCTGGAGGTGGAATATCAGGATAAAAACAGCTACAGCTGTGTGCTCAACAATCCCATCAGCCACCAGACTCAACATCTGGATATCAGTCAACTCTGTCACAAATGTTCAGGTACAGCAGAGCTGATATTAATTGATGTCGGTGCTTATGTTTATTGACTGAGCTGATCTCAGTTTGACGTTTTTATTCCTCAGACTCTGTTCACTGTTGTGGTTCTACTGAAGCTGTGATCCGATTGGTCCTCTCTGCTCTGGTGGGCGTGGCTACTTTCATTCTTCTGGTTTATGACATCAGATCCACAAGAGCTGAACAAAATCAACCACAGCCCTCATCACAAACCTAAATTGTGATGCAAGTTCTCCTATAACTATTTTGTTTAGCATTTATTATTCTTTATATTATGCTTTTGATGTTAGTGAATAATTTGCAACCTAAAATTATTAAAGGAGAGCATAAAGTAACATTCACATATATGCTTAAAGTTACAAAAAATGAGTTTAATGATAAATACCATGATTCATCAATATTACAATGCCTTTTTAAAGATTTTTTTTTATTACAATGTTAGCTTTCATATGGGCTGTAAAGCACTTTAAAATGTACCTGTCTCGTAGTTTTAATGTTGTGCAGATCAGACGGCTTTAATACTGAAGCTCTTCAACTGGTAGAACATGAACACAAGAAAATGGAAGTACTCTCTCTTTGCATTTTTCTGTCATATTTTTCAAATGTAGTTTGAAAGCATATTTGCTTGCCTTTATCAATAAAGTTTTCTCACTCTGAGCTTCAAGTGTCTTTCTATGCTTTATTACATTTATTATGTCGAGCGCACTCTGGAAGAAAACCAACTTTGTGTATTTGAACAATTCAGCACTGTGCAAGATACACACCAGTTTACATTATTTAATGTTTTCATTTTGGTTCGTTCTTGGCAACAACAAACAATTTGGAGTTTAGGTTCCAGTGATTTTAATGTTAAGTCAATGCAAAGATGCGAATAGTCAACCTCCAAAAATCAGCGAAACATTTTTAAATAGACGCTGTCTTTATAAATAAACCGCATATTTGAATTTAAAACACTACATTATCGCATGAAATACTTTTAAAACTAGATTTATTCGCGCAAGCCGCGTCTGGTGTGAATACAGCATTAATCATTACAGTAACATGTTAGCATGAATTGATGTGAGGTGGTTCATTAGATTTGAGTTGATTGAGTCAGACGTGGATAAAGTCTTTTTTCCTGGGCATACCGTGCATGTTACAGAAACATTCTTGCCTTTAATTCCCGGTACTTCCAGTTCGAGAACGCCATTATCTCTGAAGCTGTCTTGTGTTTAATGGTTGTCAGAGCGTGCAGTGAGACAGCGTGAGCAGGGCACCGCCCACCCAGCGAATCATCATCGGATTTACAACGGTGTCAGGCAGCTGCTGTGTAGCCACTAGCCAAAGCATGACACCTCGAGCTTTATTCAACCAAACTGTAGTAACGCGACACTTTACATTCTCAGTAAAGATAACGGAGTTGCAATGACGGGAAAAGTAATTAATTAGATTACTCCCTTACTGAAAATTTAACTCCGTTAGTAACGACGTTATACTTAAACGCCGTTACTCCCAACACTGTTCATAGCAAACAGCACAGTGTAACAGATCGGCCAGGCTCCACCACAACCCAATCACAGTGATCCCTATCACTGGATTACTGAGCACCTTCACCTGTCACCAGTCAAGCAATCTCATCAACCATCCTGGATAAAAGCACACACTTCAGTCACCCTCATTGTCTGATCTCATATACACGTAGAGGACTCCTTGCTACTGTTTCCATATGAATACTTGCCTGCATTACTTACCTCCTGCGTTCTTCCTAGTGTCTCCTCATCTCCAAGTATCTCCTGTTCCTACTAGTTTCCAGATGAGCTGAGGTTTATGCTCCTCCTGTTTTGCATTGAAGCACCTGTAAAGGCAAATACTCTGATTATTCCACTCGTCATATCCTTTGAACTGTTCCACAAACTACACTCTCAACATATCATCATCTGGATCATACACCCACACTCTCTGTGACCTAAATAAACTTTATTGTTTATTGTTTTATTGTTGCGTCCTCTTACATTACAGAAGACCGGCTCAAGCAACGATTGCTGCTGACTACTTACAGACAAGGCTTGGAGCCCCAGCTTCGGTTACAGCTCACCGTATATGATTATTCATATGGATTGGAAAGATTCATTCAGCTATCCATCCGTTATTCAAACCTGCATGCAGTGCTGTTCAGCAGCAACACCAGTCTCCGCAACAACATCCTACCTCTGCCGACCAGGGCCCAGTTACTCTCCAGAATCAGCATCAGAACCCATTGATTGTAGAGGGGCAACGGTTATCTTCAACTGAGCAGAAGAGAATGCTGGCCTGGGGTCTCTGTTTATACTGCGGAGCTCAAGGGCATATGATCTTGGCATGCCACCTTTGTCCACCATGTCCTGTGGTTAGTGTGATTCAGCCTGATATAGACTCCGGGTCAGCAGGAAACTTAATCTCCAGGAACCTCTGTTGCCAGCTCAATTTACAAGCTACCACCACTGAAACAGTCTACCAAGTCCAGTGGATAACTGGAAAATCACTGTCAGACATCTACGATGTAGTGTGGAACCCATCACTCTTCATCTTGGCCAACTTCATTCTGAAGACATTCATCTTCTGGTTCTAGAGAGAGATCTACTGATGACAGCATCTTATGGCGCCCATGGTTGGTAAAGCATTATCCTATTATGTCCTTGAAGATAGTAGAAGTCCTTAAGTGGGGCAAGGATTGCTTCCCAGATTGTTTCCCCATGACTCTGTCACCATCCAAGAAACTCACAGAGGTCCTTCCAGTGAATTCAGCCTCCATTGAAAGTCCCATCGAGAAGCAATCCATAGACATTACAGCTTGCTATGCCCTGTTCAACAATGTTTTTTTGCCCAAAACAAGCCTCCCGCTTACAACCACATTGGTTATGTGACTGCAAGAAGGACAGAGGCTTGAGGCCCTGTATAGATTACTGAATTCTAAACAACATCACCATCAAGTTCCGATAACCTCTTCCCCTCACCCTTGATCTTGGATGAGGGGTCAGTTTACAAGGTGAAGGAGATTCTGCAGTCCCGGCGCCATGGTGGTCAGCTGCAATACCTTGTAGACTGGGTATGATATGGACCCAAGGAACGCACATGGGTACTTACCCAGCAGTTCACCTTTTTTAGCAGCTTGATGAGGTTATAAAGAAGAGTAAAGGGGAAAGAAAGAAATCAGTGCCATGGTGGACTGAATTATGTAACAAAGCTATACAAGCCAGAAATAATGGTTTTAAAAAGGTTGGGAACATGATTATATCTGATGATTTTATTTTATATAAAAAAGCACAAGCGAATGTGCTTTGCGGGTAATGGAGGGTATGAGGGTAATTAGAGATGCTAATTACTGGAGAAATTATTGTAAATTTCAACAATAATTATTGTAAATAACAACTACAAGACGACGACAAGGACATTGACAGTATCGCATCACACACCTGCCTGACTGAAGTTTTCTCCGCTGTTGAGCCGCAGCGTTATGCACGTTGTGTTTAGTTTGCCTCGTATAAACTGGAGGCGACGTCCAAGGCTAGAGGGACCCAATGGCACGCTGTCAATAGAGTGAGTAATGTGTTGTATTTTTATTATAATCACAATGATTATAGGGTGCATTATACACAAATTAATTAACAACAATTACTGCATTATATTTCAGACAGTGCAGATTGGTGGTGTATCGTGTGGTAAACAGTAACCAATTAGTGACGTTCATGCGTGAGAGATCACACCGGCACTTTCCGCGCTTGCGCAGACTAAGCCAGAGCACGCGTACATGTCACATCAGGAAGAACTCGCGCACTCAGATCAGTTGGACGTGGTTATGTACAAGAGGTAAAAACGATATAAATACTGTTCGTTTTCTTACACAAACCGCTCGTTTTGTATCTTAGGTCATCATTGTGTACTTACGATGGGAAATCGTTTAATTTGGACTCCTGTGCATGTTCTTTGAGGTGGTGACCATAGACCTCCATTATATGAGTCACAGACAAGAACAGTTTGACCTTAAAATATCAAAATGGGAAATACTGTGGAAACAAAGAAACCTACATCTTGGATGTCCTAGAGGTAAGCTAAAGCATACCAAAATTTAATTTGAAATTGAACTATCCCTTTAATAGAACTGTTCATGTAAGGGTTGGGGATTCATATTCCATGATATATGGACAAGTACTTGAGGTTGACCTTTAAGACACATATTCAGTTGATGGTTAAGTGCAAAAAAAGTATAATATACTTAGATGTCTAACAGGAATGGAATGGGGAGCTTGGAGGAAATCTTTACTAAGAATATATAGTGCACTGATTAGGTCAGCAATTGATTACGGATGCATAATGTATGGATCTGCTTCTAAATCATTGATTAAAAAAGTAGAAACTGTTTAGTCACAACTTTACAAATATGTAGTGGAGCTTTCAGATCTTCTCCAATATCAGCCATACAAGTGGAGGTTGGAGAAATGCCTATATGTTTAGAAAAAGTGAAATTATCTATGAATTATTGGATAAATGTAAAAGGGCATTCAGAATTACATCCAGTAAAGGACATTTTGAAGGATTGCTAGGAATATGGGAAAAATTTCATAAAAAGTTTTGGTTTTGGTAAACCTTGTAGTATACCTTGAAAGTATTTGTGCAAAAGATAACTTACTAATTAGATTATGTTTGCCAGTGTTCACACACACTTCAAGTGTACATGCTTAGAAAATGTGCATATCTGCACATGAATTCAATTTTTAACCAGCAACACATTAAAGTACATGCAAATATACATATGTGTTTGGAATAAGTGCAGTGTCCCGTGAGTGTAACTCCTGCAGAGTTAACATTGCACATGCAAACATTATGATTACACTAAAAAGGCAGTATAAAAAAATGCTGAGCAGTATTTTCCCATTTGTTTTGCACAGAATCTGTACAGAAATCTGGTTTGATCTGTCAGTGGATAAACAGATTCTGCAGGATGTTTGTGGTTGCTTTGAATTCTCTTATATTAAACTTGTGTGCACTTTTACTGGGTGAAGTAGCTTGTGCAATGCAAGTTAGAAGGACCACAAATGTCAAGATATGAGCATGCATGCTCTTTTCTTCAACATCAGCACGATTGCAAATGTGATATTGATTTTATGCAACAATTCAACAAGCAAGAAGTTAACATTGAGTTACATTTAAGACATAATATTGTTGGTTTTTACTTTAATCAAACGTTAAAGCGAAACACACACACACACACATGCAAACATATTTATTTTTTTGAAAAATGGGTTCATCCCATAGGCGTAATGGTTTTTATACTGTTCAAACTGAATATTCTATGGCCCTTCACCAACCCTACACCTAACCAGGCATGTACTGGCCATCGGGACTACCGGGAGATTCCCGGTGGGCCGCGGTCTGATTGGGCCGGTGCGTTATGTATTTATTTATTTTTTATCATAATTAATCATAAATATATTCGTAAGTATATTGTTGTATAGTCCAATTCCATTTATGTGTCTCTCTCATGAAGCTGATACGAGCTGCGAGAGTGACAGGTCTAAACCAGTGATTAGCACACGTGACGTGTTTACTGAGCATTGGCCAATCAGAGTCAAGTTCTAGCCTTGATTAGCGACCGCTTTACAACTGCAGCGATCGATGTGATGATGTCCATTGTGCAACGAACTCAGTATGTTAAAGAATAAAATCTCTAAGCGTAAAGGAGGGGCCGAGAAGTTGAGAGAGAGAAAACGGCAAGCACTTGAGGCAGATGCCACCAAATGTGTCAAAATAAATGAATTATTTGCTGGAAAGCCGGCAAAAGACTTCAGGGAAGATGTTAGCCGGACGGGCCTGACTGCTGAGGTGATACAGACATTTAATGATACACGTAGGCTACTGCATTGTATTGTTTTTTTTTTTGTTGTTGTTGTTGTTTTGTTTTTTAAGTTACAATGTACCAGCTGTAATAGGCCACCACTCACTGATCTATAGAAATGACATTTAAAATTCTAAGCTCTCAGGTTCTGTCCATTTTATTACGAAATTCAGACAATACCGCTTTGGCGCTAGAAAATGTGACGTGACAGATCTCTTTAGCGCCTCATTTCAAGAAAACCGATCATGATCTGTTACTTTCTGTTTAAAGATACAGTACAACTTACCGAAATGTATATATGCCTTTATAAATAATATCGATCTATCTGTCAATAAAACATCAGGAGAACAATTATGTCACAGAACGTTACATTTAACGTCTCAATTTCCATACTGGGCTGTATCCCAGATCTTAACCGACTGGCTAAGGCCAGCCACGGCTCTGTGTAGTAACAGCTGCTCTATATGAACTTACACACCTGAGGGGAATTTACCGCTGATTAGAGCACCGGCTTTACTGACGAGATGCGCATTAGCGATCGGCCGATCGTGATCGGAGCAGCCCTTAAAAGCTTATAATTTCCACGTGTTTTAAAACCCTGTCAATTTAGACATTTAATAGAGTTTGAAGCATTTAAACAAAAGACGCAGCAAAGCTGAACTGAGTAAAGTAAGCTGGTTATTCGCGAGCTGTGTTCGGTGGCACGAGAGAGCCGCGTCTCACAGACAGCAACACCGATCTCTCCTTCAGGACGTTCGCGTCCCCCTGCACCTGAATGAACAAATACAAATCGCAGTTTAAACAGAACAGAAAAAGATGTGAAAGAGCCCAATTCAGCACTGGACTGTTCTGGTGTTCAGGGTCTCAACGTCTTCTTGCTTTTGTACAGACACATACATACAAAATATGTCAAAATACCTGTCTTGGAAAGTGTGTAAGAAAAATTATGTGGTATATATTAAGTGAAAGTAAAGAGTTGAGAAATCAGATCATGTATCATGTATCATGTATCATTGGAGCATTCATTGTCTCTTAAAGTGACCGCGCCTAATTTACTAGCTCTGCTGTCAGTGTCTTTAATGTATGAAAATGAAAGTAAATCACTCACTGTTCTTTATTGAATTACTTTGTAGTTTTAACAAGAATTTATCCACAGTCAAACCAACAATCAGATATAATTGATTATATTGTCTTACTAGTGGGTGCATGCAGGACACTGGTTCATTTATGTGAGTGAATATAGCAAAATACAGTGATCTGTGAAATATTATACCCAAAAATTCTTCATACTATGGACTACCAGATAAATAAATAAATATATTACTGTCTTCAGTAATGTTTGAGCTTAATAGTTTGTACTTTTTGTTGTATTGAAATTGGAATTGTGAAATGAGATTGCAGCTTATTTACAAAGATTTTTATGTATTTATTTTTGGCAGGGCAAGTACAATTTTGAACCCCATTGAGCTCTGCATTTAAATATGTAAGCCAGTCTACTTTATTGATTTCATGGCTGAAAGTCCTTTGATTTATGTTAAGAAGAAAAAAAATCACTACACAATGTTCTTTGTCCTAATTAATCTTTTATTTTATTGTAGATCAGTGGTCTTTATAAGTCACGTTTACTGTAGATCAGTGGTCTTAATACTACTATCAGCAGCCAACAGGTCATAGGTAATTTTTGTAAATTAATATATATATATATATAATAGAATGAGCTTAAAAAACCTCTTCAAGATTTCCAGTCAGCTCCACAACTAGCTTTTCTTCAGGTCCTAAAATGTTCTATTTGTAATTATTCTGAAAAGTGGTGCATGTGTCTTTTTCTTTACTGCATACTCTCTTCTTTGCCATTATAAACATAAATATGAGATTTTTAGCCCTGTGTAAGAACATGAAACACAGTCAAAAAAATTTGGTGCAGTGTTTAGAACATATTGTGTCTATTTTTGTGCATTTCTGACATCATCTGTGTTTATTCTCAGGCTAGGTCCAGTAGGTCCGCATTAGAGGAGAGAGGAGATGAGAGAGGGCAGGAGGCAGGAGAAGAATGTGAAGAAGAGAGAGGAGATGAGAGTAGACAGGATAGAGAAGAGAGGAAAAAAGACTCAGGAACAGAAAGAGCACATGATGGAGTAGAGGATAGAGTACATGGAAGAATAGGAGAGAGTGGAGAAGTAAGAACATACACAGTAGAGGAAAGTGAAAACACTAAGGAACAAATTGATTACTACATTCGTCCCCACCATGACAGCTTGAAGACCTTTTTTGAGTATCATCCTCAACAAACATCAAGTAATCCAGTAGTGCAAAAAGTGTTCTGTTGCAAGGATGGCACTAATAGAATGTGGCTTACTTACCGCCAAGAACGGCATGCATTACATTGCTCTGTCTGCTTAGCATTTGCCAAGTCAACTGACAAATCTCCCTTCATTAGTGGTATGACAGACTGGAAACATGTGCATCAGCGCTTAGAGGAACATGAAAAGAGCATGGCTCACAAAACTTGTGCAGAAGCATACTTTTTAAATGCCTCTAAATCTGATGTGAAAGATTTACTTAGTGGAAGTCAGTTGTCCTCGCACAGGAAACAAATCCGAAAGAAACGACAAGTACTGGAGCGTGTAGTTGATGTTGTAAAAATGATTGGCAAAAGAGGCCTAAGCTATAGGTCAGAGAATGAGGCTGCATACACTCTTGATGACTTCAGTATTGACCATGGTAACTTCTTGGAGGTTATAGTCCTGTTAAGCAAGTATGACATCTGTCTAAAAGAGCATTTAAAGGAATGTATCGAAAAATCCAAGAAGATTCATCAATCTGGGGCAAAAGGCAGAGGTTCCATGGTTTCATTACTGTCTGCAAGAACCATTAATTCTGTCATTAACACCATTCAGCAGCTTATCCAGGAGACCATTGTGAGAGAAATAAAGAATGCTGAAATGTTTTCACTTCAGATTGACACCACACAAGACATCACATCACAAGATCAGTGTTCTGTTGTTCTACGATATGTTACAGACAAAATTCACGAAAGGCTTATCAGCATTGTCAAGTGTAAGGAATCTACTGGACAATATTTTGTCAGTCTTGTTTCAGAGCTTGCTGAGAAGCTCAATTTGGATCTGAGCAAGTGCATTGGACATGCTACAGATGGTGCATCTAATATGCAAGGCCAATACAAAGGCTTTTCTACTCAGATGTCCAAAGTGGCACCAAATCAAGTGCATGTTTGGTGTTATGCGCATGTTCTCAACCTAGTTCTGGCTGACACAACCCAAACAGTAATAGAAAGTGGTTCACTGTTTGCAGTGCTCAATGATATTGCTGTGTTCTTTCGCGAGTCATACAAAAGGATGAATTTGTGGGAAAGTGAGAGCCAGGGCAAGCACCAGAGGCGACTCTCACCAATTGGCGAGACAAGGTGGTGGGCCAAAGATAATGCACTCAGGAAAGTGTTTGGATCATTTGCAAATCCAGATAATTGTCTCTATGTGGATGTCATCCTTGCACTGACGGCTATACAAGAGGATATAACCATGAAAACAACTGCTCGGGTTCAAGCACGAGGATTTGTTGAGGCTCTTCTTAAGTATGAGATGATACTGACCGCACAGACCTTCCTCAGGTTATTTGAGCAGACATCACCACTGTCCAAATACCTCCAAACACAACGGATGGATATTTTGTCTGCCCACAGAATGGTTATGGCAACACATGAAAGCCTGAAAAGCATGTCAAGAGACTTTGCCTCAGTCAATGCAGCTGCAGGGAAATTTGTTCTGTGGGCAAATGAAAAATTGCTGGAGCAAGACAAAGAGATAGAGCTGGAAGTTGAGTCTGCTTTACCATCAAAAAGGAGGAGGAAGAAGACAACCAGGCCTGGAGAGATTCCTCATGCTGAAACTGTCACAAATCCAGAAAAGGTTTATGAAGTTACAGTCCATAATCAGATCATGGACACAGCTACTGAGACACTGCACAGGAGGTTTCTGGGTCATGGAACACTCTATGCTGACCTTGCATTTCTAGACCCCAGGAACTTCACTCAGTTAAAGACGTCCTCTCTTCCACCATTGATGTTCCAAGAGCTTAGCAAATGTCTGTTGAGATTTGACAGTGAAGCAACTGCTGAGAATTTACAGTGTGAATTTAGAAATTTTGTTCTACAGTGGGAAAAATTGAAAATGTATCCACTAGATGATTACAAGGTCAAAACACTGGAAGACAACACAGAAGATGAGGGGGTTGAAATCCGATGCAAGGAGTGTTCCTCATGTAATGAATGTCCCCTGTGTTGCTATCAGATTCTCGGGAGGTTCAATCTGATGTCAAATGCCTACCACCTCCTAGGTCTGGCATACAAGTTCCTGCTCACCCTGTCAATCACTCAGGTTGCCTGTGAACGCACATTTTCAACGCTTAAGTTCATTAAAACCAGACTCCGAAGCAAGCTCTCACAGGAGCACTTGGAAGCTTTTATGTTGATGGCAACAGAGAGGGACATCCTTTTCTCTCTTGACTCGGATGTGATCATTGACAAAGTTGCAGAGAAAAGTGAACTGTTTACTAAGCTTCTTCTGTAGGCCCTGGCAGTGATGTTGCACCTCATGAAATATAGTTACAGCAGAAATTGTGTACCCTAATCATTAATATTTATATTAAAATAATCAGCTGCATATAAATTACTGTAAGACCTTTAGATACTTACAATAAAGCCTGATAAAATCATTTGCATTTTCTTTGTCTATTATTTAAAAAAAAATGCTTAGTTTTGATAGTAAATAAATTCTAATCTGTAATTTTACATGCAGATTAATGTATGTATAGACATGTAGTGTGTGTGTTTTTGTGACATATCAGGACACAACTGTGTATAATGACATGGATATGACACAGGTATTACAAGGAGAGGGTGACTTATGAGGACATAACCCATGTCCCCATTTTTCAAAACACTTATAAATCATACAGAATGAGTTTTTTTTTTTGAGAAAGTAAAAATGCACAAAGTTTCCTGTGAGGGTTAGGGTTAGGTGTAGGGTTGGTGAAGGGCGATAGAAAATACAGTTTGTACAGAATAAAAACCATTACACCTATGGGATGTACCCACATCCCATAGTGTGTGTGTGTGTGTGTGTGTGTGTGTGTCTGTGTGTGTGTGTGTGTGTGTGCGTGTGCGTGTGCGTGTGTTTACATGCATAGTGGGCCGGTCTGGATGAAGTCCAGGGCTGATTTTTTGTCCCAGTCCAGCCCTGCACCTAACCCTAACCCTCACAGGAAAATTTGTGCATTTTTACTTTCTCAAAAAAAAAAAAAAAAAAAAAACACATTCTGTATGATTTATAAGCGTTTTGAAAAATGGGGACATGGGTTATGTCCTCATAAGTCACCCTTTCCTTGTAATACCTGTGTCATACCCATGTCATTATACAGAGTTGTGTCCTGATATGACACACACACACACACACACACACATTTGTTATATATATATATATATATATATATATATATATATATATATATATATATGTATATATATTGCACACTCATAGTCAGAAGTCATGTATGATTGACAGCTCACAACTCTAAATAAAACACCATTAGATACTGAATGCTGGCCCAGAATTAATTTGAAAATGTAAGATCAGCAAAAGCTCGCTGATTTTCGTGATTTTAAAGGAGATAGACATGTGAGCGGAAACTAACTGCGGTTGAGGAAGGATTCATCCAGATAAATATCACAGTTCAGTTGTAAGTGTTTTCAGACATTTTAAGCATCACTATTGTGGGTTTTTCAGAGAACCGATGAAGAAAATGTTTCTCAAATTAGTTTTGTTCTGTTTTTGGCATCTGGATGGTGAGTTTGAAATGTGTTTGAAATGTGAAATGTGTTTCTATGCCTTTAGTTGTTTCTTTTCTGATAACATGTAATAAACTATTTATTACATTAGTCAGAGATTATTAACATTCACTGTTATTCTCATTAAGAAATGCAACATGATAGTTTGAATTCATGTTATTCATGTTATTCAGTAGTGACTGATTCAGTAAAATATGAAGCTTACACAAGCAACACCTTTAGTGTTGTATTAAAATATATCTATTTTTTTCCACATTAAACTTTAATTCCTTTTAATTTATTGTCTTCTGTCTTTGTGCCGTGTAGATATCATTCATTTAAATTATTAATAGTATTTTAGTGAAGCTTTATCAAATGAATTTAAATCTTATTCTGTTGTAATCTGTTCTTCAGGTGTGTTTGGTGATGAAGTGGAGTCAGTAACAGTGATAGAGGGACATGAGGTCACTCTACACTCTAATCTTACTGAAATGAAGGATGATAATGTGATTCAGTGGAGGTTTGGATCTGAAAACACTTTACTAGCTAAAATCAATAAACAGACCAACATTATGACTGTATATGATGATGTTCTTGATGGGAGATTCAGAAACAGACTGAAGCTGGATCATCAGACTGGATGTCTGACCATCACAAACATCACACATGAAGATGCTGGACGTTATGAATTACAGACCAACAGTGTGAGAAAGTATTTCAAAATCACTGTATTTAATAGTGAGTGTACTGTATGCATATTTCACCTTTTTTATATTTTAATCATTACCAAAGATATCATTTACCCTTTAAGCTATGAACATAACATAGCATAGAACGTAACATAGAATCAGCGTAGAATCAACGTTTCTGGTGGCGTCGAAACGACGTAGATCTCCAATGTCAGTGATGTTGGATGATGTTGATCCAACAGCAGGCAAAAAATTATGGAAAATCAAGGCAACTGGTTCACTTACCTAATGTGGAATCGACGTAGATTTTCAGTTGGTTGTAATAACGTCCCAGAATCAACACGTATTCAACATAAAATCAATAATTGGTTAGCCTGACTAACATTGGAACAAGGATGATTTCATTTGGGTAAAATTATGTTACTATTAACATTTACTGCTTATTTTAAAAATCTCACATAATTAAAAATAGATAAATTAGCCTATATATGTGACAATTTATTTAACAAAATAATACTTTTTTATAACTATTATTATTATGTATTTTTCAATCTAGGACTGGCCTGATGAAGCTATTTCATTAAACAGATGTTTAAGTTTAGTCTGCAAGTCATAATTATCTCTGATTGAAAAAGAAGAAGGAATAGTGCTTCATGTTTGTTTTGTGATAGAGTTTCATGCGTCCTTTTTTTGTTCTGAGCACTTCAGAAACTTCCTCAAGGTCCTGCACATTCTGCATCTTTTGAAGTTTTGAACTCTTTCTCGCAGTGACTGTATGATTTCAGATGCATCTTTTCACACTGAGGGAAATTGAGGGACACATATAAAAGTAAACAAACTTACCGATGCTCAAGAAAGCAACACAATGCATTAAGAGACGCAGGATGTAAGCTTTTTGAATTGGATAATCAGGGTAAACTACTCATTTTGTCTGAAAAGTATTAATATATATATATATATATATATATATATATATTATGTAGCTGCTGGTGGGCAGGCAGTTCAGTTCATCATTCTGTTCAAAAGTTTACACCTTCTGATAATATTTTCACTCTTCAGTTTTCCTTAGGGTGAAGAGATGGATCTCAAAATCATAAGTCATTGTTGGGGAGGGCCATATGCAGAAGATGTTGGAAAACCAAAGAATTTGCGGTATTTGGAGGATTTTTCTGAGGCACAGCAGGCAGTTAAATTGCTCTGGGCTGTCCCAGGACAATCAAGGGACTCATGAACATCTGTCACGAAACATAAAAATAGCTGTGGGTCATCCAGATAAAGACAGAGTATATATATATATATATATAAGGACAGTTCAAATAGAAGTTAACTTCAGGAATTAAAAAGTTTTAAAGGTGTTTGACAAAACAGAGCAAATGGAAAGAGAAAGCGCGATCCATGGCTATTATTAGCTCCCAATATAAAGCATACGGACAGAAAAAAAAGGTTATGCGGTAAAATACACAATCTTCCAGACTAGGATAAAGTCATTATGAACATTAACATTAATTTGGGAGAAATATAATGTGATTTATGGTAATAAAAGTATGTTAGTGGCGCTCTGTGGTGCAGCAGGATTTGGAACAGTATCCTGAGCTGCCGCAGACAAATTTTAACTTCAAATGTTAGCTGAGATATCCACAAAATATAAAAAGCAACACTGAAATAAGACCGTGTTGTTCAATCAGATGCACATGAAAGTTATGTTTGTTACTACAGCAGAGAACATAATGATAATGATAAAGACAACCAGCACAGATAGCTTATATGAAGGGAACAGATAGCTTATATGACATTGGAGTGTTCTCAGTAAAATTTAATTAATTTAACCAATTAATCAATTAAACATGTTTCAAAATTATGCTATTATAATGGTGTGTTGTATGCAAACAACATTGTTAGTGTACAGTTTATTGATGTAGCCTTTATCTGAGATTACATGTATTTTGCCATCTGAAAGTATATGTTCTGCTCTTTCAATGGGTTGTCTCAGTTCATTTTTAACACTAACGATCACAGATTCGCAGGGATATTCAAGCAGTTTAGCACTATAAATTTCATGTTCTAGTTTGTGCTCACCTTTCTTTGAAAAGTAGACAGTAACCAATTGTTTCCCCTCATTTAGTTTTTTTTCCTTCTCCTGTCTTTACTTTATTTTTGGTTGGCTTGATTTGGCTTTATTTGAAAAAGACATTTCTACAGCGCTCCAACAGACGCTTAACTAACATAAACAAACTGCGTGCAGACGGACTAAACCATTTGGCGCATTAGCAAGGGGGGTGGGATCAAGAGACCGTCAGTCAATCAACAAAGTTATTCAGCCAATACACAAAATGTACATTTCATCTGACATTGATTATGAAATTTAAGTAGGAAATGAAAATATTCAGGTAAAATTAAATATATTCCAGCCTTTTCAAGGGCCCTCTATTCCTTTGAGGCCCTGGTTTACCCCCAGTCCGATACCCCTGGCTATTTACAGAGATTTAACTGATACACAGAAGGTTCGTGCGCTAACGTGAATAGTCCGAAAACGTGACTTTTCATGCAGTGTGGAGTGGGTTAAAGTATTATAAAGTTACTTAAAATTGTGATAAGCCTGTTTCTGTTTGATTTCAAGGTGATGCAGATGCAGATGCAGTGGAGTCATTGATGGAGGGATATTCAGTCACTCTACACACTCGTCATGGTGAAAGGATGAATAACGATCGGATTCAGTGGTGGTTTGAAAATGAAAACTCTTTAATAGCTGAAATGAAGGTAACAGCCAACGGTGTAACTGTAAATACTAATTATGACCGGAGATTCAGGGGCAGACTGAAGTTGGATCATCAAACTGGATGTCTAACCATCACAAACATCAGAACTGAACATGCTGGACTTTATGGAGTACAGAGCAACCGTATGAGAAAAACCATCATTGTCAATGTCAGTGGTGAGTTTTACTTTGAATATTAATCTTTTTTTACAGTTTTTCTGTAAATGTAAAGAAGTACCTCATTTATAGGTTTCATTTTTAAAATGATTAAATACAGATTTATGTTTAATACATGGCGAATGTAGTAGTTCACCTGAGGAGAAGAACAGGTTTAGAACTCTTTTTTCCTTCTTGGCTCTCAACAGAGTCAGACGCATTTCTCTTTGTCTCCTCCCCTTGCCTTCCCTGCTTGCTCTCTCGTCTCGTCTATTGCAATGCTCTCCAAAACTGAAAATCATGGATTTGATCAACTGTTCTCTCAACTCAATTGACTCCATCTTCTCGATGAGAAACTTGGGTTCGGGGGCACCTGACTGCCCTGCCGGGATGTTCGCAGCTGGCTACACGATGGACACGTGGGAGAGATGGCGGGTCGTGTGTCTGGTGGCTCTTTCCATGGAGGACATTGAAGATATCTACCTATTCGGAACCATGATAACAGGTCTTCTGCAGATTGGACTAGTCTTTGCCCTGGGTAATCGAAGAATTCAGGAGAAGGGAACAGCTGTCCAAAGCCTCACAAGGCTGCCCGTCATGATTGAAGCAGTGGACAGACCGGTCAGCACTGAGACTGAAACTTTCAACCACAATATGGATAATACCACAAATAAGCTCACGGCTTTGGAAAGAAAACTGGAGAAAATGGATGGATTAGGTGACCAGAATGGAAAAAAGAGAGTGACCATGTAATTGGAACGTGGCTAATCGCCCCAGGACCAAACAATTGGAATTGTATCTTCTTTCGGTTCTCTCTACCAGCACTGGCCTTGGCCAAGGTCAATGTTGGAAATAACAACTCTCTCGGAGGAGCGCTGCGGCGAGATGCTCTTGCGTTCCTCCCCCTCTTCCACAGACACCTGCTGAAAATTTCAGTTTTGGAGAGCATTGCAATAGACATGACAATAGATACATGATTGACTATGCATGGATTTACTGGTGAGTGTGCCAACATTTCTTTCTGTGTCTGGGAATTTTTCGCGTTAGCGAGCGGACTAGAAAACTGTTTTGTGATTGTGAGAAGCCTGTTTCTGTTTGATTGCAATGTGATGCAGATGTGGTGAAGTCAGTGATGGAGGGAGATTCAGTCACTCTACACACTTTTCATGATGAAAGGATGGATAATGATCGGATTCAGTGGTGGTTTGAAAATAAAAATACATTAATAGCTGAAATGAACGTAACAGCCAGCAGTGTCACTGTAAATGATAATTATGACCGGAGATTCAGGCGGAGACTGAAGGTGGATCTTCAAACTGGATGTTTAACCATCACAAACATCAGAACTGAACATGCTGGACTTTATGGCGTACAGAGCAACCGTATGAGAAAAAACATCATTGTCAATGTCAGTGGTGAGTTTTATTTTGAATATCAATCTGTTTTATTTATTGCAGCTTTTATGTAAATATTAAGAAGTATTTCATTTAAAGGTTTCATTCTTAAAATGATTAAATATAAATTTATATTTAACTCTATATATATCAGAGTGTTTTCAGAGTAGGGCTGTCTTGCAATTACAATGTTTAATGAATTGAAATGAATTTATGCATTTATTTATATCATATGATAAGCAATATCACACTAGTGCATATGTGATTTTGTACAATATTCCATAAATACAAAATTTATATTTATATTTAAGCACAATAGTGTCTGTTTTAGTTTACTTTTGCCAACGATAATATTAACTTTTAAATCCACAGCAGAACTGTTGTGTGTTGATCGATTTTGACGATTCTGGTGAACCCAATGGCCCATTCATAAAGAGATTTATTTACTTAATTCCTGAATTAATCTTTCATTTGAATGGATCAAACAAATTAATGACTCCTACTGGCAGATTTAGTTCCTCATTACCAAGAAAAAATCTCAAATATTGTCGATCTCATCTGCTCAGACAACTTTGGTAAACCCTCCGCCCATTTTCCAATTGCCAAAGCATCACTCTTTTCCCAATTTACATGGGCAAGTGAAATTAAACCAAAATTCTTTACCACAGAGACCAAATTATCAATATCTGTTTGGCTGTTAATTAAAACCATAACATTGTCAGCATATGCTGACACTTGATGCTGCAACCCTGAACAATGTAATGATAAACCCACAATCTTCTTCCTTAATTTGGCTAACAGTGGTTCAATTGCTAGTGAGTATAATGTTAACATTTACATGGTGTTTAAAACAATAAAATCTATCAGGTGTTGCCATAGAAAGAAAATTATCTCTTGTATGTAACAATTTGTATAGCTTTACCATTAAATTATCTCCATATATTGCATAAGCTGTGTGTCTCTATTAATTTCCGGAGTACTTGAAGTTGTATGAGACTCCACATGATTCCTGTACAATAACTTATTTTCTGTTCAATTAAAATCTCCACCCAACCACATATATTCATCAGTTTTACAGTTCTGCAAAATTGTATCAGAATCATATATTGTACTCTGATTCTAGCTCTTTTCATATTTAACTTTGTCCTTTTCCTTTTAATAAAATGAGTCATACCCCCCCCCCCTCCATCTATCTTTAATATCTCTGTATCTTTCACCTGTTCATCCACCTGCTCTTTGTTTCTTTACCATTTGTCATCTTATCTTGTAGTTGCTCTCCCACAGATACACCACCACCACCACACACAGTCACATCATTGTTCCTCCCTGGGAAGGCATGCCTTACATGCCCCTCCTCTCCACATTCAAAACACCTCATTGCTTCAGATGATGCAAAGACAATATAATGATATCCATCTATCTTTAATTTAAAGGCCACACTAAGTACATCTTTTTCACTTTTCAGGAACATGTGAACCTGGCATCTAAAATATATATATTCAGACATATATACATATATCTCCAAATTGATTTACAGACTAGGGGATTTTTTTTTTTTTTTTTTTTTGAGAGAGAGAGAATCCATGCCTTGATAATTCTGCTAATAATAAACCATCCTTTATGAAAGGAGGAACATTTGACAATGTAATCTTCCTTGCTGGCCGACCCTTTTCTTACCAGCAAACTTACCGAAAAAGCCAAGCAGGGTTCACAACTTCTAGCTTAACAGAAAGCTTTCTTTTGTACACACAAACACAGCATTTGGAATATATATATAAATAACTGACACCAAAAAACTAAACAAAAAAAACTCGCTTGTAACCCACCACACTCAGGCAAACTACGCCCACTAACTCCCAACATCCGCTCAGACGGAAAGAGAGAGAGAGAACAGTTGTGTCTGTGAATTGCCTTAGTATGTGCATCTCTCTCTACAAAGTATGAAGTTGTGAATGTAGTTAATTAAACAGCAATTTGACCCCCTCTTGGCTGAGAAACACAATTTAGCAATTCAGTGTTGAAGCTATTTTATTAAATAAACTCACAGGGCAGCACTGACATGTTTTTTTGCCCCTGAATGTTTCTGTATTTGCACGGCATGATCTTCTATCTCTCTCTCTTTCTCTCTCTCTCCCATGGTGTCATTTAAAGCAGCAAATTAAACTAGTAAGGTAATTAAACTGACCTGGAACTACCAATGCATTAAAATGTTTTAATGCATAGCTGACAGCAAATCAGCACAGGCATTCACCATCAATTTGAATATATTCATTGAGATTCAGTATGTGATTTAAGTGTTCACTTAGTTTTTTTTAGCAGTGAGCATCAGATTGTTTTAAACTTTCTACTTTAAATCAGTCTTGGTTCTTTCAATGGTCATTCTTTGTATTCTTCAGTATCATCTTTAATCCTCATTTCTCTTTATTCTCTCATGTTTTCAGCTCGTCTGCCTATTCCTGTCATCAGCAGAAACTCTTCACAATGTTCATCATCATCATCATCATCATCATCATCATCAAACTGTTCACTGGTGTGTTCAGTGGTGAATGTGAGTCATGTGACTCTCTCCTGGTACAAAAGAAACAGTTTATTGTCCAGCATCAGTGTGTCTGATCTCAGCATCAGTCTCTCTCTACCTCTGGAGGTGGAATATCAGGAGAAAAACAGCTACAGCTGTGTGATCAACAATCCCATCTGCAAGCAGACTCAACATCTGGACATCAGCAAACTCTGTCAACCATGTTCAGGTACAGCAGAGCTGATATTAGTTGAAGTTGGTGTTGATATTAACGTCTACTGACTGAGCTGATCTCAGTTTGATGTTTTAATCCTCAGACTCTGAACACTGTTGTGGTTCTACTGAAGCTGTGATCCGATTGGTCCTCTCTGCTTTGGTGGGCGTGGCTACTGTAATTTTTCTGGTTTATGACATCAGATCCAGAAGAGCTGAACAAGATCATGCATGTATTCCAGCGTCACAAACCTAAATTCGCATGTCATTAATTGTATAACAATTTTGTGTATCATTTTTTTATTATTTTAATACAAATGCTTTTGTACTATGCTTTTGCTGTTTAATTATTAGCAAATCATTTTCAGTCTAAAATATTATTAATAGTAACATTCGCGTATATGATCAAATACCATGATTCATCAATATTACAATGCCTTTTTTTACAATCTTAATTGTATTACAACATTAGCTTTCATATTTTCTGGGTCTGTATAGCACTTTAAATTGTACCTTGTAGTTTTATTTTATACGGATCAGACGGCTTTAATACTGAAGCTCTTCAACTGGCAGAACATGAAAACAAGAAAACAGAAGTGCTATCGCATTATTATCATTTCCGTAAAATCTAGTTTAAATGCTTTATTGTTTATGTGTATATATATATATATATATATATATATATATATATATATATATATATCCATCAGATACAACAAACAAATTATTAGAGTCACACATATCTCACTTTACTGCTGTCCATTTGTCATCTGTATTTGCTTACCTTTATCAATAAAGTTTTCTCACTCTGAGCTTCGAGGGACTCTCTATGTTTTTTTATGACATTTATTATGTTGAACACTCTCTTGAGGAATACTAACTCTATGTGTTTTATAATGGTTCAGCGCTGTGCAACATACACACAGATTTGCATTCTTAAATGTTTTCAACTTGGTTTGTTCTTAGCAGAAAAAAAGTTTATTCTTAAAAAGTATTCTTAAATTGGTGATAAGTAAAAATGATAGATAAAAATAGGTAGCCTGAATGCACTGTAAGTCTCTTTGGATAAAAGTGTCTGCTAAATGCATAAATTTAAATTTACATTTAAATTGACGAACCCAGCTGTACAGAGTAGTTGCGATGAAATTATGGTTTAGCTGGAACCACCAGCAGTTCTGTCTCAGTAAGGTTGAGCTTAAGGAGATGGTCATTCATCCATCTAGAAATGTCACTCAGACAGGCTGCAATGCGAGCAGCTACCATCGGATCATCTGGATGGAATGAGAAGTAGAGTTGAGTGTCATCAGCATAGCAGTGATAGGAAAAGCCATGTAAAGTGAAAGTGCCATGTAAAGTGGAAAGCCATGAAAGTGACATTCAGCCAAGTATGGTGACCCATACTCAGAATTTGTGCTCTGCATTTAACCCATCCAAAGTGCACACACACACACACAAACCAAGGACACAACACCTGGAGCAGTGGGCAGCTATTTATGCTGCAGTGCCCAGAGAGCATTTGCGGGTTCAGTGCCTTGCTCAAGGGCACCTAAGTCATGCTATTGCCAGCCCAAGACTTGAACCCATATCCCTAGGGTTAGGAGTCAAACTCTCTAACCACTAGGCCACGACCTCCCCACTACATGAATGACAGATCCTAATGACATCATGTAGATGGACAAGAGAAATGGTCCAAGTACTGAGCCTTGAGAAACCCCAGTAGCAAGAAGTTGTGATTTTATCATCAGTCTGTGGTGTGGAGAATTGGTCACTGATGGTTTTTGTCCTATGTGTGAAGAAAACTGCAAAGTTGTCGGCCGTAAGAGTCGATGAAGGATGAGGTTGAGGCAGATTAAGAAGAGAAGAGAAAGTTTTGAAATGTGTGCGAGAGTCAGAACAGTTGTTAATTTTGTTGTGGTAGTATGATGTTTTAGCAGTTAAGACATTTGCAGAGAAGGAAGAGAGGAGAGACTGATACACACTGTGACTTGAAAATGCCATGGGCAGAGACATATCACCAAGACTGTTTTAATTTGCATTGGTTTGGACTTAGACTTAAATGGCTTTAGACAAGCTGTTTGCTGATTGTCAGAACTTTCTGAACTCTGTTCCTGGTTTTGAGTTTGAAAATGTAAGATCAGCAAAAGCTTGTTTATTTGCCATGATGTAAAAGAGGATGTATGTATGAAAATGAATTGTGATGTAGGTTAGGGAAGGCGGTGACGAACACGTGTTTCAGCTCTGAACAATGATTAAACTTTCTCTGATTCTATTTCTCACAAATTATATTTTGTTTACAATAACTCCATCTGCCTTTTACCCTCTATTACTGTTTAAAATATAATGTGATTTTTGTTTTTTTATATTTCCTCTACATGATCTTCCTCTAATGAGTTTATTGTGATCCTGAATGAAGAATACTCTAGATTATCAAATAATGCTTTCTTTAGAATAAACGTGTTTTTTTTCACTCTCCACGTGTATCTGCCTTTCCTTTAGAATTTGTGCTAGATACTGATTAATGGAACATAAAAAATACTATACATATGTATTTTGCTATTGTATTGCGGAGTGACACTTTCATAAACTTTTCCACCAATCCCTTCACTATTCTGCACCACTGTTTCCATTTAAACATGTTTTGCAATGTTTCGTCAGGGCTGAACGCAACCCTGGGATTATTTTTGTATATATATATATATATATATATATATATATATCTTTGACATATATGTTATTAAGTGTAGAAGCGCTTCATCACTGTCCATTTCCCCTCTTGATGCTTCATCCAGAAGGAGGTGCTCGACGCTTCACATGCTTTTTTTTTAGTTGGAGAGTTTGATTCACTAAAAGTTTATATTTTAAGTTTTTTATGTTGAATGTTTGCTTTTTCTAAACCTTGCTACAGTATAGGCTATAAATACAGTTAAAATTACATTTACAGGTTTCTGTATTTTTTTCATTAATTTTAAATTGATATATTTTGTTGTAACAATACATGGAATGAATGGACATACATGAATGGACCCTACAAAATGTTCCTGTTTGTTTTGCACAATCTATTAAAGTAACGTGGTTTGATCTGTCAGTGGATAAACAGCTTCTTGCTGGATGTTTGTGGTTGCTGTGTTAGTCAGTATTCGGAAGGTGAAGTGTATTTTTTTCCCACGTGCACACTTTCACTACATGATGTAGCTCATTAAGTTCTGTTGATTCACTTTTTATACGTTTGATGCATGCTGTCCACTACAGTGAATAAATTTGTAACTCCCTCAAAATATAATATAATGAATTTCTTTTTTTTAATTGGTATTATTTTTTTTCAGTGGTTTAAAAGTAAAGACAAACCTGTAAAAAAAATATTACTTAGTGATTTAACAAAAGTCAAGATATGAGTATTTTTATTTATTTATTTTTTATTTTTTTGTATATTTTGTATATGACTGAGTTATGCAATATTGCAAGAGCGTGATCTCAGCAAGATTGCAAATGTGATGTTGATTTTATGCAACAGTTCAACAAACAAGAAGTTAACACCGAGTTACCTTTTAGACACAGCATAAGCCCTTTTCACATGTTCAGTCTCTTCAGTATGGCAAATTGCTATTAAAAGATAATGTGAGAACGGGACCTTTTCAAAATACTGGCCAATCGTTTCTGACATAAAGTTCTTATAGAGATGACGTGATTACTCAGCACTTTTTACAGTAAGCTCTGCTGCTTTTTTATAGTTTTACTAGGTAAAGATGCGTTAGATGGACATTTTTGACAGTTGGTCCAGCACATCATGTTGGTTTTTCAGCATCATATGATGCTGATAGGTCATGTGATAAAGACAACATGGGAGATGTAAAACATCCAGATTACATTCATACATTACATTACATTTATTCAGTGCCAGAGTGAATTTGAACAGCAAACACTTGCTGATGTTCGTGATGTTAAATGAGATGAGCGTGTGGATGGAAACAAACTGAGTTTGGGGGAGGATTCACAAACAAGCAAATAAATATCACAGTTCAGTCATGTTTCAGTGGATTACTACCAAGAGCTTTTCAGTGAACCGGAGAAGAAAAATGTCACTGAAATTAGTCTTGTTCTGTTTGTGTTTCTGGTGTCCGGATGGTGAGTTTGAAATGGGTTTTTATGGCTTTTATGGTTGTTTCATTTTTGGTACTATGCAGAAATTATTGGTATATCAGTCATGAGAGGATTAACATTAACAGTTATTCTCATATAGACATAACTGAATGGTGATTTTACTCTCAGACCAGATTTAAATTCTGGTCTAAACTCAGTTATGAGGGACTGATTCAATCAAATAAATATGAAGCTCAACTACCAAACAACATTAGTTCTAGAAGTCTTTCTTATTATTGTAGTTATATTTTTCACTTCACACTAAAGTAATTACAAGTATTCTAGTGAAGCTACATCAAACCAACATTAGGTGATTTTAAAGCTTTAATCTGTTAAAAAATCTGTTCTTCAGGTGGGTTTGTTGCTCGAGGACTGAGACTAATTTCAGTAAATGAAGGAGATTCAGTCACTCTATTCTCTGATCTTACTGAAATGAAGGATGATGATTGGATTCAGTGGATGTTTAGGTTTGGAAAAGAACACACTTTAATAGCTGAAATCAATGTAACAGACGACAGAATCACTGTATATGATGATGTTCTTGACGGGAGATTCAGAAACAGACTGAAGCTGAACAATCAAACTGGATCTCTGACCATCACAAACACCACAACTCAACATGCTGGACGTTATGAACTACTGACCAACCATGTGAGAAATAGATTCAGTCTCACTGTCTATGGTGAGTTAGACATTTTATCAAGAATATTATTATCGCTAAATACTTGAAATGACTAGGTTGGCTTTCTATAGCAGATTGTTGTTTTTAGTCATGGTTCCTCTCAATGTTTATTCCTCACCTACTTCAGTATCTTCACTCATCCTCATTTCTCTTTATTCTCTCATGATTTCAGCTCGTCTGCCTGTTCCTGTCATCAGCCGGGTCTCTTCAGAATGTTCTTCATGTTCAGTTGTGTGTTCGGCTGCGGATGTGAGAAATGTGACTCTCTCCTGGTACAAAGGAAACAGTTTATTGACCAGCTTCAGAGTGTATGGTCTCAGCAGTGACATTTCTTTACGTCTCTGGGTGGAAAATCAAGATAAAAACACGTACAGCTGTGTGCTTAACAATCCCATCAGCCACCAGACTGTTCATGTCAACATCACTCAACTCTGTCACACGTGTGATGGTACGTCAATATCAGTATTCACATGTATATCCACTTATACTTGAAAAAGAGCCCTGCCGCGCATACACCAGTGATGGAAATGAATGGCAGCTTAATATATATAAAAATATATGGGGCTAAAAATCCCTGCGAATTCTTTTTTTTTAATATTTAAAACCTTTTCCTGGTTTTAAGATTGAAAAATGTAAGATCAGTGAAAGCTTCTTGATGTTCATGAGGATAAATGCGCGAGTATAAACTGTGCAGGCGGACTGAGAGAATTAGATACATATCACAGTGCAGTCGTGTTTCAGATCATTCTGTTTTCTGACATAATAGTGTCGTATTTAAGGGTGATTTTGGACAAAGCATTGGTTGCATGTTCTTCTACACAAAAGTCAGAACTGCAAAATCACAGCGAGATAAACATCAGTTTCACTATTTATTTATTTTTAATTTCAACTTGTGAAACTAGATCATTATTGCATTTATATGTTTTTTTATCTTTAAAATGACAAAATTTGGTTTTATTTTTAACTCTCTATCAGTGAATGGAGAACTTAGCATTTATTGAGCTTGTGTTTTTATTCTTCAGACTCTGTGAAGCTGTGATCCGATTGGTCCTCTCTGCTCTGGTGGGCGTGGCTACTGTCATTTTTCTGGTTTATGACATCAGATCTGATATCACGGACACATTCACACATCAGGAAAATGTCCTGTCTCATAAGGATCTTGCCTGAGCTTCTCTTCTGGCTGAACATGAAAGCTCTCTCTCTAAATTATATATTTTATATTTTTCTATAAGATACACAAACCTCACTTTACTACTGCTGTCCATTTCCCATCTGTAATGGCTTGCTTGTCTTTATCAATAAAGCTTTCTCACTCTGAGGTTCAAGAGTTTCTCCAAGTTTTATTACATTTATGATGTCAAGTGAAAGGTTTCTTCATTGTCTCTCCTGCTGAGAAGAAGTGAAGTAAATCTACATTGTGGAACAACACTGACATTGGCAAAACTGATCACTGAAAGATCACTGATCACACAGAATGAACTACTTGCACTGAGCTTTGTGACGTCCAGTTTCAAATAATGCTTCATCCTTGTTTCCATTGACCGCAGAAACTCATGACAAGATGAAACTGTTGATTTAAGACACTTTGAACACGTTGCAGGTCTGTTTGTTTCTGTTGAAAATGACATCATTGATCTACAGGAAGTTGAGGCCTACTGAAGCTGTAAATGATTGTAAATAGATACCCATGTTTCTGTTCTTTGGACTTGACCGTTCATCTAACTAGATGACTTATTTGTATGATGTGAGTTCCCAAATGTGATGCATGATGGGATATGCTCTGAACCAGTATTCAAGATTGTGTGGGTTTAGTGTGCCATTTTAAAGTCTTGCACACTTACTTCCTGTTGCCTACATATAAGAGGCCAAGACTGCAAGTGTGAGAATTTGGACAGACCCAAAGTTCAGAGTGAAGATGTGCAGTTATTTTAGATGAAGGTGGAGTTTCTTCACATCAGTGCATCTGACATTTTATTGCTGACGCAGTTTTGAAGAGTTTGTCTTAAAACGCTTTGTACTGTTTTGTTCTGTTTGTGTTTGTGGCGTCTGGATGGTGAGTTTTAAAAGTTATCATGACTTCAGTTGTTTCTGTTCTGGTATCATGTAATAAATTACTGGTTACGCTACATTACAAGATGCAACGTTTAAATGAGTGAACGAGTCAGTCTATTGTTCGTATCTGGCTCGGCTCGGTGTTCATCTTCAGTTCTCTCTTCACATCAGTTCAGTCAGTGTACTGTTTGAGTACATGAATTACTCCGGGATATTGGTTTGTTTGAACTCAGAGGGAGTGTTAACATCTTAAGTCATGTTAACAGCTTAAGTAATTTGTGGATTAATGCGCATTAGAGATGCGAACCGTTTAAAACGATTCAGTTCGATTTGGTGAACTGGTTCAAAAAGATCTGGTTACATCGAATGATTCGTTCGTGAACCGGATATGACAAACTGCTTTGATTTGAACTGTCTAACAATAGACATAGAAGAGAAGGCAAGCTGAATAAAGTCGTAGTTTTTGCTATTTTTGGACCAAAATGTATTTTCGATTCTTCAAAATATTCTAACTGACCCTCTGATGTCACATGGACTACTCTGATGATGTTTTTCTTACCTTTCTGGACATGGACAGTAGACCGTACACACAGCTTCAATGGAGGGACTGAGAGCTCTCGGACTAAATCTAAAATATCTTAAGCAGGAGATCTGTTCCTGCTCCATAAAGCCAACTCTGAAATCAGTCTGAGTGAGAGGAGAAACAATTCAGACGTTTGATAAGAAATAAACAACAAATGAGCTT
Organism: Carassius gibelio; assembly: GCF_023724105.1. NCBI lineage: Eukaryota > Metazoa > Chordata > Actinopteri > Cypriniformes > Cyprinidae > Carassius > Carassius gibelio. The sequence continues at coordinate 9,510,404 of NC_068417.1, read as the reverse complement.
AAAGACACATTTCACATATTATGGGTCAGTTTGTTACTGTTGAAAACAACACCACTGACCTACAGGAAGTTGACACCTTCTGGAGCTAAAAGTGACAATGTTCAGAATGTGTTTTTGTTTTTTGCCAAAAAAACAGTGCTAGATGGTCACATGCATTAACACTTAAAAGTGTGCAGTTATATTAGTCGAAGGTGGAGTTTCACTTCACTTTACTACAGAGCAGTCTCACATCAGCTCATCTGTCATTGTATCACTGAACCAGTTTTGAAGAGTTTATCTTTTCATATGATTTGTGGACTGAAACTGATGAAGATGTTTTGGATTGTTTTGTTCTGTTTGTGTTTCTGGCGTCTGGATGGTGAGTCTGAAATGTGTTTTTATGACTTCAGTTGTTTCTTTTCTTATACCATGTAATAAATGAATGGTTGAATTAGTCAGAGAGGATTGACATTCACTGTTACAGGCCAGTATTGAAGGGGGCATTAAATACTAGTGGTGGGCAAACACAAACCTATACAGAAAAATCCAAACCCAGCAGGGGTCTCATTTATAAACATTGCGTACATACAAAATGGGAATCAAAATATGTGTATGCAATTTTCCATGCACATATCCAGATTTATAAAAAAATAAACTTGGTGAAAATACATAAGGACATTCTAGACCATGCATACAAACTACTTTTCCTCGAATGAGAAAAGTAATGAAGTAAACAACGATTTTAAACTCTGTTTTCGACGAGGTGGAGATTCACGTATGCACAATCTTCCCCTGAAACTGATTTATAAAGGGATTTATGCGCAGGTTTTGGCATATGCATTGTTTTATAAATCTGAAAGTTTTTGTGCATTTATGCGTAGACTTTAGGGATGAAATCTACTGAGAGTTTTATAAATAAGAAGTTATATATATATACACTGTGTTTATACGAGAAAATCCCCCAACATGATCTTGGAAACAATTGCGATACAGTGCACAACAACATTTATGAAATCCACCGCAGACACAGAAAAGAACCACAGTAGGTGCTTATATGTATATCCATATATAATTAGAAATAGTCAAACTTAGAGTCATTACAGTTGGAGATGTTAGCATTTCACTTGATTGAACTTCTGCATTACGTGTTGTTTCCACTCATTTGTTCATTTGTGTGTTTGTCCAGAAAACACTCACCAGCAGAGTCCAGGGCTGCGAAGCCTGCATGCGTTGCTGTATGCAATACAACGTTATGTTATATGTACCATAAAAGGGTGGATGCTTTTAGCTAGTATAGCCCATTACTAGCTAGGAAAGAAAGACATGCTAGCAGATTACAGACCCCCTGTGGAGAAAAAACTCAGTTTCTCAAAAGCATATCATTAACTATGCTGCAAAGCAGGGAAGTCTCAAGAGAAGCCAAGTTATTTCAGAATATTTTTAGTTTGTTATGACTTATGTACGTTATACGTCAGCATTATAGTGATTTATACATCATATAAATAATCACAATGATGTATGATTATGAATAAAAGTATTTTATTAAAAGCTTCATCAGACCAACAATAAGTGATTTTTAAAGCTTTAATCTGTGATAAACTCTGTTCTTCAGGTGTGTTTGGTAAAGTAGTGGTGATGGAGGGAGATTCAGTCACTCTTAACTCTGGTTTTATTGCTATTTCTGAAATGGAAGATTGTGAGATTCAGTGGATTTTTGGACGTGCAAGAACGTTAATAGCTGTAATCAATAAACAGACCAACAGATTCTCTGTGTATGATGGTGTTCTTGATGGGAGATTCAGAAACAGACTGAAGCTGGACGATCAAACTGGAGATCTGACCATCACAAACACCACGATGAAACATGCTGGATGTTATAAAGCACAGATCCTCTATATAAGTATTGATTACAACCTCATTGTCTATGGTGAGTTAAATATTGGCTTCAGCTGTTTGAACTACAAAAAGTATTATTCCACACAGCATTTTGCTTCTTACATGTCTGATTTCACAACAATTGATTTCACTTCTTTTGATACAGCATTTAAGCCGATCTAAAGTAAAATATCAGTGGATGATGTTTTATTCATAAAGTAAATCAGGTTAATATTCAACTGTTAGATTATTTGAATTGCTCTTCTTTTGATCAGTCTTGGTTCCTCTCAATGTTTTTTTTCCTCGAGCTTGAATATCTTCATTCATCCTAATTTCTCTTTGTTCTCTCGTGTTTTCAGCTCGTCTGCCTGTTCCTGTCATCAGCCGAGTCTGTTCTTCTTCATCATCATCTTCAAACTGTTCACTGGTGTGTTCAGTGGTGATTGTGGGTCATGTGACTCTCTCCTGGTACAAAGGAAACAGTTTATTGTCCAGCATCAGTGTGTCTGATCTCAGCATCAGTCTCTCTCTACCTCTGGAGGTGGAATATCAGGAGAAAAACAGCTACAGCTGTGTGATCAACAATCCCATCAGAAACCAGACCACACATCTGGACATCACTCAACTCTGTCAACCATGTTCAGGTACAGCAGAGCTGATATTAGTTGATGTTGGTGCTGATATTAACATTTATTGACTGAGCTGGGGGATATTCCAGAAAGCAGGTTATGTGACATACCCGGGTATGTTTAAGAATAAGCGGATAACCTCAACTTTCGGTTCCAAAAACGGCGGTAACTTTCAGGGTATGTTAGTAGTCATAGCAACTCACTCTCTGAACTTAACCTACTCCGGTTTCAGGGTTAGTTCACTTCAGCGAGCCTTCAGTGAGCGTGACAGATAGCGCACAACATTGTATAATATTACAATGTGTAATATAGCCTATTATATATATTTGATATGTTAATGAGGAAGCGCTAATAGAAGTGATAAATAAGGTAATATATTATTCTATTATGATTATTTATTTTATTTATTTTATTGGCATATGTGAGTTATTTGAATAAATTATAAAACACTATGACAAGGTAATGTTTTAATGTTTTAATTTATTTATTACATTTTACATTATCTCACACATCGGCATTTTCTATAATGTCTAAATTCTAAATCAAAATATATATCTGATATGACTAAATATAATTAGCATTAAACAAGCCATATAATTCACATTCTCGAGGATTAAAGATTAAATGGAAAAAATAAAATAAAAATGATTGCACAGCCATCTATTAGGTTGTGATATGCACTTGTCACGGATCCAGCCAACCAACCAGCGTCAGACCCTACAGCTCAACCTTCCCGTTCCTGCTCACCTGAGTATTAAGTCATTGCACCTGCCGCTGCCCAATCAAGACGTGCATATAAACCCGCATTCACAGACTCCTAATCATCTGGTCTCGTCTATCGCGTATGTGAAAGACTTACCCGACTCCTGATCTCCAGTTCTCAGATCCTCTTCGTCCTCATCGTCATCGACGTCATCTTCTGCCGTTGGTCAGTTGCCTACCATTCTCCTCTGCCCTGAAGTACACCAGGACTTGCGTTGTGGAAGTTTATAAGTCTCTCGGATACTGGGCTTTCACATCCGTTCATCTCTGCGGTGTTTCCCCAATCAAGTATTATCTCTTCATTAAAATTCTGTGAATTCTCATCTTGTCTCCTGTGCTTCAGTGGTGCGTGACAGAAGACCAGACCGCTATTTTCACGAAGATATGGACCCCAGTTCTCCGACCACGTCACAAATCGATCCATTTGCCGAACTCGTGAATCAGCTCCGGCAGTCACTCTTTCCTCCAGGCGCCGCTTCCTCACCTGAACTGCCGGCCGGTCCTATGGCCCTACCAGCGCCGTTCAGTGGCGCGGCGGAGAATTGCAGCGGCTTTCTACTGCAGTGCACCTTATTGTTTGAGATGCAACCTCAGCGCTTCCCCACAGATAGAGCCAAGATCGCATTTATTATCTCACTGCTCTCTGGCCGTGCTCTCCTGTGGGCTAAAACCATCTGGGAACAAGCTGGGCCTGCAACTCGTACCCTGGAAACCTTCGTAACACATTTTAAGGAGGTATTTGATCAATCTGCAAACTCCCTTTCTGTACATGACCAATTATATCACCTAAAGCAGGGAAGATCCTCGGTGGCGGAGTATGCAGTGAAGTTCCGCACCTTAGCAGCTGCGAGCGGATGGAATGAGGCTGCTCTCATCACAGCTTATAGACAGGGGCTATCCCCATCTCTCCGATTACATCTCGCCATCTATGATGATAGCTTTGGTTTGGAGAATCTGATCCAACGTTCTATCCGGGTAGCCCAGAGGCTAGCAGCATGTGATCTGGGATTGCCCGCGCCTCCTACTTCACCTACCACCACCGCAGTAGCCCTATCTTCACCAGTGCAATATCCTTCAGCATCAGCCATCGAACTGATGCAAGTTGACTCCTTCCATCTCTCACCTGCTGAACGTCAAAGACGGCTGCAACAACACCTGTGTCTTTACTGTGGAGCAGATGGTCATCTCAGGTCTGAATGCCCCGTTCGTCCACCTCGTCCAGCGGTGAGTAGCCCGACCTCTAGGGCTGAAGTTGTATCATTAGTCTACTTTCCTGTATCGGTGATCTCTGCCACCAATTCCATTTCAGCGAAGGCCCTCATTGACTCGGGCTCCGCGGGAAACTTCATTTCCAGACACCTCGTCAGCCAGTTCCACATCCCACAAATCCCTTGCCAGAAGATGAATGTACACTCCATTCTGGGGAAACCTCTCGGAAAAGGTATTATTTCTCACTGTACACCATCCCTTACCCTACGCATTGGGGTAACCCATTATGAAAGGATCTCCTTGCTGGTGCTGGATGGATCAACAGCAGATATCATCCTGGGACGCCCTTGGCTTAGGCAGCATAACCCTCACCTTTCCTGGACTACTGGCGACATCCTCTCTTGGAGCGCCTCCTGCTTTGAAAGTTGTCTAAAACTCCCTACTAGACCCTCTTCCCCTACTAGATCAACCCAGTTACTCCTCCAGGCCACAACCATCGAGAGTCCCCAAGGTCAGCATGATATAGCAGTCCCAGAAGAGTATAGCCCATTCCGGGATGTTTTTAGTAAGCAACTCGCCACCCGTTTGCCCCCGCACAGACCATGGGACTGTGCTATTGAACTGCTGCCAGGTGCAACCCTACCTAAGGGAAGAGTGTATCCCCTATCCATCCCAGAACAGAAGGCCATGGAAGAGTATGTAGAAGAGGCTCTTCGTCAGGGTTACATCCGCCCTTCTACATCCCCTGCCGCTTCCAGTTTCTTCTTTGTAGCCAAGAAAGACGGAGGCTTAAGACCATGCATTGACTACCGGGCCCTTAACAAGCAGACCGTACAGTACAAATATCCCCTTCCCCTGGTACCAGCGGCACTCGAGATGTTGAGAGGGGCGTCCATTTTCACCAAGCTAGACCTGCGCAGTGCGTACAACCTCATCCGGATACGGAGGGGGGATGAATGGAAGACTGCCTTCATCACACCTTCAGGGCACTATGAGTACAGGGTCATGCCATACGGACTAGCCAATTCACCCTCCGTATTCCAGGCCTTCATGAATGAGGTATTCCGGGACTACCTACATCGGTTTGTGATCATTTACATAGATGACATCCTCATATACTCGCAGAACGAGGCCGATCATCATCTCCATGTGGCACAGGTCCTCCAAAGACTTAGGGATAATCACCTGTACCTCAAAATCGAAAAATGTGAGTTTCACCGCTCCTCTATTCAGTTCTTGGGCTACATCATTGATGCCAGGGGAATACAAATGGATCTGAAGAAGGTGGAAGCTGTCCGGCAGTGGCCCATTCCCACTTCGATCAAAGAACTCCAACGATTCTTGGGTTTTGCGAATTTTTATCGCCGCTTCATCTGTAACTTTAGTACCTTAGCAGCTCCCCTCACTTCCCTCCTACGGAGGACACCCAAGCATCTATCATGGTCTCCAGCAGCATCTCAGGCATTCTCCCAGCTAAAATTAGCCTTCACTACAGCTCCCACTTTGATCCACCCTAACGCGGAATTACCCTTCATTGTTGAAGTTGATGCCTCTACGACAGGTGTGGGAGCTGTGTTATCACAACGGGTGGGTGTCCCACCGAAGCTCCATCCGTGCGCCTTCTTCTCCAAGAAGTTATCCCCGGCGGAGCAGAATTATGATATTGGCAATCGAGAACTGCTAGCCATCAAACTAGCATTGGAAGAATGGCGTCACTGGCTGGAGGGAGCCAATCATCCGTTTGAAGTCATCACTGACCATCGCAACCTAGAGTACCTCCGGGAAGCTAAACGCCTAAACCCTCGTCAAGCCAGATGGGCATTATTCTTCACCCGGTTTAAATTCACAGTGACGTATCGTCCAGGAACAAAGAATCAAAGGGCCGACGCCCTTTCCCGCATTCATGCCCCAGACCAACCCACCAGTCTACCAGAATCCATTCTCCCTCCAGCCATCATCGTCAGTCCCATCCATTGGGCTCTAGATGATCAGATCGCCCAAGCAACTCTTACTGAACCTGCTCCACCGGGAGTCCCCGAGGGTCTGACCTATGTCCCATCAGCTCTAAGACTGTCCCTCATTACCTCAGTACACTCTTACTTAGGGTCAGGACATCCAGGGAGCCAACGAACCCTCTCGCTCATCCGCAACAGATATTGGTGGCCTGGCATGACCAGAGAAATCAAACGCTTTGTTCAAGGATGTTCTACCTGTGCCATCTCCAGCGTACCACACCATCTTCCCGAGGGGAAGTTACTTCCACTGCCTATTCCTCGCCGACCCTGGTCACACCTAGGAGTGGATTTCATTTCGGATCTGCCCAACTCTAACTCCTACACTTGTGTTCTGGTGGTGGTAGATCGTTTCTCAAAGGCCTGTCGCCTTATTCCACTAAGGGGTCTGCCATCAGCAATGGAGACTGCTGAAGCCCTATTCAATCAGGTATTCCGGAACTATGGGCTACCCAAAGACATAATCTCGGACCGAGGACCTCAATTTATTTCCAGAGTTTGGAAGGCCTTCTTCCGTCTCCTAGGTGTATCAGTTAACCTAACATCTGGCTACCATCCGCAATCGAATGGGCAGACTGAAAGGAAGATTCAGGAGATCGGACGCTTCCTAAGGTCGTACTGCCATGGCCACCAACATACTTGGAGCCGGTATCTTCCCTGGGCCGAGTACGCTCAAAACTCTCTCCGCCAGTCCACCACAGGCCTAACACCTTTCCAATGCGTGCTTTGCTTCCAGCCACCTCTGTTCCCCTGGTCAGGAGAGCCCTCTGAGGTCCCAGCAGTCAACTATTGGTTTCAGGAGAGCGAGAGGGTCTGGGACTCAGCACATGTCCATCTGCAAGGGGCAGTTAGGAGGCACAAGATCCAGGCAGACATTCACAGAGCAGTAACACCTACATACCTCCCTGGACAGAAGGTCTGGCTCTCTACTAGGGATATACGCCTCCGGCTGCCCTGCCGCAAGCTGAGTCCCAGATACATGGGGCCATTCACTATTTTAAGGCAGATCAATCCTGTCACTTATCGTCTAAAATTACCTCCAAATTGCAGAATTACCCCTACTTTCCATGTATCTCTACTAAAACCTCACCGACCTTCTCTTCTCCCTTCTCCCACAGGGTCTGATGTGGCTGAGGTACCTCCTCCTCCAATCGAACCGGTGGAAGACCCCATCTACACTGTACGGACCATCCTGGATTCACGGCGACGAGGAGGCCAACTGGAATATCTCATTGACTGGGAGGGCTTCGGTCCTGAAGAAAGGTCCTGGATTCCACATGAGGATGTTCTAGACCCTGCCCTACTCCAGGAGTTCCACACCAATCACCCCGATCGCCCAGCACCCAGAGGAAGAGGCCGTCCTCGTCGCCACCATCATCGGGCTTCAGGAGCTGCCCGTGGAGGAGGGGGTACTGTCACGGATCCAGCCAACCAACCAGCGTCAGACCCTACAGCTCAACCTTCCCGTTCCTGCTCACCTGAGTATTAAGTCATTGCACCTGCCGCTGCCCAATCAAGACGTGCATATAAACCCGCATTCACAGACTCCTAATCGTCTGGTCTCGTCTATCGCGTATGTGAAAGACTTACCCGACTCCTGATCTCCAGTTCTCAGATCCTCTTCGTCCTCATCGTCATCGACGTCATCTTCTGCCGTTGGTCAGTTGCCTACCATTCTCCTCTGCCCTGAAGTACACCAGGACTTGCGTTGTGGAAGTTTATAAGTCTCTCGGATACTGGGCTTTCACATCCGTTCATCTCTGCGGTGTTTCCCCAATCAAGTATTATCTCTTCATTAAAATTCTGTGAATTCTCATCTTGTCTCCTGTGCTTCAGTGGTGCGTGACAGCACTAAGCATGTAAACAACTAGTGAATAAAGGTAATCGAATTAAGATATTTAATAGACAGCAAGGGTATTTCCTTGATCAAAGTACAGAAACATAACAAGGACATTGTTAAAATTGTACAGGTATAGGAGGAGACGAATTAATGTCATTCTTTTTGTTTTCTTTCTTCACACAAAAAGTATTCTTATAGCTTTGTAAAATCACGGTTGAACCACTGATGACACATGGACTATTTTAAGGATGTCCTTACTACGTTTTCTGTGCCATGTTAGGAATCTTGCTGTCTATAGAAGGGTCAGAAAATTATCGGATTATATCAAAATATATATTACAGTGCATTTCTACTAGCACAGTGGAGCAAGAATTTTCAATTAATTCCTATGGAAGGTAAGCTTAAACGCTTACATGATGCATTTTTGGACTGAAGTCGGTGCGGAGAAAGCATTGAGAGTAGCCAAGAGCATCAGCATACAGTGCTCTCTCTCCTCCTTCAATACCATTACTGAGGTTCCCTTGAGCAAGGCACAGAAAACCCCTAACTGCTCCCCAGGTCAATACATTTAATTTGTAACTCACAGTTAAAAGAAGAAGATAAAACACAAACAGGGTGTGAACAATGTTTTCAGAAGCATGCGCTGCCCTGAATTTGAGGTGTTGTAGCGTTACCAGCGGCACAGAACGCAGATGTAACACTGTAGTGGAAATGCTTTGTAATTTGTGTTCTTAAAGTCCTACTGGTTTGGAATGACATGAGGGTGAGTAATTTATGACAGAATTTTCATTTTTGGGTGAATTATCCCTTTAAAGTATTTGACAGAATTGTAAAAAAAAGCAAAATGATAAATTAAGCAAAATGATCATTAAAACCTTTCAATGTTTCAGTCTATGGTGAGTAGAGATCATTTGTCCTCCTTCAAATATGCTTGATATTAGCATTTACTGACTGAGCTGATCTCAGTTTGATCTGTTTATTCCTCAGACTCTGAACACTGTTGTGGTTCTACTGAAGCTGTGATCCGATTGGTCCTCTCTGCTCTGGTGGGCGTGGCTACTGTCATTCTTCTGGTTTATGACATCAGATCCACAAGAGCTGATCAAGATCAAGCACAGATGCACCCATAAGGTATATGACAGATTATGCAATTTCTCATAAAACTGTTTAGTTTATTCTTTATTAATCTTAATTTATTTGTAATGGTTTTGTATATTTACATACTTTAATATATGTTTATTTGAGGTTTTTCCACTCTAAAATATGATTTGAGAACAAATAGAAATGCATTCTCTTATTAATGCTTAAAAGTAAATGTGAGTTTTTGCAATGCTAAAAACTGATGATTACTGAATATTGCATTGCGTTATTAGTATAAAAATTATCTGCTCTTTATTCCTCAAACCACAATGTACTCTACGCGATCATGAAATGCACCATACTATCAGTGCCATATTTTGGGGTAAAATGACAATTTTTAAAGTCATATTTTGGGGTAAAAGAATAAAAGTATTCAGGACAGTCATAAAGCATGAGGTGTTACTGAGACAAAGAAACATCTTCCCGCTGAAACTATACACCTAGTTACTGGTCAATCTAACCAAAATTGGTGTTACAGGGAAACCAGATAAAACAAAATCCCTGGAGACACAGATCACCTTGGAAATCTTGCGACTCCGATCTTCTGGCAGTTTTCAGCAACTTTGTTGATTCACCTTGGAGCAGTCAACCCATGGATTAAATGACAAATAACTCCTAACAGAATTCAACTAGAATCTACAAATTATACATGTACCGGGAAACTTTACTCAGCAACTACAGAACCAATGCAAGTAATCGCTTGTTAACCATTTAGATGCGCTTCGATGCTTTGATTCCTTTTTAATTAAGGTGAGGTGATTCTTTGATGGTTCTTAACAGGTTGTGATTAGCTGATGAGTAAATACTGCTATTATGCTAAACTCTCTTGCATGGGAGCGCTACCCTTCTCTACAGTGTTCTCTCTCTCTCTCTCTCTCTCTCTCTCTCTATCCATACCTTCCTTGCATTGGCATCTATGTTTAATGTGTGTATGTTTGTGTCTAGTCAGATGTTGCATGTAGTGTAGTTTAATAAACATCCATATGTATTCACACTTGGTTGTCTGTTTTTGCTGCTCACAGGACAAGCTCACTTTACTGTCCATCCCCCGGACAAACAAATCATTTTATTGTACTATCAATACTATAATTCTCCAAGTAATTCCTGAAGATGAATATATTTAATAATAACCCATTGTGATTATGTTCATCTTACTTTGAGCTAATTTGGTACAGGCATTCAAATGATGTACAGAAAGCTTTTAATTGCTGCTTTAAAATGAAATAATTTGAATCAAAATCAAAAACTCTTTCATTATGTAATCCTTAAAGATTAATTGCTCTGTTGTACCCCAAAAGGTAAAATGTCGTCCTCTATAACGTGAAAATTGGCCTGAAGCCCAACCCTAGGGTCCTAAATAAGTTGGGGCCCCGGCTGAAATTTAGGGCCCTAAATCAGTTGGAAATGACAAATTCTTATGTCAGGGTTATATTGGTTTAATTCATGTATGTTTTCTCTGTGAACACAAACACATTCATCTCCAATATATTTCTATTTATACAGTTGAAATGTGGTTGACATGGAACTGGCACTCGGATGTGCAAGAATCTAAAACACTGGGCAATGCTTTATCTGTGTTACTTTTTCTCACAGCCTTGGAGCATGATATTAACAAAACCAAGGTTTATGGAGGAAATCAAGGTGCGTTAACAATGAACAGAACATTGAATAATTGTGTTTAAATCACTGAGCAGAGTTTTCTGAATCTCCGCTTCCTTATAACAGTACACTCGGGTTCAGTTTCCCAATCCCCAATTTGCATTCTGTGCCTGTTTATCTTTCAGTTGCCCATGTTCATACAGATAGATGGAGGAGCCTGGATTGGAGGGATCTGAGATGGCAGAAATAATGAACAGGACTTTCTGTCCTTCAAGCTTCTTTAATAAACCTCTGAAGACATTGATGTTATATATCATCTTACTTTTGAGTTCAGAATCATTAAACCACTTTTTGATAGATCGCACAGAAACCACGCTGTGCTTCCCATCTAGATCTTTAAACCTGTCGGTTTTCAGATACTCATTCAGGGCTGAAATATACGGATCTTCATACTTCAGAGATGTGAAAGTCAAGCAAAACACTTGAGGAACATCAGGATTAAGAACGGTGTTGTTGAGACGGCCCGAATCTTCAATTTGGATCCCTTGCAGTGACTTGGTGTGAGAACTCAAGGTGTGAAGTTCATTCCTTGCAGTAGTTAGCCACTCCTCAAGTGGGTCAGCGTTGAATGGGGAGCTCCTGTGGATCTTCAGGATGTCTTCCAGAGAATTTGCCTTCATCTCTCCTCCTCGGACAGCAGGCAAGACCCTGCCGAGTGCTTTCAGGAGCATTGTCTTGTAAATGCTAAACGATTTCTGAAATAATTGCAGTCTGTCTTTAATGTCACTGAAACTATTTACCAATGCATTCCCTGACAGGTCGTTGTATGTCCTCTCTGCCTTTCCCAGCTCCTCGATTATACATTCAGTTTCGAAAGCCACACTTGCATTGATTTCTCCCTGTACCCATGCTGCTTTTGCGTTCAAAAGATGGAGTGGATAAAGCCAGACTTTTATAGGAACTTCATTCTGTGGATTCTTCAGCAGAGCGGGGAGCTCCTTGTACAAATCCAAGGCCTCCATGTATGTGGTGGGATTCTGATGAAGGCGGACATCGCTGTGAATTGTGCAAGTGATCTTCTCAGCCATTTTCTTTTCAGCAGCAGTCATTTTAAAAGTGGTGTTTGCCTCAGTGGAAAAATCAGGGATCTTCTTGACCATGGCATTCAGTTTTCCATCCATCTCCTGCTTGTTTTCCTCTTCTGAAATCATCCGATCGAACACCATGATGACCTGAGCTCCGTACAGTACCGCCGTGATCACATGAGTTGCAGAATTCAGGTCAAGCCCCCCAGGGTAGGTGATATTGCCCAGTTGGGACATAGTGAGCTGTTCATATCTTGTGGTTTCACTGTAAAATATTGTAGATCTGGACTGTTGTTTTGAGGATTTGGTGTCACACAGGAACTTGCCAGATCCTCCCACCTCCACGAGCCCCGCCAAGAAACTGGCCTTCAGGGAAGTGGTTAAATCCAAGAGACTGAATTTACTTGAGAGAGAGTCAGAGCTACTGAACTTCAGATATGTCTGGGGCTGTGGATGACTGTCCAAATTTTCACTCAGCGATTTATTATCCCACAGAGTAAGACCTGAAATCAGAAGTGACTTGAACAGTTATTAAAGTGGCGGTTGAATGGTATTGTCACACAATGACGGATAAGTGGTGATTCAACATGCTTTGAGAAGCGTAATGAAGAAAATGTTTTTTTTTTAGGTAAGTGCAGCACCTGGAATGAAGGAATCGTTGAGGCAGTCATACAGCATACCAGGTAAAAGAGGTCTTCCGAGGGCTGCTACTTTCATAGTCTCTGACTATAGAAAGAAAGAAAGAAAGAAAGAAAGAAAGAAAGAAAAACTTCTATACATATTTTAAAACCTGAAACACATCTGGTTAGTCTTTCATTTGATCTAAAGGCACACATACCTCTGCGTTCACCACAGCAAGGGCTGCCAGACACAGAAACACGTAAATGTAGATGGACATCGGCTTCCTCGAGTGCATCAAAAGAGCGTCCATCTTAGAAAAGATAACAAGAAGACCTGTTGAAATAATAATAATAATAATAATAATAAAAACATCCATTTACAAAAAGAAAATGTGTACCTCATTTTTTTTTTAGTTCAAATAAAAATATATTTTGAAGTACGCTTTATATAGTAATTATACTAATATCAATTAACTACTAATATAGTAGCATACTTTAAAGTGTACTATTTTAATACTACTTGGGTCTTACTAAAATGCCTGTTTGAGCTGTCTCAGCTGAAAATGACTGATACATCTTAAAATAGGTCAGTGTTGTGTTTTACTCCAAGATGCACACAAGCAATTTTTTAAGGCTTTTAAATAAAATAAAATTCCTGTATTTAATGTATTTTTTACAGAATCATAATTTTGTCCATTTTTACATTTTTTTACAGTATAAATCTGGTTTTACAATTAACAAACAATATATTTTTATATTTAACTAGTAAATTCAACAATGCACACTGCTACTCAAATCTGTTTTGTACCTTTAAGGTATACTGCCAAGCAGCATAATAATGCCGCTAATAGAAGAGAAAGCCACAGGAATGATCAAACATCATCACAAGAAGCTTTTCCACAAGCTTAAGTATATACTAACATACAGAAGTTGCAGTCATTCAACACAAAACACCATCATGGTAACACAAAATACTTAATAATGCAATAAACATTCATTAAACATCAGAAAATGTAACATATAACCTTATATAAATTATTAATATTCATAAATTAATATAAAAACTTTTTTATAATATTTTACAGTTAAACTTACACTTTTTTTTCCTTTTCCTTTTTGTACCTATAGCCTATTCGTGTCTTTGGGAAGTTAAGAGCTGAAATCTTCTGGGTAAAGTCTTCAGCTGAAGCCTAAAACTCACTGGACTTCTGTATATTTATACTCCGAACAAAACAAACACACACACACACACACACACACAAAAAAAACTCTGCTCTTTACCCTTATGGACCCAGTGTGTAGCTGTGTTTGGCTAAGACTTTCTGTGCAATACACTACATGTGTGTAACATATAGAATAAAATGTGTGATCATTTGTAAACATTGGAAATATAAAAATCTAACCTTTTACTAAAGTTTATTTACACATAAATAAATTGTGGAATACATGACAGAGAAATGTTTTTCTATCTGTTTGTTTGCGTTTTGGTAGTACATCCACTGCAGCTACCATGCCTTGACTAGATATTTTAAACGCCCTTTATCTGATTGCAATCCAATGACAGGGACGCGCATTTTGAATGTCCGGTAGTCCTCAAAGTCCTCATTATAGTCTTGTCATGTTAACAAAGACATGGCATAAATGTCATCATAGTTTTTATCATCAGATATTAGTTTTAGATCGTCAACGTCTCGTCTTAGTCACATAAAAAATGATTGTTAACGAATATTTATCATCCTCATCTTCATTGATGAAATTAACACTGCCTTGCCATCCAGACCCCTTCAAATAGCATCTCGTCTGAATGCCAAGACTTACACAGCAGCAGGTCAGGCTGCGGATTCATTGCATACCAGGCTGACCTTCTGAAAGACCCGGATAAAGGTCAGGGTCTCTCCTCTAATGAAGTGGCTGAGCAGCGCCGCTCTACAGATCTTGCTCTCCATTCTACCAAAAAGACCACTACTGCCATAGGCAGATGTATGGACGGAGAGACATCTGTGGGTGAACCTTGGTGACATTGGGGTTGGAGCTGAAATCTGTAGGACGGTAGCTCTCCAGGAGCAGGGTTGGAGATCCCTGGTCTAAGGGCTAGAGACGGGTCCAGAAGGTTAGTGTCAGGACTCCACCTGCGGTCAGATCTAGAAGGCGGTGCGAATCAAAGAGTCAGAAGCAAGAAGAGGCATTCCCAACACTCTCGTCCGGACCAGGGCAAACCTCCCTCTTAGGATATTTACATCTAACGTTTCCTCACCTAATCATGTTATGAACCTCCATTCACGGCATTACAGTCTCCTGCTGGACCTGGCTTCTATGCCTCCTAGAACTACCTGCTGTAGGTCCAGAAAAGACATGCGTGGGAGCCATGGTGGCAATGTATGATCCATGTCTTCCTTAACTGTTGCTAGTTGTATAATTCTCTTCCTAGCATTTTACAGCAGTTACTGCGCATCTCCTGTAATTCCACAGATGATCACACGAAGTAGCTAAGCCCTTTTGTGGCTTCCTTGGTCAGTCATTTCCAGTGTTTGGAATAACGGCGTTTAAAAGAACAGCGTTAGGTAACGACGTTATTTTTTCAGTAACGGGGTAATCTAAGTAATTACTTTTCCAGTCATCACAACGCCGTTAACGTTACTGAATGTTAAATGCGGTGCGTTACTGTGCATTGATTTAATAAACTATGCAATCCGAACGCACCCCTGGCTCACACAGCGAGTGAGCAGGTGGGTTAATGACGAGATAAGCGATTATGATTGGCTAAGGCAGAGTCATGTGTTTCATGGTAGCCAATCAGAGCCAGCGTTTTTACACACATGCCGGCACACGCGGCAGCGCCAGCGGTGCCAAACACACACACACACACACACACACACACGCAACAGATACAGAGAGATTCGCAGCAGAGATGGCGAGTCGGGAGCAATCCGATGAAAAGTTGTCATTTTCAAGGTGAAGATATAAGCACTACTTCAAATTCATTGTGGTCAAAGGCAAGAACGTGCATGTAATGTGTACATGTAATGTGTGACACGCATCTACAAAGCTAGTGGCCAAAAACACTTTTCTTACAAAGATAACTTGCTGTCTGTTGACATGCAATAAATATTGAAAGTTATGTACGAACACCTGTCTGTTCTACTCATTTCAACTGACTTGTGAAAACTGAAAAAAAAAAAGTAAAAATTCTGTCTTATAGCAACTTTTTTTTTTTTTTTTACAGTAACGCAAATAGTTACTTTCCCTGGTAACGAGTTACTTTTATTATAGAGTAATTCAGTTACTAACTCGGTTACTTTTTGGAACAAGTAGTGAGTAACTATAACAAATTACTTTTTTAAAGTAACGTTCCCAACAGTGATCATTTCTGTGGTGGGATCCTGCAGCTTCCCCTATTGGTATTAGCAATGGTATTTCTAAATCCATATATATGTTAAGAAGTATAACATTACATGTTAGTTCTCTGTGCAAGTCCATATTCATGGTAGATGTGCATGCTAGTCTTTGTGCACCTTTTTAAAACCCTTTATGGTAAAGGTGATGCGATGCAGGTCTCTTCCCCTTTCTCTGAGTTGGCTCAGGCCACGGTTTTTACCTTGGACCCCACTCTCCGTGTACACACTTTTGTAAACAGGGTGTTTCTACTAAATCCTTTTGGTATCTTGTGACCCTCGGGCAGCTCGTTCTTAAAGCAGGAGGTAGTCCAGGTGTGACAGGATATGGCTTATGTCAGCCCTGGTACTCGGCAGTATTTTTTCAATATTTGGTGCACAGCGTAGACCTTTGGCCACAGAGACGTTATGTCAATGACAGCCATTAAAACGTCTTGGTGTAGCTCGGAAATGGACATTTTACATTATCCATCATTAGTTGATTTGCTGAAACTCTTGTTAGAGTTTGTTTAGCTCATTATCTGATTAATATTGAGCTTGTCGTCTGTTTCAAAGAACCAGTCTGCAGAGTATCGTACCTGTCATCAAACTTTCACTGTGATGTTCAAAGCAACTGATGCGTCCACTAAGATGGGCCTAAAACAAGGTTTGCAAGAATCAGATGCAGAGATAAAACAACTGCCTCATGAAGAAAATAAATAAATATAAATTAATAGGAAATTTCCCTCATATAAAAACATTACTGTAACAATTTTGCAGTATTCAGTGCTTGATATTTGCATATTTACAGTTTATCTTATTTTAGGGCTAGGTTTTTTGTTCACTATCTCATGATAGTGAGTTCCTCAAATCCAGTCCAGTTGAGCTCTAGTATCTCTGAAGAAATTTATCAAGTGTGTTTGACTGGTGCTGGAGCTAAACTCTGCAGGACACCGGCCCTCCAGGACCGGATTTGAGGAACCCTTTAATGTATGTCAATATATATATATATATATATATATATATATATATATATATATTAGGGGTGTAACGATACGCGTATTCGTATTGAACCGTTCGGTACGACGCTTTCGGTTCGGTACGCGGTACGCATTATGTACCGAACGGTTCGTTGGACTAATTAATTATATTTGAAAAAGAAATATAATGATATGCGTTCAACAAGGTAGCCCAATAACCCAAACGACGTAACAGGCAACGCCCCTGACACTCCCGAAGAAGAAAAAAACAGCAACTTATATGTTTATGTTAGGCTCAGTCAGGCGCTCGCTCACTCAGCACGCGCTGAAGGCTCGTTGCAAAATGGCCAATGCGTTTAACAGACTAGAAATACAGGATCCTCCAATAACCAACAGGTCTGGTGTTTGGGTGCACTTTGGATTCCCTTTAAGCTATAATGGTGATGGCAAGAGAGTGGTGGATAAAAAAAACAACGGTATGTCGCATCATATCGTCAACTCATTTACGCTGACATCACCTTATTGTGTCAGTATCTGGGAAAAGACGAAAAAAAGGAGAAACATGCACGCAACAAACTATCCCTGCAGCATTTAGACACCGGTATTATAGCTTACAGGGAATCCAAAGTGCACCCAAACACCAGACCTGTTGGTTATTTTAGGATCTTATATTTCTGGTCTGTTAAATGCATTAGACATTTTGCAACGAGCCTTCAGCGCGTGCTGAGTGAGCGAGCGCCTTAGGGGCCGTTCACATATCGTGCCTAAAAACGCATGGAAAACGCTAAGCGCGTCTTTCTCCTCCTTTCCAAAGCGCTCGGGCAGAAGCGCTCATGAGGCGTCTGTCTTTGCTAAGCAACAATGACGTGCTCTCTCCATGAGACGCGGAAATTTCAGCGAAGGATAAATGGATTTGCAGCTCTAAAAATCGCTTGCAGTAGCTCTGCTACTAAATTTATTTCAAAATTGCAATCCATATACAACTATGATCAGCTGTTCCTTCATCTTGGCTGAGTTTTCAATGTTGTTACGGGAAAGGATGAAGCTGATTGGTTAGTTCTTGTCACATGACCCGCGGTGCGCTTGCGGCATTCTGAAAAGTTGAGATGTTTTTACATTTTGCTATATCTAAAACGTACCGAACCGAACCGAACCGAACCGTGACATCAGTGTATCGTATCGAACCGAACCGTGAATTTTGTGAACCGTTACACCCCTAATATATATATATTAGCATGAGGCACCACAATATCACAAAACATCATACAGCATTTGATCCACAAGTGGAAGCATGAGTGTCTTTTCACATTATAGTGAAATTTTGATTAACAACACAATTTAAATATTAATGGCCAAGAAAACGCTATGATTAGAAGAATAAATACTTCAAATTTGGTTTTCAATATTAGACAGGACTGAAGTTAGCGTAGCACATTACCTTGTCTCTGCATATTTGCCTTTCATCAATGCACACAGTCTATTAAAATATGGGATTTTATTTCAACTGTAATTATGTAATTCACATTAATGTCCCCCTTTTATTTATTATTATTATTTGTATTATTATTATTATTATTATTTATTTTGATCTTTCTATCTATCTATCTATCTATCTATCTATCTATCTATCTATATATATATTTTTTAATACAGATTACACTCTGTGCCCATAATATATTTATCACAGTGATCTTGTGCACATTATCTTGGTTTGGCAATGTGCCCTTTAAAATATCTATGCACGGTCATTGCTCTGGGCTGCATTTCCCAAAAGTGTTGTTGGCTTAATTGATTGTGATGGTCTTCCAAATCAACTCTGCACGATGATTTTGGAAAATGCAGCCCTGCATGTTGTCTGATAGATAACAAATTCAAAAATAAGAAAATGAGCTACATATTAACAGCAAAACAAACTCTTTCAAAGAGCATTTCAGTAAATCCACTGTATGTCGGGAAGTAAAATGTCAACATAAGAAACGAAAGGAGCTGTTACAGTTTACTTAAAGAGTTTGTATGCCCTTTATTTTGGTCTCAACTGACGGTCAAACTGAATGTTCCAGTAATGCCTGGCAAACATCAGATTGCTGTTTGATGTCACGAGGGCTGTCATGATATCAGATTTTTTCCAACCATGGTTTTCATTGCCAAAGGAATTTATGGTAACAATAAATTGCAAACATGATAGACACCTTAAAAAAAATTTCAGTCAAATTCATCTTTACTTTGCTTCTTTTGTGTTTTGCTTTAATTTGTTAGCCAACATATCACACTATTTCACAGAACAAATACAAGAATTACAACTCTGGCCTCACTGCCTAAGAAATAACCAGGAGAGAGAGAATACTGTCAAACTCAGCAGTATTATAGATAAAGCTTTAACAACACAACTAATACATTACCTTATTTGAAATAACATACCCAAATTAAAATGCATAGATCATGAAGCCTTTGAGCTTCAAACTTTGTGCATTTTAATTCTGAGATGTCTGTGATTTCATTTAGAAGAGACTAAAATGCTAACCATTTTTAGCTTAGCACAGCAATTTATGAAATTTATGAAAATATTAACATATTTTACTCCAAAACTGTGATAAAGCATCAGTTGAGTGATTGAAATAACTTCCAAATGTGTACTGATGTGGCTTCTTATCACAGAATGAGGCAAAAATTATATTACTTTAGTATTCTACACAGTGATGAAGACTAAGTTGAATTTTGGAGACTTTCTGATCCCAAGATTCAAAAACCAATCATTTTAATTCTAAAAGAAGAAGTGGCAAAAAACTATGTTTAATAGTCAGTTTATATTTTACCAAGGGTACCAAGGGTGCACCAACCACCCCCCCTTTCCCCCATCATGGGTCTATGAGGGCAAAGGGTCCGTTTCTTCTGCATATAAATATCACTGCAGAAACCCAGTGAGCTTCAGACTCCAGTTGAAGACACAGCCAGAAGATTTCATCTCTGAATTTCCCAAGGACACACACAGAGTCCAGGTAACACATCATTAAATATATTTAAATTAACAGATGCGACAACAGGGGATTTATAGGCATGTTTTTATTATAATTAAAAAAAATAATAATAATCACCACTGCTTGTTGAGGTGTGTTCAGGGGCATTGCTATTATGGAGCTGAAAATAGACTGCGCCATAGACCGACTCAAACCTGGTCTAAAGTCTGGCGCAATATTTTTTCTTTGTTATTTTAAAGAGCGTGTTAGTATAGGCAGGTCCACAACACTTGTACATGCTGCTTATTAAACACAGGGATGCACAGCAGCGTACAAACATGCCAAATATTAAAAATTAAAGGAGTCAATGCATAATAATATTTTAAAGGCTAATTAAATATATTTATATATAAATGCCTACATGTCATAATGGATATTCATCGCATGTATCAGAATTAGGCTTGTATCGCACATGAGCAGCTCCGTTTCATCTATTTGAGCTTGCCAAATTCCGCCGTGTAAATAGCAAATCCATCATGGCACGGGCGCAACTGGCTCTTAAAGACAATAGCAAAAGTGGATTTGGACACACCCTGAGTGCACCTGCACCGTGCGCTTTACACTTTGCATTTAGATCGTTAAAATAGGGCCCATAGTGTTAATATGAAAATGTTGCTTGTCCCTTTAAGAATGAGAGTTGTCAAGAGCTATACTGTTTCAAGTAGACTTTGCAGAACCTCTCAAGCTCCATCAGGTTGGATGGGGAGCGTCGGTGCACATATCTCCCTAGAGATGTTCATTAGGGTTCAAGTCTGGGCTCTGGCTGGGCCACTCAAGGATATTCACAGAATTTTCCTGTAGCCACTCCTCTATTGTCTTGGCTGCGCTTAGGGTCATTGTCACAGTCAGTTGTCCAGAGAGCTCTTGAGCAGGTTTTAATCAAGAATGTAATATTTGCCATTCACAATTCATTTTTTCATCTGCATATATTTGCCATCTGCAATTCAAATACGTCTACATTATTCTTCTATTACATAATAATGATATTCACACTGACATCTTACACAGTTTAATGGGTAAATTAATTTATTGGAGACAGAATTCAACAAAGACAGGCTTTTATTTGTGTGCATAGCATGATGGATGCTCTCACAGTCTGATAGAGGCTTAAATCAATCTGCAGTCAAATCATAATCTTTCAAATACTTGGTCAGCATCTGCAGCACACAAGCAGGAACCCTCCAACTTCCCCAGCTCCACCTGTACACTTCTGTTCTGGGTGGTTCATGTTCAGGTATGCTTTGTACAGTAGCAGAAGCATATCGTACTTGTTGTTGTTGTTGTTTTGTTTTGTGTTTATTACTGCTGATTGATTGTGTGTTCTTAAAGTCCAGCTGGCTTGATCATATGTAAGTTTTAATATTGTTTTTATGTTTTATATGAAACCTACCTATTATCCCTGCTCTGAGTGGGATTAAAACCGGTGTCTCCAGATCCCTATTTTCAACACAAAGGCAGTCTATTCAGGACACTGAGGCATCTTCTCATGTGATTTCCATTCAAATAGGTCTTCTTGATGCCATTTTTAAGATGGTGCCACCTTTGATGTACCCGAAGCAGCCAAACTTCATCTGCTTATGTGCATATTTATGGCTGGCAACCCTAACTGTGGCGAATGCTGGAATTTCTCGTCCCATTATGTCCCGAAGCAAAACATTGACTCCAGGTAAGATGCAAATGGCGTTACAAAATGTGAATGTATAGAGATCAGCAATATTACAGTGTGCTGTATATTTTGTGTGCTTATTGGATTGTTGTTAACTTGATCCTGTATTCCCTCTTAACACATTTTGTTGTGCTATGAGTTTGCAGCTATATTTTATTATCCTGAGTGGTCCCAGTCCTTAATACCTGTGTATTTACATAGTAACTTGATGTGTACATAGTATGTAACCACAGTGTAAATATCTACAGCTCTAATGTTTGTATAACTATACATATGTAACAACCCACTGAATGTTATGTGTATGTACAAATGTGTAACAGTACATTGGTAACAACTCTTTTTGGTAATGAAAGTGCATGTGTAATAGGACTAACAGCACTTATTGGTGAAGAAAGTGTTACACTGCATATTAGATTTATCATGTAATTACTCTGATATTACACAGCAGCAGCCAGTTAAGTTAGGATTTAAATATAAATTGTGTTTGGTGTCCAGAATGTTACACTTTATATCAAGTGGACATTTACTGAGGAGTTACCGTGTAAGTACACTGGTATTACTGTGGTGCGCCAACTCCAATTTGAGATCCAACTCCTCCCACTTTACATACAAGTGTTGTTACCAATGCCCTGTTACATATTTGTACACAAAAAATCCTGAGGCTGGTTACATGTGTGTAGTTACAGAAATATTACAGCCGTAGGTATTTAGGGACACTTAATGTAAAGTGGGACCTAATGGGGTCTCTATACCATTATTCATTGTCATTAAAAATGTGTTATGAATATCTTTCTTTATTATGGCCATAGCATCAGAGACGATGGAAGTGGCAGCCCTAGGAAGACCTCTGTCACTTGGTATGCTTTACGACTCCCGCAAAGATTCCTTCATTCCAGGTAGTGTATCTATTTAAAAATGTATCATAATTTAAAAAAAAAGATCACCAAATTTTAAATCACCAATTACCAGAGAAAAAATAGTGAACCTGCTGTTCCTCCTAAGCAAAATAATTGTAATGTGCATTTGTTCAGATATAACAGATATGACTTTGCTATCCAAGTACTACCAATAGTTTTGTGACCTTAAGGAGCGTGATTGTAGCATGGTAGAAAACTTGTTAGTTACGCAGGAGCTAAACCATTCAGAGCCTAAATAATAGTCATATTTTGTAACTGATATGGAACTTAATAGGTAGCCAGTGACTGTAGAATTGTGGTAATATGACCATATTTTCTTGACCTGGTGCTGCATTTTGGACTACCTGTAGCTTGTTCATTGAAGATGCAGGACAACCAGCTAGAAGTGCATTACAATAGTCCCGTCTTTTCTGCATATTTACAAGCCTACATCTCTTCCTCAAACATACAGTAACTCTTAAATCCATTTTTCGTTTCAGGTCTTACTCTCTGGGATAAGAAATCATTGGAGGAAAATGTAGGCACTCATCGTCAGGTCCAGACAAATCTGAAGTTCAGTAGCTCTGATTCCCTTTCTACTAAGTCCAGTCTCCTGGATATAAGTGCTTCCCTGAAGGCCAGTTTCTTGGCGGGGCTCGTGGAGGTGGGAGGATCTGGAAAGTTCCTGCATGACACCAAATCCTCACAACAACAGTCCAGAGTTACAATGTATTACAGTGAAACCACAAGATATGAACAGCTCACTATGTCCCAACTGGGCAAGATCACCCACCCTGAAGTGTTTGACCAACAAACTGCAACTCATGTGGTCACGGCGGTACTGTACGGCGCTCAGGCCATCATGGTGTTTGATCGGATGTTTTCAGAAGAGGAAAACAAGCAGGAGATTGAGGGAGAAATGGATGCCATGGTCAGGAGCATCCCTTCATTTTCCATTACTGGAGATGGATCTGTAAATATGAAAGATCATAACAAGACAATGTCTGAGAAGATCACATGCACATTTTATGGGGACTTCTCTCTTGATCAGGACCCCACCACATACAGGGAGGCCATTAAGACATACAAGAATCTCCCCACTCTGCTGAGGAACAATCCAGACGATGTGGTTCCAATAAAAGTCTGGCTCTATCCTCTTCATCTATTGGACAGAAAAGCAGCTCAGATTAAGAGAGAAATCACCACAAGTCTGATTTCCGACATTGAATCTTTAATGGAGGAGCTGGGAGAGGCAGAGAAGAAATGCAATGACCTGCTCAAAAGAACACTAGTCGATACTTTCAGTGACATTAAAGAGAGGCTGCACTCTTTTCAGGAGTCATTTAACTTTTACAAGACAAAGCTACTGAGTAAAATTGGCAGGGTCTTGCCTGATATTCGAGGAGGAGATATGGAGGAGAAATATCTGGAAGACATCCTGGAGACCCATAGGAGGTCCCCATTCAGAGCCAGCATGCTTAACCACTGGTTAAATGATGCAAAGTCTGAACTTGAACTCTTGAGTTCTCTTACCGAGACATTGGAAGGGATCGAAATTGAAGACTCAGACAATCTCATGACCCTCTTCTTTGACTTGGATATTGATGCAGTGGTGTGCTTCACCTTGACATCTCTGGAGTATGAAGACAGATATATTTCAACCCTGGAAAACTTCCTGCATTCTGACAGGTTTAGAGTGCAAGTTGGGTTTAACACTTATTTTTCAGTGGAATCTTCTGGAAAGTGGTTCAGTGATCACAATGTCATAGTAAAGATGATAAAAGACTTGACTCAATTCAGGAGGTTTGCAGAGGCCAATAAAGATAACAAGAAAATCCATTTCATAATATCTTCAATTGCCAATCCCTCCATTGAAGGCTCCTCTATCTATCTGTATGAAAAAGGGGATCTGACAGACAAACAGTTCAAGCCCATGTCCAAGCCGCCCCCACCAATAGTGAAGAATGTCAAGGACCAAACTGTGTCCTTGAAGCTACCAAAATCTTCTTCTAGAGGGAGAGTGCAGTACAGAGTAGAATACAAGCCAATTAAACCACATAATAAAGCTGAGGAACTATGGCATTCTATGGACACATATGATGAAGACTTTACTTTGACTGGATTGGAGTCTGGACAGCAATACTGGATCCGCTATAGTAGAGTTGATAAAGTGGGAGTGAGTGAAGCCAGTGATACTGTCAGCACTTCCTCTTTCGGTAAGTGTCATATGCTTATTGAATAATTAAGTGTTGTCACCAAATGTGCCCCACACGTCCTGAAAGGTGAAGACAAAACATTTTGATCACCTCAACCCTCTCCATGTAAACGAATGGGACACTTCTAATACATATACATATTCTAAAACATATTTCCATGTTTTCCATCTTTTTTATGTACATAAATCATGCTTTCTTTCTCCCGTAGTGACGTGGCTGCCAAACAATGCGGATAAACACACAGACGGAGGTATCCACGCATGCTTAATTTCTCTCTCTAACTGCAGTAGCCTGCATATCAATGGCTCAAGCCAAACTCTTTGGCATTAGCAGCCGAAGGTTGGAGTGAGATGAGTTACTTTTCATGGTGGAAACTTACACATGTTTCAGGGTGGAAACATGACAAATGTCTCGAAATAAAACTTTTGTACCAGGTCTTGAGGCAGCCTGGTCTAATTGTTTATATGTAGGTATTAGTACATAACGTTTACAAGCACAAAACATACAGTTTTAATGAAATACAGACTTTAAAATGTAAATATTGCTATGTATTTTTTTTTTAATCCCACTCCTACCTCTAAACCTAACCATAACTATTTCTTAAAAATATGTACAGTATAAAGAAAAACATGACAGTAAAATAAGTTTAAACATAATAATTTATTTATAGCAAACATATCAAAAGCTGCCATAAACCTGTCGTTAAGCTTCTTGAAGCATCATTTTTTTAATTTGTAATGAGCGTGTCAGCTCAGCGCGGGTATTGCTGATCAGTGGCGTGCACAAGAGGGTTGGGGGGTGGGATTGGTTTGAGCCCCTGCCCCTTTGAGGTCCGACGCTAAAGTGCCCTAGCGGTCTGGTCTGCCATCGGTCTGCGATTTCTTCCGAGGGAAGGGGTGTGTGATATGAATTATTTTTGATCGTGGACGATAAAAGTGTCTCCTCGATCTGATTTTGGAGAAATATCATTGTATTGTGCTGCAGCACACGTTTTATCATCTGCAGTTTTGGCGTCACAGAATATATACTGCGAAGGACCACAGATGACTGTGACATACATGCAGGGGGGCAGGGTTTCAAATTTTATTGAAGCACCCCTGGGCGCCACCATTGGCTAGCTGACCCCCACCTGCTGTTAGCATTCCATTGACTCCCATTCATTTTGGCGTCACTTTGACAGCAAATAACTTTACATATGAGGCGTTTAAAGACCATTTGTCCATTCATTATTTCTAGAGAAACACAAAAATGTATAAAAGGACCCATTACCTTGTATCTTACGTTGTGGCCCCGTAGAATCAGTTTTTGTAAAAATAGGCTAACGATTGCGTCATAACCTGCGACTGACCTGCGCACAGTAGATAAATTACCGTATGGACAGGAGGAGAAGCTCGCAGACAATCTTTTACTGTCTATGAGGCTATTGGGGGACGTGGAGGCATGAAGTCAAGGGGGAAGCCCATAGAGAGTCCATAAAAGCAATGGGACAAAATTTTGAGTCTGCGCAGTACGCTCAACCCCCAGGAAGTGCATGCTTCTAATTGACTTCAGTTGTCTCTGTTGAATCCAATAGGGTTGCTGTGTCCGTTTCATTTATTGTCTATGCATACAGTACATGCAGTACCACTGCTCCCTATACACAGAGTACGCAGTTTGGGGGGGACCATCCCAGTTGCTCAAAAAAAAAAAAAAAAAAAAACGTATGCTTTATATGTTAACAAATACGTAAATAAGAATGTAAACATGAACATGTAAACATAATTATAATAAATGCGTCTCACAGTGAAGACAGTAGACAACGTGACACACCATTCCCGCAGCTGCGCGCGTGCTCGCTCTCACCTCATGTTTGCGACTTACTGCAAATGATCATAACAGATGGACAACTATGCCCAGTAAAAGACAACAGTAGTCCGGTGACGAGATAAGTAAAAGAAAAAATCCCAACATGAGGCACGTGCATCACTTTTAGGTACTTTTATAATCATGTTTATCTTTTTTGGATTTTGATAACATTAAGTTAATAACGTGTTTTAAAGTCGGTGACATTATATCACCGCCACATCTGCCTTAATATTCTCTTTCTATGTTCCCTTCCGAAAATTTACCATAATTTTACTACAAAAAAATAAATAAAAAATAAAACATAGTTCTTGTAGCAATGGTAACTACAAATTAACCATGGCTTTGATGACGTGGATTTACAAAGTACTCAGATAATATTTTTGTGGTAGGAAAAACAGAACTAAGCAAACAACCTTTTAAAATGCCATAAAACGCATCATACAAAATGAGGCTATAATGATTGGTTAATAAATAATTGAATAACACTACATAATATAATACAAAATAAAAATTTATGTACATAACAAATGCCTGCAAAGGGCACTAAAAAGCCTGATGACTGCTGTTGTAACACTTACTGGAAGATCAAATCCTTGTTTAATATCGACCATACATTTCATTCAAATATCCACTTAATCTTTCATTTTTGGCCACCTTTTTACGATAGAAATGCTAGCCTCTATAATTTCTTCAACAAAAACATGTGGACATCGCAACCATTAACACACATTTTTTTGTGTGTTATTTCTGAATGCTTGAGGGACTATAAAATCAATCATACAACTGTATTAATAAAATCATAGCCATAGGCGACTGTCTAGCTACTGTAACGTAATGCAAACTGTAATTTTAGTCATAATGGTTTTTCACAATGGTGTGTGGGTCTTATCAATGTTTCTTACCAGCTTTCATTTATGTTATTTTTTTTTTTTGGTTTACTTAGTTTTTGTTTACTCTAAGTAAACGCACCTGTGTAAGTCACTTAACCTGCTTCTGGAAAACCCAACAGTGCAGTTCTGTTTATACATATCTGGTTTACTGGCTATTCTGTAGTAAGCCCTGCAAATTTAAGGGAGTCAGTTATGCAGTTATCAGTCTTGTTAACTAAACTGTGTGAACCTTACAACTTTTGGCTCTCTAAAAATGCCAGAAAACTTTATTATGCTTTATTCTTAGGTTTTCTCTTAATTCTTTTTTTAAGGACAACCTTTGATTGTGGGTGGGAGAGGAGGTGATGAATTCTCCATTAAGTCCACTTATAACGACCACAACACCGTTAAGAAGATCGTCATATATTACTCTGTGGTGGGTGAAGGTTTTTTTATTTATTTTTTAACTAATTTATCATCACTGATTTAGTCACATTATCATCATTCAGTTATTCACATGAAATGCATTTCTGCCATAGGAGACAATAAAAACAATACAGCTGTTCCTCGAGGATGACCAGATGATTAAAGTTGGTAAGAATAAAGCAAGTTATAAAGAAGAACTTGAATTTGACAAAACGGATAAAATTGTTTCTGCAAAACTGTGGCCAAATACACTAAATGACAGATTTTGTGGTCTGGAATTTAAGGTGAAAAAAATGAGTGGTGAAATAACAAAAATGTCTGTCAAATGTAACAATCTGGGTGCTCCTGTGTTTGTTAATGTTAGATCAGGAAATTGTCAAGGCATGAAAGGTAGAGCCGGACATGAAATTGATGCTCTGGGTTTCTATTTCAATTAGACTGCAGCTTTATATTTGTGTTTTTTATAATTCTAAACCAAATAACAAATGAACATCTAAAAAATGACATCTGAACAGCAATCGTACAAGCGAAACATATTTTTTTAGAAATGTATACTAAAAGTGTGTGAGTGACGATATCCGATTTGAATGTATCAGTAATATTTTACAAGTTTTCTACTGCCAATAACACTGTTATAATTTTCAGGTAAATCAATAAATGATTGTATTTTGGGTTAAGGGAAAACCATGAATAGCATCTTATTTTGTTTTATGTCATGTATGTCTTTATTTAGTTTTTTATCATTTATTTTTCTGTTCTGTACCTTGTGGAAGTACAAAACATCTTGATGTACAATGACAATAAAGAAGGGCCTTACACAAGTCTGTCATTCACCAAAATGGTGATTGTGTTAATAAAATATCAAGTATAGGTCTGGGCGATATATCGAACGATATGATCATGCGCATCTAATCAGTAAAGCTGCTTCCGTGATCACCGCTAAAATCTCCATCACCTGCTTATAATTGGAGTGGCGTTTAATAGACAGCAGAGTTGGGACTTTCAAGTCACAAGCAAGTCTTCAAGTCATATCCAAGTCCTCAAAGGGTTAAAGTTAATCAGATCATTAAGTGACTAATTAAATGATGATTGACTGATTGACTAATTAAATGATGAACTTCTGCTGTTAACAATCAACATCACTGAAGTAAAGCGAAACACAAGAACTACAACTGAATTTAGCCACAGCCTTCAACTGAAAAAAAAAGTAAAAGAAAAAAAAAAACACTATGTCACCATAATTGTGGTCAAGGTTTGCTTTAGGTAGTCTCTTGACCCTTTTACTAATTCAAAGAAATTTGATTCAAAACAATTTCAATATTGTTTTCGCAACAAACATGTATGCATTGCTGAATCAAACCTTGTAGTGACAGATGATCTTATGCTTTTTCTGCTTATAACTCATGTTGACTTGGACATCATGAGATAGTCTTCTTTGGATTGTTGACTGACATTCATCTTTTACCAGAGTTGGGGCTTTCAAGTCACAAGCAAGTCTTCAAGTCATATCCCAAGTACTCAAAGGGTTAAAGTTAATGAGATAATTAAGTGACTAATTAAATGATGATTGTGCATTAATGATGAACACCTGCTGTTCTTGAGAATTACAGAGGATCAGATGTTGATGTTTTATTGGTTAAAGTGATGCAACCATAATGGAGATCAGCGTGTGCTTTAGTGGGGCTCTTGACCCTTGACTGCCATGTTAGATCTCTTTATGTAGCATTGCATGAGGTGCTGTAAAGCAGAGAGAAGAAACTAATCTGTATGTGATAGGTGGTCAGATTACAATCAAATTAACATTAGCTCTATTTAAATTAAGAATAATCAACCCAGTAAATCAAGACTATGGAAAAAAAATTTAAAGTGAATTTTAAATCTACTAAGTGCATACAAAATTTGAAAAACTATACTCTGTAGACACACACAGACATCAAGAACCAGCATATGACTCTCAACAGTGGTGACAATCAACAAAATGTTGCATGCTGGGTAAAACCTTAGTAAAAACTCCCGTCATGCACTGCAGTATGAAAAATTGTCACCACTGTTGAGGATCGTGTGATAAGTGTGTTTGTCTAAAAACCTGAACTGATTGTCTCCTTTTGTGTTTTTCAACATTGAAGCATTGTGATTTTTTTTTTTTTTTTAACTTCAGTTCAGTAATAGCTGAGTGTCAGTCTACTATCCAAAGATAAACACAATTTCATGATGTTCAGTCATCATGAGTTATAAGCAAAAAAAGCATAAGAGCATAAGATAAGATGTTACTGCAAGGTTTGACTCAGCAATGCGTACATGTTTGTTGCGAAAACAATATTGCAATTGTTTTTAATCAAATTGGTTTGAATTAGTAAAAGGGTCAAGACACTACTTAAAGCAAACCTTGACCACAATTATGGTGGCATAGTGTTTTTTTTTTCTTTTACTTTTTTTTCAGTTGAAGGCTGTGGCTAAATTCAGTTGTAGTTCTTGTGTTTCTCTTTAATTCAGTGATGTTGATTGTTAACAGCAGATGTTCATCACTAATGCACAATCATCATTTAATTATTCACTTAATTATCTCTTTAGCTTTAACCCTTTGAGGACTTGAATATGACTTGAAGACTTGCTTGTGACTTGAAAGTCCCACCTCTGATAGACAGAGCCGTAGATCGCTGACAAGCCACGCCATATCGCGTTCATTATCGAAGGCGATTCATCTGCGATAATGAACGCGATATGGCGTGGCTTGTCAGCGATCTACGGCTCTGTCTATTAAATGCCACTCCAATTATAAGCAGGTGATTGAGATTTTAGCGGTGATCACGGAAGCAGCTTTACTGATTAGATGCGCATGATCATATCGTTCGATATATCGCCCAGCCCTAATCAAGTATGCAACACTTTTCACTCCACACTCCACTTGTCTATTCTGCAGAAAAGCAGTGAGGTAGTTCTCGGTTCTGATAAGTCCCAATAGTTGCAGGGAAACATCCACTTGAAAGGAGGGATAGATACAGACAGATGAGCACACTGTTAACAACTTCCCTGTGTTTTAGCAGTAAGTTACTGGCAGCACGGTTGCCAGCAAGTTACTGTATTTTGGTTTTACAGTAATGTACTGTAATGCAGCATTACATCATGTAAAACAGTTTGGGAAAGTGCCACTTGAAACACCATCATCTGCTGAAACGTGTTTAAATCATTGACATATTATCGTTCAGAAACCAGTGAGAAAAACAACAGAAAGATCTCAATCATTGGCACGCCAGTGCTCATGTGTCATGGCCTAATGGTTAGAGAGTTGAACTTGTAACCCAAAGGTCACAGGAATTGTAGTTGGAGGAAGTGAATGATTTTTGCCGTCATTCCCAAAATATTATCTTAAAATAAATTAAAACCAGACATTTTAGACTTGGTTTTGGAGGACGCAACTAGCAGAACTCAGTTTATGAAGCTTATATAAATATATATGCAAATTTAGTGTCCAATGGCAGTCCACATCTTCTCTTTCTGGTTATGATATTTCAAATGATTAATGTTCTAAAGGAATTAAAAAAATATACATAATTAATTTACTGACACCAGAGGCAATCCAAGAAAATCAGAAGGAAAGAGCATAGGCTAGAAGAAAAATCGGACAGGCAAGAAAATTAAAGAGACCTGAGCGATTGTGTTGTTCTTCTCCTGATAAGGAAACAGATTTGGCAAGATATGGAGGATGTATAAAAGTAATGACACCTAAAATGTGTAAAGAAGAATCCTCAAATGAAATAATTTGATCAGATTTCCCTGATTGACATTCCAATGTGGGAATGATGTGAATCAAATACTGAAACAGGGCTTTTCTCTTTTCTTATCTCTGTTTTGGCCAGTTTTTTATCTCTAAGTAAGCTGGCATACAAAGGCACTGTAGTTTACATCACATCATTACTGGGAGGAAGTCATGCTATATGAGGTTTGACATGATGCATGTAACATGTAAAGCACATCTAACCACTATTTCTGAATACAATGCTAAAGTTATTTCCATTAAAATAGGTTCAAAATGAATGTGCATATCCCCTATATCTGTATGTTTAACGGTAATGTAAACTATTAAAAACAAATGGTTCCCAGACTAAACTGTATCTCAAATATTCCTCAAAGTGTAACTGAGAACACTGAAAAAAGTAATAAGTAAATTTACTTAATTTTTATTTGGCAAGTTTTTGCACAAGCATTTTTCAAGTAAATTTAACACATTTGGAAATTAAGTAAATCTACTTAACTAAGTTAAGTAAAAAAAATAAAATTATAATAAGTACATTTTATTGAGTAAAATTTAATTAAATAATATTAAATTAATGCATTTAGCAGACACTTTTATCCAAAGCAACTTACAGTGCATTGAGGCTAACAATTTTCACCTATCATGTGTTCCCGGGGAATCGAACCCCCAACCTTGCACTTGCTAATGCAATGTTCTACGACTGAGCTACAGGAACACTTCAAGATCTTGTGAAAAATAAGTGAAAATTTCACTTACTTACTTTTTTTATTTTGGAAAAGTTTTTACACTAACAAAAAACCCGAAACAGATATTCTAGAAATTTCTAAATGTAAAATAATTTTTAAATAACAGTTTTATCAAATGAGGGTAAATAAGTCTCTCACTTCTGTCCCTTTAAACCAGTTTACAGCAAAGACAGCACGAAGGACTGGATGCACATGATAAATATTCTGCAATTAAGAAAACAGACAAAAGAAATAGCACTGTAAAACCCGATAAGTAAACTTTTCTCAAACCGTTTGAGTAAACAGATTGCCTTGATTTAAACCGTGTAAGTTTTAAAACTTTGCATTTAAGTAATTAAGTGATTAACTAAGTGCTGATTGAGAATTAGTGATGAACAGCTGCTGTTAACAAACAGAATCACTGAAGAAAAGAGAAACACAAGAACTACTACAACTGACTTCAGACACAGACTTAGATGAAATCAACTGAAATAAAATACATGAAATCTCTCAAGATCTGATTAAACAACCACACAAACAGCATCAGCAGCTCCACTTATTAATAACCAGACTGACTTTATTTCTGTCAGACGTCTACAGAAGATCTTATTGAGAATGAACTAAGGTTTAGATGTTGATTTATTATTTCATTTGAAGTAACCATGTTAGAGATCAGTGTTTGCTTTAGTTGGGCTCTTGACCCTTGATTTCAGTCTTAGTCTTTTCTCTGGCTGTTATAACCGTGTGTTTCTGAAACATATTTGTTGTAACTCAAAAGCCCAGAAGAAAAGCCATCAGGTGTTAACCTGTATCTAGGTGTAGATTGTTATACTTTACATTGGTGATGGTAATCATCAATTATTTGTCTGTATGGAGTCTAATGAAGTAGGTGTTGTGTAATTAGTAGAAGTGATTCTAATAAAAGTGACATTAAGAGTCAGTGATTCTGTGATAGTCAGTTAATATAAAAAAATGACTTTCTAAACATTTTTGTACACATACATTTTTCTTCTATGCCAGTAGTTGGTCAAACACAGACATTAATAATCAGAATATGAACCTCTACAATGGTGACGAAAAAAAAACATGCAGCATTTTTTTTATGGTCACCATTGTTGAGGTTCATATTCTGATTATTGATGTCTGTGTGTGACTAATTGACACCGTAGAAGACCACACTGTTTGAAAAGTCATTCATATTAACTGATTAATCACAGAAACACTGGCTCTTAGAATCACTTTTATGATAATCAATCAAATTACACAACACAGAGATTAGACTCCGTACAGTTCAATAATTGATGATTATCATCACCAATATAAAGTATAACAATCTACACCTAGGTACAGGTTAACATCTGATGGCATTTCTTCTGGGCTTTTGAGTTATAACAAATGTGTTTTAGAAACACACGGTTATAACAGCCAGAGAAAAGACTAAGACATAAATCAAGGGTCAAGAGCCCAACTAAAGCAAACACTGATCTCTAACATGGTTACTTCAAATGAAACAATAAATCAACATCTAAACCTTAGTTCATTCTCAATAAGATCTTCTGTAGACGTCTGACAGAAATAAAGTCAGTTTGGTTATTAATAAGTGGAGCTGGTGATGCTGTTTGTGTGGTTGTTTAATCAGATCTTGAGAGATTTCATGTATTTTATTTCAGTTGATTTCATCTAAGGCTGTGTCTGAAGTCAGTTGTAGTAGTTCTTGTGTTTCTCTTTTCTTCAGTGATTCTGTTTGTTAACAGCAGCTGTTCATCACTAATTCTCAATCAGCACTTAGTTAATCACTTAATTACTTAAATGCAAAGTTTTCAAACTTACATGGTTTAAATCAAGGCAATCTGTTTACTCAAACGGTTTGAGAAAAGTTTACTTATCGGGTTTTACAGTGCAATTTCATTTGTCTGTTTTCTTAATTGCAGAATTTTTATCATGTGCATCCAGTCCTTCGTGCTGTCTTTGCTGTAAACTGGTTTAAAGGGACAGAAGTGAGAGACTTATTTACCCTCATTTGATAAAACTGTTTTGAAAAAAATTATTTTACATATAGAAATTTCTAGAATATCTGTTTCGGGTTTTTTGGTAGTGTAAAAACTTTTCCAAAATAAAAAAGTAAGTAAGTGAAATTTTCACTTATTTTTTACAAGATCTTGAAGTGTTCCTGTAGCTCAGTGGTAGAACATTGCATTATCA
The DNA here is from genome assembly GCF_023724105.1 of Carassius gibelio. Lineage (NCBI taxonomy): Eukaryota > Metazoa > Chordata > Actinopteri > Cypriniformes > Cyprinidae > Carassius > Carassius gibelio. The sequence goes on along the minus strand of NC_068417.1, from coordinate 9,475,690 downwards.
AGTGCAAGGTTGGGGGTTCGATTCCCCGGGAACACATGATAGGTGAAAATTGTTAGCCTGAACGCACTGTAAGTTGCTTTGGATAAAAGTGTCTGCTAAATGCATTAATTTAATATTATTTAATTAAATTTTACTCAATAAAATTTACTTATTATTATTTTATTTTTTTTACTTAACTTAGTTAAGTAGATTTACTTAATTTCCAAATGTGTTAAATTTACTTGAAAAATGCTTGTGCAAAAACTTGCCAAATAAAAATTAAGTAAATTTACTTATTACTTTTTTCAGTGTATTTCTTTTTCATGTCCTCACATTGAAATCAATAAATCATTGAAAAAAAATCTGTTGTCACTGTTGTGAAAAAATAGTTGTCACTATCCGCCATACTACGCTGTAGTTTAATTTATTGTAAACTGTTTCAATCCCTGGAAAAATATGCTAACTTACAGCCAGACCAATTATCAGTATACTTCAAGTGTGCTTATGTTTAGTTAACTTGAAGTGTGCCATTTTGGAATAACTTATTTTGTGTTGTATTTTGTGTTGCTACTTATTTTTTTTTTATAGCAATTGCTTAGGTGCAAAAATGATCGGTTAATAAATAGCTTTGCAAGCAACATTGTGTCTGGATATCATCCTTATGCTCAATTCATACTTCTGGTCAGATTTTTCATGAGTCTGATGGTAAGGGTTAGGCTCTTCTGTTCTGATCAGTTCACTTCTGGTTGATCTGATGTCATGAACCAGCACAGCAACGGTAGCCACGCCCACCACAGCACAGAAAGCCAATCCTAGCTTCAGTGAAACAACAACAGTGGATGCAGTCTGAAAAAGGAACTGTCCATTGGGCATTTAGCTCATTTTCAAGCAGCCTTGTGCAATAGGTTTCAGGAAACCACTTCTGTTCTCTGTTGCTCGGTTGCAATCATTTCTCCATGCCTGTTCACACAGTTCACACACACACACACACACACACACACACACGCACACACACACACACACACACGCACACACACACATACACACACACACACACACTCAGCTGCAATCATTTCTCCATGCCTGTTCACACAGTTCACACACACACACACACACACACACACACACACACACACACTCAGCTGCAATCATTTCTCCATGCCTGTTCACACAGTTAACACACACACACACACACACACTCAGCTGCAATCATTTCTCCATGCCTGTTCACACAGTTCACACACACACACACACACACACACACACACACTCAGCTGCAATCATTTCTCCATGCCTGTTCACACAGTTCACACACACACACACACACACACACACACACACACACACACTCAGCTGCAATCATTTCTCCATGCCTGTTCACACAGTTCACACACACACACACACACACACACACTCAGCTGCAATCATTTCTCCATGCCTGTTCACACAGTTCACACACACACACACACACACACAGTTTTTGTTAAAAGTGGGTTCATCCCATAGGTGTAATGGTTTTTATACTGTACAAACTGTATATTCTATGGCCCTACACCAACCCTACACCTAACCCTAACCCTCACAGGAAACTTTGTGCCTTTTTTCTTTCTCAAAAAAAAAAAAAAAAAAAAAATTCTAATTCTGTATGATTTGTAAGCGTTTTGAAAAATGGGGACATGGGTTATGTCCTCACAAGTCACCCTCTCCTTGTAATACCTGTGTCATACCCATGTCACTATACAGAGTTGTGTCCTGATATGACACAAAAACAAGAGCACACACACACACACACAAATAACTTTAAAGAATTATATTCTGCTCACCAAGCCTGCATTTATTTGATCCAAAGTACAGCAAAAAAAATTATATTGTGAAATATTTTTGCCAATATCAAAAATTAAAAGAAAATAATTCTTTAAAAAGCATTACAAATCTTTCTGTTCAAAAACAGAAGTTATGGAAGTAATGGGCTAATGTGGGGTAATGTGAAGTAATCAGCAATTGTAGCAATTTCTAGGTCTATGGATGCTCTGTATTAGCCTGGGCCACCCCTGTTTAAAACTCTAGTTCCAGCACTGCTCCAGACATCACTTTCACTTTACAATGTAAAGCAAAGGCTTTACAAAGTAAAGGTGTCTAAAGGGCGGGGATTAGGTCACTCACATGTGAGATTTGTTGTAACGTCTCTATGTTGAAATTTAGGTTATTTTTTGTGAGACATCCGAAGTTGAAGGCACCTGGGTGTGGCTCATGAATGACGAGCACAGTGGAGATTAAAAGGAACCGAAATGTTAGAATCTCAGTTGATCGTCTGCATTATACATTCGGAATCTACACATCTCTACAGCTCTAGGATGTTACTGCTGTTTCATACCCTACTGCTTTTGGACGGTTAGTGAATTTAGGTCTTGGTTTGGTTTAGTTCTAATGCATGCGCCGTTATGCACTCCAATGCCTCTTGAATCATTCCCAGTCGACATCTGGTGGGGATTTCTGTAGCCTATTAAATGTAAAATTCGGTAATATTCACCAGCCTATACAGTCCACAATCTGGATGCAATTGTGCAGTCAAAAAACAAAAACAAATTATATATATATATATATATATATATATATATATATATATATATATATATATATATATATATATATATATATATATATAGATTTATCTAGATTAAAATGGTTCATTCGAATTCTGCCGAAGGCATTCAGAATATGTGTGTTACCCAAATAAAATTGACAAACAGTAAGTCTTTGAGAAGGGGTTTATCAAGCTAGATGGTGCATTAGAAAAGGGGCTCACCTCCTCTTTCCAAAATGCATCACAAAGTGCTTGAAAAAGCTGTAAACTAATTCCACATTGCACAAGGTGCAAACAACCTTACGCCTGTTTCACAACAGTGTTTAAGTTTTTGTCAAGTTTGTAGGTGTCAAGGTAAAGAAACCTTATTTACACGTATTTAAAAATAATTAAATGTAAAATAGCACTGGATAGTCTTCAATGTAAAAATGAAATATACAATCAAACCTACATTTATTCAGACACCTTCAACATTTCTCACATTATTACAGTTTTGCTATATATATCAAAAATTATACCTGGTGTCTGAATAATTTTTGGTTTGACTGTTAAAACTACAAAGTAATTCAGTCAAGAGCAGTGAGTGATTTTCTTTCATTTTCTTGGATTAACATTACAGCAGCCAGTAGCTAAATTAGGCGCGGTCACTTTAAGAGACGATGAACGCATCCAATATAATACACATCCCATTTTTTTCCTTAACTGTTTACTTTCACTTAAAAATAATTGACAGTTTTTTCAAGCATAATTTCCAAGGTGGATATTTTGACATATTTTGTATGTATTTGTCGGCACAAGAGCAAAAATAAGCAAATTCGGTGTTCAAGTGTTTTGAGACACCTTTCTCTGCGTTAGCCCTGAACACCAGAACACCGCGAGTAATGAATTGGGCTCTTTCACATCTTTTTGTTTGTTCAAACTGTGATTTGTATTTGTTCGTTTATGTGCAGGAGGGACTTCGAGGAGAACTTCACAGAAGAGAGCTCGGTTTAGTGTCTCTCTCTCTCCGCACCGAACACAGCCCGCGAGTAACCAGCTATTCTGTTCATCTTTTCCGCATCTTGTGTTTGGATGCTTTAATGTTTAAATCGACAAGCGGTACGGCTTAAAAACATGTGAAAAAGATAAGCTTTCGTGACGATGCGCAGCAGTGGCCCGTCAACTGTCCTGAGCATCTTTTTAGGCTGTCCTCAGCGAGTCGGTTATATAAAATATCAAGGTAAAAGTCATCATAGTATTCTTAGTATAGACCCAGCTCCCAACCCAACTTTGAGAACAGATCAACGGCGATATTTTTTATCGCCCGATAAGAGTCTCGCGTTAACGCAGCACGTTAATGCCGATAACGGCCCACCACTAATATATATATATATATATATATATATATATATATATACTGTATATTCTGCTCACCCTTCAACCATCGAACAACAGACCACACTGTAAAAAAATCATAATTTGATCCTACTTATAATTTTAAGGCAACCAGCTTTAGCAGATTTTTGACTGTACGTAACTTAAAGGTCAATAGTTGTACAAACTTTGTGCATGTTTAATATTTTAACCAACTTTTAGTTTAACTTCAAATTTTGTGTTTAGTTAACAAGAAAAATAAGGAGTTTTTAAAATTACAAATAACTGAAAAGAATCACAACATTTCCATTTCAACAACATGATTTCTCTGTAGAAAAGCAAATTTAAATCCCAAACCGAATCATTTACAATAAAATCTATTAAATAAAATTACAATAAAATAAAATACAAAAGTCTGTTCAAGTTAAGAGCCTATTTGTCTGCTTTGAGTTGCAAAAGTACACTGAAAAAGTAATAAGTAAATTTACTTAATTTTTATTTGGCAAGTTTTTGCACAAGCATTTTTCAAGTAAATTTAACACATTTGGAAATTAAGTAAATCTACTTAACTAAGTTAAGTAAAAAATAATAATAATAATAATAAGTACATTTTATTGAGTAAAATTTAATTAAATAATATTAAATTAATGCATTTAGCAGACACTTTTATCCAAGGCAACTTAGAGTGCATTCAGGCTAACAATTTTCACCTATCATGTGTTCCCGGGGAATCGAACCCCCAACCTTGCACTTGATAATGCAATGTTCTACCACTGAGCTACAGGAACACTTCAAGATCTTGTGAAAAATAAGTGAAAATTTCACTTACTTACTTTTTTATTTTGGAAAAGATTTTTACAATAACAAAAAACTTGAAACAGATATTCTAGAAATTTCTAAATGTAAAATATTTTTTTTTCAAAACAGTTTTATCAAATGAGGGTAAATAAGTCTCTCACTTCTGTCCCTTTAAACCAGTTTACAGCAAAGACAGCACGAAGGACTGGATGCACATGATAAAAATTCTGCAATTAAGAAAACAGATAAAAAAAATAGCACTGTAAAACCCGATAAGTAAACTTTTCTCAAACCGTTTGAGTAAAAAGATTGCCTTTATTTAAACCATGTAAGTTTTAAAACTTTGCATTCAAGTAATTAAGTGATTAACTAAGTGCTGATTGAGAATTAGTGATGAACAGCTGCTGTTAACAAACAGAATCACTGAAGAAAAGAGAAACACAAGAACAACTGACTTCAGACACAGACTTAGATGAAATCAACTGAAATAAAATACATGAAATCTCTCAAGATCTGATTAAACAACCCCACAAACAGCATCACCAGCTCCACTTATTAATAACCAGACTGACTTTATTTCTGTCAGATGTCTACAGAAGATCTTATTGAGAATGAACTAAGGTTTAGATGTTGATTTATTGTTTCATTTGAAGTAACCATGTTAGAGATCAGTGTTTGCTTTAGTTGGGCTCTTGACCCTTGACTTCTGTCTTAGTCTTTTCTCTGGCTGTTATAACTGTGTGTTTCTAAAACACGTTTGTTGTAAACCAGAAGCCCAGAAGAAATGCCATCAGATGTTAACCTGTACCTAGGTGTAGATTGTTATACTTTATATTGGTGATGATAGTCATCAATTATTGATCTGTACGGAGTCTAATCTCTGATGAAATAGGTGTTGTGTAATTTGATTGATTATAGTAAAAGTGATGCTAAGGGCCAGTGCTTCTGTGATAATCAGTTCATACAAAGACTTTCCAAACAGTTTGGTCTTCTATGGTCTCAGTTAGTCACACACAGACATCAATAATCAGAATATGAACCTCAACAATGGTGACCATTAAAAAAAAAAAATGCTGCAGAGCATGCTGGGAGCCATGGATGAGTTTTGTACTACAATAGTACCCAGCATGCATTGCATCATGTTTTTTTGTCACCATTGTAGAGGTTCATATTCTGATTATTGATCTTTGTGTTTGACCAATTACTGGCATAGAAGAAAAATTTATGTGTACAAAATGTTTATGAAATTTTTATATTAACTGAATATCACATAACCACTGCCTCTTAGTGTCATTTTTACTACGTCCATGTCTACTAATCGCACATCTATTTCATCAGAGATTAGACTCTGTACGGATCAATAATTGTGAATAATTATCATCACCTATATAAAGTATAGCAACCTACACCTAGGTACAGTTTAACACCTGATGGCATTTCTTCAGGGCTATTGAGTTACAACAAATGTGTTTTAGAAAGACACGGTTATAACAGCCAGAGAAAAGACTAAGACAGAAGTCAAGGGTCAAGAGCCCAACTAAAGCAAACACTGATCTCTAACATGGTTACTTCAAATGAAACAATAAATCAACATCTAAACCTTAGTTCATTCTCAATAAGATCTTCTGTAGACGTCTGACAGAAATAAAGTCAGTCTGGTTATTAATAAGTGGAGCTGGTGATGCTGTTTGTGGGGTTGTTTAATCAGATCTTGAGAGATTTCATGTATTTTATTTCAGTTGATTTTATCTAAGTCTGTGTCTGAAGTCAGTTGTAGTTAGGGCTGGGCAATATATCTAACGATATGATCATGCGCATCTAATCAGTAAAGCTGCTTCCGTGATCACCGCTAAAATCTCCATCACCTGCTTATAATTGGAGTGGCATTTAATAGACAGAGCCGTAGATCGCTGACAAGCCACGCCATATCGCGTTCATTATCGAAGGCGATTCATCTGCGATAATGAACGCGATATGGCGTGGCTTGTCAGCGATCTACGGCTCTGTCTATTAAAAGCCATTCCAATTATAAGCAGGTGATGGAGATTTTAGCGGTGATCACGGAAGCAGCTTTACTGATTAGATGCGCATGATCATATCGTTAGATATATCGCCCAGCCCTACTTTCAAGTCACAAGCAAGTCTTCAAGTCATATTCAAGTCCTCAAAGGGTTAAAGCTAAAGAGATAATTAAGTGACTAATTAAATGATGATTGTGCATTAGTGATGAACACCTGCTGTCAACAATCAACATCACTGAAGTAAAGAGAAACACAAGAACTACAACTGAATTTAGCCACAGCCTTCAACTGAAAAAAAAGTAAACGAAAAAAAACAAACAATATGTCACCATAATTGTGGTCAAGGTTTGCTTTAAGTAGTCTTGACCCTTTTACTAATTCAAACCAATTTGATTCAAAATAATTGCAATATTGTTTTCGCAACAAACATGTATGCATTGCTGAGTCGAACCTTGCAGTAACAGAGGATCTTATGTGTTTTCTGATTATAGCTCATGATGACTGAACATCATGAAATGGTGTTTATCTTTGGATAGTAGACTGACACTCAGCTATTACTGAACTGAAGTAAAAAAAAAAAAAATCTAAATGTTGAAAGACACAAAAGGAGACAATCAGTTCAGGTTTTTAGACAAACACACTTATCACACGATCCTCAACAGGGGTGACAATTTTTCATACTGCAGTGCATGACGGGAGTTTTTACTAAGGTTTTACCCAGCATGCAACATTTTGTTGATTGTCACCACTGTTGAGAGTCATATGCTGGTTCTTGATGTCTGTGTGTGTCTACAGAGTATAGCTTTTCAAATTTTGTATGCACTTAGTAGAGTGTAATTTTACTGGTTTGATTATGCTAAACTTAAATAGAGCTAATGTTAACTTGATTGTAATCTGACCACCTATCACATACAGATTAATTTTTTCTCGCTGCTTTACAGCACCACATGCAATGCTACATAAAGAGATCTAACATGACAGTCAAGGGTCAAGAGCCCCACTAAAGCACACGCTGATCTCCATTATGGTTGCATCACTTTAACCAATAAAACATCAACATCTGATCCTCTGTAATTCTCAAGAACAGCAGGTGTTCATCATTAATGCACAATCATCATTTAATTAGTCACTTAATTATCTCATTAACTTTAACCCTTTGAGGACTTGGGATATGACTTGAAGACTTGCTTGTGACTTGAAAGTCCCACCTCTGCTGTCTATTAAATGCCACTCCAATTATAAGCAGGTGATGGCGATTTTAGCGGTGATCACGGAAGCAGCTTTACTGATTAGATGCGCATGATCATATCGTTAGATATATCGCCCAGCCCTAGTTGTAGTAGTTCTTGTGTTTCTCTTTTCTTCAGCGATTCTGTTTGTTAACAGCAGCTGTTCATCACTAATTCTCAATCAGCACTTAGTTAATCAGTTAAATACTTAATCGCAAAGTTTTAAAACTTACATGGTAAAGGCAAACGGTTTGAGTAAAGTTTACTTATCGGGTTTTACAGTGCTATTTTTTTTGTCTGTTTTCTTAATTGCAGAATTTTTATCATGTGCATCCAGTCCTTCGTGCTGTCTTTGCTGTAAACTGGTTTAAAGGGACAGAAGTGAGAGACTTATTTGCCCTCATTTGATAAGACTTTTTTGAAAAAAATAATTTTACATTTAAAAATTTCTAGAATATCTGTTTCGGGCTTTTTTGTTAGTGTAAAAACTTTTCCAAAATAAAAAAGTAAGTAAGTGAAACTTATTTGTCACAAGATCTTGAAGAGTTCCTGTAGCTCAGTGGTAGAACATTGCATTATCAAGTGCAAGGTTGGGGGTTTGATTCCCCGGGAACACATGATAGGTGAAAATTGTTAGCCTGAATGCACTGTAAGTTGCTTTGGATAAAAGTGTCTGCTAAATGCATTAATATTATTTAATTCAATTTTACTCAATAAAATGTACTTATTATTATTTCATTTTTTTTACTTAACTTAGTTAAGTAGATTTACTTAATTTCCAAATGTGTTAAATTTACTTGAAAAATGCTTGTGCAAAAACTTGCCAAATAAAAATTAAGTAAATTTACTTATTACTTTTTTCAGTGTAAGAACGGCTATATGATTGATTAAATGGGGAAAGCATCGAGTAAATCTAATACAAAATTCAAGTCCAAAATAATGTGCAACAATAACAACAGGTCCAGTTAAAAATGTATTTGCCAAAGTCTTTTATATCTGTCCTTCATATCTATCACAAGCAATATAAAATTCATTGCAATGGCGGTAAAAGTGCTTGGATAGCAGCTAAAAGGCCAATTAGCCTTTCGCCGGCCCCTCCCCCAGAACGGCCATTGTCCAATCACACATCATAGCAACTGTTACTATGTGAGCAGCGCCGACAAACATTAACTCCAAGCAAGATGATGAAGCGGTGTGCCCACGGCATTTGTAAATCGGACACTAGATACCCCGAGAGATTGTCTGGAGGAGTTGTATTCTTTTCATTCCCAAAGCCGACAAAGGATAAAACCGTGTGGACGGCCCCACTCCCAGTTAAATGCGTCGAACATTACGAAGCTTAGTTAAATGTGCATAACAGATAATAAAATAAAATGGATATCTGAATGCCTTATATTTTATTTTATGCATTTCATTTTATTATTTTATCTGTTATGCACCTTTTAAGCCAAAGCAATTTTCTATTTGTGAATTCTATTAATCAACAATGGAAATAAAACATGATGATCCTGATTCTCATAACAACAGAGAAATGTTAGTAAGCTTTGAATGGCTTTGACACACATGTAGGTTTAGCTAGCTAACATACCCTTGTATTTGAACAAAATCACTACTCGCAATAGACAATAATAGACCATAACATATAAAAGAGAACTTACCCGGCAGTGCAAGAGCATGACTGGTCCACAAGGCGGTGCTGGTTGCATTTGAGGTACAGGTCATGGGATTTCGCTTGAGACCGGTAAGCATTAGCCTTGATAGTAGTCGTGTCTCCTTCATTGCGTATTTTTATATTTTGAATTTATCCCTCCATTGCATACTGTAAACCCTTTTGCCTCGATCTGGAGGATATCGCGGAGGTATTGCTCCAAAAAAGGTCACTGACATGCACTGGTATACCTCTTCCCGACATGGCAATATGTCGCGCTGGTCGTGTTTGACCATTTGTTTGTCGGAGGTAGCAACAGTAACTAAGGGGGGCGGGGCTCGTCAAAAGTCTAATTCCCTTTCAAGTGTTAGATAATCCACAGAATCTAACTCCGACTCTGTTGCCTCATCACGATAACACATAGAACTACTTTCTCCTCTAAGAGGATACCTGTCAGTTTCATGAGGATGGCTGGCTCCAGGAAATAAGTGGGCAGTTTGTGGCTCACTGTCTTTTAGTTCATTTTGAATAACGATATATGCTCTAAAGTCTGTAATGGAAAAGCTGCAATGTGTTTGACTTCTGTGACCACAGAATGACGAAATCAGATGTGTTTTAAAATCACAACGGCTAAAAGGGCACCAGTTTCATGATTTTTTTTATTTTATTTTTAATGGCTCCTAATATGTTAGGAGTAATCAGGTGACACAATGGAATGTTAAATGACTCTCATGTGAAGATAAGCGCTTGTGTGATCTTGAAAGTCGAGACTTCTTCCAGTGGTTTTAAAGGAGCAGATGTGATGGGTGTAGAGGCAGGGCAGTTGACGGTTTCTTCCCTGGAAGTGGTGCAATCGGTAATGTTTCAGAAGGACCTCCTGAGCAGGGTGTTCAGATCACTTGCTCTGCATCACCCTAATCGGAAAATAATATACAATACAGTGGTAGAACTACTTCTTTGGGCAATTATTTTTAAATATTTTTTTTTACCACAACGGATACATGTATTCATTGCTAGAGAAAAAATATAAAAGGACGACTTAAAATACTATCATAAAGCAAGCAAGTTGGTTAAAGGAATATCACATTAAAAAAACTGCTATGAATTTACGGTTTTAAAATAGCTCTTAAATTATATTCATTTTTAAAACATACAGATTAATATAGATACTGATTTATAGTACACTTAGCAAACATAAGCCACACAAATACGTTGCACTGAACAAGCACATAAATGTAATGTAAAATGAATTAAATGAAGAAGATACATCTTGAAAACACGCTTAATAACCATAGCTATAATTTTTTATTTATGTTCTGCAGGTTTGTTTGCTGCAGAAACAGTCGAGACAGTGACAGTGATTGAGGGAGATTCTGTTACTCTATACACAAATCTTGCTGAAATACAGAACGATGATACGATACTGTGGCTGTTTGGACCTAAAGACTCTGTCATTTCTCAAATAACGAGAAAGCAAGACCTGACTTCATTTTTTGTCACTGATGGCGTGAGATTCAGAGACAGATTGCAGGTGAATCAAAAGACTGGATCTCTCACCATCAGAAACACCAGAATCAGACACATGGGACAATATAAACTCAGCATCTCTAGAAAAAATACTACGACCAAGATATTTGACGTTATTGTTATTGGTGAGTATGTCGCAACACTGCATGCTGTAAAAGCTGTATTAAAATACTCCAGCTCTGACCTGATTTTTATTCAGGTGTAGCTGGTGAGACGGATGGAGTGAAGTCAATGTCAGTGATGGAGGGAGAGTCTATAATTCTACGGAATGATTTTTCTGAAGTACAGAGAGATGATCTAATAGTCTGGAGGTTTGGAGATAAAGGCGTCCTCTTGGCTAAATTTGATGTGGAAAATAATGACACGTCATTAAACAATGCTGATGAGATATTCAGAGACAGACTGAAGCTGGATCGGAATGGATCTCTGACCATCGAGAAGACCAGAACTACAGACTCTGGACTTTATGAACTACAGATCAGAGGCCGTGCGAGCTCACAGCGATTTCTGGTTTCTGTCAGTGGTGAGTATATTTACAATCGATTTAAAGGAGACTTTATTATACAGTATATAGTAAACCGCACAAAAAAAAATCTGAGTTGTGATTATTAAATAAACCTGGTTTATTCCAAATTATTCAAAAATGGTGTTGGAACAATGTTTACTAAGAAATTGCTACTTAATTTCACAAACACTTACAAAAATGGTATCACATTTAATCATACATAAAATTTTGAAAAATTAAAGAACTACTCCATTAATTTTGTTTTATTTACAACTTTTACAGTAGTGTAGCGGAAACAAGTTTAAGCTTAAAGGGATAGTACATCTAAAAAATGAAAATGACCCCATTATTTACTCAAAAAAATCATCACATTCACTGTCTCAGAATCGGAAAGAGCTTTATTGACAATTATGTTTTTGTATTGTCAACTGTCTTTATCTGAACCAGATTCAGATCCATCTCCAGGTCTTATAGCAGCAATTGTTGTTGCGCTGGTTTCGGCTGCAGTTGCATCCTCTGTTGTGGTTTACTGTTGCTGCAAGAAAAAAAAAGTGGGTGAGTATTACAGCTGATAGAAAAGGACTTTTTTATTCTACTTGTTTTATTGTACCATCCTGATTCTGAGTGAATAGATTAATTTGCCATACACATAATGGTAGATTTCCCACATTGTCACACTATGTTTATGTTTAATTGAACAGTTCATATTTAAAGAGCTGATTAACCCAAAATTGAAAATCACCCGTGATTTACTCACCCTCAAGCCATTGAAAATGTATATGAATTCTTATTTCCAACAAGAACAATCAGAGTTATATTAAAAAAGTGGGTGAGTATTACAGCTGATAGAAAATGACTTTTTTATTCTACTTGTTTTATTGTACCATCCTGATTCTGAGTGAATAGATTAATTTGCCATACACATAATGGTAGATTTCCCACATTGTCACACTATGTTTATGTTTAATTGAACAGTTCATATTTAAAGAGCTGATTAACCCAAAATTGAAAATCACCCGTGATTTACTCACCCTCAAGCCATTGAAAATGTATATGAATTCTTATTTCCAACAAGAACAATCAGAGTTATATTAAAAATATCCTGACTCTTCCAAGCTTAATAATTGTAATGGATGGGACCTGAGATTTTGAAGCCCAATATAGTGTATCCATCCTTTATAAAAGTGATCCAAAGAGCTACAAATGGTTAGTGAAGTAAAGCAATGTAATATTCATATTTAAAACTTTAATTTAAAACTAATATCCTTCTTCAGGCAAACAGTTATACAAAAGCCGAGTTGACATATGATGAACTGACAAAAATTCAGAAGTGCAATGCATAGAGCAAAACAAAACAACAGTCAAAAGAAGTGTAAAATAATACATTTTCAAAGATAAATGTTGGAGGATTTTGGTATAAGAGAGAAGGAGCTTGAGTTTTGCCATTTGTTTGATCCGTGAGAGGCGTCTACTCTCACGCTGCTCCTATATTTTCCAGTATGCGAATGTTATCTAAATGTAAACGTTCATGGAACCTTTCCACTGGACAAAAGTTCTTTATAGGGTAAAAAGGTTCCATGAAATTTCACACTAGCCTTATAACACAATGCCAATCAATAAAAGAAAAAAACACAATAGAAGCATTAAAATTCAATAGTCCTTAAGTCTAAAAGTGATCCCATTATGGACAATGAAAGGTTAATATATTGATTTTCGGAGTCCACAACAACAGGTTTATATGCATGCATGGTCTTATAATATGCATGTATTTCTACCTTATTTGCTCAAAGACTCCCGAAACGTTTTTTTTTTGACGATGAATTTTATTAATTTTACGTGAGGTTAATATGCGTTGATTGGTCTGATGACCCAGTCTGTTGTGATTGGTCTACTCCATGCAGCACATATCGGAAACGGAACACCCATCAACAATACTGGATCCCGGCTTAGGAAGTATATAAAGTTTATGAACAGACAACATGGCTTCTTCAATTTTGCCTTATCAATTTAAGCCTGAATACATTGGGGAAGCATCCAGAGCTGTTGATGAATCCCGCTTTGTATGCATTTAGGTTGCTATAGCAGTCATCAGTAAAATGAGGGGGCACAACACAAAGCTGAGACTATACTGCTGTGGTATTGTGAAAATGAACTTTACCCTTCCACTCTCCACAGCCTCGTCCTTCGGCCGTGAAAAAAAAAAAAAAAAATTACCCTCCCATTGCAGAGCACAGCGTATTCGAGACATGACGCTATCCGAAACGCTACTGTGTTTGAGGGAAGGGGGACTCAAGTTTTCCCCTGGTCTGTGTGGCAATAAGTGGCCAGACATAAATATGCTAATGTTTCATGTTGACGTCAACATGAAATGGCTAGATATTCATTTAAAATACTAATATTTTAACTCGGAATAGACTTTCTCTGTTTGGTCTTCTGCTGCTGTAGCCCATCTGTTTCAGGGTTCAACATGTTGTTCATTCAGAGATGGCATTCTGCATACCTTGGTTGTAACGAGTGGTTATTCGAGTTACTGTTGCCTTTCTATCATCTCTAACTAGTCTATCCATTCTCCTCTGACCTCTGACATCAACAACATTTTCATCCACACAACTGCCACTCACTAGATATTTTCTCTTTTTCTGTACATTCTCTGTAAACCCTAGAGATGGTTGTTCATGAAAATCCAACGTGATCTCATGAGAATACGTGTGTATTTTTACGTTAAATGTGGTTCTACCACACATACATTTACTTACGTTTTCATGCACATAAAAACATACAACTTAGACGTATTTATAGCAGTAAAACGTACAAATAGTTACTTGTTAGCATTGAACTTTATTGAAAATCGTGTTTTATGTTTTATTCTTTTAACATTCTGTATAAAATGGGTAGGTTTAGGTTAGGGTGAGGTATAGGGATCTTACATGTATCAAAAAAAAAATCTAAAAAGATTTAATTTAATAAACATAAATATTAAAAAAAAATTATCCGATACGCATTGAAAAGCAGCTTCATGAGCACATTTCTATGGATAACTGACTGGTCAGAGAACAAGTTCTATCTGTAGGTATTTGAGGTTGTTTTTACTGTAAATAGGTAAAGGCACATACGTATTGGACAGTTTTAATTTACGTCTAAATATGTACGTTTTGATTGTGAGATCAGGCTGGAAAATCCCAGTAGATCGGCAGTTTTTGAAATACTCAGACCAGTCCGTCTGGCACCAACAACTATTCTACTTTCAAAGTTTTAAATCCCCTTTCTTCTCCATTCTGATGCTCAGTATAAACTTCAGCAAGTTGTTTTCGCCACATCTAGATGCCCAAATGCATTGAGTTTCTGCCATGAGATTGGCTGATTAGCAGTTTGTGTTACCAAGCAGTTGAACAGATGTACCTAATAAAGTGGCCGGTGAGTGTAAGTAGCCTGATTATCTTAAAATGTATAGTTCATTGAAACAAAAAAATTGAGTTAACACATGAAAAGGGTTTATTTTTATTAACAGAAACCAGATATGGGTAGGAACAAGTTACATTTACTTTGTTACATTTGAGTTGTCACATTTACTTGAGCACATTTTTGGGGTAACTAATACTTTTGGAGTATATTTAAAGATGGGTACTTTTACTTCAGTAAAGTTTTGGGGGAAAATCTGTACTTTTACTTCGTTACTGTGGGCGACGCTACTCTTATCTTAATGCAATAAAAGTTATAAATGCTTTAGTTACTTTCAAATGGATCTTTGGCTACACTTTGGCTACATTCGATTACAGTACACGATACCTGTGACATTAGTTTGTTGTACGTGTAACTTCTAACATAGGAGAGCCAAACTGAATGCAGCTTCAAAAAGACAAAAAAATAACCAATTAATATTTTCTATATTTGATACAATCACACCAGCGTGAGAGCGTTCAGCGAGTCATATCATCAGCTGCTAAATTCAGATCTGTGTTCACTTATCTGTATATAAGGTATTGATTTCAGTGTTAACAGTTTCAGATATTTTAATGGGAGTTTTTGAGAGTGATTGAACTCTAGAACTTTTTTTTTAAATTGCTGTGATTCTCTCTGTATTTCCATTCAGGTTCCACAGGAGAATAACTGAATGATTCATTGACTGTAGAGATGCCACTGCTGAGATGAGGTATGAGTGAATGATTTGTAAGTCACGCCCACCAATCACTGTGACATCATCAGCATTTCAGCGCAACAAGATTTTTCAAATCTTACGAAAGGGAATAATGTGTGTCATCGAGCTGTTAAATTCACCAAGATGTAAAACTTTTTTTTTTTTTTTTTAGATGAACTGGGAAACTGGTATGAAACTCTTTCATTATTAACTTAGCAACTGGATGCACATCCCACTTATTTTATTAAGTATTTTTACATGGAAGGTAGAAATATTATATCTCATAATATAAATATCTCAGAAGCTATTTCTTGCTTTAAAATAATAATAAAATAAAATAAAGAATGTTCTTCCACTATAAAGAATCCATTGTGGAATGGAAAGGTTATATGGAAGTTAAATGTTTTTCTAAGAAGAACATATGACAGGAAATAACACATTTTTTAGATTTACATTTAATCATTTAGCAGACGCTTTTATCCAGAGCGACTTACAAATGAGGACAATCGAAGCAAACAAGTGCTATGTCAAGTCTCAGTTAGCACAGTGCACCTAGGTTAGCAATAGAATAGAAGAATAGAATAGAATAGAATAGATAGAAAAGAATAGAAAATAATAGAATAGAATAGATAGGAATAGAATATAATAGAATAGAATAGAATAGAATAGAATAGAATAGGAATGTGCTCGTATTAGTCAGGTGCTGGTATAAAAAGGTCATTTTTAAAATCTCTTTTTAAAATGTCTTCTTTTTAATCAGTGTATTCAAATCTTTCAATAAATGGTAATGGGGGGGGGGGGGGGTACATGTAAATACACACACTGTTACTGTTTTACGTCTTTTGTCTCTTAAAAAAATGATCTAAACAGTACCAACTTAGAGTTGTTTGGCTTGTAACAATAGCGGAACCCTTTCTGATGCTAAATAGAACACTTTTATATAAGGTACTGTAAAGAACCATGCTTGTAGTACCTGGTGTTATAAATACTCTTTTTAATAACAGTTAATTTTTGTTTATCAGTATTTTTATATTACAGTTTTTTTCAGTCGCTAACAAGCATTTGTCCAAGCAGTTGTCACATTTTCAAAACTCTAAACACAATTAGCACAGCATCTGTCTATTGTGGCCATACCATTCACACATTTCATGTCGTTTTCACACAATATGGAGTCATTGAACACATTTCCACAATGCTTACATATTCTGAACAGACAAGCTATACCTCCCAACAAAATTATGGATCGTTTTTGTAGTATTTACAAATGTTAACACACAACATCCCACAATAGCAAAAACAATGTTCCAAACCTTAGATAGAGTATAAAAACCTCTGCTTCTGCAATGATATCAGTTCAAAAACAATATATCTTAGCTGATTTATGTTGTGTAAATTGGGCCAACCACAGCTGATTCCAATCTGGCTTAGACTCAATGGCAGGGCTTATTTTTTAGACAATAAACTTATACAATAAAAGGAGGACTTTGAAGAGTGATGTTTTTGGAAACAGAAACAGAAAAAGAGAAACACTGTAATGTATGGACGAGGAAGAGTAAGAGCAAGGGGCCCAGGGAGAAGAGCAGGAGCAGTGAGAGGAGCAGGAGCAGTGAGAGATGCAGTGAGAAGAGCAGGAAAAGTGAGAGGAGCAGGAGCAGTGAGAGATGCAGTGAGAGGAGCAGGAGCAGTGAGAGGAGCAGTGAGAGATGCAGTGAGAGGAGCAGGAGCAGTGATAGATGCAGTGAGAGGAGCAGGAGAACTGAGAGGAGCAGGAGCAGTGAGAGGAGCAGTGAGAGGAGCAGGAGCAGTGAGAGGAGCAGTGAGAGGAGCAGGAGCAGTGAGAGATGCAGTGAGAAGAGCAGGAGAAGTGAGAGGAGCAGGATCAGTGAGAGATGCAGTGAGAGGAGCAGGAGCAGTGAGAGGATCGGTGAGAGGAGCAGGAACAGTGAGAGGAGCAGTGAGAGGAGCAGGAGCAGTGAGAGGAGCAGGAGCAGTGATAGATGCAGTGAGAGGAGCAGGAGAACTGAGAGGAGCAGGAGCAGTGAGAGGAGCAGTGAGAGGAGCAGGAGCAGTGAGAGGAGCAGTGAGAGGAGCAGGAGCAGTGAGAGATGCAGTGAGAAGAGCAGGAGAAGTGAGAGGAGCAGGATCAGTGAGAGATGCAGTGAGAGGAGCAGGAGCAGTGAGAGGAGCGGTGAGAGGAGCAGGAGCAGTGAGAGGAGCAGTGAGAGGAGCAGGAGAACTGAGAGGAGCAGGAGCAGTGAGAGGAGCAGTGAGAGGAGCAGTGAGAGGAGCAGGAGCAGGAGCAGTGAGAGGAGCGGTGAGAGGAGCAGGAGCAGTGAGAGGAGCAGTGAGAGGAGCAGGAGAACTGAGAGGAGCAGGAGCAGTGAGAGGAGCAGTGAGAGGAGCAGGAGCAGTGAGAGGAGCAGTGAGAGGAGCAGGAGCAGTGAGAGATGCAGTGAGAAGAGCAGGAGAAGTGAGAGGAGCAGGATCAGTGAGAGATGCAGTGAGAGGAGCAGGAGCAGTGAGAGGAGCAGGAGCAGTGAGAGGAGCAGGAGTAGTGAGAGATGCAGTGAGAGGAGCAGTGAGAGGAGCAGTGAGAGGAGCAGGAGAACTGAGAGGAGCAGGAGCAGTGAGAGGAGCAGTGAGAGGAGCAGGAGCAGTGAGAGGAGCAGTGAGAGGAGCAGGAGCAGTGAGAGATGCAGTGAGAAGAGCAGGAGAAGTGAGAGGAGCAGGATCAGTGAGAGATGCAGTGAGAGGAGCAGGAGCAGTGAGAGGAGCGGTGAGAGGAGCAGGAGCAGTGAGAGGAGCAGTGAGAGGAGCAGGAGCAGTGAGAGGAGCAGGAGCAGTGAGAGGAGCAGTGAGAGGAGCAGGAGCAGTGAGAGGAGCAGGAGCAGTGAGAGATGCAGTGAGAGGAGCAGGAGCAGTGAGAGGAGCAGTGAGAGGAGCAGGAGCAGTGAGAGATGCAGTGAGAGGAGCAGTGAGAGGAGCAGGAGCAGTGAGAGATGCAGTGAGGGGGAGCAGGAGCAGTGAGAGGAGCAGTGAGAGGAGCAGGAGCAGTGAGAGATGCAGTGAGAGGAGCAGTGAGAGGAGCAGGAGCAGTGAGAGGAGCAGTGAGAGGAGCAGGAGCAGTGAGAGATGCAGTGAGAGGAGCAGTGAGAGGAGCAGGAGCAGTGAGAGGAGCGGTGAGAGGAGCAGGAGCAGTGAGAGGAGCAGTGAGAGGAGCAGGAGCAGTGAGAGGAGCAGGAGCAGTGAGAGGAGCAGTGAGAGGAGCAGGAGCAGTGAGAGGAGCAGGAGCAGTGAGAGATGCAGTGAGAGGAGCAGGAGCAGTGAGAGGAGCAGTGAGAGGAGCAGGAGCAGTGAGAGATGCAGTGAGAGGAGCAGTGAGAGGAGCAGGAGCAGTGAGAGGAGCAGTGAGAGGAGCAGGAGCAGTGAGAGATGCAGTGAGAGGAGCAGTGAGAGGAGCAGGAGCAGTGAGAGATGCAGTGAGGGGGAGCAGGAGCAGTGAGAGGAGCAGGAGCAGTGAGAGATTGTTTTTATTTTAACCCCCCCCCCCCCCCTTTATCTGGGCTTTTTGCTGTTGTTGTTTTATGTTCAGAATGCTCTTATGTGTTTCATTGATATTTTGTTCACTGTAAGCAATACTGTCGAACCTGTTCTGTTCTATCATACCGTGTTTCTACTGTACTGCCTCCTGCAGTAAACAGTAAAGGGAAAAATAGCTTTTTACTGGAATGCTTTTGAATGTGAACATTACTGTACATTTGGACATACAGTTCCAAACCAAGAAATTTAGTGTAAAACAGTGAATTGCATGTTTTGCATGCAAATACCTGTAAAACTGAAACATAAAAGTCTATGCAGTTTTAGTAATGTCAACAATAGCCAGTATTTTGAAACCTGGTGTACTTTGATTGACTGTATGTACCTTGTGAGGTGAAAACAAGTGTTATTCTTTGACAGAATAATTTAATTTTGAGTCAGATTTCCAGTGTTTTGGTAAAGTTGGTGTGTGCAGATAAAGATGTGTTCTATTTTGAAATGAAGATTTAGTATATATTTAACAAAATGTGTTTTTGAGAAGAAAATTATCAATTTGGCCAATTGTGTTTTGTAGGTGTGAGTCTGTGTTAAGAGTTTAGAAAAAGTATCTGAAGTATGGTTAAGCGCTTGTTAGCGATTGAAAAAAACTGTATTAATACGATTTGAAAGTTCAGTATTTTAACTGTTTAGAGTGGGTTGACAGTCTGTCTGGAGCTCCAGAAAACAAGTAATGATGAAGCTTTGACATGTTACAAATTTGAAAAACAAAAAGGTGGGAAAAAAGAATCCTGAACTCTAGTGCAAAGAACCATCTTAACAAATGAAAGGTCCTCCGGATAATACGGTTTTAAATAGAACTGTTACTATGCTTAAATAACCTACAAGGTAACAAGTACAATATTTTTTTTTTTCAAGTGTAGTAGTTGCTGTGTTGCCTTTGAGAATGTAAAATAATTTCTAGGCTTGTTGTGAAGCGGAAAACTTTCATTGCACATATTGTATAATAAACTCTTGTAAAGAGAACTGTTGTACTCTTTTCCAAACAATTTTAAAGATCTGAATGATAAGAAAAGATGTGAAAAATCTGAAATCATTTTGTGAGTGAGTGAACATGGGTGATGAATACATTCATAAATGATGACAGAATTGTAATTTTTTTGGGTGAACTAAAACTTTAACACGGGACTTCTCACAGTAGTCTCAAAATACATCAACACTGCCTCATTCGAAACTGTAATTTTTTTAGCAAGTAAAGGAGTTGGTCAATGTGCTCTGCCAACTTCTTTGAGCTGTTATAATGTCTCCAGCTGTAGAGAAAATGATTTCAGCTGGGACACTCGTCCCTGGAACACAAAGATAGCATTTTGTCTGGAGGGACAAGAGTGGGTACACTCCTTCATGCTTACACCACCACTTAAGCGGATCTTCTGAGAGAGGTATAGGTGTAACTTCTCTGTATTTGCCAAATTCTTCCCGTGCCCTGTCTGCAGCAGTAGCACCGATTACTTTAGCCACTGGAGCATAGGCTGCCTCAAGCAGATCCTACAGCACACAGGATTGTTTTGACCTCTTTGGTTGGGCTTTGGTTGGGTTTCAAGGTGTCATGCACGACAGATTTGAGTTCCTTAATGACAGTCGAATCACTGGCAGTCAAGCGCATCTCATCAAGGAGCTGTGCGTGCAATGGTGCAATAATAGAGAGAGTAGCTGTGATTGTGGAATGGATATTTTTTTTTTTTTTACCTTTAATCAAAGTCATTACTGTTATATACCCAGTGAGATTATGAGAAAATTGTGTAAGTGCTTTATAACTTGAATTTCAGGAAATGGGTCAATAATACCATTACAATCGTTTGTTTCATCCAGTGGGGACATAATTACTGATTATAATGACTTATACTGTCTTTTTTATGTGTTTTGTATAGCACTACGTTAACATAAAACCATGTCTACATTTGTGATCGGAGAAACAACAAACAACAAGTGCTACTCTACTGCTAAAAACTCAATTTTGAATCATCAGTGGCAAATTCTTTAAATATTTAAACATACTTACAGACTGTGAGTCAGAAGCGCCAGAGTGTCATTGCAAAGTTGTAAAACAGTTTTAAAAGAGTTTAAAATGCTTAATTAACTTATAAAGTAGTGGTAGTCTTGTACATACACGTTTATCTATAGGATTTAACAGAGTTTTATTTATGTTACAAATGACTTTCTACATGCTCAGTACAATTATTCAATATGCTGAAAGCAATTATATAGTCTAAAAAGTAACATTTGTGATTCGCAGTGCACATGCAGGAGCAGCTTTTTTTGTGATTAACACTTTTAATGGTGAATAATATTTCTTTTAAAAAAAAGAAAGAAAAGAACGTGATCTTTATTAATGGAAAAACTTGTTTTATTTTTTGTTAGTTACCAGAAAATAAGTATCATTGTGACCCGTGTTACATTGAGTTGCAATATTCGATGTCTGATCCCCAAAACCCATTAACCTGTAATCAAAACGGTCATTAACAATCATGCGTTAAATAGCAGAAAGAAAGCAGGAGTGCTTCGTTGTTTTCTAATGGAGTTTCAGTGCTCAGTCTGACTTCACTACTTTGTCTTTCCTTTGTCTGACCAGCAAATCCAACAAAGCAATAGCTATAGAAAATGACTGCTTCACAACATCGTCCTGTGATGTTTAAAACCTTAAAATGGTGACACTCTCTTACTCTTAAAGACATATATCCTTTGAAACACACAGTAATAATAGTGTGTCCACTAGCACAGACCCAGTACTTCAATTTATTCCAATATGAATTGTGTGGTGGATTGTGCGCTTGACAACGGATTAAAGCGCATTTAAAGCAATACTCAACATGTTTAAAAATATGGCTCAAGTGTATATATGATGTTTACACACCGGATGCTTTGCAGTTGCCATATGTAAATGTTACATATTATTTATACAAATAAAATCATTCGTATACACGTTGTTGTTGTTGTTGTTGTTTTTGTCAGCGGCACTGAGCAGAGTCTTGATGCTATAGTGAACAATAAAAGCAAGGGAAATATAAAAGGCAAATAATAAATGACTAAATAGTTAAAATGTTTGAGAAATGATAATGTGATTACAATGAATAATTCAATGAATGGTTCTATAATTAAATGAGCATGAATGGATAAATCCCAGATTACGTGAAGACATATAGAGTAGCTCACTTATGCTAGAGAGAAAGACCTAATAAAGAACATCTCAATCATTTGTAAAAGATGTTTCACATGACATGACATGAGCTTCTTTCCCTTCTTATTTTTTCCTCCTCATAGGCTTCAGCTATCTTGTTCTTCAGCTCTTGAAGCTGCTGATCAGCTTTCTCTCTGAACTTCTTCAGTTCCTCTTCTTGTGCTCTAGTTTCATCATCACGATCATTCTTCATCTTCTCTATTTCCTCTTCATGCCTCTGTATCATCTCATCACACACTTTTTCTTCTCTGTCTATTCTTTCTCTCTCCTCTCTTTCTCTTCTCCTGATCTCCTCCTCTTGCTCTTGCTTCAGATCTTTCATCATTTTCTCCCATCTCTTTCTCTTCGCCACTCGTCTCTCTTCATCCTCTTGTTTTCTTGTCTTCCATTCTTCTTTTCTCTCTCGCTCCAGCTTCTCCATTTCCTTTTTCTTTTCTTCATATTCTCTATATTTCTGCTCTCTCTCTCTTATCTGTTGCTGTTTCTCCTCCTCTCTGTTTTGTCTTTCTTCTTCTCTCTCTCTTTCAAAGTCTTTCTCCTTGTTCTCCAGTTCTTCTTGTTTTTCTCTCAGCTGTTCCTCGTGCCTCTCTTTCCTCTTCCTTTCCTCTTCCTTTAGTTCCCTCATCTGTCGTTTCTTCTCTTCCTCCCATTCTCTCTGCTGTCGTTTGGTCTCTTCGTCATTTTCTGCCTCTTTTAATTTTCTCTTCCATTCTTCTCTCTCTTTCTCTACTTGTTCCATCCTTATCCGCTCCTCTGAATCTCTCTGTTTTATTTCCTCTTCCTGTTTCATTCTTAACTCTGACATGATGTGTTGATGATCATATTTCATCTTTTCTAGATCTTGTTTGTATTTTTCTTCTCTAGTTTTTTCTTCTTCTTCTCTTTCTTTTTGCTGATTTTCATACTGTTTTCTCTGATCTTCATTTTCTCTCTTCATCTCCTCTACTCTTTGATCGTATTCATCGTTTAGCTGTTTTTTCAGCTCTGATTGTTTCTGATCCTCGAGCTCTTGTTTCTCTTGCTCTGATTTGTCTTTCTCCTCAAACTCTCTCCTGAGTGTTTCCTCTTGTTCTCTGAACTTCTTTTTCAGTCTCTCTCTCTCCTCATCCACCCGACGTTTTTTCTCTTCCAGTCTCTTTCTCATGATTTTGTCTTCCATGTCATATATGGCTGTTAATTCATTAACTTGAGCCTGATTTTTTCTTTCATTTTCTTTTAGCATTTTCATTCTCTGTTCAATGGAGACCGCTGCATCCTCAAACATCTCATTAGTGAAATATCTGCCCTGCTTAGATTTCCTCATTTCTTCTATTTTATTTAACAGCTGCTTAACTTGTTCCCGATCTTGTATATCTGTATTGTTAAAAGCCAGGAATCGGTTTCCATAATCTCTGATCAGTTTGTCGAGTTCTTCATTTTTATATTTCCCTACATACTGTTCTATTGTTTGTTTTTTAAATTTGTCTTTTCTGGTGTAGAGAACAATGCTGAAATCTGCTGCTTCTGGGCCAAATATCTTGGTTATCATTTCTAAAGTGTCTTTCTCCTCCTTGGTGATTTTTCCCATATTAAACACAGCGATGAACACGTGTGGTCCAGGTGCTGTCAGTGAAATGCATTTCATGATTTCTTCCTGCACTTGTTCGTTTGTCAGTGAGGGGTCAAAGAGTCCTGGAGTATCAATAACAGCTACTGACCGACCGTCAACTTCACCGATGACCTTTGTACAAGCAGTGGTCACTAAACATGAACTGTCTTTACTGTAAAACACATTTTTTCCAAGGATAGTATTTCCTGTTGCAGACTTTCCGCTTCCGGTCCTCCCGAACAGCAAGATTCTCAAACATTCTGGATCCATTTCATCATCTGAAAATGACAATAATAGAGTTTACAGATCAACAAAAATGTAGTATTGAATTTGGGACTCTGACCAGCAAAAGTGTTTGACTCAAACCTAATATTTTAACTATTACATTTTAACAGTCCTTCTCAGTGATTCTAAAAAAAAAAAATGTCTGGCTCATTGCTTCCCTATCCATTATACAGGTATCTTACCCCATTATATCAGATGAAGGCTAACTGTCGTCTCTGAATATTCTCTGTTTTTACAGTAAGGATTTTACAAGCTGATCAATTGTTTCTTGTTGTTGTTGTTTTCAACAGATCTGTATCGTTTCTTCTAAGCCTGATCCTTTGCGCTATGTGCTTTTAAGTGGGTTTGCCAACCACTGATTATGCTTTGGGTATTCTCCAAAATGGCGAAAGACGTAACTCCTCGGAGAAGAATTACTGAATTAATTTTGTTGTGTACAAATATTCCTGGACCTGGGAACCTTTCATTTGTAAACCAAACCTATTAAAACCATTTATTCTGTTTATTGTGCAAATAAAATACAAGAAGTTTATATCAGCCCTCCCACATTCATGGTGGTGGTGTTCTGTCTACATAAGCTGCGAACACTCTGCATAACCAGGTTTTGAGAATGAGTCCATAAATCTGATTATTAGTTGATCCCTTGTCATTTTAGATGTGACTCAAAGCTTAATAACGTGTTAAGAATAAGTATGTAACATTATTCAATTGAATGTCGTACAGTACAAAAATAAATTTAGTTGAAAGCATTGCGAGCCACGAAAGAGACACTGTTTCTCAAGCGCTTTCCGCAAGCGTGATTAGAAATGAAGTGAAACATGGACAAATGTGTTTCATTAATTTGTTTATAACTACTCATAACTACCACTCTCATTCACCAAAATTTGTCAATTTAAGCACACACACCTGAATCCCAAAGCAACCTGTACTTGTTCGGGTTTCACTTGTAAATTAGATTAGATTAGTTGCGTCTATGTTTTTTTGATTTGCACGTTGTTAGTAAATCACCTGCAGAAATTTCCACCCCTTTTTCTGTTTTGGAATTTCGCTCTCGTGCTAATTTGCCCTATTTAGTAAAACTATCCCTTAGTCTTGTAGTGTGCAGTCAGTTAAAGTGTTTACTGCTGGTTTGTGATTTATCTGTGGTTTCAGCTTGTGGCCCCGCTGTAACTAACTGATCTAAATCCTAAAATGCTGCTTCTCATAATTAATTAATATAAACTAGTGATACATTTCCTCAACAATATGGCAACTACATAAACTGCTGAAGAGCAAAGTATAGTAAAATGAAAGTATAGTTTATTCTCTTTTTTTGCAAATTAATTAAAAAAAATTAGCTGGTAATAGTGTGACTTACTGTTTGGGCGCTGAGTGTCAGGAGTTCCTTTATGAAGTTCATTAAATTCATTAAATGAAGTTTTATCTGTTTCTTTCTCTTCTTCCTCTTCTTCTCTTTGTCTTTCCTGTTGTTTCTGTTTCTCCCATCCCTCTCGTTCTCTCTTCAGCTCTTCCAGAATCTTTCTCTCTTGGTCCTCTATATCTTTAATGTCTCTTTTATATCGTTCTGCTATAAATTCTTCTTCTATTCTCTTTCTCTCTGTATCACGATTCTGTCTTTCTTCCTTTATCAGCATCTTCATTGTCTCCATCTCTTGTTTAAATCTCTGATTATATTCATTCCACATTGCCTGCTCTTTCTTTCTGCTTTTCTCCTCCTCTTCTTCTCTTCTTTGTCTTTCTTGTCGTTTCTGTTTCTCCCATTCCTCTCGTTCTCTCTTCAGCTCCTCTCGTATCTTTCTCTCTTGTTCCTCTATGTCTTTGATATCTCTTTTAAATCGATCTTCCCTGTCTTTACATTCCTCTTCTCTTCTCTTTTTCTCTTTTTCATGATCTTCTTCCATCTTAGTCTTCAACTTATTTATCTCTTCTTTATGTTTCTTTATCAGTTCTTCTTTTTCTCTGTTCAATTGATCTGCTTTCTCTGTCAGTATCTTCTTCTGTTGTTCTTGTAGTTCTCTCTCCATCTCTCTGAACATCTTACATGAGTAGTAACTCCCTCCATTTGCTTTCACCATTTCGTCTATCTTCTGCAGTAGATCAGTCACCTGTGTTCGGTCTTTGGTCTCATTATTAAACACATGGAATCTGTTTCCACACTCAGTAATGAGGTTTTTAAGAGAAGATCCAGTGTTTGCCAAGAAATGTTCAATGGTTTTGTTCTTCAGTTTGTCTCCATTGGTAAACAGCACTATGGTGTACATTAATGAGTTATCACCAAACGTCTCTCGGATGATCTTCACTGATTTCTCTTCCTCTTGAGTGAATCGTCCCAGTGGAATCAGTAAGAGAAACACATGTGGTCCAGGCAGGATCATGGAGATGCAGTTTCTGATTTCTCTCTGGATTTCATCATTACTGAGTTCAGTATCAAACAGTCCTGGAGTGTCGATCACAGTAATGTGTCTTCTGTTGATTTCATGTGTCTCTTTCTGACACACTTTAGTAACAGACTTTCCAGAAAAGTCATATATATATGCTTCTGTTCCTAAGATGGTGTTTCCAGTTGAACTCTTCCCAACTCCAGTTTTTCCCAGCAGCACAATCCTCAGTTCATCTTCTCTGTTTCTCGGATCTAAAGATAAATCAAAGAAAACAACATTTTATTCAACTTCAAGTGAAGACTGCTAATTTTATATCATTTATACTGAAGCATCATTTGTTTTGATTTTACTTTAACAATCACGAAAAAGTGTTTAATTCCTTCTGAATTTCTCATCATTACCTTGTGTCTGAAACCACGTCTCTAAAGAATGGATTCTCCTCTTCATTTCTTCAAATTTCTGCAGTTTTTCCATCTGTGCATCCAACAACGTCTCTGTGGAGAAGCAATCACCACTGTTTTCCTCAACCATCTGCTTTAATTTCTCCACCAGCTCAGACCCTTGTGTGTCTGGTCCAACGAAGTGTCGTCGTCCTCCAAAACTCTCAATGACATACTGAGTTTCTTCTTTTAGTTCTGCTGTGTGATGCTCTGAACTCTGCTTTATGAGGATCATGGTGTGCTTGTTGATTCTTGAGCTGAATATTCTCTGGATCCTCTCAGATTCTGCTTTGTCTTCATTATTAATTGGACCATCAGGAAGAATGAGGAGGAAAGCGTGAACTCCAGGATGACAGAGAGACACACATCGGTGAGCCTGACGCATCACTTCCTCCTCTGAGAGCTGAGTGTTGAACAGAGCTGGAAGCTCCACCAGACTGATCAGACGTCCATGCATCTCCACGTCTCTCCTCATACACTCTGAGCTCAGCTCTGATTTTCCCTCGCTCTGCTTCAGGATCAGGTTTGATAAGAAGGATTTGAATTCACTGTTACTCCCACACACAACCAGATTCAGCTTCACACCATCTGGAGCTGTGTCAAAGGAATAAACTGGTTTACCTATTTGATTTGAATATAGATTAATGCATTGTGTGCCAATAGGGACCTTTCAAAAGTGGGGAAAAAGCACTTTTCAAGTTTTTCGCTCTAAAGGTTGTAAGTATCACATGTAAATATATCTCATTGCCCTTTTAGATATTGGGTCTTAAACTTTCCTTTGTGCATCTAAATTTTTAAGGCTCTATATAGTTCAGTTTAGAGATAATGGAATTTCAGTACGGTTACAGGAGAAAATTGTTCAAATGTGCACAGTTTCTGTGATCAAAAACCAAATGTGGGTCACCTTGCAAAAATTATACTTCTTTATTTTAAAGAGAAATGTCTAAAGAACACATAACGCTGGGAACAGAGTTGTATCTCATTTCCTTCCGTCAAAACAACTGCATTGAACATAACTGTCAGAGTGTCATAAATATTCTTTTTCCAAAGTTTGTGTGCCTGTAACTCAAGAAGCATTACAATTATATTTATATGATTTTAGATTCTGGTTCCTAAGAAGCTTTTCTTTGGGAATCATATTTTTTAAAGGGTTACTTCACCTCAAAATTTACATTTTTCTCATTAATCACTTACCACCATGTTGTTCCAAACCCATAAAAGCTTAGTTTGTTTTCAGGAAACAAAATAAGATAGTTTTGATGGATTCAGACACCTCTCTAACCCTCATATAGACAGCAATGTAAATTAACACGGTCAACATCCAGAAAAACAAAGCAAAGGGATTGTTAAAATAATCCATGTGACAATAGGGGTTCAAACTTAATTTTCACAAAGATTCTTAATCCAGAAAAATGAATCCACTCACCCAGTGTTTTGATCTTCTGCTGTAACTCTTTGATTTCTTTGTCTCTCACACTCAGTTTCTCCTCTAGCTCTTCTCTGACTCTCTTCTCTGGAGCTCTCAAGTACATCTGAAGGGAATAGGGTTCAGTCTTCATGCTCTCTATACAATCAAACAGGGCTGAGATCTGTTCTGAGCTTCTCTGGTCCTTTAACCCCATCACACTGTGCCAACTCCCATAGAGACTCACAATCCTCTGAGATTCTGTAGATTCTACAAAATCTGTGATTTTTTTGTCAATACTGAGTTCAGTAGTGAAAAGCACCATGAAATGCTCTTTAGAGTTATATATTCTTTCAATCTTCTCCATTTCTGCTTTGTCTTCCTTATTGAGTGGACTGACAGGAGTAACGAGGATGAAAACATGAACTCCAGGATCACAGAGAGACACAGAGTTGCGAGTCTGACACATCACTTCCTCGTCTGAGAGCTGAGAGAGAGCTGGAAGCTCTATTACACTGATCTGCCGTCCATGTATCTTCTCCTCTTTCTTCACACACACATTACTCCTCTCTCTTTGAGGTAAAAGTTTATTCTTTTGTTTATTGATAGTCCCTCGAAAGGCTTTAGACACTGAAGACTTGAGTGTTGCATTATTTCCACACATCACAAAGTTCAGCTTCGCTTTTCCAGTAGTCACTGAAAACAATATTTAGAGACAGTATACATCAGTGTTGGTCTCAAATGTAAAATTCCTTCCTTGCATCAGCATAAACAGTTAACAATGTGATGCATCAGTTCAAAAAATGTGCATTGGCTTCAAGTTGTCATTTATATTGTGATGCATCATTTCTAACATATTTGCATCGGTAATGGATGTGTTACTATTATTATTTAGAAAGTGACCAATAAACTGTGACCAGTACTTTAAATGTAAATTGATTTCTCCTCTTTAAACCGTGCTCTAAACTCTCATCACCACTGCTGCGTGAATATGATGAATCACAACACCACGGAGACCCAAGGAAAAATGGGGAAGTCCAAAACCTGACTTGAAATAACCTGTAGCAACTTATAATGCAAAAACTGCACATAATGTAGTAAGTATTGCACTATTATTGTAATAAAATGGTCATAATGTAATAGAGCTCAAAATGAAATATACTTGAGGAATATTATGTCATGACTTCAAAAACAATTTTAATATGCTGGGAGATCTGATAACTGATGAATTTGAATGTAAGCATAACACATATCTAGCTTCAAATATATGGGTTTTCATCAATGGTAGGCTTGTTCAGAAACTCAGTACGGGTACAGAGACATACTTGAGAGGTGAGAAGCTTTGGTTTGCATCTTGTTTTACCACGGTTCAACAAAACAGTTCAAATTTGCATATAAGGAAATTCAAATGGCATGGTTGAGCAACAGGCCCACTATATTTGAATTCTGAACCACTGCAATATGTACCTTACTCAACGTAGTAAAAACACAGCAAAACATTCCTTTATCAATGTAATAAAAATGTGCCATGGTTCACGTATATTGAACACATTTTAGTGCCCCTCAGTGGACATTTAACTTTGAAAAAGTGGAGAAACATGCAGTAAGGTATGTAAAAACAGTGTTGTAGAAATGTACCCAGAGAGTAAGAGAATCAGCAGACCGAAGGGAACGAGAAAAATTTAAAATTTAATTTATGCATTTAGCAGACGCTTTTATCCAAAGCGACTTACAGTGCATTCAGGCTATACATTTTTCCCTATCATGTGTTCCCAGAGAATCGAACCCCCAACCTTGTGCTAGCTTGTTTGATAACGCAATGCTCTACCAGTTGAGCTACAGGAACACTAGAAGAAGAAGGCATGTATCAGGTGACTAAGTCACAAATATAAGAAGGGGCAGTTCCATGTATAGCTTTGTATGTTAACGTTAGAGTTTTAAAAACAATATGTGACTGTACAGGAAGCCAATTCAAACTATAAAGCTCGCCTGTGATATGCTGACGTGATGGAGTATATGTGAGAATACGAGCTGCTGAATTCTGGATAAACTGATTAATTTAGCAGGTAAGCCAATGAATAGTGCATTACAGTAGTCAATCCTGGAAGTAACAAATGCATGAATAAGCCTTTCAGCGTCAGGTGGAGTGAGGAAAGGCCTAATTCTTGCAATGTTTCTGAGGTGATGGAAAGCAGATTTTGTAATACTCTTAATGTGAGAGACTAGTGTCAGATGAGTGTCAAAAATCACTCCAAGATTACGAGCCTGAGCAGATGGAAGTACTACACTGTCATCCATAATAAAATTAAGATTGCTACCCTTGTGGATAACCGCTGGTGTGCCAATGAGTAGAACCTCTGTTTTAGAACAATTCAGTTTTAAAAAGTTATGGTGCATCCACGTTTTTATTTCCAGCACACACTCTGAAAGAACTGTTGAGGTGAGAGTAGGATCAGACTCGGATCTGATGTAAATTTATGTGTCATCTGCATAAAAGTGATACCCCAAACCATATTTCCTATTAATTTGTCCCAAAGGAAGCATATACACACTAAACAATATAGGACCCATTACAGATCCCTGAGGAACACCATGACAGACCTGTCCAAGTTCAGATTTGTTGTTTCCCAAGACAACAAACTGGGTACAATCAGACCAGGAGACAAGCAGATCATTCATAACTCGAACCAGGGCTGTCTATGTACTGTGTCCCTTTCTAAACTCAGACTGAAAACATTCAAAAAGCTTGTTGGACGACAAGTGTGAGTAGAGTTGTGCCACAACAACACGTTCCAAAAGGGAGAGACCCCTTTAGAACAGATGTTGGAATTGGGTCAAGAGTACATGTAGTTGTATTCATTGCCATCACTAATTTCAGAATACAATCATTAGTGACTATGTTAAAACTAGAAAATGCACTTTCAGGAAAACTAGGTGGAAAGATCACAGGAACTCCAGAGCAGGGTACCAAACTGATAGACTTACAAATATTTTAAATTTTTTCCATGAAGAAACTGAGAAACTTGTTACACTCCAGCACAGAGGAACAAATTGGTGACTTGATCGGTGCAATAAGGCTTTTGATCGTCTTATTAAAAATCTTACTCGGGTTTGCAGCACCATCACTAATAATAGATGAGTAGTACTTTGTTACTGATCTCTTATATTGGCGTTCAAGCTGCCTACTTTTCATCTTCATAGCCCTTAACTCAGTGGTGCACCAAGGAAAAGATTTACTAGATGAAACAACACGTTCTCTCCTAGGGGCTAATTCATCCAAAGCAGATGGCAAAATAGAATTATAGTGATCAACAGTTTCAACAGCTGAGTGCTCTGAGATTAGGCAAGAGAGACTGTCAAATTTAAGATTCTTGACATGTCTAAAACTAATACCCTTGTTTGAGTAACACTTAGAAGTGGCACATTTAAATTAAAAGTGAGAAGCTACACAAGTCACTACTATCTTGTTGATCAATGTCCACTCCAACAGAACATACCAGATCAAGTGTGTGACCTTTATTATTAGTGGGAAATTGCATGTGCTGAATCATGTTAAAACAGTCTAATGCATCAATGAAATCAACTATTAGAATACTATTAGAGTTGTCCACATTAATATTAATGTCTCCAGCCACAATCATTGCTGGACAAACAGCACTAAGAGATGTAAGTAGCTCTGTGAGTTCATTAAAAAACATAGGATTTGGTTTTGGAGGTCGACACATGAGCACAATAAGGACAGGTGAGATTCCGTTCACTTTAAAAGCAATGCACTCAGATGATGAAAATACACAGGGAATGGTAATTTCCTAGACAGATATATCAGCTCTGTAGATAACAGCAAGACCGCCACCTTTACCACTTTGACGTGGCCTCTCAATATATGTATATCCGGGTGGAGCACTCATATTTAAGTTTATAAAATCATTTGGCTGGTGTCAAGTCTCACAGATACAAAAAAAGTCCAAAGCATTGTTTAATATGATATCATGAAATACAGCAGTCTTATTATTCAGTGAACGGACATTTAGATGTGCAAATCGAGCAGTTTCAATCAGCAATTTCTGATGAGTCAGTTGTGGAAAACACAAGTTTGCATGGCAAACACTAAGTAGAGAACGCTTGTGTGTTTCAGAGGCCTTGGATAGAGAACATAAAACTTTAATGCCAGTCCCAGGAGTATAAACATTCCGCCGTGATCCTCTGTGTAAATATTTTGGCCGACGTAAAAGCCGACATGACTTCAAGGTCTTTTGAACACAGACGTCGGGAAGTAAATAATGTTCCAATGAGAGACGTTCAGCAAAAGAGTACCTTATCATGATGAAATCCAACTGTTGTTGAAGGACCCGCTCTCCACGAAGCCCAGACAGGGTCAAAATAATAATGATGATGTTTTGTACGTCTAGTTAATGGACGGCGTTTTGTTTGTCTCCGCGTTCGTCACTAATCACTAAACTCTGACATCCTACATCATCCAGAATGGCTTCTGCATATGACAGTCAGCAGAAGTAAGAAAAAAATGTTTATTATGTTTGAAATATGGATATTTATCTTTCAAAAATGCATAGATTCACTACAGGAGGCTTTTACTCAACCCCGGTGCCGTGTTAGGGAAGTTTTATTATGGTTGTGAGCACTTTATTTCACGTCTTATAAACTGTTGACAACCAACACCTGATTACCCCCATTGAAAGGCTAAAAATGCTAAATTTCTTTAATGTTATTTGTAATGATATTGTCACGGCCTGGATCCAATGAAGCACGGAGATAGAACCAATTGTGAGTACGTCTTTATTTGGTGTTAATCCACAGAGAATAGACAGTCCAGGCATGAGTCTAAAACCAGAAGAGCAATCCAAACATAAACTAAACAGAACAAAGGGCAAGGGCAAGAACGGACAGACATGAATAAACAACGACTCCGTGACACATACTAAGACAGACCGGGTTATATACACAAGGAGAGACAAATGCTAATGGGAAACTGACAGGGTGTGATGATAGGTAATTAGTGACAGCTGGGTGCAATAATTAAGCAGGGACATGAGGAATGTGTTAAATGAAGTGACAGACACCGTGGGGAAAGGAGGACATCTAGTGGAAACCCAGGGAACACAACCCAGACACTGTGACACTACACCCCCTCTAAGGTGCGGCTTCCAGACGCTCCACAACAGACAAAAAACAGAGACCAGGAGGGAGGCAGACAGGTAGAGGCTCAGGGGGAGGGACGGAGGGACAGGATAAAAAAAAAAACAGGGAAAAGACACCAGAAGTGTAAACACAAACCAGGGAGACCAGGAGGGAGGTGGACCAGAGGAGGTTCAGGGGGAGGGACAGAGGGCCAGGCTAACAGAGAGGAACAGGGACAGGAGTGAACACAAAAACAAAATGCAAAAAACAACATGAAGCCATGTTGTCAACGTTGACTAGTCCTGACTCTGGAAGGTCTTTGGTGACTATCCCTGACTCTGGAAGGTCATCGGTGACTAGCCCTGACTCTGGAAGGTCATCGGTGACTAGCCCTGACTCTGGAAGGTCATCGGTGACTAACCCTGACTCTGGAATGTCAACCGAACTGGATCGGTGGCAAACTTGGGCATCATCGCTGGGTTAGCGGCCATCTTGTGCTGTGGTACTGGGCTGGCAGGCATCTTGTGCTGTGGCGCTGGATTAGCGGCCATCTTGGGCCATGACTCTGGACGGGAGGCCATCTTGGACCGTGGCTCTGGACCAGTGGCCATCTTGGGCATTGGTGCTGGGTTAGCGGCCATCTTGTGCTGGCGGCCATCTTGTGCGGTGGCGCTGGATTAACAGCCATCTTGTGGTGTGGTGCTGGGCTGGCTACCATCTTGGGCTGTGGCGCTGGCTCAGCAGCTGTGACGTGAACAGTCTTGGGAATCTCTAAAATCTTTGACAGCATGGAAAAATAATCCAAGAATGAGTCAGCGACCATTTTGGGCGTTGGCACTGGACTGGTGATCACCTTGTGTTGTGGTGCTGTGTTGGTGTCCATCCTGCCTCGTGGTGCTGAACTAGCGCCCATCATGGCCACTCCGTGGCGGACGAGCGCTTCCTCTCTCCTCTCCGTCCGCCATGGTGAGACGGTGGCTCTAATCCATTCCAACACGAGCCCTGGGTCAAAGGGAGGCCATGGTTGAGCGCGGTGCTGAGTCTCCTCTCGACCACTCCCTCCTCAGCGACCTCCCATGGTCCCCCAGAAAACCACCAGGCGAGTTCCCTCAAATCCAAGGAATCAAGATGGCCGCCAGCCCAGCGCCACAGCACAAGATGGCCGCCAGCCCAGCACCACAGCACAAGATGGCCGCCAGCCCAGCGACACAGCACAAGATGGCCGACTCAACGCCTGAGTCTCCAGACAAGGTGTCCGATGCTGTTCCGGAGGCCAAGGCGGTGCCCGATGCAGAGGCAGTGCCCGTTGCTGTTCCGGAGGCCAAGGCGGTGCCCGATGTTGTGCCCGAAGCCGAGACGGTGCCCGATGCTGTTCCGGAGGCTGTGCCTGAAGCCGCGGCGGTGCCCGATGCTTTTCCGGAGGCTGTGCCCGAAGCCGAGGCGGTGCCCGATGCTGTTCCGGAGGCTGTGCCCGAAGCCGAGGCGGTGCCCGATGCTGTTCTGGAGTCGAGTCAGGTTCCGGTGGACTCTCCGGAGTCAGGTCTAGTCACCGCTGACCCTCCGGAGTCAGGTCAAGTCACCGATCTTCTGGAGTCCAGTAAAGACACCAGGGGATTACCGGAGTTTTGTAGTCCCGTTGGTCCGGCCACACAGAGGTCGGCTCCGCCTTGGGGGCTCTCGTCCTGACCACATGGCTGTGGTGGTCCTCTGCTCTGCCCTGGGGGGCTTCCGCCCTGACCACATGGCTGTGGTGGTCCTCTGCTCCGCCCTGGGGGGCTTCCGCCCTGACCACACAGTTGTGGTGGTCTTCTGCTCCGCCCTTGTGGGCGCCACATGATGTCCTTCATGGACTTCTGTTTTGTGTTTTTGGTTTCTGTTATGTTTCTGTCTGTTCCCCTCAGTTAGTCTGGCCCTCCGTCCCTCCCCCTGAACCTCCTCCCTCCTGGTCTCCCTGTTTTGTGTTTACACTTCTGGTGTCTGTTCCCCATGTTTTGTTTTGTTTTCCGGCCCTCCGTCCCTCCCCCTGAGCCTCCACCTGTTCGCCCGCATAGAGGGGGGGTATTGTCACAGTGTCTGGGTTGTGTTCCCTGGGGTTCCACTAGATGTCCTCCTTTCTCACGGTGTCTGTCACCAGATCACTTCCTGTTCCCTTATTTGGTCACCTTCCTCCTGGTTGTGTAATTGATTATTTCCCCACCTGTCTCCTGTTCCCTCATTATCCCTCTGTGTATTTATACCCTGTCTGTCTTAGTCTGTGTTACGAAGTCCTTGTTTAATGTCAGAGTATTATTCATGTCCGTCAATTCTTGCCTTGTCTTGCCTTGTGTTCGTGTCTTGTTTATGTGGATTGATGTTTTGGTTTCGACCACTGCCTGGACTGTTTACCCCTCTGGATTATCCCTTAATATACGACTTATCTGCAATTGGTTCCCTCTCTGTGTTTGCCATAACACCGATCGTGACAAAAACTTTCCTCCAATTAATATTTCAAATAAACTTGGACCAACAGAAAATAGCACTTGGTTTACTAACAGTTTATTTTGTAAATAATAAATGTATAGACTTTTGTTTTTTATATAAATGTATTCATTCATATAAATTAATTAATTTAAATTTTTTTTTGCTAGATTAAAAACTAATTCTGGCACAGAAAGTGTCACCAGGGTAAAGCAGAAAAGTATGTATAGAGTATGAAATACCTCTTGTGACGCATGTCCCGAGCTCTCATCAGCGTCACTCTGGAAACCAAGAAGAAACACCTGCATGCACTCAGCACAGGGTGGCTGGCCACAGCTGAGCCTCAACAAGGGACAGCTACAAAAGCCGCTGTCTCACACACACTGGTGAGACATGTCTCCAGAAAACTCTGTGATAACCGTTCCTCTTCCTTTCTTCCAGAGATCAGTATGTGACTGGCCTGCCCCAGCGTGTGAGCAAAGCATGGACACCCAGCACTCGAAAGCACAGAGGATAGACTGTGGAGCACCGAGAACCAGCACAACTCACCTGGACACTTTGACACAAGTAGTCCCTTTAATAAATTCACCCTCTGGGGCCTTTTCCCCGGATTGTGAACCAGGAGCACTGCACGCTGAAGGGAATCTCAAGACCAGTAAGCAGGCTGGCATTTCTCAGCCCACAGGATGAGCTTATGCCCACGGAACCACCTCACTCGCCAAATTGGGCCTGGCTGGCAGGCTGAGTCGTCCACCACAAGCCACCGGCTGGGGCAACACGGATGAAAGTAAAGTTAATGGACGATCCGACTGAGCCCTGCTAGATTCAGGCAGCGCCATCAGCATGGTGCAGCCTACTGTGTTGCCCCGCGAGTGGATTCCTGGGCTCTCTTGCCCATCACCTGCGTACATGGAGACACACGACAGGTCCCCACACGTTGTGTCATCATCTCGGCCGCCCCAGGAGCCTGGCCTATCGAAGTGGGAGTCATGAGGGACCTCCCTGTTCCCATGCTGCTCGGGAGAGATTGGCTGTGATTCGACCAGCTGCTTGCCGCAGCTACTCAGCCCGCCAACCAAAGTACTAACCTTTACTTTGATGTGTTTCAATAGGTGTCGGGAGGGGGGCACTTGCAAAGGAACAACTCGGGGATGAACATTTAAAGCATTGCTGGACTCAGGACAGAGTGATTGAGGGCAAGGAAAGCAAGCTGCCACCTCATCTGGTCCATCACTTCATAGTTCAAAACGCGCAGCGAAGGAAGGGGGGGGGGGTAAAACTACTAGTTGTATCCCAGACGAAGTCCGAGACCGTGATGGAGTTGACACACTCCCATCCAATGACTGGCCACCTGTAGGCACAAAATACCATCCAGCGGATCCGCCACCATTCCAACTGGCCAGGCCTGGATGTTTAGGTGAAAAGATTTTGGCAAGCTTGGCCCACCTGCCAACGGACGTGACCACAGACACCTTTCCCCAGCCTGCTGATTCCTCTGCCTATCATCAAGGTGCCCGTTCATGTCCCGGCTAATGGCTGACCTCTGTCGTCTCCTAAAGGCAAAACAGCTTAAGACCATGGTTTACCACCCCCAGACCGATGGGCTGGTTGAGCGTTTCAATCAGACACTGAAGCAGATGTCAGGACTGGGACCAAATGTTGCCATATGTCCTCTTTTGGCATCTGTGGTGGTGAATATCAATCCCCTTCTGTCGGCAACCCAGAAAAAGGAGCTGCAACAACTGGTCAGTCAATTCTCTGATGTGGGAGGAAAGGCCAAGCCAACACGGACAGACTCTCCTGAATTTGGGCAGCTTTCGTGGGTCTGTCAGGGTTCACTCCCCACCCAACCCCAATCTCCCCGTTGTTTCACAGGGCCAGGATGACGCTTGGGGGGGTGGGGGGAGGGGGTTGACGTGTGTCCCGAGCTCTCATCAGCATCAATAATGCACCTGAGGATTCAGCAACTGTCCTACCAAAATAATCCCTTTATCCAACCAGGTTTTCATAAATATACTCTTGTGTTTATACAGAATATTACAATTATTCCAGATATAATAATGGTGTGGAGAAAACTTGTGCTTCTAAATTACCTTCCAAGCCAAAAGCACTTGACTGTTAAAAAATGACAATTTAACAGGCAGTTTTTCAATTTAGTAATAACATATTTACAAAATCGAATTTAACAAAGAATCTTTTTTTTTTTAAAGAGCCGTGTCATCAGCCAACTGACTAACTCACAATTGAAGTCATAACTTACCACATGCAGGAAATCCTTAATATGGACAAAGGCCTCCCTTTTTTTATAGAATACAAATTATCGGTTATCATCCAGCAGTGTATTTGGATTTCTTATCCAATTAAAATACATAAGAAAAAAATAAAGCCTGTCAATTAGACAAAAGTAAAATTTCTGTCCCCCATTTCTGTGAATTCCCTGCTGCACACACATCCTTGTATAAGTGTTCTTTAAGAAATATTTTGCAGTAAGAGTTAGAATAAATGTGAATGGTATCTCATATTTTAACATTTTTATTTATTTATTATTATTATTTACCTTATTGGAATCAAAATTAGGAACTGCCAAGAATCAGAATCATAAAAAACTCAAACAATGCCCAACCTTACCCAAACCCCACATTATTTTTACAGGCACATTTAAATTCACACGGTTTAAGACCCTTTGTTTTCTTTTAAACCTACACTTACACTTCTTTGCTTCTGCCCTTATTAAAAACAACCACAAAGTCTTATACGTGAATTTAATTTTCAAAATTACAATTATAAAACAGTTGCTCCTAGCAACAGGGATAGGTAGTATGCTTGCTTAACATAGCATCAAAACTTGACAATTTATGAGATTATTATAATGTTTTGCTCTAAAATTACAATATAACATCAGTCGTGTTTGAAACAGATGGTTCCATGTTGCTACTTATCACAGTGAGACAGAATATATTCTTTAAAATAATCTTTACTGTGACACAAGGTGTCATTTTACAACTTCATAACTAAAATAGATTATTACACATTAGAAAATATTAGTTTAAGAAACACAGTAGTGCTCCTCATTTTTCTCCCTGTCATTTCCTGTCTTTTATCATGCAGAAAAACTATGGCTTTGACTAACCTCCTCCACCACGTCCTGTTTTTATGCTCTCAGCATGGTCCTCTTTATGTTTGTCATCATCTCTGCCTGAACTTCCAGATCTGCTCAGATCTCCATCCACTGATGATCCATCACCTCCATCTTCATATATGTTACAGATGAGAAATTCTTCATTTTCTTTCTTGAGTATATCCTCTGTCCTTTTCAAAATCTCAGAGCGCCATCCTGAGTCTTTTGAATCAAACTTAAGATATCCTCCTCCACAGTCCTTTATTAAATTATGAATAACATTATTCCATAGCTTTGAGGTGATTTTAGATGAAATAGAGTCTTCATCAGTTGTCACCACTATTGTGTGTTTAATGGCCTGCATACTGAAGAGACTCAGCACATTATACACAGTTCTCATGTCCTCCTCTGTGAAGTCCTTATACTGCAGTATGAGTGCGATTAAATGAGGTCCAGGAGCAGACAGAGACACACATTCTCTCACTCCCTTTACTATCTGATGCTGTGGGAGATGTGGCTGCAACAGGTTAGTTTTGATGACTGTGATGTGTCTCTTCTCAACTTGTCCACTGATTTTCTCATTGAGATGCTGTGAATAAGACAGGGCTTTACTCTGAAACGCAGTTGTACCCAGTATAATGTTTCCCACTTCACTGTTTTCAGATTCGTTCTTTCCTAGCAGAACAATCCTCAGATCACTTACTGAAAAAGAGCACAAACACACAGATGTTGGGTTTATACTGTACAAACTGTATATTCTGTTCTTTATTCTGTTACAAACTGCACAGAAAACGTTCTGCATGTGTACATTAACCAAAAACAACATTTTGTATGATTTATACGTTGTTTTCCTCATGGGGACTGAAAAAAATGTAAAGGGTAAAAGATTTCAGGCTTTTACTACCCTGTGTGTGATCCCAACACATTCTCACACCCGACTCATCAAAATATTGATGCTTGGTCAGAACACTTCAGCTATTTTTTTTTACATGCAGGGGTCCTCCATAGCTTTAAATGAGAAACATTTGGCATAAGGCTTCTTTGGCGGCAGTTTTTGAATTTGCGCACAGACTGCACACATGCTCTGAGCTTTTACAGTGGACGGAGATGGTGATCACATCTATTCCTCTCACAAATCAATCATTTTGGTTCTGAAGACTCGGAATATTCATTTTTTTTTTTAAATAATAAAATAAAATAAAACAAAATCTGGAATTATGTTCCTATATGTATGAATCGCTACAGTTTCCAGTTGAAATGAACAATAGAAGCAGTAAACCTCCTTTTCACACAAAGTATGATTTATACGTTCATAGTTTTCATTCCCTGTAAAACCCGATAAGTAAACTTAACTCAAACCGTTTGAGTAAACCGATATCCTTAAAAATCTGACAAGTCATGTTAACTCAAACCGTTTGAGGAAACCCGATTGCCCTTAAACCATTTAAGTTGAAAAACTAACAGTTATGAGTACTGAAAGAAGATTTACATTCCATTTAAGTGATTAATTGATTAACTAAGTGCTGATTGAGAATTAGTGATGAACAGCTGCTGTTAACAAACAGAATCACAGAAGAAAAGGGAAACACAAGAACTACTACAACTGACTTCAGACACAGCCTTAGATGAAATCAACTGAAATAAAATACATGAAATCTCTCAAGATCTGATTAAACAACCCACAAACAGCATCACCAGCTCCACTTATTAATAACCAGACTGACTTTATTTCTGTCAGACGTCTACAGAAGATCTTATTGAGAATGAACTAAGGTTTAGATGTTGATTTATTGTTTCATTTGAAGTAACCATGTTAGAGATCAGTGTTTGCTTTAGTTGGGCTCTTGACCCTTGATTTCTGTCTTAGTTTTTTCTCTGGCTGTTATAACCGTGTGTTTCTTAAACATGTTTGTTATAACTCAAAAACCCAGAGGAAATATTAACAGATATTGGTTGATATGCAGCTTTCTGGTGATGACAACTGTCAATTATGGAGCTGTTTAGAGTCCAAAAACTGACAAAGTACCTGATGCATGATTAGTTTACTTCATTATAATGGAATATGTTTAAAGAGTCTGTGGTTTAATCGAAATCACTTTACAAAAAATTACTGAACACTTTATGCACATTCATCTTTTTTCTATGGCAGCAATAAGTCACACACAGACATCAATAATCAGAATATGAACCTCAACAATGGTGACACACACACACACAAAATAGCAATGCATGCTGGGTATTATTATAGTACAAAACTAATCTATGGCTCCCAGCATGCTCTGCAGCATTTTATTTTTATTATGGTCACCATTGTTGAGGTTCATATTCTGATTATTGATGTCTGTGTGTGACTGCTTGACACTGTAGAAGGCCAAACTGTTTAGAAAGTCTTTTATATTAAATGATTATCACAGAACCACTGCTTCTTGGAATCACTTCTACTATATTATCTAATTGATTAAACACACATTTCATCAGAGGTTACACTCCGATCATTTCAATAATTGATGATTTTCATCAATGGGGTAAGTAAAAAATTCTAATGGCATTTCTTCTGGGCTTTTCAGATACAACGAACATGTTTTAGAAACACACAGTTATGACTAAGACAGAAATCAAGGGTCAAGAGCCCAACTAAAGCAAACACTGATCTCTAACATGGTTACTTCAAATTAAACAATAAATCAACATCTAAAGCTTAGTTCATTCTCAATAAGATCTTCTGTAGACGTCTGACAGAAATAAAGTCAGTCTGGTTATTAATAAGTGGAGCTGCTGATGCTGTTTGTGGGGTTGTTTAATCAGATCTTGAGAGATTTCATGTATTTTATTTCAGTTGATTTCATCTAAGGCTGTGTCAGAAGTCAGTTGTAATAGTTCTTGTGTTTCTCTTTTCTTCAGTGATTCTGTTTGTTAACAGCAGCTGTTCATCACTAATTCTCAATCAGCACTTAGTTAATCACTTAATTACTTGAATGCAAAGTTTTAAAACTTACAAAGTTTAAATCAAGGCAATCTGTTTACTCAAGCGGTTTGAGTTAAGTTAAATTATTTGTCAGGTTTTACAGTGTATATAATATATAAAAACGAATATATATAAAACTTTTTAAAACATTAAATGTATATTGTTTTTATGTTGATGTCCATCAGTGAATCTGTTGTCACGGGAACATCCCAGCTGAAGATAATGAGGAAATTATGTCGCTCCTTTTGCAAAGTGCATTCCTAACGACTACCTAATTGTGATATAAAACAGTTTAATGTTGTTATAGGTAATACGTCTTTAATCCATAAGGTGGCGACCAAGTGTTTTCTAAGAGTGAAGTTGCAGATATGAAAAGAACTTGCTACTGCCAGTTCCTGAGAGCAGTCACATTGTGCTTGCATGTACAGTCAAAAGTTCGATGTTAATAAAGCTCAGACTTTGAGGAAACTAAGTTGCTTTATTGAAACATCACATGGTGTCAGAAGTGGAGCGCTGTTAACACCATGGCAAAGTTTCAGCCCCCGGACAGTTTTGATTTCGGTCACCCCGAACGATGGCCAGAATGGCGTCAGAGGTTTCACCGCTACAGGATAGCCACTAAACTTGACAAAGAAGAGGCTGAAGTACAGGTCTGTACACTGCTTTATTCACTGGGAAAAGAAGCTGAACAAGTGTATCAGACATTTACGTTCAGGGAAGAAGAACGAGAGGACTATGATACTGTAATCAGGAAGCTCGATGACTACTTTATACCAAAAGTTAATGTTATACACGAGCGTGCACGTTTTCACACGAGGGCTCAAATGCCAGGTGAAATGGCCGAAGAATATATTCGTAGCCTCCACGAGCTAGCAAACACGTGTGACTTTGGTGCTGCTAAAGAGGAGAATATTCGTGACAGGCTCGTGATCGGGATTCAGGACAGAAAGCTGTCAGAAAAGCTCCAATTAATACCTGAATTGACACTTAGAAATGCCACAGAGCTTGTGAGGCAGTCTGAACAGGTCCGAGGACACATTAATGAACAGAATGCCAGCGTCAGTGCTCAAATCAGTGAGGTCGGCGGCGCCAGGGGAAAATTCCACCAAAGTGAAAGAGGTAACGTTAGACAACACCGTGGATCGAAAAGGAACCAGACTGAGCATGTTTCCGACTGGAGATGTAAAAGATGTGGCAGAAATCATGGGAAAGGTGAAATGTGTCCAGCAAAAGGTGCTGAGTGTCGCAAATGCAGGAAAAAGGGTCATTTTGCTGCAGTTTGTAGAACCCGAGAAGTCCATGATGTCAGCAAACCACAAGAGGGCAGCAGTGTAACACATTTCCTGGGTGAGTTAACTCACATTGATGACAAAAGTGGAGCTTGGATTGTCACACTCACAATTCTGGGCACAGACATAGACTTTAAAATTGACACAGGCGCTGACATAAGTGTCATTTCTGAGAAAAGCTTCTCAGTTTTGAAGCACAAGCCAAAACTTAACAAAGTTAATGTGAAACTTGAGAGCCCAGGAGGTACATTGCAATGCAAAGGTCAGTTCAGAGCGAAGACTACCTTTAAAGATAAGCAGTACAATTTTGAAGCATTTGTGGTGACTGGTCCCTATGTAAACAATCTCCTTGGTCGTGATGCAGCAAGTGAAATGGGTTTAGTTAAGAGGCTAGAAGAGCTCCAACCC
This sequence comes from Carassius gibelio, assembly GCF_023724105.1. Lineage (NCBI taxonomy): Eukaryota > Metazoa > Chordata > Actinopteri > Cypriniformes > Cyprinidae > Carassius > Carassius gibelio. The sequence continues at coordinate 9,431,670 of NC_068417.1, read as the reverse complement.
ATTTATTTTTCTGAACTTGGATTAGTGAAGACAAAACCCATTAAAATCTGCCTGAAGGAGGATGCTGTACCATACAGTGTGCACACTGCAAGACGGGTGTCCGTGCCATTGCTTCCAAAAGTCAAGGCGGAGCTAGAGAGAATGGTACAATGTGGTGTTATTGAGGAGATCACTGAGCCTACAGAGTGGTGCGCCCCTATGGTGGCTGTTCCAAAGAAGACTGGGCAAATAAGAATTTGTGTCGATCTGAAACAACTAAATAAAGCTGTAAAAAGAGAGAAATTTGTGCTGCCAACAATTGATGACATTCTTCCTAGGCTAGCACACGCCAAAGTTTTCTCACTTCTCGATGCAGCTAGTGGCTTCTGGCAGCTTCCTCTGGATGTGGATTGTGCTAAACTGACAACATTCATTACACCTTTTGGAAGATATTTTTTCCGCAGGCTACCGTTTGGGATCACCAGCGCGCCCGAAATCTTTCAACGGGAAATGTCAGTCATCCTCAAAGACCTGGAAGGAGTTGCAGTTTTTATGGACGATATTTTAGTATTTAGCACCACTCCAGATGAACACGAGCAGCGACTGCAGAGGGCTCTGGAAGCCATTGACCGGGCTGGTCTCAAGCTGAACACAGAAAAATGCCTGTTACGTCAGAGTCAACTCCGGTACTTGGAACATGTCATAGACAAGGAGGGCATCCGCCCAGACACAGCCAAAATTGAAGCCATCACTTACCTTGAAAAGCCGAAGAACGTTTCAGAGCTACGGAGAATGCTAGGAATGATTCATTACCTGGGCAGGTATGTTCCTCATCTCTCAGAGGTTATTCGACCTCTCAATGAGCTGTTGAAACGTGATGTAGTATGGTACTGGGGTGCTGTACAAGAGGAGGCCTTTGAAAATGTGAAACGCCTAATCACAAAAGCTCCTGTGCTAGCATTCTACGATGTCACAAAGCCCACAGTTGTCAGTGCAGATGCAAGCAGCTACGGTCTGGGGGGCGTTTTGCTGCAGGACCATGATGGAAAACTGAAACCAGTGGCTTACTGTTCCAGGGTGCTGACCGATGCTGAAAAAAGGTACGCCCAGATCGAAAAAGAGTGCCTGGCGGCTGTGTGGTCCTGTGAAAAATTCTCACGTTTTTTGTATGGATTGGAAAGTTTCATCCTGCAAACCGACCATAAGCCACTAATTCCTCTGATCAATGCAAAGGATCTTGATTCAGTTCCACTGAGATGTCAAAGACTGTTGCTGCGGATGATGCGTTACAATCCTGTCGCACAATATGTACCTGGCAAACAACTGGTGGTCGCTGATACGCTTTCACGACACCCTCAGCCAACCATTTCATCAGTGGTCTCTGAATTAGTGCAAGAAGTGGAAGCCTATGAGAATGCAGTCAGTGGTGCATGGCCAATTTCTCCCACAAAGCTGGAATCTGTGAAAAGAGAGACGGAGATGGATTTTGAGCTACAAAAGGTGAGGCAGTATGTGACTGATGGCTGGCCCAGATATGCAGCTAATGTCCCTCAAGTCTTGAAATCATACTACAGTGCACGTCATCACTTGTCAATTTTCCAGGACCTTGTGCTTTATGATGACAGGATCATAATTCCCCAAAATATGAGGTCTGACATACTGCAAAGATTGCACAGTGGTCACCAAGGCATTGTGAAATGTAGAGAGAGAGCCAGATGTAGTGTGTGGTGGCCAGGCTTAAGTCAGGAAATCCAGCAGCTAGTTAACAGCTGCAAGGACTGTCTGGAATCAAGACCCACCCAAAGGAAGGAGCCACTTTTAACCACTCCACTGCCAGACCGTCCATGGGAGAGAATTGGCGCTGATATCTGCGAAGTGAATAAGCAACATTACTTGGTAGTCGTGGACTATTTTTCAAGATATATTGATATTGCTCACCTTCAAAACTTGTCAGGTGAAACAACACGTGCTTGCTTGAAGAACATGTTTGCACGATGGGGCTGTCCCAACATTCTCTTTACTGACAATGGCCCACAGTTTTGTGGAAGTGCTTTCAAAGACTTTGCTAGAAACTATGATTTTCAGCACATTACTTCAAGCCCTTATTATGCCCAGTCAAATGGAGAAGCTGAAAGGGCAGTGCAAACAGCTAAAAGGATTCTGAAACAGTCTGACCCATTCATCGCGTTGATGAGCTACAGATCCACTCCCCTTCAAGCTACAGGCGCAAGTCCAGCACAGCTGATGATGGGAAGGCAAATAAGAACTACAGTTCCCACATTGGAGTCACACCTGCGACCTGAATGGCCCGATCTGCGTCGAGTGAGAAAGGCTGATCAAAAGGCAAAAAGGACCTACAGGAAGTATTACAACAAAAGAAACAGTGTTAGAACATTACCAGAAATTCCACCTGGAACTCCTGTTGCAGTCAAGCTGGATGCTGAAAGAGGTTGGATAAGATCCGGGACTATTCTCAGAAAGTGTGAATCGCCACGGTCTTACCTCATCCAATCTGAAACTGGAGTACTCCGACGAAATCGACGACACCTGATGCCTACAGTCAGTGACACTGAACCAGCATCTAATTCAGTTCAACCAACTCAAAACGAAGTTCATGGTCAGGATCAACTTGCAACTAAGCCTGATAACGTCCCAGACAGTTCAGTGCAGTATGAACAACCAGGAACTGATCTACCTGAGTCTGATTCCAGTCACACTACAATCAGTTCACCTAAAAGGGTGCAAACAAGGTCTGGACGAATTGTCACAACTCCTAAGAGATACAAGGACTTTGCAAGATAAAAGAAGACATTCATGAAGAAAAGATAAAACAAATGTTGTTTTCTGACTACAGTAATTTCACAGTTCAATGTTACATTTGTTAAGTAACTCATTAGGAAGGGAGATGTGATATAAAACAGTTTAATGTTGTTATAGGTAATACGTCTTTAATCCATAAGGTGGCGACCAAGTGTTTTCTAAGAGTGAAGTTGCAGATATGAAAAGAACTTGCTACTGCCAGTTCCTGAGAGCAGTCACATTGTGCTTGCATGTACAGTCAAAAGTTCGATGTTAATAAAGCTCAGACTTTGAGGAAACTAAGTTGCTTTATTGAAACATCACACTAATGGCACACACATGCCCTACTCACTCCAAAGTCCCCGATCCAAGGGGATAGGGATGATCACTTCCAAATTTAATTAGCCCGGGTACCGTTTGGTACCGGTACTAGTACCGGAACATCCCTAGTTTGTACACCATGTCATATAGCAGGTTTAAGGCATCGTTCTGTTTTTGTTAAAAGGCCGAAATGAAAAGGGGCAGTTTCTGGCAGGTGGGCGTGGTTTTCAGGTGACGCGCGTCACTTGGTCTCTATATTAAAACAAAAACGAATTTAAAAACGTAAAAGTATCTTACGTTCTGATGTATATTGATATGTTATCGGTCTGATGTATATTGATATGCAAATGTGTACGGGATACATATCCCACTTTCGACTAATATTTCATAAATACTTAGATCACTGAGAAAACATCGCAGCATATATTTGATATAGCCTATATCTGATTCATTGAAATCAACCTTGAAATAAAACAGTGAGAGGCGAGAACTGTTCTATATCATGTCTGCAGGTCACTGACAATGTGATTGACATTATTTTTTACTTTTTGGGCTTTTTTGTCATTTTCCATGACGAATACAATATTACAACTAAATAGTGTAATTTTTTTTTATAGGACCTAATTCATGCCATTTCACCATCTATAGCCTATTTATAAAAATGAATGTAAAATAGCATTTTACGTCAGTTGCTTCCTGGTGTTGCCACTTTTCAACAAATCTAAAAGCGCTGTAAAAAAAATAATGATAATAATAATAATAATAATAATAATAATAATAATAATAATAATAATAATTTAATATAAAACTAATAAACGATTGCCTTCTGTTGGCTATAATGTTTCATAAATAGGCTAAATCTAATTTGATTCTTACCTGAACCTGACGCCATTTCAGCAGCAACGGCTTGAAATCGAAATCGAAAGAAAAATGCTGTAGGACCCTCATCTGTGCCACACCTACAGAGGCTGGAGAGAGGGAGAGAATTTCGAGTGAATTAAAAACGAAACTTGAAATTATAGGGTGGAGAGGGGGAAAACATTCTGCTAGGCTTCAAATCAGCTCACAATCAAACTATTGTAGGGATAAAAATAGAACTTTAATATATATATATATATATATATATATATATATATATATATATATATATATATATATATATATATATATATATATATAAGCAGGATTTATTGTTGTGCCCCCCTTCCTCAAATATGATGATGGAAAAAAACACCTACTATAGGGGTGAAAATAGAACTTTAATCAAATAAAAAACTAAATGAATAAATTGTATTATTTACAAATCACAATTGTAGCTCTCGACATTTACCTGTGGCTATAACTTTATTATGGCTCTAATTTATTTAATAGTCTCAAGCATTCAGAAATCATGCAAAAGGAAATTAAGCAGTTTTATGATAAACCCATGTTTTTTTTTTTTTTTTTTTTTGTAAGGGTTGTGATATCCACGTTTTTTGTTGAAGAAATTATAAAGCCTGTGTCATCTATAGCAAAAAGGTGTCCAAAAATGAAAGATTAAGTGAATATTTGAATGAAATGTTTGGTCAGTAGCCTAAACAAGGATTTGATCGTCCTGTAAGTGTAACTGCAGCAATCACGTGACATTTGGCTCCCTTTGCAGGCATTTGTAATAACATGTACATAAATCGTTGATTCTGTATTTTCCTACATTATGTATTTTAACAGTGTTATTATTAACCAATCATTATTGCCTCATTGTATATATATATATATATATATATATATATATATATATATATATATATATATATATATATATATATATATATATATATAATGCATTTTAAGTTATTTTAAAGGCTATTGATGGCTTAGGTCTACAACAACAACAACAAAAAATATTGCAGTATATTAATACTTCTTTGTAAATTATTGTTTTAAGCAACAAAACCATGGTTAAGTTGCAGTTTCCATGGCTACAACTGTCACGGATCCAGCCAACCAAGCAGCGTCAGACCCCGCAGCTCAACCTCCCCGTTCCTGCTCACCTGAGTATTAAGTCATTGCACCTGCCGCTGACCAATCAAGACTGGCATATAAACCCGCACTCACAGACATCGAACCGTCTGGTCTCGTCTATCGCAAGTTTGTGTAAGACTCACCCGACTCCCGACCTCCAGCCCGCAGATCACCTTTATTGTCATCGTTATCTTCGTCCTCATCAGCCGTTGGTCAGTGGCTAACAATCCTTTTTCCTAAAAATTAAAATTCAGTGAACTCTCGTCTTATCTCCTGTGCTTCAGTGGTGTGTGACAGAAGACCTGTGCCCGGTTGCATGAAACTCCTTGAGGGTTTCCCTGAGGGAGAAAAAAATCCCTGAGGTAAGGGATTTCATTAAGAGCGTTGCAAGAAACCTCTTAACTGTCACCCTTACCTAAGTCTAAGTGTTATACTAAGAGTTTCACAGTAGTTTCTGACAACATACGGCAAATATCACCGTGGTTGCTATAGTTACTACCTCTAACAGTAAACAGATCATAACGAACCACAAAGCCAAACCCTTGCTAAAATCACACTGGAAAACCAAAACTGGACAGAGGACGAAAAGGCAATTATTGTTTTCGTAAGTGGTTATAATAATAATAATAATAGTTTTCAGCCTTTCATCAACCATTCATCGTCTCCAAGAGATTATTACGATCATTAAAGACACGCCTTGGTATTTCCTCCTCTTCAATTAACATTAAATCAGCCATCGTATTTTGAGTTTAAGTTGACTTAAGGAAGCTGTTTTAAGGGAACACTTAGATAATTAAGGGGAAAAACTTAATAACAGCCTTAAGGAAACCCTTAGGGTTTTTTCTTGCAACCCAAGTTTCACTAAGGGTACCCTTAACCTTATATCTAAGGGATTTCTTAGCTTAAGGAGTTTCATGCAACCGAGACCTTTTACGATGGATATGGACGCCGGCAGGCATGTGCACAGGTAGTGCTCAGACTGTGCAGAGCACATAACCTTTTTGCCCTTACATTCCGAAGTGCCCTTTTATTGGTGTTTTATTTATTTTTTTATTTATTTTTTTATCAATGCTATTGGTCACCCTTTACGTCTGTCTGTCTGTTTTTGCTGTCAAATATTTAGCAAATGAAAGTTCTTAAAACGAGCTTGTGTAAATCTTATTGGATCCTCAAGCTGTCAGTAAGCTGATAACTCCGCCCCCTCTATATATTCATTGAATCAATTGAAGTTCCACAGCAGCCGCACAGTAGACAACAGCTGAGCTGAACAAAGTTTTGCGAGGGGTAAATAAATATCTTGCTGTTTGAATAAGTACTACTAAACACTATGTCTATAAAGGCTCTTATTTTATTTATTTGATGTCTTACTGACTGAGACATGTGGGACGTCGCCTGAGAGAGAGGGCTAGCATTTGCCATCTAGTCATAGCCAATACATAGCCAACACTTAAATAGCCTGTGCATACAGTCAAAGTCCTTTCAGGCAAGTCGTGCCACTCGGCCGCCATCTTGGCAACGCCTCCGGGCAGCTATTTCAGAATAACAAGACCAGCTCCTATCTAAATGAATGGGCAGAGAGTCAGAACTGCACTTTCACAGGTTACCGGGAACTGAAAATCAACAAATCTCTTGAAAGAATCAGAATTTCCACCACTGAATTCCATTCAACATAAATGGATTTTTAAAAATTTTGTTTTTAATAACCCGCCCCAACCCGCCCCGCAATAAAGTGCCAATTTCTTTTTTTTCATGTTTTAAATTTCACATTTATTTTTTTTTTTCATGTTTTAAATTATTTCAAATATCAGTTTTCAACATTTTATGTTAAAAATGAAACATCAGGCCTATTTATGCATATGTATAACATATATTTTATGTTGGAATAAAAGACACAAAGTACTAGTTCAAGTGCTTCTTATTCATACCCAACGATACAAAATGCTTTATGCATTTACTTGTATCTCACTTTCAATACTTGACTACTGTCAAGGGTGTTATAAAGGATCCATGTGCAAAGACAGTCTTTAATAAAGACGCAAAACAAGGTTGTCTGTACAATGACACAGAACTGTATGAAATACAGAAACCAACTGAAGATGGTCAGGTTCAGAGGACTCCTGTCTTGGAGAGAGCTCATGGGGCTGGGCTCTCTGGATCATATTGTTCATATCGTTGACGTGTTTGATCAAAGGGTCCAAGATTCTGTAAATCTTACACACTTTTTTAGACCTATATAAACCACACCCAATCAGGGTCCTGCATTTATTGCATAAATGACATTAGAACACATATTATTAAAAAATAAAAATTGCCTTTTTTTTAATGCTGTTAAAACTGAATGTGCAAAGCGAAATGTTTGCTCAAATATCCATAACTCCAATCATAACAGTTTATCTGTCAATCTCTTGTGCTTGAAAGTTGTTCGTTATAACAATAGACATGTTTTCTTATAGCGAGCAGGGCTTGACAATAACTTTTTTGCTCACTAGGCAATGTGGTTAGTGGTTTTCCAAAGTTACTAGCAACAAAGTATTTTTACTAGCCACATTTTTGTTGTATTGAAATTACCTGATAAAAGTTGACTATGACATGCTAATATTTACTTGGACTAGATTTACAACCCTTTTAAATGTAAAACCATGTTACACATCTAAATCAAGACTACATAAATGTATAGCAATACAGGTCATTATCATTAGCTCTGATAAGGTTGTGTGTAAAGCTCCTTTTTTAAATAAAACCATGTATTAGGATAAAGACATAAAAAAGTAGCTTCTAATTGCATAATAAAATTGGTGCATGGATGCACAAGATTAATAAAAAAGATAAAAAACCAAACTGAAAAAAAAAATGTTTAGCATTAGAAACACTGTCTGTTTAAATATCAGAATCAGATTTACAATTACTTTATTGAAGAAATGATTTGTTACAAATTGCAATGGAAAGTAGGTCAGTCTCAAAACCTCACGAAAAGTGCATGCCATGGTTTGGACAAAGTTGCTCTTATCTTCATTAAAATGTGAGGGGAACGTTCGTTCCTCTTATCAAAAAGAACACATTTCAGTTTTTGTGCTCAGGCCCTAATAATGACTACTGGTTAGGTTCCAACCCTCTACGGACACCTTGGCAATTGAATCGCCATTGGCTACACTGTTAAAAATCGCTGTAAAAAAACGGCCAAATTTCGACAGTAAAATACTGTTTTTCATTTAAACAGTGCATTCTGGGTAATATTCATCGTTTTCGAGAAGTAGCCTGCTGCTATATATCGTAAAATAACAACGTTCAAATTCGACACTCAGCGGCTGTGTTTCAAATCACACCCTACACCCTCATTCACTATTCCCTACATGAGTTTACTAATATAGTCCACCTGACAGAGAGAATGAACACTAATGAGTGAATTCAGACAATGATCAACAGCTGCTGTTAATGAGTAGAATCACTGAAGAAAAAAAAAACATAACAAGACAAACACATGAAATACAACTGACTTCAGCCACAGCCTTAGATGAAATCAACTGAAGATTTAAACGATCAACAAACAGCTTCACCAATTCACACATTACTAACCAGACTGACTTTATTTCTGTCAGATCAGAGAACAGAGATCAAAAGATCTTATTGAGAATTAAAGAGATTTAGATGATAATGTTACTGTTTCGTTTAGCGTCACCATTGTGGAGATCAGTGTTTGCTTTAGTTGGGCTCCTGACCATTGACTTTTACACTTTACATTTTGTTTTATTGCTGTATTTGTATCTTTATGATGCATCTGTTACAGCAGTATTAATTTTGATAGTCAAGTGATTATGGTTGTTTCTAACAGGCATGATCTACTAGACTGACTTAAAGTGTTGCTATAATAATCAAATATTAATTTGGTGTTGAAATATTTGAGTGAATGACACTTCAATTTAGTAATATTGAAAAGTAGTGTGATAACCAGTATTTATGGATTTAACGACTAGTTTTAGTTAAAAAGTATTTCGGGCAGCAGTCCCCACAACACTCAAAGAGAGAAATCAACAATCAGCATATGAATCTCAACAATGGTGACAATCAAAAGGTTCATGATGCAATGCATGCTGGGTACCAGCACAGGATAAAACTCATCCATGATTCCCAGCATGCATTGCGGCATGAATAAATTATGCCCCTGAATTGTTCACTTATTTTCTTGAATTCTTATGTGCTTATAATTTTGCATTTGTTTTAAGTTTTAGTAGCATGTGTTGTGATGTTCAGAACTGATCTGTTCATTTATTTTGTGGATTGTCACCATTGTTGTGATTCATACGCTGATTCTTGATATTTCTGTCTAAATTTCAGCAAAGGTTTTTTTTTATTTATTATGAGTGACATTTTCTTAACAGTCTTTCATAACTTATGGCTCAGCAGTGTTCCTTCTCATGCTGTAGTATCAATATTCAATAAGAGAAGAGATACGGGATTAGATCAGAAATAATAGTATTTGTTCTTGTCAATCTATAAACAACAATATCAGATTTTTTTTCTTCTGTGTACTTTTGTTTTGCTATAACAGGTTCCAAAGGCGCATTGTTACAGCATGAAAAAAAAAAAAAAAAAACCTTAGTTGTTGAAAAGTCACGTTCAAGAGCCCAACTAAAGTAAACACTGATCTCCATCATGGTAGTGAAAAAAACACCTAAACCTATTTAACTCTCCATAAGTTCTTCTGTAGACATCTGACAGAAATAAAGTCAGTCTGGTTAGTAATGTGAATCTGGTGAAGCTGTTTTAGTAGTTGTTTAATCAGATCTTGAGAGATTTGATGTATTCTTTTATTCAGTTGATTTCATCTAAGGCTGTGGCTGAAGTCATTTGTAGTTCTTGTGTTTCTCTTTCCTTCAGTGATTCTGCAGGTGTTTATCACTAATGCTCAATCATCAATTAATCACCGAATTATCTCATTAACTTCACTGATTCAGTGTTACTCTAACACTCTGTAGTGTGCACACATTATAAGTGTTCATTTAAAACTGAGGATTTTCTTGTGGGGTTTAAAGGGTTAAAGATTTAAGATGAAGAAAAAACAGAATGAAACATAATTTAACAGTAATAAACTGTAATTAATTTACAGGAAACAAACTGTAGAAAAACAGTTATTTACTGGCACCCCTGCTGCCAGTAAATAACTGTTTTTCTACTGTTTCTTGCCGTAAATTAATGGTTGCCAGCAAAAAAAAGTGTTTTTCTACAGTTTTTTGCCGTCAAGTCAAGGAAAAACAGTAATATACTGTAAAATGTAAACGTCAGATTTACCAAATGAAAAATAAGTTAATTTAACTAAAATATTTGTGAACATCCATAGAAAAAAAATTAGGCAAAGTCATACACTGATAATGAGAGGAAATACTGAACTTGACTGTATTAATGTGTGTTTGCACAAGAGAGATCGTTTAGTTTAATGTAGTTTTGTTGTTCACCATTGTGCTGTAGAGTAGAGCCGGTGCTTCAGTCAATGATGAGCCACAAATTCTGATTTTCTGCTGCTTTATATAAAGGCAGTAAATGTGGAGTCGCTGATACAGTGGTGATCTCTGTGTTAAGTACTTCAGCACATACATGTGTAATACAGCTGACAATGAGCTGCAGTGATTTGAGTAAAAGTCATGTATTTAATTACTTTATTACTGCACATTAAGTGTAAGAAATATTCCTTCTCAGTGGACTCAAATGAAATAAGTTCATAGTACTAACATCGTAGGAATGCTAGTTTAAAAACTCGAACTGTTTGAAGCAGTGGGAGTGGAGTTAATTTCCATGGTAGAATTTACGGTAAAATACTGTTAAAAAATAAGAGTGGTAAATTAATGGTTAAGAGCTGTAAATTAACAGTACTTTACTGGCGCCCCTGCTGCCAGAAAATTACTGTTATTTAACGGCAAATTTTTTTACAGTGTAGCAAATACTTTAGATTACTCGCCAGACTGAGATATATATATATATATATATATATATATATATATATATATATATATATATATATATATATATATATATAAAATATGTGTAAAATGAAAAAATAAATAAATAATAATAATTAATTAATAATAATAATAATAATAATAATAATAATAATAATAATAATAATAATAATAATTTTAACATCAGTCAGTCAAGCTTTATAATAATCAAGTATTATTTAATATAACTTAAGTAATTAGAAGTAAATTTGATAACCATGTTTGAATGCATATTAGTCATTTTAACTGAACATTTTAATTTGAGAGGTGGTTGTTTTTTCTGTCAAAAAAAAAAAGAAATGGGGAAAAAACTAACACAAATATTGATAGGATAATAATGATACAAATTCTTATAATAATTACTATAAAACACACAAAGGATTACTAAGGATTAATGAGCTGCTGGATTCATGAATATTAATCAGGTTTTGTGCGTTACCCCGCCAACAACATTACGTAACTGTTACGTAACTGCAACGTAATCTGGTGACCAAAGTTTCGTCGTGGCAACCGTAAATGTGAAAGGTGTGTATACGTCGCCATGACGTAACTTTGTGATGTTGCCAGTAAGTAACTGCGACATCGTGGCAATGTCACGGATCGGTGGTCGTGTGCTGCTAATCAGTTGGTATTTTTTAATAATTATTTATTATTTTATGGGCGGACATGCAGTAGTTTAACCTAATTTATGTCCTCATATGCCCAAACTAATTTAAAGGCTGTTTCAGCAGCTGTGAATGATGAATACAGACACGAAATGAATTCAGTTAATTTATACACAAACAAATATGAAAATTAATACACCCAAATTATTAATAAAAACATAGGATATACAGCGAAATATGAATGAAAGCATTGAGCCCATACAGAAGCACATAGATTGAAATATATATATATATATATATATATATATATATATATATATATATATATATATATATATATATATATATATATTTTAATGTAATTTCTGTGTAAATATTCTGTTAAAATGTCATGTATTGAAATACATTTATTAGGCTACTTCTGATTTGGGGTTGTAGATAATATGAAGAGAAATGATGAGAAGAGAGAGAGAGCAGTACGATCGATGGCTTACAGTAAGTGTTTGATTTTGAAGTGAATGCTTTTAATACCGAATATGAAAATGAGTTTCTGAAATATCTGTCCTCTACAGATATGGCTGTCCTATCAGTGTTTGATGGTCAATGCACCTTCCTCAGGAGGTGATATCACACATATCTGAGTTCATGTGAACTTCATGCCCTACATATTTTCTTTTGCTTACAGTTGTTAGTTTGACTGCTCTGTTGTGGTCTATAATTCTTGCATGATCAGTCATTAAAGGAAAACAATGCAGCAGTTTCAGTTCCTTTCTTCTAAATGAGAAACACATACACTGACAAAAACACATTGTACACATTGATTCATTTTGCAGATGCTTTTATCCAAAGTGGCTCAGAAATAAGAGAAGAGAAAAACAATATTCATAAAAAGCCAACAATTGTGACAGTGCAACCAGTCAAACAGAATAGCTTCAACAGTGGTGTACCGTAAGTGACACTACAAATAATCAATCATAAATAGTTTTTCTTTTCATTTTTTTGTATCGTACTTTACCTCATGGGCAATCATAAAACACCATTGAATAATGGCAGATGGTAGCGTACAGTATTTTCTGCTTTTCAGTAACAATTAAATCCTATATATCTAAACATGTTTATCAAGTGCTGAAGATAAAAGGCAAAGCTAGAATGTAACATGCAGAGTTTAAAGTATCATTGGTCTATTTCAGTGCCTAAACCTAACATCGGCCTCCAAACACTTGAAACACAACATTAACCAACCCATAGTGACCAGTGAGTTGAGTCTCCAGGTTCTGCACAGTCATCACATTGGCAGGGTTATTCACCTGGTTCACTGCGATATAACCACTAGAACGCTGGACAATCAAATTGTTATCAATACAACAGAAAGCACTCCATATGTGGCTTGGTATGTTTAAATTATTGATAAGATTGTTTTGATTGTTGTTTGGAACTGCCCCTACTACAGCATATACGCTGTAACCTCTGTTCCGACAGTCATTCATAATCGTGGCAACGTCACGTTCCAGCACCCTCCATTGGCCTGTGTTCAGAGCAGGAAATTGTGGTATTGCGTTAGTGAGAGTGAATGTGGACTCAGCGTCATCTTGAGTAGATGTGTGATGAACAGGATACAGATGACCTCGGTGCCAAGCTCCTTGAAATCCATCATAATCCCTGTTGGAGGCCTGCTGGTTATTGTTGAGCTGTTTTGATGGATGCAAGAACAGAATGTGGACGATTAAGAATATCATCAACATTTATATTAATTAGATGACGGACAACTTTTTAGGACTAAAAATAAGACTAAAGTTTCTGTAACTCCTAGATCAGGACACATCTCATGCAGCACAGCTAAATTAATTGAATCATGCTAAAGATCATCTCAGCCCTCAGTTTAAGTCTAAACAATGCATCTGGGTCCAAAATATATGTGTGATGTATTTGCTGTTTTTCACAGGAAGTGGACTCATCTTTTGACTCTTCAGGAATTCCTAAATCACCATATTTTTGATCATGTGGACTTTTTTTTTTTTTTTGTTTGTTTGCTGTTTATTAATTAGTTATGAAGAGCCAATAAAACTGTTTCTTTTCAATGAGAGCACACTGAAGGATGAAAAACAGAGATGTAGCCTTGTCGCCCAATGTAATGAACGTCTATTTAAATGTGTTTTAAAGAAATAACATTAAATGATCACCCAATGGTTGCATTTATTGCAATTTCAATGTAAGCATCCTGTGGTAATACTAAGAAAAATGATGCAATTATTTTAGGCTGGTTGACACAAAGCAACACCTGCTAGGTTTTACACTATCATTGCATTTAATCGATGCAGAATAAAAATAAATATGTAGGATGATATCACTGACTGCTATTGTGTTTTAGTCTCACCCCAGGTTCAGTTCTCCATCCAGGTCTGTTGTTTGCACCAGTTCCAATAAATCTATACGCTGTCCAAACAGGAATATGCAACTGGGTATTATAATATGTGGCAAATCTGTCAATCCCATTATAATCCCGACATATTCTTACATATTGATTTCCTGGCAGTTCAGTCGGAGTGACCCGACCCTGTGGAGCTGGAGTGTCCAGAAAGAATCCAGGACATCCTGCAGGTGCAGGTGCTAAAAAGTTTGGCACCACCCTGCCTGAAACCAGCAGACTGGAGACCAACAGAACAAAGAGAGACAGCAGCAGTTTCATTGTAGAAGACGACTGCAGATGATGGTGACTGAAGACCAGATGATGATGACTGGATGACAACGTTGGTCAATGGACACTCTTATGAATGAAGCTGAACAGGAGGACCTGGTGAGTTTATAAAGACGCTAGAGGTGTGGGCTGGGTTCTACAGGTGTTCTAGGTTTAGCCTGAAATTTGAAAGAGCTAGAACAGTTTTACTCCCTTCAAGACAAGATAAACATGGACATTATCTCCTCAACTGTAGTACCACAGACAGGAGCTTAACTTCATGTCATTTAGATCACACCTCTCATATGTATTTTATAGAAGCTATGTCAATGTGGTTGATGTTTTTGTGATATAATGAGCATTAAAGAGATATTAAGTGTTTGGAATCATGATATGTGATATGTGATTTCTGTGAAATTGTGACTTGCACATGCACAAGGTGCACAAGCTATAAACTGCTGAAAGACCCAGTGACATACTGAAACACAGGCATATTCTAAAAACACTGAATGTTCTACACAGTTAAGTACAGCTATGGACTTATAACTTTGATCACTCTCCAGCTGCAGCTCATTGGATTTTAGTATTTAAGCTGCCAGCTTTTTTGTGTGTTCATCGAAAGGTCTTGTTTTACTACGGTTTACATTTCTATGCATTTTCTATTGTCTGCATTGTTGCTTATTTTGTCTGTTCCCCGGTTTACGATTACTGCTTCCTGCCTAATGGACTATATTGTTTGTTTTTCAGCTTGATACCCTGACATTCTGCCTGTGTACGGACCACTATTCTGCCTGTTCTTCCCTGTTGTGTTTGCTGTCATTAACCCCTGCCTGTACGACCACAATGTTTCTTATTAAAAGCTTGCAAGTGGATCTAATGTCTTGTGATTACCCCTGCATAACAATTAAACTCTAAATCAATCTCTTTCTGTTACCTTCTTCTATCTCAGTAGGAACAGACTTACACATGCTATTTCCCACATGCAAAAACTACCCTTGTGAAAATAAGTGTACTTAATAGTATTAAAAGTTCACTTTTTGTTTACTTCAAATCTTAAATCTATACTTTTTTTTAAAGTGCATTTGCAGATAATATCATATAATTTAAATTAAAGGCCACTTAAGTGTACTTTTACACTTTAATGACAATAGGTCTTAACATACTTAAGTGAACTTTATAAAAATACACTTTATGATAATGTCTCATTAAGTATTACTTAAACATACATTTTACATAATTATAATTTTATTGTGTTTTGAAAAAGTACCCTTATTTTTATATATTTATTAATATATTAAATCGCATGTCAAATAATTGATTTTAATTTCAACTTAAGTGTGTTCTCCAAAACTACATTTGTTTATATATTTCAAATGTATTACTATTTAGTCTATAATAAATAGTGTGCATTAATGTAATTAATAAAAATAAACTTAAATTCACTTTATTATAAAGTATACTCCAATAAAACTTATTGTTTAAATTTTCATCACCAGCTCCTGCTCTATGAATTCTATAAATTTAATTTTCTACATAATATTTGACATACAGTGTCATCTATGAGAGTATAATTATTAATATAAATTAATATAAAACAACATCTGTGTACAGAATACTTTCAATATTATTATGTTGCTTACTAAAACACACATTTAAGTGCGTTAATTGCAAGCAGAAATTTAACAAATGTAAACCAAATAATTAGTATTTAATTATTCTACCTCTCTACCCTCTCACTGGTTCAATTATTAACATTTTGCTGATACTGCAAGGTGTATGTAAACTTTAGACTACAACTGTGTCTATTGCTTTCACTCAACTGAATCATTTATAATGGCTGGATATGTTTTATAACAATTGTTCTTCTTTCTTTCCTCAATTATTTTATTCGGACTTTCCTGCCTCTTTGGAACATTTCCGTTCACACTGACAGTGGAGAGATGATGTGACACAGACAGACAGCACGTCCCAGCAATTCATTTGGAGTTCTTTTTATTATTAATTTATTTAGTCAAACTTGCATTCACTAATGCTGGAGTAAGATTATAGAAGAAAACTTTCAGTCCTGTTAAATGTTGTTGCTAGTATAGGTTTGAGAACTAATGGCCTGGTTTCACACACAGGGCTTAGACTTAGCCAGGATCATAGTTCAATTAGGACATTTAAGTCATTTTGCTTGACATGCCTTAGAAAAAACATTACTGGTGTGCATCTTGAGACAAAACAAAGGCACTGGTCTTTTTAAAGATCAATTTTCTATCAGTTGAAACAGCTCAGAATTACATTTTAGCCTTGTCTGTGAAACCAGGGGTACAAGTAACCCACTTTGGTAATGTTTTACAATAAGGTCTCATTTGTTGTACATGCAATGATAATTTTCTTTATTTTTTATTATTTGTATTAAGGGTGTGTGTGTGAGAGAGAGAGAGAGAGAGAGTGTGTGTGTCTGTTTGTGTGTTAGTAATCCTATATGTTATGGGGACCAAATAACTCCACAAGTAGTACATTTTGACCTTGTGGACATTTTTAGGTCCCCAATAAGGAAACCGGTTTATACATCTTACAGAATTATGTTTTCTGTGATGGTGAAATTTGTTCTTCAGACTCTTTCTAATAAGTGAGTTATAGTGTTGTAACTGTATAGTGTTGGGTTTTTCTTGTGCATAAGTAAAAAACATTTTTTGTGTATTTGTTTTAGAGATTATTTTGTCAATAAATGTAAAGGGTTTTCCATTTTGTGTTTTTGCGTTGATTGTAACTAGGTTATTAAGAGTTTATTATTATATATTTTTTAATATACAAAAGTTCAATCACATTGAAGTATATTTTAGTTCACATTAATTGCTTATTAAGAAGTACATATTTACCATATTTCAGATCACATATAAAAAATACTAAAGTCCCACTTAAGTGGTTCAAAAATATCACTCAAAAGTTAAACTAATTGCAATTAATGTAATTTTAAACTGTAATATATTTTTAATTAAGTACAAATTAAATGCATTTATGTGGTCAAAACATTACATTTAATTCACACTGAAGTGTATTGTTAATTGACATTAAAGTATATTTTAGTTCACATTAATTGTTTGTCAGTACATCAGTAGTACACTTTAACCATATTTTAAAGACAGAAGCAATTATGAACATATAATTGTACATGTAAAGATGTACTAAAAAGTCCCACTTAAGTCCCACTATAGTTAAACTTAATGCATTTTATATAACTTTAATATGTGATACATTTGAAATTAACTACAAATACAATGCGGCGAAAATAACATATTTAATTTGCACTTATGTGTCTTCTTTTAAAGTATAGTATTTCCACAATAAGTACACTTCTTTTTCACAAGGGTAGAGCTCAAATAATTCATAGGAGAGCTCTTCATATCATGCTCTGTTAGTTATGGTACATTTATCTTTACGCAAATTTGAACATCATGACTTGGAGAATACCTCTATCCAATTTGCATATATACAAACCTGATTTAAAAAAAAAAAAGTTGGGACACTGTAAAAATTGTGAGTAAAAAAGGAATGGAATAATTTACAAATCTCATAAACTTATATTTCATTCACAATAGAATATAAATGACATATCAAATGTTGAAATTGAGACATTTTGAAATGTCATGCCAAATATTGGCTCTTTTTGGATTTCATGAGAGCTACACATGCCAAAAAAGTTTTGACAGGTAGCAATAAGAGGCCAGAAAAGTTAAATGTACATATAAGGAACAGCTGGAGGACCAATTTCCGAATGGATCAAACTTAAGAAATTGTTCCTCTTTCGTTGCACATCTAATATGTGGTTTTCCTCAAGGATCTATCTTAACGCTGTCTCTTTTCTCTCTCTATATGTTACCACTGGGCAACATTTTAAGAAGATGTATGGTATCCTTTCAATGTTACACAGACAACACACAAATGTATGTAAATTATCCTTCTGCCATGTGAAGTGAAGTTGAAGTTGAAGTTAAAGTTTGGCTGGACCACATTTTTTATTTCTAAATGAAAACAAAACCTAGATCATCGTTTTTGGGTCTACTGTTAATCCTCAGTCTGTCACCTTTTACCTAAGCAGACTATCTGCTTTTAGATCCTCACGTGTAAGGGACCTGGGCGTTATACTAAATGAGTCTTTAAACTTTGATAAACAAATCTCCTCTGTAATAAGCTCTAGTTATCTGCTATCGAAAGTCAAACCCTTACTTAACCATAAAACCCTTGAGATGGCTGTTAATGCCTTTATTCCCCCAATGCTGCGGCGAAAAATAGTGGAGCAATTTCAGAAAGGAGTTTCTCAGAGAAAAATTGCTAATTGTTTGAAGTTATCATCATCTACAGTGCATAATATCATCCAAAGATTCAGAGAATCTGGAACAATCTCTGTGTGTAAGGGTCAAGGCCGAAAAACAATACTGAATGCCCGTGATCTTCGTGCCCTTAGACTGTGACAAAGTGGAAAACTGTTCTGTGGTCAGACGAATCAAAATTTGAAGTTCTCTTTGGAAAACTGGGACGCCATGTGATCTGGACTAAAGAGGACAAGGACAACCCAAGTTGTTATCAGCGCTCGGTTCAGAAGCCTGAAACGCTATGCTCCCATCCACATGTCATCTCTTTCAAGACCTTACATCTGGAGATGTAAATGTTGGTACAGTACATTAAACCTTGTGCAAAACATTAATATGGTCAGAATAATAAAGAGTTTAAATTTAACTTTTATTCACCAATGATGTTGAAGGATCTTTATTTCAATTTATTATTATTATTTATTTTGCAAAATTCAGCTGCAAGCTAACTCAGAGATAAAGAGGGGCGACCAAAGAGGTGACCAACAACCAAGACGGATATGTTTTTTCGTTCCAATATGCTCAAAAAGCAAAAGAAAAATACACAATAGCATCTTATAGCCAAATTTGCATCCAAGTATTTTGACTGGTTTGATGCTTTATAACTGAGAAACGAGAATAAAAAACCTTTTAGCTTTGAATGATCTGAATATATATGTTCTTGGTCACATCAAACTGCGACTGGCTTGACTGCTTGTTCAAAGGCTTCTTACATTAAAGAGTTAAAGACTGGTGTGATATGCAAATACAACATTTCACTATACCAGTCTTTTTATGAACCCTATCATTTTGCATACAGGATAACAGGAAAATGAGCTGTCTGACTGAACTTGGCTTACAATGTTACAAAAGAGGAAAATCGTGGAAACATTTATGAATTTGGTCACAAGAGAGACAGATGTTGAATTTCCTGTCACTCTGTTGTGTTATAAACACCCTCACAACATTGTTAGCTAGTTTACTGTAATGTAATGCCAAAGTAATGTAAAACTAAAAATAATTACAGTAGTATAATGATTTTATAGTATTATAAAATTTGTAACATTTAATTTTGTGTTGTTTTGTTTGTTTGTTTATGATTCACAAACATGCAATGTAAAGAAATGCTGTGACGTAAAATGAGTGTATATTCTTGCATGGAAGCTCATTTTTACCCTATAAGAAAATCATGCTTTGCTTAATCTTAATTTTGACATAAAAAGTCAATAATGTGATTAAAAAAGTCCAAATTAAGACAAAGTCAATCACAACTTACTTATGACATAACAAGTAATAATTATGACACAGAAAGTTAAAACTGACCAAAAACAGTTATGACATACTACATCATAATTATGACATGCTAACAATTAACATTATGTAAATTGTTGAACATAGTAAGTCATGATTAAAAGACATCAAAGTCACAATTTTGAAATAAAAAGTCATAATTGTAGGATAAAAAGTCAAAATTATTATATTCTAAGCAGAAAATATGACAGAATTATGCAGTTAAAGAGTCTACAATGGCATAAAGAATTATGACTTATAATTATCAAACATGCAATTTAGTCTGGAAATAGCCTTAAACCTTGTCTGTGAAACCAAGAAGTCAAAATAACAACATAAAAACTCTTATTTAGGGTCCGAATTATGACATACTAAATCAATCATGGCATTCTAATAATTATAACAAAAGTTAAAATTATGAGACAAAAAAAAAAATTGACATTCCAAGTTATAATTATGACATACAATTTATACTTATGAGAAAAAGTTGAAATTGTCATATAAAAAAAAAAAAAAAAAAAAAAAATGCTTAGACACTAAAAGTGATACTTGTGGCCCACTTAGTGGAACCATTCACTTGTGGATTGATGTGAATGCCAGCAAGATAGAATAATGCTCACAATGCTTGTGGATTAAACATCTCAGATGACATTCATTGCCATTAATTGATTTTATCGTGTTACAAGAAAAGGTAGGATATGGATTTAATTGCAAACTGTTAGTAGGTTAGTGATTTTATGATTGCTCATGCTAGCTATGGAATTCGAGTCCACATGCGTTCCATAGAAGTGACAACCTGATGAATAATCTGCATTACAGAAAAAAAAAAAAAATCTTCACAGATTATTCACGATTACGTATTGCTGCCAAGGTATCTTGTCTTTACAGTGCTTTGTTATATGGAGCTGTCTGGAAGAACGCAATCTAATTAGTTTGTCTACACCATAATTGAAATGTGACAGACTTTAATGGACAGTAAAAAAAAAAGGCACAACACCACACAACTCCAAACCGGCACCGTAACTTAATTTTGACACGCGGCTAAACAAAGGCAGAACTCAATTTTAGCATTCTAAACAAAGTGAAAGAGCTGTAAATGGTGTCATACGGTGTTCTGCCTTGGTTTCTCCGGAGCTTTTCAAAATTACGGTAGAGATGGCCCATTATTTTCTCAGAAATTCTCTGTTTTTAGTGTATCTCTGTGGCAGAGTTACAGCGCAACATACTGGTCTGGCTTGTATACTACATCATTATGCGGTTTCGTGTGGACGCGGATATTTCTTGAGACGAGGAAAAAAAAGATCGGATTGGGGTAAGCTCCATCTCCGTGTGGACGGGGCCTTAGATGAGATTCTCATATTTCTCTCACTTTTAGTATCAACAGCATTTCAGATGTTTCTTCTAAAAATCCTTGGGAGAAATAGAAGTAGACACAAATGAGACATGAGAAATATTTGAGAAATAAAGAGTCAAAACAAAGAATGTTGTGAGAGAAACATAGAATATCTCTCAATTGTCTTGCTACAATCTCTATCTGGGAGCACTTTGGGGTTCAGTGCCTTGCTCAAGGGCACCTCAGTCACGGTATTGCTGGCCCGATTCTCAAACCTGCAAACTTAGGGTTAGGAGTCAAACTTTATAACCACTAGACCGTGACCTCTCCCTAAACATGACTTTCCTCCAAAAGGGGGGTGTCTTAAAGTAGACACAACTGAGACATTTCTGAAAGAAAGGAATCCAAAATGACAATGGGATATCTTTATGTTGTATTGAAATACTCCTTTACAGCAGGTGTGGGGTTTTTCACCTTGGTCAGGGCAGTAGGACTAGAGACTGGACAGGTGAGAACTGAACAGAAGCAGGAAAATACCTGTAGCTGGGATTCGATCTCATGTTGTCTGAGGTGCAGTTATAGCTTCACATCAATGCACTGCCCACAAGACTATGGATCTGACAGAGGTTTAATCTATGCTCAGGATACTAAGGGTGATTCTCTTATAGGTCTTATTGAGATCTCAGCTTTGTCTTTAAGTTTGTCTTTCAGTTTTATCTTAGGAGAAACGTTAAACATTAACTAATATTGTAAATAATTAAACTATTATCTAAATAGCATTAACATTTAAGAATATCAAGGGCTACTTGTTGAAATGTTTAAATCCATATTCAATCTACAGCATATTATACACCACATTTTCAAAAATGCTAGAAAGGATTTATATGTGCAAAATGTTTAGTATAAAAGCAATGTCTTTAAAAAAAAAAAGTAACACAAGTGTACCAGTGTTTTTTATTAATTTATTTATTTTTATCCTTTGTTTAGCATTAACATTTTGTCTTGTACAGACCATTTTTGCATGTATGTAAATATTGGCTATGGTTTCCTCTGTTAAACCATTGTGCAATAAAACACTGTCTACATAAAACAATACGATTTGAGAATATTTAGATATGAATCCAACTGAGAAAAAAAAAAAAAAAACTTTCCTTCATCAAATAGCAAACAGTGGAGCTCTGCAGCCATCTAGTGGTAAAAGTGATATTTGTTTTATTTTTAAAACGCAACAAAATACCCATTAACCTCATAAATGAAAGTTAGAAATGTGGGTCTTATATAAAGTGATTTTTTTTTTTTCAGAAAGTATTTATTTATATACATTAAAACATATCATAAATCCTCCAAAACTGCACAAATGTGGAGTAAAAAATGTAAATAGTATTTTTTTAAGTAATTATTTTGTTCTAGAGACCCCAAAAAATAAAATTGTACACACCAAATGAAGACAGCTTAAGGGTTAAAAGAGACACATGTGAGAGATCCAGTATCTGTTAAGTAAGGAGAAATATCTAAGCACAGCACAGTGTTTGAGATCTTGTTTAAAATTTGAGGGAAACAAATGTGAGAGATCCAGAGTCTCTAGCTAAGGAAAAATATCTGAGCACAGTGTGTGATGTTGTAGAGATCTCTTTTAAAGCTTTAAAGCAGACCTTTTTGAGTGTGTTAAAGTTTTTGTCTCAGGAGACATGTTTGAAAAGCAGGGGACTCAAGAAAAAATCTCCATTCAATCTTAAAGTAACCGCATTTCTCTTGGATAAATATTTGAGAGGTTAAAGAGATCCTACTTTTCATTTATTTCCTATGGGCTGCCATAAAGCCAGGCAAAATACCATCTGCGACAGCTGAGAAAATTCACGGTTTTGTCAGCAATCCTGAAAACTTTCTATTCAGGGGCCATTGAAAGTGTATTGAGTGTATCTCAGTTGAGTTGTGCACTTAGCTGAGTGCATCTCCGTGTCTGCTTTCCCCTCTCTGCAGGACATCTACATCAAACGCTGCAAAAGCAGAGCTGTTAAAATCATTAAGGACTCTAACCACCCTGGTAACTGTCTTTTCATTTTGCTGCCATCTAGTAAGCGCTTTCATAGGCTGATGGCAAAAACTTAAAGACTTAGGAGGAGCTTCTTCCCCCAGGTCATCAGGCTCCTAAACTCAAACTCAGTCTCTTAACTTCTACATGACTTCACTTATTTACCAGTAAGTTACTTAATACTGACATTGCCACTTGCACACAGCACTTTCTATACATTTTATTCATTTACTTTTTTTTTTACCTCTATTGCTGCTATGTAAATACCCTGTACAAGCTGTTTGCACATTCCCCTCTTGTACATTCCTGCTCATCTTAATATTTATTAAGTCTACAGTATACTGTCCTGTGCATTATATTTTATAAACGTTTTGTTTTATTCTTTTTATATTTTTCCATACCATATTTATATAACATTTTATTTTGTCTGTATTCTTTAATAATTGCACTGTCAATGGAGCGGATCTGACTTACATTTCACTGCTGGTCATATGCTTTCCATATAACCATGTATGTGACAAATAAAAATTTTGAATCTTGAATCATTATAAAGCTTGGAAGAGCCAGGGTAAATTGTATGACTCAGATTGTGTTTGTCTGAAAGAAGAATGGCATATACACCTAGAATGGCTTGAGGGGGAGCAAATCATGGGGTCATTTTCATGTTGAGGTGAACTATCCCTTTAAAGCAGGATGACGTAACAGTATAGCCCTTTTTTTTAATGCAGTTCTGAAATTATCTGTGTTGTGAAAGCATTATACAAATACATCGACACAGGCTATCGACATTTTGAGGATATTCTAATACATCTTACATTTTGTTCCTTTAAAGTAAGTAAGATGTGGTGTTAAAGTAACCTGTTTTGGGAAAATTCCTGAACAGTTCAAACTTGTCCAGTCTTGTCCCTTGTGATTGTATTACATTACTGCAAAGGTTTCAATATCATTTCTTCTCGGGTACTGGATAGGGACTCTGTCATCACATCAGAGAAACAGAGCACAGCAGCCGTTATATCACTCCTCTCCTAACCTGCTGTATAGACATAGATCACAGATCACACTGCACTGATAGCATCGTGCGTTGCATGGAATGTATGCCAAACACGGACTTGAACACAAGACTTGTTCAACCTGTTTCTGAGTCGATAAACAGACCTTTTGATTTAACACAAACACACAGCCTTACAGTAATGCGAAAACGGCTGAAACACAGATTGTTTCCTGTCATCTGAAGTGCTTCACTGTACAAAAATTACAATTGTGTGAAGATGGCAGACGGGAGTGGACCATCATCACAGTCTGGTGAGTCTGTTTATTTCATATTTTTTATATAGAGCAGTTCTTTGAAAGTGCATATTGTTTATATGGCTTGCAATAATGGACAGCTCGTGTTGCAGTAATATATTTCTTCAAAACATAATTCTGCGTAATGATAATATTTGTTTGTTTATTTTAACAGAAGAAGATGAGGACAGTTCATTCCATAGAAGAGGAAGCAAAAATCGACCTCCACTCAGTGAGATTTGCATTTAAATAAAGAGAACTTAAAGATATGACGTTATTTGAACTGCTGTTACTCGTTTTAAAGACGGAGCAGATTTATACAAGACATACTCTGGGTTTAAATGTAAAGCTGGGTTCTTTGGTTATGCTTTTATATCAATATACTTTCATGTTGCAAGCAAATCTGAAAAAGAATAGACAAAAATTTAGTTGATATTGGATAAGTGCATGATCCAAGATGTCTTGAGTGGAAGATGTGCTTTATATGAAGCAGTTCATACTAAATCATAAAGCTATCTGGTGTGCCCTACTCTACCCTTGAAATGTGCAGAAAAATGACCGTTTTAGTAACAGTATAGCATTAAAACAATATTTTGAGCCGATAATCCTACTTCTACCACTAAACCTACCCATAAACATTTCTTAAATATACATACAGTTATGAAGAAAAGCATAACAGACAGAGAAGCATGGTCAAATTAATTTATTTATTGTGAAAATGTCTAAAGCAGTACCAAAAGTAGTTCAAATGACGATGAGTTGCAGTCGCGATCCTTTCTGGCGGTATATTAAACATTTTGTGTGATGTGCAGAGCAGAATATAAGTGATTAATTGATGAAAATAGGTGTGCATTTCCCATTTCAAATGTACAGTGACTGAAACATGACACGTCACAATCTGTGACGAAGCATGCAAGAGCCGATGAGCGTTCACAATCACAAAAATATGTTGTAATGCGGCTTGACCATGCAATTTTTTCATAACTAAATTCATAACGAATGCAGTAATTTGACCTTTACGGAGAAGAATTTGATCATTCTTCTCAGCAGCGATTAACTTAACAGACTTGACTGAATTAATTGTAACACATGCATGTGCATCAGATAGACAGAGTGGATTATAATGGCAGTGCAGTGATTCAAACGATATCCCACAATATTTTGCTAACATTTGCATCCAAAAATTTAAGCACTTCAAATCTCCTCCCCCAAATTGACAGACTTTTCTTTTATTCTAAGACAGACAAGATTTTTGAGTAAACCATCATTTAATAAGAAAGAAATAATCTTTGTACAGTAATAAAATGTAATTTTTGTGTACCAATATACCCCTAGGAACTGTAATATTACAGTCAACTTACACAAAACCTGTTTGTGTTATTTCAGTGTCTCTGGGCAAAACAAAGATGAGAATAGTTTTGCTGGGGTCATACACAGATGTTAAAGCCTTCTGTGGGAACACAATACTGGGAGCAAAGGTGTTCTCAGAGTCGCCGTCCCACTTGAATTCGTTTGAGTGGCATGATGGGATGGTGCTGGAGAGATGCGTAATGGTGATCAACACTCCTGACCTGCTTGATCCCATTCACTGTCCTAAGCAGCAAGACATGGAAAGATTCTTTGATTTGGCTTACCCTGGACCTAATGCACTACTTCTGGTCCTTAAGCCTGGAACATTTACAGATCCGGAGAAAGAAGCACTCAAGCTCATTGACATCGTTTTTGGTGCAGGTGCATCTGCGTATGTGATTATTGTCTTCATGCATGAGGAGCAGGAGTATGCAAGCGATGAAGACGTTGAGTCTCTCCAGCAGACCTGCAGATGTCCACACCATCATCTACAGAAGAATGGAGATCAGTCAGAGGTGCAGAAACTTCTGGAGAGCATCGAGAAGATGCTGGAGGAGAACGGAGGCCACCACCTGAAGATTCCTGATGAATCAAGACCAGGTGAGACAACGAGCCAAAGATCAAATTAACTGCCTTAAGGTAATTATTTTTCTATCAGTTCATCTAAATGTGTGGGTAACAGTTTTTTTTTTATTTTTATGATTATTATTATAATTATTAAATTGAATATTACATTAATTGTTAATATTACTTATGCATTAAACCAGAAACTTTAATGGTCTGTAGAGGAACTTTTGAATACATCCTTCAAATTGGACTAAACTTTTAATGCCATAATGGATATCAAGATTCTTTAAGGGCTGTTCACACCAAGAAAGATAACTGTAAATATAACTATTACCTATTAACTATGACCAAAACTTTATAACCTCCTGTTTATTATATGCATGTTGGAGTTACGACATTAGTTTTGTTTCAACTTGATACAACACAGCACTGAATAACTGCCATCTGATTTGAAGCAGTGCATGTCAGTGAGTAATTGGGTTTACATGAGACAGCGCCAGTGCCATGTCACTGTTATGTCTACCATCGAAGTAGCACAAGAGCATTTTGAGAGCATTCTGCTTTCTCATTCTGCGCAGCTCATTTTTGTTTAACATAAATTTATTGCATTTATACAGTTAACACATTGCAAACATATCTTTAATGAAGTTGGGCTGAAATGATCACTGCCCCATACTGGCATTTTTGTGAAGAAAAAGTACATAATTTTGAGTGCGAAACAGAATAGTAGGCAAGCTTTTGGACATACTGTCCCCATTATTTCCTCTGTGTTAGCTGAAGTTAGTTTTATAGTAAGTTAGCAAAGCATGTTAAATACACGTTGAAGTCAAATAAGTGATTGTGTGATCTTTTTTTTTCGTTTTCTTTCAGTGGCAAACAAACCACTGCAAGGAATTCCTGTCTACAGTCACTCAACCAGACGGATTGTTCTTCTGGGTAAAAGTGGTGCTGGGAAAAGTGCAGCTGGAAACACAATACTGGGACAGACAGAGTTCAGATCTGAGAGGGGAAAGAGATCAGTAACCCGTAAATCCTCAGAGACACACACCATTGTTTCAGGCAGATCTGTGTCTGTTGTTGATACTCCTGGATTCTTTCACGAACAGATAAAAACTGAGGAGTTAACCATAGAGGTAGAGAGATGTGCTTATCTATCCAGTCCTGGACCACATGCTTTTCTCGTCGTGTTTCCTGTGATTATGAGATTCACTGAAATGGAGCAGCAGATTCCTAAGAAGATCGAGAAGATGTTTGGTGAGGGAGTGTTAAAATACTCCATCATTCTCTTCACTCATGGAGACCGGATAGATAAACCCATAGAGAGCTTCATTAAGCAGAACTGTAAATTAAGAGATCTAGTTGATCAGTGTGGAGGCAGATATCACGTCTTCAAAAATATAGACGGGAATAACAGAGATCAGGTGTACGATCTACTGCGGAAGATTGACAAAATGATAGAGCAGAATGGAGGAGGACACTACAGTAATCAGATGTTTGAAGATGCTCACAGATTCAGACAAGAGGAAGAAGAGCAGAGACTGAGAGCAGAAGAGAGGAGAACGCTACAAGAAAAAGGTAAGGTTTGATTAACATCAAAACGTAAATTAGCGTGCTAAAAGTTTCTTCTTTAAATAAAAATTTGTAAAAAGTCTGTTTGTATTCCATTGTTATTTAGAGGTTACTGTTATAGTCAATATTCAGGTTAGTTGTACTAGTGAACTTTCTAGCTTACTACACTGGTGAACTTTCTAGTCTATTCCGTTGTTGAGTTATCATATAACAGGAGGGGTTTGACGACTGGGACATGATATGCTGAGAGAATGAAGTAATGATTTGCTGACAGGATAGATTATAATTCTGTTTAATTTGCTCAGTAAAGCATAATAGTTAGAACAGCTCCTGGTTTGAGACGTCATCATTTTAACAGGGCAAATCTCCCTTCCAGACTAGAGAGAAAGGGTTTCTTGCACCATATTTTTGTAGGCGAGTTTCGGTCCTAGAGAGATAAAGTCCTGCAGAGTTCAGCTCCAATGCTAATCAAACACACCTGAACAAGCTCATCAAGTTCTTCAGCATTACAAAGGCTACAGTGGGTTTTTTGGGGGGATTGGAGCTAAATTTTGCAGGACAGGTGCTCTCTAGGACCGAACTTGCCAACCCCAGTTCTAGCTGAATGAGCAGGCTTCTACAGATATGTCTTATGCCAAAATATAAATCCCTGCTCTGCCAGCAAGGATACAATTTAATGATAATCTCAGCATTCAGAGAGATGTGTCAGCAGAATGCTGTGCTTTGTCATGTGCTTCAAAGCCTGAAATCTGAACAGGGTGTTAAGAGGCTGGCTTGGATGGGGTGGAAGTCAAGACCCATGGGGTGGTAATATTATAATAAGATCGCCTTTCTACATCAGTAGGGGAGCGAATTCTCATTGGTAGGTTTTTGCACATGCTTACAGAAAACACTTACCAAAACAAAGATACTGAGTTGTTATTTTTCATGTTTTTTGGGTTGGTAGATGCACTGGTGACCCAATGAAACTGTTCTTGTGCCTTGCTGTTCTGGTATTTGCGGCTATGAAGCGCCGGCCAGATGGCGAAAGTTCAAAAAGGGGGTAACTTGGATGTAAGGGATCCAGAGTGATTTTCTGAGCCCTTTTCCTCACTCTGGATGTATACAGTTCTTGAAGGGTGGGCAGGGGAGCACCAATAATCCTTTCAGCAGTCCAAACCATTCTCTGTAGTCTTCTGATGTCCCATTTTGTTGCTGAGCCAAACCAGACAGTTATTGAAGTACAGAGGACAGACTCAATGACGGCCGAGTAGAACTGTTTCAGCAGCTCCTGTGGCAGGTTTAACTTCCTCAGCTGGGGAAGGAAGTACAACCTTTGTTGGGCCTCTTTAACAATGGAGTTAAACCTACAGGCAAAAACTTAAACCAGAGATGTTTAATCCACAAGCATCCTTAGCATTATTCCCATTTGTTGGTGTTCACATCAGTCTGTTCTTTTAGGTTGGGCTATTTCATACAAATCAATATAAAAGCAATTATGCTATGTCTAGCATTATTTTACATTACTGAAAATAGAAAATGAATTGGTATCCAATCATGTTTAACTTTTAGTCTGCTTGTTATAATTAAAAATAAAAAAAACTTAATACAGTCACATTGCTAGAGGCAATATATGAGACAGCCCATGATCACTAGATTTTATCCAGGTGTTACTTTAACGATTCTGTAAACGGTGATCAGCAACCAAAGATTGATAATGTGGAAGTTACTGCCTTTTGCCGTGGTGTGACTTCTCACATTTTGGAGAGAATATAAATAGTTCCTTAACTTCAAAAGAGGGGTGAAAACCAAGTTTGAGCTCACAATTTTTTATGTAGATAATTTTCATTACCGAAACATCTAATTGTTGAATTTCCAGTGTACTACCTATAATTAATTTGGCTGGACAATTAAAAAACTTTAAAGTGGTTTTTCTCAGTTTCACACTCTAGCGAGTTAAGGTATTTTGCCTTTGTAGGGCAGAATACATACATGCACTCAAACTGTTCTATTTTGTCTCACACTATGTTAATGTTATTTATTCCTAGGTGGTGGCATAAAAACAGGGGGAACAAACTTAATGCCGAAAGTGTGCTTACATTTGGTCATGCTGGGAAGAACAGGAGCTGGAAAAAGTTCAACGGGAAACACAATACTGGGACGAGAAGCTTTTAGTTCAGTGAAAAGCTACAAATCTGTCACTCGAGAAATTGCTGCAGAAGTTGGTGAAGTTTGTGGATTTGCAGTCATTGTTTATGACACACCAGGATTTTCTGGTACAGAGAGTGAGGAAGTACTTGGGCAATATAAAGAGGTCCTCCAGAACTGTGTATCAGGCCTGTGTGTGTTTCTGCTGGTTCTCCAGGGAGACAGATTCACTGAAGAAGACCAGCAAATCGTGGAAAAGATTGAGGAGCTGCTAGAAGAAAAACGCATTGAAAACACCTGGATTCTCTTCACCAGAGTAGATCAGCTGAATAAAGAAAACAAGACCATAAATAGAGTCATTAATGAGACAGAATTCTTGAAGAATCTTACTCAGAAATATGAGGGCAGATTCCACGTGTTCAACAACAAGACAAAAGTTCCAAGTGACCAAGTGAAATCTCTGATAACGAAAGTTTTCCAGAGGGCCTTACAGAGATGTGAGTCTATTACACCTATTTCTGAGGGAGGGTTCACATAAGGCAAAGTGGGATTAGGCTAAAAATAATAATAAAATATTATTTAATTCGTTTTCTCACAGTATCCACAGGTTTCCCGGTATGATAACGTTTAAGAAATGTTTAGCCTCAATAAAAAGAGTGGTCAAAACATAAAAAAATATGTAAAGATACAACAAACAAAAGTTGTTTAAGCATTAGTGATATTGCCTCTTTTATCTGCATACACAGCTATTTACTGCATAGAAACCATAGAGTATGTTAAAGTAGAAATAGGCCTTTATCATACTTCTGCGTTCAAATAGTAGCATAAAAATAAATAACAATAACGAAAAAATTTGTTTTTTAAAACTTTGCTGCAGTTTATTAATCGCAGTGCCTATAGCAGGGAATTGTAGCAATATTTTTATTGTAACTCCATTTATCTGACATATATATAAAATATTGATGTTTTGAAGTAACTAGTAACATTTTCTGGTGCCTGTCCATAATGCAAGAAGTAATTTCCGTCCCACTTTATATTAGGTGGCCTTAACTACTATGTACTTACATAAAAAAATAAGTACAATGTACTAATTGTGTTCATATTGTTTTGTAAAACACTTTTGCTGCTATTGAGGTGGGATGGGGTAAGGTTAGGGAGAGGGTTGGAGGTATGGGTAAGTTTAAGGGTGGGTTAAGGTGTAAAGTATAGGTCAACAGTGTAATTATAAATGTAATTACAGAAATTAAATACAGATACAATTACATGTCGTTTTCTTTTATATAAGTACAATGTAAAAACATTTATGTACACAATAAGTACATTGTACTACATTATTAATTAAAATGTAAGTACATAGTAGTTAATGCCACTTAATATAAAGTGGGTCTGTAATTTCTTTACACTACTAATCGGAGCCAGATGTGATGACACGCAGACTGTGATAAAGGTCTATTATGCAAAGACATACATTCCAAAGTGAAATACATGAATGTTTATAATCTGTTTTATTTTTATTTTTTTTCATACAGTTTCCAAAAATCCTTGGCAAAGTATTCCAGTCAATATCCAGGACATCTCTGCTGACAGCCAGTCATTCAGAAGGATTGTGCTGCTGGGTAGAAGAGGTGTCGGGAAGAGTGCAGCTGGAAACACAATACTGGGACAGGACGTGTTCAAATCTACACGTGCCTCAAACGCAGTAACCCGTGAATGTACAGAGAAGCGCGCCACAGTTTCAGGCAGGAAAGTGTCTGTAGTTGATACACCTCCATTCTTTGGCACAGAGATGAATACAAAGCAGTTAATGACAGAGATAGCCAAAAGCATGTATTTATCCAGTCCTGGACCACACGCTTTTCTCATTGTGTTTAATGTGAATATGAAAATCACTGAACAGGAGCAGAAGATTCCTCAGATGATTGAAACGATGTTTGGAGAGGGAGTGTTGAAATACTCCATCATTCTCTTCACTCACGGAGATCTGCTGAGAGGAGAATCCATGGAGCAAGCCATTGAGAAAAACAATGCATTAAGACGTCTAGTTGATCAGTGTGGAGGCAGATATCACGTCTTCAACAATAAAGATCAGAATAACAGAAAACAGGTCTATGACCTACAGCAGAAGTCTAACACAATGATAGAACAGAATGGAGGAGGACACTACAGAAGTCAGGTGTACGAAGATGCTCACAGATTTAAACAAGAGGAAATAGAGAGGAAACTGCGAGATGAGGAGTTGAGACAGAGAGAGGAAGAGGGGAGAAAACCACAAGTGAATTCTTTTCGCCGTGTTTTAATTGCGACTGCTGTCTGTGCTGGAGCTGTTGTTGCTGCCATTGCTGGTGCTGCTCTTGCTGGAGTTCCTGGTGTTACAGCTGCTGTTGGAGCCATTGTTGGATCTGCTGCTGTTGCTGGAGCTTTCGATGGTGTAGCCGTTTGGACAAAGAGGAGGCAGAGAGAGGAAGAGGAGAGAAAACAAGAGGAGGAAAATGAAGAAGAGTGGGACTTAATAGAGTGAAAAGGAGACACGTTTATGACCAAGTTATAAGGTCAAATATCAAGAATGAAAGAGAGACAGAAGAGGACTGAACTGAGCTGCTACCAACTGCTGATGAAATCAGCCTGTGAGAAACACATCTTTGTTTATGTTTATAATATTCATCATCATCATCCTCACTAACCAAGTTTCCATCCGAGGATTTAAAATGTTTAGTGAAATGGCTGATGGAAATGCCCTTTGTTGATAACATTTCTCAAACGTTGAAACAATCCTTTTCCGTTCTACATTCATACTTCAAATGTCTCAAAAATTTGTTTGGAAACACTTTTTGTTGAGAAAAAAGGCATTAATGCAAATGAATGTGGTGTCACACAACAGAATTAGCCAAAACATGCAGTGTCCATGTGTTCGTGTTGCATTCTTTTCAATCTACAATCAGCCGTTGGGACCTATTTTACCAATCCAAGTGCATGGTCTGAATCCTCTTATGCTAGTTTAACGATCGAAAAAAAATTATCTTTCCAGAAGGGTTGTACCTCTCTTAATGAGTCATGGGTGTGTCTTGGACATAACATGCATTAGATCAGATTCTCATCTCCCATGCCCTTTAAAATCCAGTTGTGCTTGCACAATGGCCGATTCGCTATTTACATGGCCAAATTTGCCAGAGGAATGTCTAAAGGCTTCTCTAGAGGAATCCTTTTCATTTTAATAATTAATGTTTAAGTGCTGCTGCACATCCATGTGTGTGTAATAAGCAGAGTGTACACACATTGTGACCCAACTATAGATACGTATTACAAACGCACTCTTTAAATAACAAATCAAATACTGCACCATAGACATAAGAGTTTTTGTTAGTCAAGGGCAGTCGTTTTCAGTTTCCTCAAAAAAGCATTGCACCAACAAAGCAACTGAACACCTTGTTTTCAGACCTGCACACCCATGGGCGAAAAGATGGTTGCGAGTGCATTTGCTGTTTCAACAATGTGGTGCTGGACGTGAAAATGAAAACTGCGTCAGGCTGAAACTAGCAAATAACACTCGCGCTGCAATTGGATGAGGAAAATTTAGTGTCATGAAAAAATGAAAATCTCAGCAATTTAACAAAAATACATAAGGCATCTGTCAAATCAAGAAAAACTGTTGGAGTTTGCCAAAAGGAAAGTAAAATCAAATCAATTTCACGCAGCTGTTTTAAGCTATGTGGCAAATGAAAATCACAGACATGACACAAAATATAATTTATAAAATACAATTCATATACCAAATTCTGTCATGAAACTCCAGATAGCCAAGGCTGTTGGTATTTAACCCAAACTGATGATATCCACAGTGTTAACTACTTGGCACAAGCTGATTGGTTCCTGTTGCATATGCAGCCAATAAGCTTGCTCCAGTGGTGTAATGTAATGAAGTAATATTACTTCATTACAGTACTAAGTATTTTTTTGGTAGTACTTTACTTAAGTTTTTATATTATACAGCCAACTTTTACTTTCAGTCCAATACATTTCATAATTAAAATGTATAAATTTACTCCGATACATTTCCCCTGAAGCATATTCATTACTCACTACAAAATACCGTATTTTTCGGACTATAAATCGCACCTGAGTATAAGTCGCATCAGTCCAAAAATATGTCATGACCAGGAAAAAAACATATATAAGTCGCACCGGACTATAAGTCGCATTTATTTAGACCCAAGAACCAAGAGAGAACATTACCATCTACAGTCGCGAGAGGGCGCTCTATGTTTTCAGTGTAGACTACAGGAGCACTGAGCAGCATCTCTGGCAGTATAGAGCGCCCTCTGGCGGCTGTAGACGGTAATGTTTTCTGTTAGTTCATTTCTCTTGGTTCATGTCAAATTAATTTTGATAAATAAGTCGCACCTGACTATAAGTCGCAGGACCTATGAAAAAAGGACGAAAAATACGGTAGTCAGAAATCAGAATAACATGGACTGCAGGAAAGCAGATTTGAAAAATAAGTGGTCTGGCGTTTGCAAGTTAGACTCCTAAAAAACACCTTTGCTCATGAGCACACAAATGCGCGCACAACCACACAAATATCAGTATTCAACGTTTTTTTACTGCCGTTTAAATGCATCAATCTCCCCTCTGAGATACCTACACTCTGTAAGTACATCTAAATGCTATTTCTTATGTTGGAATGAAAGACACTAAGTAAGGGATGACATGCTTCTTATTCTTACCCAAAAATTCAAAATGGAAGTAAGAGTTAAAGCTACTCAAAATGTGTATTAAGTTCAATAAATATCACAAACCTTAAGACTTTTACTCAAGTAATATTCTAAATGGTGACTTCAGCTTCTACCAAAGTCATTTTCTGGTAAGATGTCCGTACTTTTACTTGAGTATGGCTTTCTTGTACTTTATACACCACTGCTTGCTCCTTTATGTTTAAATGACTGGTTAGCATTCACTAGAGCAGCTTGCAGCAGTTCCTCTGAAACCCTCCACCTTCCCCAGCTCCACCTGTATAGATCACTTAGGTTATTATGAATGTTTTCTTGCAGCAGCAGCATCTCTTAAATACTCACAGCAGTGTATTGACATACGTATTGGCAGTAGCAAGTTCCTGTACTTGATTTTCAAGCAGCATCAGCAATAATCTGAAATAACCAAAAGCAGCAATTCAGCAGCAGCGTAGTAGATCTATTCTGCCAAGACCAAATACATTAACATTGTTATATCCATTACCATGCTAAAATCTTCAGAGAGTTATCATGATAGAAATAATTTTACCTCAAATAAATAAGGGGAAAAAATGGCTGGCTAGAAGATTATTTGAGAACAAAAGCCACCATTTGCTTTCTATTTTTTTAAACCTTTTTTTTTTTTACCATCTAATCTAAATATTTGATATGGGGCTTTAAACACAATTTAAAATATAAAACTTCTTTATTGTTTGAACATAAAAGTTCTCTCTCAGTTTTTTAATTCCGTTTGAAAGGCTTTGTTTTTTTGTTTTTTTTTTTAGACACACAGATCTAATTTTACTACTGGTGTTCATTTGCTGTCGGTATTTGCTTGCCTTTATCAATAAAGTTTTCTCACTCTAGGTTCAAGAGTCTCCATGTTATATAACATTTGACATTTTTCCCTGTGTTTGTTTCTCCCGTGTTTGACTTTGGATTGTGTATACCGACTTTGATTCTCTGCTGACTGCCCCGACCTCTGCTTGTTACTGTTGCTGATTCTGGATATCCCTGACAAACCTGACACTGTTTCCTTTTTATCATTGCATAATTGACCATTATTAATAAAAATAATGCATTTGGATCCGAACGTCTCTAACTCCTTGTTACAGTATGTGGTTAGAAGTTTATAAGTGAAAGGTTTCTTGTTTCTTAATACTAAGAAGAACCTTGATCTTCCAACTCCACAGAAAAAATAGGCTGTTCAAACCAACATGAGAAAGTAGTGTCTGGTAAATATATGTAATTATTAAACTACAGGGTGTCTAAAGCTAATTAAAACTAATTACAGGACAACTGCACCAGTTTTCAAGTCAGATCTTCAGAGACATTGCCAGTTAATGGGACTGTGTCACATCACTAGAATTCCTGAGTATCTCCAGGCAAACAGTCTTGCAGAAAGAGCCTTTCATAATGCAAAGCCCCTGCTCGAAACCACTGAGAGAACTGTACAGATTTGTTTCTGAATTTGGTAAACATCTGCAACATTCCTCAAGATAAGATACTGGGTTCATCGGCACAGAAACTGATTTGCAGGGTAACAAGTACCAACATTCCCATCAGCAAGAAGATCCTGAAGCTAAAGTCAAAGGACACTGTGGAAGTCAGAGATCAACTTTTCAAAAGGAGACAATGCAAATAACATTCTTTGATAAAAGGAGCAAACCACTCTCTCCAATGCATGAATCCCAGAGGTAAGGATGGTGTGTTGAGGGAAGTTGGATCTAATCTGTGCAGGACATCGGCTCTCCAGGGCCGAGTTTGGTGAACACTGTGATAGTGTGTCTGGAAGGGTATCAGAGTGAATCAGACAATTTAAGATTCAATCAGACTGGTGTTAAAAACGAACCAAATTCCACAAAGAGGCCCAGGAAAACAACACAATGTCATAAATCTGTCCACGATACCCTAGAGCCAGACAGTCTGAAGCAAGCCTAAACAACCAAGTCTTTCACAGAACAGCTTGCAACATTAAAACAAAAGAACATTTATTGCACTGTCAAAAAAATACTTATATTGTGCCCGTTTTACACAATAAAATTGAGGCAACTGTTTGCATCAGCTCTTAAGTAATGGCAACTGAACTTTTTTTCAATTTACAACCTATAATATTAAGTTCATCAAACATAAACCTCGTTGTTTTTATAGTAGCCTAATATTTACCTATTTATACTTATAAACCACATTTTCCCTATTTTAAAAAGTATTTAATCTGTATTTAAACTTTTATAAATTTTTCAACAATAGTGTAATGAAACATTTTTAACAAGCATCTCAAAACAAAACATTTATTCACTTTACAATGTTACAGCTTATTAGCCTGCATATTGCTAGCATATTGACTGTTTTTTAGTACTTATAAAGCACATAGTATTAATGTATTGATATATTAACAACGTCATTCCTAAAGTTAAAGCTGCAGTCCATAACATTTTTTGGTTAATAATGATCCGAAATCAATGAGCAAGTACATGATCAGCAAGTGTTCACAACAGTGCAAAGGGTAGGTTTTTGCGGGAGATTCAAGCATGCTGCCGCATTATTATGTCACGTCTGTAAACATAAAGAAGTTGTCCCGGCTACTAGGCTATGGCATGTGAGGATCCTGCAGGTGGTGGATCGTTTATAGCCTTTTCTCACAGCAGCTAGAATAATTAAACATATAATTTTGAATGTGGATCGTAAAGATTATGTGTTTATGAAACGTGAATGAAATTAAATTATATTCCAGTCTTAACTGTGCTTTTGATTACAGATAGCCTGGGATAACACAAGATTTGTATTTTTAAGACAAGAAGTTCGAAGAGAGCGTAATTAGCTTTTTGGGCTAAAATAATTTCTTAATATGAAATTCGAATGGTATGACAATTAGAGACTAGCCTGTACAGAAATTGAAATCTACACGCTAATACAATGCAATGCTGATGTTGTTAACATTAATAAATTGAGATTAAAGTAAACAATAATTTACAAGGTTTAATGTGATATGAGCTAATCGATCGTTAGATTAAATAACCATTGCTAGCATGATTTATTGTAATGCTTTTTTCCCAATTGGTCAGAACAAAAGTGGCAGACTGGTTACTTACTTGTTTAGATGAAAATAACTGGTGAAAATTATTATTTGGGTCATACTTCCAAGATGCAGGCTAGAATATGTGAGTGCGAAGTACATTAAATAACATTAAATATGCAACTGATTGCCGCAAATTCAACAAACAATTTCTGTTTTTCAAACAGAGATGGAGACAAACTTACGGACTGCAAAAAAAAAAAAAAACACTTACAAACTATTAATTTTATTGAGGGAAAACTCTTAGTTAATGGTGAATGTGTCCCCTAATTCTAAAGTGTTACCACACATCCTTTTCAGATGAATGTGTTCCCCTTTACATAAAGTTGTTTATAAGCTTCATGAAAAAAAAAAACAAAAAAAACATTTAACCTTTTAACCGTTCAGGATAATACTTGAACTATTTAAAACAATGTATATAGTTTTTCGAACATCGTTAAAATATCAAATTCAATTTCTTTAAAAACATTACATCAGCAATTAAAAACGAATAGCATTCAATAGTGTTTTACAGAGTAAATGCTGAAACTTAAAATTTATGTTTTTGCACAATATCTAATATACTAACTACAACAAACTTGGGTTAGTTCATCCAAAAAAAATTCTGTCATCGGTTACTCACATCTTCTGCATCCCACAATCAGCAGAAGTGAGAAAAAAGTTTGAAATCTGGATATTTATCTTACAAAACTGCATGTATTCGCTACAGAGGGTTTTTATTCACCCCTGGACCGTGTGAGGGATGTTTTATTACAGATGCACGCACTTTATTCCACGTCTTCTGAAATGTTGAAAACAATCATCCGCTTACCCCTATTGAAAGGGTTGGAAGAGCAAGGACAATATTTAATATAACTCGATTGGATTATTCTGAAAGAGGAAGGTCACAAACACATAGGATACTTTGAGGGTGAGTAGAAGATTTTTCATTCTCGGGTGAACTAATTTCAGCAAAGCACTCAGTGTGTGTATGTCTTTTTTACCATTGTCTGTCACTATCCAGAACAATAAAGCTATGCCAAAGGCTAAGTCTAAGACCAAAGGTGGTTATAAAAGTGACCATCATTTTAGGCTGTGTGTTCCTCCATGCCCTTGTTACATCACGGGCGGATACACAAAGCCTTTGCATTCTTTTCTTTGGGACGAAGCACGCCGAGTCAAGGGAGCTGACCTACCGCATTGTGAGCGCATTTTGCTGGGGAGGCTTCGCTTTTAAATTTACTCAAATTTTAGCCTAACATAAATTTACATACACCCACCATGAAGAAACATGCAGCTATCCTCACAATAGACAGAACACCTGATACTTAGTTTGGGTACATGACACACTAGCTGCACATGACATCCTAGCTCAACAGAAGTTGTAAGCCATACTAGTAAAACCCACGGCAGCTTTGTTCTGTTTTGTTCTTCTTTTACCACCACCCCCATCCCCTTTCGTTAGTAGGTGAAACACCTAGAGCCCCTGCAGGGTTAAAGTTATGATATTAGTATTGACTTCAAGAGAATATAGGAGAAAATATTTACTATACTTTGGCTGGAAGGAACCACTGATGATGGTTTTCGATGATTAAAGCCTTTAGAATATAAAGAAATAAAAAGGAAGATAGAATCAAAGGTTGAGTAATGTAGAGTTTAAATTTTAAAAAAGGAATAACAAATGAGAAAAAAAAAACAATACAACTTCTGTGCTCCAGAGTGCCAGAAGAAAAACATGCTTCAGGCACAAAAGATACTTCCTATTATTGAAATACATTAGATCGAAAATAGTGCTGAATGACACAAAAAAGGGAAATTCATGTCTTTGACTGTGTCATGAACTGCCATGAGACTCGGTTCAACAGAGACAGAAAACAACATCGACAGAAGCTGAAAACCGCAAAGGTCGAACTTAATGAAATTATCCACGTTTAGCTGATGATGGTCATGAACACCAACACAATAAATAGGCAGTTCATCTTTCTGACAGTAGAGTTTCTCATGACTTTACTACACATCAGTCTCTCATCAGCTCATCTGTCATTGTATTACTGAACCAGTTTTGAAGAGTTTGTCATATTTGTGGACTGAAACCATTGGAGATGTTTCACATCATTTGGGTCTGTTTGTGGCTGTGGCATCTTGTTGGTGAGCTTGAAATGCGCTTTTTCTAAATGTCCTTCATATAAAACACTGATGCTCAGCAGCAGCTTCAGTTTCAGTCGTGACCTGATTCTCATCTGAAGTTAAAAGAGTTTTCTGTTTGTTTTCTGTTTCTATTATTCATTTAAAAATCTAAATTCCAAAATATTTACTTTAGTAAAGGATCAAGTTATTTTAGTCTTAAACTCTTTCTTTTTGTTCTTCAGGTGTGTTCGGTGAGTCAGTCTCAGTGATGGAGGGATATCCAGTCACTCTACACACTGGTCTTCTTAAAACGATGGCTGATGATGAGATTCAGTGGATGTTCGGATATAAAAGCATAGCTAAAATGTGTGAAACAGATGGAAGAAGCACTGTAAATTATGTTCTTAACGGGAGATTCAGAGACGGACTGGAGATGGACAAACAGACTGGATCTCTGACCATCACAAACAGCAGACCTGAACACTCTGGAGTTTATCAACTACAGACCTACTGTTTGAGAAAGAGTTTCATTCTCACTGTGGAACGTGAGTTAGCTGTTCATTTCTCCTGATTCATATTTTATTCACAACAAAGATTAAATTCTTAATCCACCATTTTGCATCTGTGTACATTTCTCTTCAAATGTAAATGTAAAATGTTTTCTCTACTAAACCATTTTAAAGTTATTTAAAAGTCTTCATTTGTGACCTGTTTCAGATAATTCTTTAAGCATGATTGGTGATATAGATGAGCTATCAGACATGGAGGGATATTGGTTCACTTTATCCCCTAGTAATACTGGAACAATGCTGATTCAGTGGAGGTTTATACCTACAAACACTTTAATAGCTGAAATCAATAAACAGACCAACAGAATCGCTGTGTATGATAATGTTCTTGACGGGAGATTCAAAGACAGACTGAAGCTGGACAATCAAACTGGATCTCTGACCATCTCAAACACCAAAATCGGAGATAATGGAGTTTATGAAGTGCAGAGCAACAATGTGAGGAAGTGTTATATATTCACTGTTAACGGTTAGTTAAATTTCCATTTTACATATTCTCTTTATTCCAGCTTTGTAGTAATTATATTTTTTGTTTGTTTGTTTGTTTACTCTGTATATTTGATAGTTTTTAAATGCTATACTTTTGATCAGTCTTGGTTCCTCAGGTTTTGTTTTTTTTTTCTGCTTGAATATCCTATTTCGTCCTCTTTTACATTTATTCTCTCATGTTTCCAGCTCGTCTGCCTGTTTCTAACATCATCTCAGACTGTCCATCATCATCATCAGGATCTCATCCCAATTCCATCATTAACCAGAGTCAACATCTGGACATCAGCAAACTCTGTCACACATGTTCAGGTACGGCAGAGCTGATATTTAATTGATTTCGGTGCTGATATTAATGTTTATTAACTGTGACGATCTCAGTTTGATGTTTTTATTCCTCAGACTCTGAACACTGTTGTGGTTCTACTGGAACTGTGATCCGATTGGTCCTCTCTGCTCTGGTGGGCGTGGCTACTGTCATTATTCTGGTTTATGACATCAGATCTAGAAGAGCTGAACCAAAGGGGCATTCGACTCAGTGCCAGCCCGTCCAACAGGTGTTACAGACGGTCGCCTAGGGCTTTGCCATAAGGGGGGTTCTGTAATTGTGAGGTTTTTAGGTTTGTTTGACTTGAAGAGCCTCAGACAGAGTCTTTAAAATACCACAAGAGCTATAGAGAGCAGACGACTCTGCATGCTTGCTGTACTTTGATGTCATGCATTGATCCTTCGGACTCTGCGATGCTATATGGCATATAAGACAAATATAGGAATAAAAAAAAACAGTCTGTTCAAGGAATAAATGTACCACTGTAGCATGAGTGTATGGGTATTGCATTGGCTTGAGCCTGTTTAAAAACCTGTTGTCCAACAAAGAGAACAATTAATCACAAAATCATTA
The DNA here is from genome assembly GCF_023724105.1 of Carassius gibelio. Taxonomy (NCBI): domain Eukaryota; kingdom Metazoa; phylum Chordata; class Actinopteri; order Cypriniformes; family Cyprinidae; genus Carassius; species Carassius gibelio. The sequence goes on along the minus strand of NC_068417.1, from coordinate 9,389,550 downwards.
TTTAATATAGTATTCTATACAGTGATAAAGGCTATGTTGATTAGCATTACATCTTAAATATAGTTTATTCATATAAATATACCCAACATGGCTTGCCTTGAAGGACAGAGATAAACCATTTACTTGCAATCATATATTTGTTGTCTTCATGTTTCATCGGTTTAAATGTCTCTATCTGTATTTTAGTCAGCTACAGTGATAGTGTATGCTTTTGTCCATATTAGGGATTTCCTGGAATATCATGTGATTTATGACTTCTATTAGTTTTACTTATGGATTTACTGTGTGACTGTCCACTCTGGCTACCAGTATGAATGAAACAGACATTGCATTACGTGTGCGCTCAATAACGCTGATTTAAAAAAAATTGTAGTAATAATAATAATAATAAATGTTTTCTCCACTGTAAAGGAGTTTTTGTCTTTCTTAGTGGAGGCATAAGATTTCCTGACAACAATTAAGAATTACTCTCAGATTTTTAATCATAATGTATTCCATAATAAATCCTTCAACTCAGTGTTCTTTATCATTTTTTGGCAAATAAAGAAAGTTTGTATTGTTACAGATTTTGTGTGCAAATTTTGTTGTTACTGTTTAGATTTTGGAAATGACTGGATATTGCCTCTCAGAATAGTCTCTCATAACATCATGAAGTCTTGTTATACTTCAGCGCTATTTTTAAGTAATTTTGAAATGAAAGAATGATTGGGAGCCTCCATTTCTAGCCATGTATGCATTGTTTATGTTTATTTTGTTTATGCTCTGTTTTTGTTTCATGAATAATTCATTTATATTTTTATTTTTGTCTGTCTGCTGATGCAGCAGTTTATTTAACAGTCACCAGCATGCATATTTTCACTTACAGTATATTGTCTATTTCTTCTGTCTCCTACTTTGATGTGGGTTCTTTCATATATGTTATATGTGCAGCAGCAGTATTTCTGTATGCTCACTGCCTTACTGTCTGAAACACTTTTTAGTTGCAGTTTTTTGCACAAGACACAACAGGTTGACTTGCAGGTTTGGCAAGAGCCAAAGATCAAACAGGATTGATGCTCACATCACTAAATAACACAGCAGTAGATACAGATAACAAATCCAGTATTTGATTATTCCGATAAGGACAGAATTCTTTTTGAAAATGTAAGATGAGCAAAAGGTTGATGATATTCATGATGTTAAAGGAGACAGACGTGTGAGTGGAAACTAACAGATGTTGAGGTTGATAATTATTACAGTTCAGTCATGAAAATGTTTTGATATTTTTAAGCATCACTATCTAATAGATGAAGAAGATGTTTCTGAAATGTGTTTGGTTCTGTTTGTGTTTGTGGCATCTGTACCTTGAGTTTGAAATGTGTTTTTATGGTTCCAGTTGCTTCTTTTCTGATATCATGTAATAAATTACTGGATAAATTAGTCAGAGAGGATTAACATTAACAGTTTTTGTCATTGTAACTCCACGCCAGCAGAGAGAGCCCTCACCGGAGTACTGACTGTTCACCACTCCCTCTGCTTCTACAGTCATTTCCTGTTTGGGACTATTTAACATGTGCTAGCATGACATTTCACTACGAAGGATGGCCAGTTAACCTGTTTTCCTTGTGAGTATTCTGACTGCCTGTTTGATCACGATTCTGCCTGTTATCTCGTTCACATCTCTAGGATCGCCCCTTTGGATATATTGCTTGATTGGACTGATGTTTGTGTTTGACCTGTTCGCCTGTGTACTCGTCTCTGCCTATTGGATAACCCCTGTATATGTTGAAAGATCGGACTGCCCTTACGGTATTGACACATTGCCTGGTAACACGACTCTGATTGTAGGATCTTCCTTTAATAAACTCCTGCAAATGGATTCACATTATGACTCAGCCTCTTCGTTACAGTCATATAGAAATGAACAGTGACATCAAGTTTAAATTTAGGGTTAAACTAATTGGTTATGGAACGACTGAATGAAATGTTAAAAATAAATCTTTTTTTAAGTTATTTTTAAGCTTTAATCTCAGTTTTCAGGTGTGTTTGGTGATGCTAAAGTAAGTCAGTGGTAGAGGGAGATTCACAGATTCACTAAACAATGGTCTTACTGAATCTAGAATCCACTGTTCACACATCCGTCAAACAATGAGTTTTATGTATAAATCTACAATATTCTCCATGTTTTGATGAACATGTCTGTCATTACAGTTCATGGAGACAAGACTCAAGCTGCTGTAAAACTCTATAAACACACTGGACTGATGAAGGTTAGAGTCTCTGTGTCATTTCAGTGAAATTTTTCATTTATTCTACAGTTATTTTACAGGTCAAAATAACTGCATGGTACTTAGAAATAGTATAATACAGTTTCACTGCATACTGCAAACCACTTCACTAAACCATTAAACATATATTTGCCATTGAGGGGTATATTGTGTGTTGAACAGGTTTTGTGGTTTCAATAGTCAATCATGTTGCTTGGTTTTATTTTTTGAGTTCTAAAATGTAATGTAATTTTTAAGACACATATCCCATAATATTCCATCATTCTATCCAGTGATACTCCATTTGATGCTCTGGTCCAATGCATCATCAGTCCTCATGATGAATCTGCAGGGAATTTCTGTTATTTATTTAATAAAATAGACTTTATATTTACTTTATTTTTACAGTACTTATATGATTGCCATCAATTCGTAGCATTGAATGAAGAGGTATCATATATATCACAAGTGCAGTATGGAGTACCTCAAGGCTCAGTACTAGGGCCATTACTCTTCACACTTTACATGTTACCCTTGGAAGATATCATCAGGAAACAATGGTTAGCTTTCACTGTTATGCTGATAGCTATATATTTCTTCACAGCCCAGCGAACCATACCAATTTGAAAAACTAATGGACTAACTAACAAAAAAATATCTAACATAGTCAATATAAAAAACTGGATGACGATTTTTTTACTGCTAAATTCTGAAAAAAAAAAGCTGTCTTAGACTTGATGGCTGCTCTGTCAATTCTTCATCATCAGTTAGGAACCTACAGTTGGTGTGCTATTTGATAGCAATTTCCTTAGAATGCCATGTTTCTAGCATTTGTAAAACTGCAGACCAGATGGTGGATCAGCACCTAGAAATGACCTCTACAGCCCTGTTCAGGCGCACTGCTGGTGCATTAATATTTTTAAGGAGCTGACAATAGACTCCGCCATAGACCAAATCAATGCTGGTCTAAAGTCTAAAATGAATGGTGCAAATATTTAAAAAATGCAAAAGATATTTTGAAAATGCACCTCTGGGTTGGTCCACAGTGCGCGTTGACTTTGCTTATTACACACAGGGATGCACTTCACACAAACATGCCAAATATTAAAAACAAAAGGATTACAATGTAAAATAATATTATTGTGTAAGGTACATAAATATAAAAATATCTTGCCCTTAAAGGGAATGCGAGATGACACTCTGATTGGTTTATTGAACGTTACACCAATTACTTATTAAGAGAATAGGGACAGCCCATTCCAAAAATGCGCCCTTGCACATGGACCGTTTTTCCATCATTAAAATACCAAAAGTGGATCTGGACATGCCCTGGCCACACCTGTGCTGTGCGCTTTAGACTTTGTTTTAGATGGTTAAAATAGGGCCCCTTATCTCAGACGACCACCAGGACAAGACCACAGGAAACTGACTTTGCTGCAGCCTGGAATTGAACTGCTGGTTTCGTCTGGTCAGAGAAGAACTGGCCCCCGAATGAGCCTGGTTTCTCCCAAGGTTTTTTTTTCCATTCTGTCACTGATGGAGATTCGGTTCCTTGCCGCTGTCACCTCTGGCTGGGGACACTTAATTTACAATATCGTTGACTTGATTGCAAATAAATGCACAGATACTATTTAAACTGAACAGAGATGACATCACCGAATTCAATGATGAACTGCCTCAACGGTCATTTTGCATTATTGACAGACTTTTTTCCTAATTAATGATGTTCAGTTGCTTTGACTCAATCCTCTTTGTTTAAAGCGATATATAAATAAAGGTGACTTGACTTGAATCTAATAACTGCATCTCATTTTTACAATATAATATATAATTTGTTCTCATTTGTTGTTGATTTTTCTGTTTTTCTGTACATTAGTCAAACAGTGATATCTACTGATCACTCCAATAATTAATTTCCAGTACAACATTTTATCTCAGGTTCATTTTTCCCATTTACTGGGTTCTCACAGACAGAAAGTCCTTATAGATGGTAAACTCCCAAAGTGAAGAATAGTACATAATATCAAATACCAAAAGAGAAAAATCTGTGATGGTATTATCACAACTTTCCTAAAGAGGAGAAAATGTCATGAGAATGATTTCAGCAGTCAGAAGAGAGAAAGATGTCACATTTTCTCTCACTCCCTCAGAAGCTGTATTACAAACTTTGACAGATTTAGGATGTTTATAGCAAAGGAAACCCGTCATCACAGTATGTGAATGTTTCTCTTCTCGACGGTTCATCTGCTCGACACTTCAGATCCATTTTTTGTCTTATTTAATTTTTTAAGAGTACATTTCCTAAGCCTTGTTAGCCTGCTGTTATAAACATAGTTTACAGTTAAAATATGAGAAAATTATATCGTGCAAGTGCATCGAAACATAACATTTTCTTAGTTTATTAAGACAAAACATTTTTTAAAGGGACAGTTCACCCAAAAAAATAAAATAAAAATGATTTCTTTAATTACTCATCCTCGTGCCAGTCCAAACCTGTAAGACCTTGCTTCGTTTATCTTTCGATCACGATTTAAGATATTTTTGATGAAATCCAAGAGCTTTCTGACCCTCCATAGACAGCAAGGGTCCTACCAAAGTAAGACACAGAAATGTAGTAAAGATGTAACCTTATGTTTAATTCATTATTTTATTTTACATTTTGTCAATTCATAGGTTATATATATAAAAAAAGGAAAAGGAAGAATAAGACATTTTGGTGAATTTGTTTAGTAAGATTTTGGTGTATTTTCAAATGTCTTATGCAAAGTTTTATACATGTTTTGTTAGAAAGATATTTGGTGCACCGGCTCCTTTAAGGCAGGGGCGCGCTTGAAAAAAAAAAAAAAAACAAGCGAGTGGAGCGACAGTGTTGTGTGTTCGGCTGTTCATGCTGTTATGCCGATGCTTCTGATTAAAAGAAGAAACGTGAATTATTACCGTTGTAACCCGTGTTTTATTTATGGATCTACGTTGAAGAGACTGGAGTAGGTGCAGACAAAAATAAAGGGTTACAGACTGGTGGCAGCGGTGTTCAAATTCAAGAGTTTCTGGAAGTTTCTCGGCTGAAGCATTCGATTACGAAGGCGCATTTTTTTTTTTATGCACCGTGAAGGGTACTGGTGAGTGCACAGTTGCCAGTCGTTAGATTAATTAAAGTGGATGCCATTACTACTCGCTTCATTACAAGATCAACAGCAGCTGTGCAGTGAAAATGTCTACCGATTCTCGCGTGCTCCCCGCATGTGCTGCGTCCTCTAATGAGACGGATAGTGATGAAAGTGCACCTACAGCGGAGGGCAGAGAGCACGCAACTTCTGCAAATCGCACTACAAGATTGTTGCACTTTAAAGTCGATCTACCACCGTGTTTTCATGGAGACGGTAGGGACAAAGACAGTTTTTCTTTATGGAAAGCCCGTTTAGAGCTTGCAGTTAAGGCCTGTGCGGATGCACAATCGCAAGATTTGGCCGCCATTTTGCCTACAAGGTTGAGTGGAGATGCTTTAGCTTATTGGCTCTCCCTGTCTCCTGACATACAACAGAACTATGAACTGTGTGTTGCTGCATTAAATGATGTTTTTGGGAGGAAACAATTTTTGCTACATTTTCAAACTTTTGTGAATGCCAGACCACGTATGCCCAAAGAACCTTTGGAAGTATTTGCAGCTGAAATCACAAGACTAGTTTTGGAAGCATTTCCAAATTATGGTGAGTCCGCCATTGCCATGGAAAGATTTAGACGGTTTGTAGCTGGTCTTGATCCCGTCCTTCAAGCAAAATGTCATGAACATGGTGCTACTAGCCTAGAGAAAGCTTTAGCTATTGCTTGCAAGTGGGAACGGGCACAAGAAGTTCTCAGACTTGCACCTCTGCCCCCTCTGAGTCAAAAGACCAGCCTGTCACCAAACTCATCTACTACCTTACCCAGTGAATCGCTTTCAGCTATGGTGTCCACAAAGACCACAGCATCTGGGGACATTTCTTCTGAAATCATGACTGCGGTGAAGCAATTGACGGCTGATGTTAAGGCTCTCAGGATGGAAGTGAGTCAAATGAAGAGGCAACACGCTTTCACCAGTCAGAGAGATTACTCATCTGAACGTGGAAGAGACAAGCAACGTTACTCTCCACTTTCATCTCCTAGGAGATATCCATTGTCGCCGGCGTCTTCTCCACATCGTCAAAATGAGCCTTACTCATTCAGCCACCGAGACCGTGACAGACGTCGGGGCTATGGAGAGCATCACGTGAGTCCATCTTCTCCTTACCGAGATCGTCATGTGAGCCCATCTCCACATCATCAAGATCGTCACATCAGTGCTTCTCCACATTACAGAGATCGTCATGTGAGCCAATCTCCACATCATCAAGATCGTCACATCAGTGCTTCTTCATATTACCGAGATCGTCACGTCAGCCCACCTCAACCTCATCGAGATTATCGCACCAGCATGTCTCCACATTTTGCTGCTCAACATGCCAGCCTTACTCCTATTCGTCGTAACCAGCCTGTCAGCTCGCCCCCACCTCACCGTGATCGTTGTGGCAGTCCAACCTCTGATCATCGAGATCATCGCTTACATCACGAATCCCATCATCAGGATCATCATATGACAGAATGGCCCTCCAACAAGTTCTCTGGCGAGAGATATGGCCCACGATCTTCTACTGACCATCTACCCTCGTCTGGTGATCATCATGTCAGTTTTGTTGGAGAGGATGTTGATCTTCAGGGAAACGGCTGGTAGCAGGTACTAGGGGCCGGGTATCTGCTGAGACTATGGTTGGGCCCAAACAAACTGAACGGGAAAATCCTGTCATTCCAACGCCTTATGTTTTTGCAATCATTGAGAACATTGCCATGCAAGCATTTGTAGACACAGGTTCAGAAATATCTTTAATCAGTGAAACACTGAGAATGTCAATTCCCTCTTTAACAAAAAAACCTATTCAGAAATCCTTTCTTTTGGCAAAATCAGTAACTGGTGACTATCTTGACACTTTGGGTATGTTGCCCATTACTATTAGGCTGGGTGAGGAAGTGTTCTCACATGATGTTCAGGTGGTTAGAAATGCTACACAACCAGTTATCCTTGGGTGGGATTTTCTTAGCAAACATCATGCTGCAATTGACCTCAGAGAAAATCATTTAAAATTGTGGAACTGGACTGTTCCTCTTTTGTGTTCGCAGGAAATAGTCCCTCTAAGGAGTAGTGCAGTGACTTTAGAGCCCATTCTGATCCCTGCTAGGTCACAGATGAACGTTTTGGTAAAAATTCAGTCCAACATTGGGGAAAAAGAGTACGCATGTAATTATGTTGGACTCTTAGATCCTGAAATTCAGTCAGTACCAGGTCTTTTTGTGGCACGTACAGTAACCTCTGTGAAAGCAGGCGTGACTTGTGTGCGAGCTATGAATCCGACAAACGAGGATTGCCATGTTTCCTGTGGCATAAGGCTAGGTGCGTTTCATTCCTTAGTCATGCAACCAGGGGAAGAATATACAATGCTGGAACCCAAAGTAGCTCAGATACAGACTCAAATTGAGCCCTGTCCAAAACCCAATGTAGACTTCAGTCAGTCTGCATTGGACAGTGCAGAACGGACTCAGCTAGAGACTCTGATTTACAAATATTCAGATGTTTTCAGTGCAAATGAGTGTGACTATGGTCGTACTGATTTGGTCAAGCACACCATCCGTACTGGGGATGCACAGCCCATTAGGCAGAGGGCTTACAGAACATCACCACATGTTTGAGCTGAGATAGACAGGCAAGTTCAGCAGCTCCTTTCCAATGATGTAATTGAGGAAAGTTGTAGTCCCTGGGCTTCTCCTGTTGTCTTAGTGAAGAAGAAAGATTGCAGTTATAGATTCTGCATTGATTTCAGAAAGCTTAATGCAGTCGCTGTAAAAGACTCTTACCCCTTACCTCGTGCCTCAGATGCTTTAGACAGCTTGGCAGGTGCACGCTGGTTTAGCACAATGGATCTGTCCAGTGGTTACTGGCAAGTTGAGCTAGACCCCAAGGATAGGGAGAAAACCGCTTTCAATACAGGCAGTGCTTTATATCATTTCAAGGTAATGCCGATGGGTCTTACGAATGCCCCTCCAACTTTTCAACGATTGATGGAGCTGGTGCTTCGTGGACTTCATTGGAAGGTTTGTCTTGTTTACCTTGATGATGTACTGGTGTTCAGTCAAACTTTCAGTGAACATCTTAACAGTCTTGAGGAGGTTTTTAGTCGTTTCCGTTCAGCAGGTCTGAAATTGAAGGTTAACAAATGTCATTTTGCACGCAGTGAAGTTTCCTACTTAGGTCATGTTGTATCCAGCCAGGGTCTGCTGCCAGATGAAAAGAATCTGAACAAGGTCCGGTCATGGCCTACCCCCAGGACGGTCACAGAGGTGAGTGTGTTTGTTGGTCTATGCTCCTATTATAGGAGATTTGTCAGGAGTTTCGCTGTAGTGGCCACACCCCTTCATGCACTGACCCAGAAAGGTGCTGTCTTCAATTGGTCAAGTGATTGTGAGGAGGCTTTTAGGTCAATGAAGCAGGCCCTTACTAGTCCTCCCATTGTAGCTCACCCTATATTCACACAACCTTTTCTACTATACACTGATGCTTCTCATGATTGTGTAGGTTCAGTGCATGCTCAGATGCAGGATGGGAAGGAACGCGTAATTGCTTACGCCAGTCATGCTCTCACTCCATCAGAAAAGAGATGGTCAACTTATGACCGTGAACTGTGGGCTGTGGTGTGGTCTGTTCGACATTTTAGACATTTCTTGTCTGGGGTGCCATTCAAGATTATTACAGATCACAAACCATTGTTAAATCTAAAAAAGGCAGCAGTTGATAATGATCCGACTGGTAGAAGAGCACGCTGGATACTTGAAATGGATGTGTATGACTTTACCATTAAATACAGGGAAGGGAAGCATCATAGTAATGCTGATTCCTTGTCGCGGTGTCGAAATCAGTGCAGTGTGTAATTCCCAGCCATACCACTGCTGAAAAGGTCTCCTTTTCATCTGAAGTGCCACTGGGTTGTAGGGATGTCCCGGTACTAGTACCGGTACCGAACGGTTCCTGGACAAATTCCAAATGGAAGTGATCATCCCTATCCCCTTGAAGTGAGGACTTTGGAGTGAGTAGGGCATGTGCGTGCCATTAAGTAGTCGTTAGGAAAGCACTTTGCTAAAGGAGCGACAAAATTTCCTCATTATCTTCAGCTGAGATGTTCCCGTGACAGCGCAGCATGTGTCCGTCAGCAGATGTCGCTGTTTTACTTTTATAAATGTCTATTTTTTTATTTTATTTTTATTGTTGTTAGCATAACCGTTGCAAATAAACATACATTTAATATTTAAATACGTTTTAAAAATATGCTACACTGTAAAACCCGACCAGTAAACTTAACTCAAACCGTTGGAGTAAACAGATTGCCTTGATTTAAACCCTGTAAGTTTTAAAACTTTGCATTTAAGTAATTAAGTGATTAACTAAGTGCTGATTGAGAATTAGTGATGAACAGCTGCTGTTAACAAACAGAATCACTGAAGAAAAGAGAAACACAAGAACTACTACAACTGACTTCAGACACAGACTTAGATGAAATCAACTGAAATAAAATACATGAAATCTCTCAAGATCTGATTAAACAACCCCACAAACAGCATCACCAGCTCCACTTATTCAGAGGTGGGAAGTCCAGGTGCCAAAGACTAAAAGTCCTGCCATATTTTTGTTCCACCCATGAACTCAGCAGCCGATTTCACCAGAGGAGGAACCAAGTCATTCCTTCCAAGTCCCAAACGAGTCTTGAGTCAAATCCCAAGTCCTCAAAGAGTTAAAGCTAAAGAGATAATTAAGTGACTAATTAAATGAAGATGCATTAGTGATGAACACCTGCTGTTTACAATCAACATCACTGAAGAAAAGAGAAACACAAGAACTACAACTGACTTTAAGCACAGCCTTGGATGAAATCAATTTAAAAAAAAAAAAAAAAAAAAAACTTTGCCACCATAATTGTGGTGAGTATTTGCTTCAGTTGATATCTTGAGCCTTTAAGCGGTTTTCACAAATTTGCTTCTATACAATTGCATTATTGTTTTGCAGCAAACATTTGTGCAATGCTGATACAACTCTTGATCTAGCAGGTGACTTATGCTTTTGATGATCGTATGATCTTGATTAAATTTCTTGATTAAATGAGAAGAGTTCGTGGTTTAGTTGTTAGAGAGAACTGCTGTGAATTCGCTGCTCTGTCTGTGCACTTTGGATGGGTTAAATACAGAATATGATTTCCGAGTACGGGTCACCACACTTAACTGTATGTCACTTTCACAAAAAAGAGAGAAATCGCATTATGCAAATGCCACCATATAATGCTTTATAACACTTTAATATTAAGAAAAAAAAAATGGATTTAGGCATTTAGCCATGAACATTTATCATGTGATCCTCAACAGTGGTGAAAATTATTATTCATACTGCGGTGCATTATGGGAGTAATTCATGTATTGCAACATGAAGCATTTTGTTGATTGTAACCATTGTAGAGATTCATATGCTGGTTCTTGATATCTGTGTGTGTCTAAAAAGCACTGGAGTTCAAACTTTTATATGTGTTACAAATAAAAAAAATATCCATATCCTGTAAATATTAGAGCAATGCTTTTTTTGTGTGCATGCTGTAGTTTCACTGGAATTATTCAAAACCTAGACATGTGATAAGAAAGAAGACAAAAATATTTGAGATATAGTTAAACCAGCTCATTGTAACTGTATGTTTTTCATATGTCACAGTTCTGTCTTCTCCACAACAACCCATGCAGAGCTACAGAGAAAGATCTAGTACAACAAGTCAAGGGTCAAGAGCACAATTAAACCAAACACTGATCTCCATGATGGTGGCATCTTTTTAACCAATAAAACATCCACATCTGATCCTCTGTAATTCTCAATAACAGCAGGTGTTCATCACTAATGCACAATCAACTTTAACTCTTTGAGGACTTGGGATTTAACTTGAGAGTCGTTTGTGACTTGGAAGGAATGACTTGGTTCCTCTGGTGAAATCAGCTGCTGGACTTTTACTCTTTGGCCCCTGGACTTCCCACCTCTGTACAAAACTGGTCTCTTAAGGTAAAAATCACAAGGGTACAGCACCAGTGACAAGCTATTGTACCCCTAAAGGTACAATTATGTACTTTATTTTCTGAGAATGTACCCTCAAGGTTACAGCTTTTGTACCCTTGGCATAGGGTACATAAAACATCACCATCTGATCCTCTGTAATTCTCAATAACAGCAGATGTTAATCATTAATGCACAATCATCATTTAATTAGTCACTTAATTATCTCATTAACTTTAACTCTTTGAGGACTTGGGATTTGACTCAAGACTCGTTTGTGACTTGGAAGGAATGACTTGGTTCCTCCTCTGGTGAAATCGGCTGATGAGTTCATGGGTGGAACAAAAATATGGCAGGACTTTTACTCTTTGGCCCCTGGACTTCCCACCTCTGCACTTATTAATAACCAGACTGACTTTATTTCTGTCAGACGTCTACAGAAGATCTTATTGAGAATGAACTAAGGTTTAGATGTTGATTTATTGTTTCATTTGAAGTAACCATGTTAGAGATTAGTGTTTGCTTTAGTTGGGCTCTTGACCTGTGTCTTCTGTCTTTGTCGTTTCTCTGGCTGTTATAACCGAGTGTTTCTAAAACATGTTTGTTTTATCTCAAAAGCCCAGAGAAAATATTAACAGATATTGGTTGTTATGCAGCTTTTTGGTGAAGACAACTGTCAATTATGGAGCTGTTTAGAGTCCAAAAACTGACAAAGTATGATTAGTTTACTACATTATAATGGAATATGTTTAAAAAGCCCGTGGTTTCATCGAAATCAGTTTACAAAAAATTACTGAACACTTTATGCACATTCATCTTTTTTCTATGGCAGTAATTAGTCACACACAGACATCAATAATCAGAATATGAACCTCAACAATGGTGACACACACAAAAAAAAAAAAAAATAGCAATGCATGCTGGGTATAATTACAGTACAAAACTAATATGCTCTCAGCATGCTCTGCTGCATTTTATTTTTATTATGGTCACCATTGTTGAGGTTCATATGCTGATTGTTGATGTCTGTGTGTGACTGCTTGACACTGTAGAAGTCCAAACTGTTTAGAAAGTCTTTTATATTAAATAATTATCACAGAATTACATAGAATCACTTTTACTGTATTATCTAACTAGTTAAACACACATTTAAACAGAAGTTACACTCAGATCATTTTAATAATTTCTAACTTCAATAATTGATGATTTTCATCAATGGGGTAAGTAAAAAATGCTAATGGCATTTCTTCTGGGCTTTTGAGATACAACAAACATGTTTCAGAAACATGTGGTTATAACAGCCAGAGAATACATAAAGCCAGAAGACAAGGGTCAAGAGCTCAACTAAAGCAAACACTGATCTCTAACATGGTTACTTCAAATGAAACAATAAATCAACATCTAAACCTTAGTTCATTCTCAATAAGATCTTCTGTAGACGTCTGACAGAAATAAAGTCAGTCTGGTTATTAATAAGTGGAGCTGGTGATGCTGTTTGTGGGTTGTTTAATCAGATCTTGAGAGATTTCATGTATTTTATTTCAGTTGATTTCATCTAAGTCTGTGTCTGAAGTCAGTTGTAGTAGTTCTTGTGTTTCTCTTTTCTTCAGTGATTCTGTTTGTTAACAGCAGCTGTTCATCACTAATTCTCAATCAGCACTTAGTTAATCACTTAATTACTTAAATGCAAAGTTTTAAAACTTACAGGGTTTAAATTAGGGCTGCACGATTAATCGCATGCGATTGTCATGCGTGTCTTTGTCAGTAAAGCCGGTTCTGTGATTAGCAGTAAATGTCCACCACCTGGTTTCAAATGGAGCGGCACTTCCCAGCTAGAATTTTCTTTGTTCTAAAATGTTCTAAGAACATTCCCATGGATTGTTCTAACAATGTTTTTAGCGGGTAGTTTTATTTTTGTTCCCAGAACGTTCTCTCAAAAGATAGGATAACGTTCTCTAAAAACATTCTACAAATGTTTATCAATAACATTATTAGAACATTATTCCATAACATTCTAATTAAGATTTAAGTGGATGTTTAGATGTGGATGTGTCTGTTTAAAAGTAATAGCTTGGTTTGATGTCACCATAATGCTGGTAAGTGTTGGCTTTAGTTGTGCAATTTGACACTTGACTTGACAGTGTTGTTTTTTAGCTGCTGTCATCTTTATTGTGGCTAAAACAGCAAACGAATATGTGGTTCAATGGTGCTGTTTGCTTGCTGATGATTGATGTGTCTGATTACTTGTTTTCACCCAAGCTACTGTGTGGTGTTAGTTAAGTATTATTTATTAAAGGGACTCAATGGTCAACAACCTGACACCCAGTTGAATTTAAAGCAGATAATTTAAAAAATTTAAAAAAAAAAATTGTCACACAAACATCAAGATTCAGTGTATGAATCTCAGCAATGGTGACATGCTTTATGCTGCAATGTATTCTGGGTACATCATGCAAAACTCATCCATAGCACCCAGAATGCATTGCGGCATGAAGCATGTCACCATTGTTGAGATTCTTACACTAATTATTAAGGTCTCTGTATGTCTAAGCATCCTATGGTTTGAAGTGATTCTAAAACAATGTAGTTTAAAAAGATCAGATATAAATAAAATAACATAAATTGTCAGGACCCTGTGTATTGCAACACATCTGCTATAGTCACTAATATTAAATTAATAGCGTAGAACAGACTCCTGGTAAAATCAGTTGATCAGATTGTTACATTAAGACATCTCTAATATCAGCCAGTAACCAACATTATCGAATGACATCTTTTTCTCAATGTTTTTACTGTAACAGGTATAATTACAGCAGCTAAATGAACGCTAACACTGAAAAGAGTCATACTTCCTAAGTACTGATCAGCATAATGGTGACATCAAACTAAACTATAATTTTCAATAAACCATCAACATCTCTGTTAATCTCAATAATAACTTGTTTACATTTATGACAGAAATAAATCTTGTTTATAATAAGTGAAGATTGTCATGTTTTTGGAGTATTTACGCTAGAGTTTGACACCAAACAGGGGTTGGGTTTTCACTTTCAACCAACATCTGACTTCTGAGCAATGTCAGTCCACATCTAGTGTGATGGGAAGCCGTAATTCACTGACAAGCTGTGCAATATCACGTTCATAATCGCAGATTAATCGCATGCGATTATGAACGCGATATCGCGTAGCTTGTCAACGATCTACGGCTCTGTATATTAGGTGCGGCTCCATTTGAAAGCAGCTGATGGACATTTACCGCTAATCACAGAACCATCTTTACTGATGAGACACGCATGACAATCGCATGCGATTAATCGTGCAGCCCTAGTTTAAATCAAGGCAATCTGTTTACTCCAACGGTTTGAGTTAAGTTTACTGGTCGGGTTTTACAGTGTAGCATATTTTTAAAACGTATTTAAATATTAAATGTATGTTTATTTGCAACGGTTATGCTAACAACAATAAAAATAAAATAAAAAAATAAACATTTATAAAAGTAAAACAGCGACATCTGCTGACGGTCACATGCTGCGCTGTCACGGGAACATCTCAGCTGAAGATAATGAGGAAATTTTGTCGCTCCTTTAGCAAAGTGCTTTCCTAACGACTACTTAATGGCACGCACATGCCCCACTCACTCCAAAGTCCTCACTTCAAGGGGATAGGGATGATCACTTCCATTTGGAATTTGTCCAGGAACCGTTCGGTACCGGTACTAGTACCGGGACATCCCTACTGGGTTGTGGGGTTCTTCCTGACGTGGGTCCGACACTGTCAGTTGATTTGACTGAATTACAAGCTCAGCAAAAGGCTGACTTTTGTCTTAGTACTGTCATGGACTGGAAAGAGAATGGTAATCAAAGGCCCCCACTAGGCAGACTGAAACATTCCCCTGCCACACTGAGGAAACTTTGGCATGAATTTTTCAAATTATCAGTCCAAGAGGGTATACTGTGTCGTAGAGTGAAATCATCTCCTCATAGCCCTTATGTTTACCAAGTAGTCTTGCCTGAGGTACTCATTCTAACAGCTCTTAAGTGTTTTCATGGGGAGAAATTTAGTGGTCATTTGAGTGCTGAGATTACTTTGTTGAGAGCTAGGAAAATGTGCTATTGGCCTTACATGTACCGTGATATTCAAAAATTCTGTGCTGAATGTGTATCCTGTCAGTCCTGTGCTTCCACCACTCCTCATGAAAGGGCCCCGTTACAGTCAATTCATGCAGAACGACCATTTCAAAGAATTGGCGCTGACATCACTGAGCTACCTGTTACTTCTCTCGGGAATAGGTATGTTTTAGTTGTGATGGATTATTTTACCCGTTTTGTCAATTTGTACCCTCTGAAGGATCAGCGTGCAACAACTGTAGCACAGTGCATTTTTGAGGATTACATTAAGCAGCACGGGGTCCCTGAGATAATCCATACAGACCAAGGTAGACAGTTTGAGTCAGATTTGATTAAACATTTGTGCAGACAATTAGGCATTGAGAAAACCCGCACCTCACCCTACCACGCCCAATGTGATGGTATGGTCGAAAGACTGAATCGAACCTTGAAAGACCAACTCGCCAAGTACATTTGTGAAAGTGGGGGTGAATGGGATAAATATCTGCCTCAAGTGGAACTGGCATATAACTCCAGTATTCATTCTAGCATGGGGTTCTCTCCTTTTTTTCTTGCACATGGCAGAGAACCACGGCTACCTGCAGATATCATTCTGAACTATAGTCCAGCTGTCACTTCCTATACACCAGGCACCCCTGCAGGCTATGCTCATGATGTGACCATGTGTTTGTCTTATGCTTTCAAAGATGCTGCTGTGCGGTCCACTGCAGCTAAACTTAACCAGAAATGGCAGTATGACAAAAAGAAATTTTTCCATCCGCATAAGCCAGGTGACATTGTATTTTTGGATGACCCAGCTCAAAAGCAGAATAAACTGGCTCCTAAATGGAAAGGGCCATACAAAATTCTGAGGCGAATGGACAAAGATAACTGCCCTGGGGTAACTTATGAAATTACTGATCCAAGAAATCCACAGTCGAGAAGGTGGGTGGTTCATCACAATCGCCTAAAACCTTACAGGGGTCCTTGGGAGTTGCCTGCAACTCCTAGTTCAGGCTGTGATCCTCCTGTGTTTGGTAGTGCTGAGGCCCTTTCTTTAGTTCCCCTCACTGCATTGTCAGGTGCTTTACCCTTTCGACCCTCAACACCGCTGTATGTGCCCAACCAAACTATACAACACACTACTACCAATGCAAAGACTGAACGTTCAAATCCAACTGCTTTGTTGACTGAACCGGAAAGTGTGCCAAGTCCCAGTGTCCCGGCCTCTATGGCCCCGGAGAGGGCTATATTGCCTTCTGAAGACACACCTCAATTATCCCGTAGTGGCCGTGCGGTTAAAAAACCTGAAAAGTTTAAAGATTTTGTTTGTTAAGGAGTTATGCACTTATTGGTTGTCTGTGCATTGTATTTTTCACTGTATTTTCACTGTAATGGATAATCTATATAGGAGAAACGAGGACATTTCCTTGTTAAGATAGGAAGACTGTAACCTTATGTTTAATTCATTATTTTATTTTACATTTTGTCAATTCATAGGTTATATATATAAAAAAAGGAAAAAGAAGAATAAGAAATTTTGGTGAATTTGTTTAGTAAGATTTTGGTGTATTTTCAAATGTCTTATGCAAAGTTTTATACATGTTTTGTTAGAAAGATATTTGGTGCGCCGGCTCCTTTAAGGCAGGGGCGCGCTTGAAAAAAAAAAAAACAAGCGAGTGGAGCGACAGTGTTGTGTGTTCGGCTGTTCATGCTGTTATGCCGATGCTTCTGATTAAAAGAAGAAACGTGAATTATCACCGTTGTAACCCGTGTTTTATTTATGGATCTACGTTGAAGAGACTGGAGTAGGTGCAGACAAAAATAAAGGGTTACAAAGACATCGAAGCTGATGTAAAAGCAAAGTGATGTAAGATTGCGATATATAGTAATCATTTATTCATTTCTTTTTCTTCCTCTTTTAAAAGTTGAACTGAATATTTTTATAGTTTTAAAATGTATAAAATACAATTCAAACTAGTAAAATGTGATGTGATGTGATTCTCATTTGAGGTTAAAGTGTTTTCTGTGTTACTGAATGGAGAAGTACACAGCAAAATCCCCAGTGTTAATTTAACACTCTGAGTGTGGATTATATAAACACTGAAGCAGTGTTAAAAGTAACACTGAAGCAGAGTTGAAGTTAATGATATAATTAAGAAGTTAATTGAGTTATGATTAAGCATTATTGAAGACACCTGATGTTAACAAGCAGAATCACCAAACGAGAAACTCACAATTTGTGTGTCACCATTATAGTGGTCAGTGTTTGCTTTAGTTGGTACTTTGACCCTTCAGTTATTAACTTTAGATTTTGTGTGGCTGTGCTAACTGAGTTATACCATACAGACAGACCACAGCAAAGGCAATCTTATGATATTGATTGTGGTTTGGACTAATTGTCATGGATTGACCTGAATGCATGAGTTCAGGTTTCTTTACTGTGTACATAAATAAGATGGATAAAAAAGTGATCCAGCATTTTTGCCATAATATGACATGTTTTCAAAACTTAGTTCTACATAAATAAAGAGTTCTTTAGTTTAGACACACAGACATCAAGAATCAGCGTGAGCATCACAACAACGGTGACCATCATAAAAGCATGTTGTAGCCAATAAAAACTCATCCATGGCTCCCATCATGCATTGCGGCATGAATAAATTATGAGCTGATCTGTCTTTTTAACTTTTTATTCTAACTATATTTTATTTTTGCTGTTTTTATGTGAATTTTTAGTATCTAGTTTTGTGATGTTCAGAGTTGGTCTGTTTATCTGGATATGCTGTTTGTCACCGTTGTTGAGATTCATATGCTGATTCTTGTTATTTGTGTGTGCCTAAAATTAAAACTCTTTAATAAAAAAAAAAAATCTCAATCACAGAATCACAAGAGATGCCTACAAAATGTATAGAAAATACAGACTCTTTCGTTGTGTAATCAAAGTTGTTACAATCAATAATGACCCATATGAAGAGAGAGTTCAGTGATTAAGGTCAAGCAATAATTACATTAAAACATAATCATCAACACCCAGTGATTTTTTTCTCTTGGCTTGACACACAAACTTTTAATTTAAAAAGTCACAAGCCAAGATCCCAACTAAAGCAAACACTGACCACTATAATGGTGACACACAAATTGTGATTTTCTCGTTTGGTGATTCTGCTTGTTAACATCAGGTGTCTTCAATAATGCTCAATCATAACTCAATTAACTTCTTAATTATCTCATTAACTTCAACTCTGCTGCAGTGTTACTTTTAACACTGCTTCAGTGTTTATATAATCCACACTCAGAGTGTTAAATTAACACTGGGGATTTTGCTGTGTAGGAGGAGAGAAACCACATACGAGTCTATCAATTCCCCAATGACTGGTAATTGCAAAGTTACATGTAGCTAGTACGTATAAAGTGGGCTATCAATGCAAGTAAAAGCCTCGTACCTAAACATCTGTATTGAGACCATATTTTTGGACACTTCTTGAGTAACCACTTCTTCTTTCTTTTGTGCTGAAGTCTGGAGTTTTTGTAGCTCGTTTTTGACAGCTACAATTGTTTGAGAGTCAGTTGCATGGATGTTTGTCCATAATGAAGTTCATTGGTTTTTTCATCTGCGTACCTTTTGTTTATTCAGGTGAGATTCATTTCATACCATCAATTAAAGGTTAAAACTTCTAGCCATAGAAGCTAACATGGAATTAAAATGGAAATAAAGATTTATCTGTCAGCAAAGTCTTGAGCTACTTCTGTGTTGAACACTGTGTTGCTTTAGTTATATCACTATATTGAATGAGATTTTTTATATGTTTAGTTTTAATTTATAGTTTTGTTTATTTTTAGTGATTTCATTGTGATTTGGTAATTTTAATAGCTGTAATATATAAGTAACAGACAATATTATAGTTTTAGTTATTTATAATCGCTGGTTGAACATAGGAAATCATTTTTTGTAAGTTTTCTGAAAAATAAATAAAAAATTTAAGTCTAGTTTTAGTTTATTTTATATTTTTATCTAGTTATATATGAACGACTAAAGTTATGAACATTGTCATTCACATTTTTCTTTAAAATATAGATCTGAACTTACATGATTGTGCATTTAATTCAGGAATGCTCAAATTGCTGTAAAATTAAAGCCATATGTATAACCAAGTTATATTCCAAATTTGAAGTGGATCCCACAAAAATTTAACCATTTCCACATGGTGAATTTTGAGTTTAAGGCTTTCCAGTGATGCCTAATTCATGATGGAACTGCAAAAGTATTGATTTGAAATTAAAATAAATAAATAAAAATAATCTGTATGACAAGCATTAATTTTAATGTGTAGTTTTAGTATGTTTGAGAGCTTTATGTCTTTGTTTGTTCAGAACTTCACACCTACATAACTTCATACACTGGAATAAATGGACATACAATCCCAGAGTTTTTTGCAGTAACTACTCTGGATGGACGACAGATTGATTATTATGACAGTGAAATAAAGAAGCTGATTCCCAGACAGGACTGGATGAAGGAGTTTATGTCTGGAGACAGATTTAAAGAATACACTGAGATCAGAGAACGAGTACAGCAGATTTACAAAAACAATATTCATCGTCTAATGGAGCGATTCAATCAGTCACATGGTGAGTTAAAATATGTTATACTACAGTTTCAAATGTCAAAGATATACATTGAAAAGGAGCAGTTCTTATGGCTTTTCTCTTCAGGTGTTCACACATATCAGAGGATGTATGGATGTGAATGGGATGATGAGACTGGAGCTTCACAAGGTTATGATGGAGATGATTATGTCGCACTAGATGTGAAGGCGCTCAGATACATCACAGCTGTACTGCAGGGAGTAATAACAATGAACAAGTGGAACAATGACAGAGCACAGCTTGAAATACTGAATCAGTACTACAAAAATGAGTGTGTTTACTGGATAAAACATTTCTTGATGTTAAGAAAAGTGGATTTGGAAAGAAAAGGTAGCTTTTCTTTCAAAAATGTACTTTTTTTAAAAAGTTGACAAATGTTTTATGATAACTAATGAGTTTGTGTTTCTATTTTTTCATAAATTGTGTCATTTAAACAAAATGTAGATGCATTTATTTAACTGATCTTATCTGAAGAAGCAATAACTATTAAGAATATTTATCTATTTCTTTTTTTTAGCACCTGAAGTGTCTCTGTTACAGAAGGAACCCTCTTCTCCAGTGGTTCTGTGTCATGTCACAGGTTTTTACCCATCAGGACTAACTATCACCTGGTTAAAAAATGGACAGGATCATGATGAGGATGTGGATCTTGGAGCGCTACTACCAAATGAAGATGGTACCTTTCAGAGGACATCTGAACTCATTATTGAACCAGAAGAGTGGGAGAAGAACCAGTTTGTTTGTTTGGTAGAGCACATGGGGAGGACCTTCCGGAGGATTCTGACTGAGGATGAGATCAAGAGTAACACCAGTAAGTTTTAATAGTTGTTTTTACACATTTGTAAATGCTTTTTATTCATATTTTATCTAAGTAGCTGACATTAGATTTTTGAGGTACATTTTTTCAACTAAAACTGAAATGACTAAATTGTTTGATGTTATAGAGAGATGATTATTAAAACCCTTTTACTCTGCTAGACACTGAAAATGCATTGAAGCTCTTCATTTTGGGTTTTCAAAGTGCATGGATGTTTGTCCATAATGAAGTTCATTGTTTTTTTTTTTAATCTGCTTACCTTTTGTTTATTCAGGTGAGATTAATTTTATAGCATCAATTAAAGATTAAAACTTCTAGCCATAGAAGCTTACATGGAATTAAAATGGAAGCTCGTTGAAGCTCTTAATTTTGGGTTGTCAAAGTGGTAAGCTATAGGCTTGTGTAGTTTTAGTTTGTTAAATTGTTGTTAGCTTCATATCCCAATCACTGAACACATAATTCAGCCACACTTCTGCTATTAGCTTTCATCCAGGCTCAGATGTAAATTCTGTTTAAAATATATTTATTGACTGACCTGATCTCAGTTAGATGTGTTTATTCCTCAGACTCTGTTCACTGTTGTGGTTCTACTGAAGCTGTGATCCGATTGGTCCTCTCTGCTGTGGTGGGCGTGGCTACTGTCATTCTTCTGGTTTATGACATCAGATCCAGAAGAGCTGAACAAGATCAAGCACAAGTTCACACATCAGGTACATGATTGATGATTTAATTTCCTGCATATTGTTTATGTTTTGCATTAATATTTATTAATTTATGCCTTTATTAATTTTTCCAGAAAGTATTGAAGTCTAAAGCAGATGCAGAACTTTAAACTGAAATGTGAAGGTTCTTCAAGTGTGTTTTTGTTCTTCTAGTGTTTTTGTCATAAATACTGATGAATATTTGTGCTTGCGCTCTCTAGTGTCAGATTTTAAAAATTCCAATATTTCTCTCAGATACAGATCTTTCTTTACTGTTGCTGTCAATGTTTCGTCTGTATTTGCCTTTATCAATAAAGTTTTATCACTCTGAGGTTCAAGAGTCTCTACATGATTTTTATTATTATTATTTTGAAGTTAAAGGACCTCAAGGGTGGGAACCGAACTCCGTCACCGTGAGAGCTTTGTAATTAAGTTTAATTGTATGTCGACACACTAACCAGAACAGTCTCTCCATGTTTCATTACATTTATTATGCACCCCCGGGAGGAAATCTAACTTTGTGTATTTTAACTATTTCAGCAGTGTTATCCATATTAAACTTTACATTCTTAAAACGTTATTTAAAATATTAGTTGTAAATTATTACATTATAATTAAGCCAGTTAGTTTTCTATTTGCTTTTCTATCCACAATAATAAACAATTAACTTGCTGTTGTGTGTCCTTTAACCAAAATACTGATCTGTGAAATTTTATAATGTACTGTACTGTACTCAATGTAATAACATAATAACGTCCTCTGACAGGCAACATTAAAGTCTTTGAATATCTGTAGTCTGGTTTGTGTCTGCGTTTCATCTGTGGATCTACAACATCATCTGGTGTCTCTCTCACGGTTCATGAATTCACTGTCTCTTTCTCGGCTTGTTTAGTGTGCAGGTGTGTGTCTGTGGGCGTGGTCTTTGTGTGTCTATTTAACCCTTGTGTTATGTTGCGGGTCAATTTTACCCGTTTAGATTTTCTAGTTCTTGGAAATACTGGTTAACCTATGTTTTTTTTCTTGATATTTTGTGACTTTTTCTCATTTATCATCATGAACATGCATGCAAAGTTTCAACATGCTGGTGTTTTTTGACATATGCAAAAAAAATTACTATTACGTTCGTGATGTTCGCGGGTCAATTTGACCCGCATATTTTAACGCTCTAAGGAAACTGTACTGACCCATAATAATACAATTTCTGGTTATATTTTGTTATTTTATTTTTTTACTACTTTATAAAGCTAAAAAATGAGGATTTCCAAACTTATTTCAGTGCAGAAAAAGAGAAAAATATTTTGTCAACCACATATGGTAAAAATTACCTATTATTTATTTTTTCAAGCTACCTGGAATAATATTAAACCTTTTTTCTTTTCTTGATATTTTATGATTTTTTCTCATTTATCATCATGGACATGCATGCAAAGTTTCAACATGCTGGTGTTTTTTGACATATACAAGCAAAATCACTATTATGTTTGTGATGTTCGCTGGTCAATTTGACTCTCATAGGCAGCTATTCAAAAGAACTGTACAGATACAAAATAAAAACATTTATTTAATATATGTCAGGGCATCAACTCCAGTTATAAATTGTACATCTATCTAAAAGTGCTCTAACCCTAACCAAACACACTTCAAAAAGCTAAATCATGGTGTTCACAATTAATGGCAAATTACAAATGACAAACCTGAGCTACCCAGAGAGATTGTGAACATACATTTAATTGTTCAGTTATGATGTTCTAAGAAAAAAAAAGTTACACAAATATATATACAAATTAAGTCAGCATACTGTTTATTTTTGCAAATTTTGTCAAAACAAAACAGTTTTAAAAAAATGTTTAAAAAACGTTTTCATTAAATCATATCTTCAGATATATTTCTGGGGGAATATTTGACAAATGTTGATAATAAAAGTTTACAGTTTGTACCTGAATCTTTATTGTTTTTCATAGTGTGATTTTTGAGGAATTGTATTGAATCCAATTAGGGTCAATTTGACCCGCTCCATAAGGGGTGTGCACAGAAATCGAACAGTGCACAAGGGTTAAGTGCAGTAACTGGTGTCTCGTGTTGTCAGATCGTTGTGGTTCTTCCTTGTGTTCTGTCCTGTTCTCCTGCTGTGTTGGATCACAGAGGATCATCACTGTTGTCCACCGAGGTCCCTGCGTCACCCACCATCAGAGCTTGTGACTGTCGCCACTCTCCTTCTGTGTTGTGGACTACATTACTATCTGTTTGTCTGACCATTTACATATCTTGTCATTAAACTGCCTTGCAGCTGGCGCTTCCGCCTGGAATGAGTTCACCTCTTGTAACATGGTGAGGATGAGTCAACAAGAGGAAAGCATCGCCAACACCGGTCACGAGATACAAGCTCTTGTGGTGCAGATGTCTGAGCTCACCCAACAGCTCCAACATCTGAGAAGCCCCACTGCGACACCCCCATCCCAGTTCTACCAGTTTCTCCCGAGCTGCCTTATCAACACGAGCCCCGTTTACCCACACAAGATGGATACTCAGGTGATCCCAAGTATTGCAGCATCCAATACTTGCCCGTGCATGTGGGTAGAGCTCCGCCTTCCAAGGAGGACAGAGATAGGGGTAGATCCCAGGGACTTTGCCTCAACTGCGGGGGGGGGGGGGGGGGGGGGGGTGGGCCACTTCATTCACTCATGCCCGGTAAAAGGATCAAGCCTGGTAGTAACTATGAGGCTACTATCTGGTGGGATTTCCGCCAAGAAGACCTCATTGACACACCTCCCGGTAAGGTGGTCAACCCACACACATGACACTGGGGCACTACTGGACTCTAGGGCTGAAGGCAATTTTCTGGATTATAAACTGGCACAACAGCTCCACATCTCCATGTTTCCCTTCACTCACAAGATTTCCGTTAATGCGCTAAATGGAGAGCAACTCCCTTTCATTTCCCATATTACCAGTCCCGTAACCCTCATCACCTCTGGCAACCATTCCGAGAACATTACATTCCTCCTTATGGACTCATAACTGGCACCCATAGTCCTTGGTCACCCCTGGCTCACTCTACACAATCCCAGTATCCAGGGGTGCTGCACAAGATCCCGGGCCCTATGCATAGGCAGTTCCCAATGCCCCCCACCCCCTTGAAAATATATATTCCAGACTTTTCAAGGGCCCTCTCTTCCTTTGGGGCCCTGGTAATCAGTACTGGTTTTACCCCCAGTCCGGCGCCCCTGCCAGTATCGATTGGGTACACAATTCTGTGTCTGTGTCACATTCCCATGTCATAAGTCTTGTCTTGTGTCTGCTTGTTCCTCTGTGCCTGTTTCTGTGTTCCAGGAAAAGGCAGTGAATTTGTCTACCGCACCCGAGGAGTACCAGGACCTGAGGGAAGAAGGATGGATCTCTGCGACCGTGTATCGATTACCGGGGGCTGAACAACATCATGGTAAAGAATACTTATCCTTTTCCGTTGATGTTTTCAGCCTTCGAACGGTTACAGGGAGCATTTTCACAAAATTGGATTTACGTAATGCTTATTATTTGGTCCGCATAAGGGAGGGCGATGAATGGAAGACCACTTTTAATACCCCTAGGGGGCACTTTGAATACTTAGTGATGCCCTTCGGGCTGTCCAACTCCACAGCGGTCTTCCAAGCACTCGTTAATGACGTGCTGAGAGATACGGTTGACCAGTTCATATATGTTTACCTGTATGTCATATAGATTTTTTTCCTCTTCTCTCCAGGATCAAGTTCAGCAAGTCAGACGAGTCTAGACTTTTTGTCCAGCTGGAGAAATACGTTTTTCATGCAGAGTCTGTTCCTTTCCTAGGGTACATCGTCTTGTCTAACAGAGTGCGAATGGATCCTGACAAGGTTAGGGCTGTGATAGATTAGCTAAGTCCAGATTCCCGTAAGGCCCTACAGAGATTTCTGAGGTTCGCCAATTTCTATCAGCGTTTTATTCGCAAATACAGCCAACTAGCCGCACCTCTGACTGCATTGACCTCCCCCAGAATGACGTTCAGGTGATCCGATACAGGTGAGGCTTTATTTGCCAAACTGAAGAGTCACTTTGTTTCGGTTCCCACCCTCGCTGCCCCTGATTCATTGCGTCAGCTCGTGGTGGAGGTCGACGCATCAGAGGTGGGGGTAGGAGCAGTACTTTCTCAACATTCTTCCTCAGACGACATCCACAGTTTTGTCTTGGCTTGCTCAGTTTGTGCCACTGGTAAGACTTCCATTCGACCTCCAGATGGGTTACTTCAACCGCTGTCAGTCCCTTCGAGACCCTGGTCCCACATCGCTCTAGATTTTTTTATCACCCTCCCAGGATAAGACAGTCATTTTGACCGCCGTGGACCAGTTCTCGAAGATGGCTCATTTTATTCCCTTGCCTAAATTACCCTCCGCCAAGGAGACAGCGGTTACTGTTGTAGATAACATCTTTCATTTACATGGCCTCCCGATAGACGTGGTTTCTGATAGGGGGGGACCCTGTGTGTCCAATTTGTATCCACATTTTGGCAAGAATTTTGAAAATTACTGGGGGTGAGTGTCAGTTTATCTTCGGAGTTTCATCCCCAAAGCAATGGACAAAGTGAGAAAGCCAACCAGGATTTGGAGAGAGTGTTGCGATGTTTGGTTTCCAAGAATCCTTCCCCTTGGAGTCAGCAACTCTCGATGGTGGGTACGCCCACAATTCGTTACCAGTGTCATCCACGGGCCTTTCTCCATTTGAATGTAGTTTAGGTTACCAGCCACTAATTTTTCCCAGTATGGAATCCGAAGTCGCGGTCCCCTCCGCTCACGCCTTCATCCAGAGGTGCCGTCACACCTGGAGAAGAGCCTGAGAGACTCTGCTCCAGGGGCGTGGTCTTTGATCATGACTGATTAACAGCACAGCACTGGATCACCAAGGATCATCAATGTTGTCCACCGAGGTCCCTGCGTCACCCACCATCAGAGCTTGTGACCGTCGCCACTCTCCTTCTGTGTTGTGGACAACATTACTGTCTGTTTGTCTGACCATTTACATATCTTGTCATTAAACCGCCTTGCACTTGCATCATGCCTCTGATTCGTTACAGTCTCAGTCTGAATCTGAATCAGAAAATACTTTAATCCACACAATTCTAGCAGGTGATCTGTTCCTGCTCCATAAAGCCATTAGAGAAACTCTGAAATCAGTCTGAAAGGAGAAACAATTGAGACATTTGATAAGAAATGAAGAACAAAAGAGTTGAAGACAGTTACAGGGGAGAGCAGAGCTAAAATGTTGAGTGTAAAATATGATCATTATTGTGTATTCTGTCTATCACAATATACACTGCTCAGTTTCTCCAAAAGAGAAGACAAAGGTTTGTGTTTAATCAAGAGTTTCACGAGTTATTATACTCAGATTCACTAAGATAATAAAGTCATTATGAGAAAAATGAGAAAAACTATACATTTTCATTTATAGTTGACTGTATGTTCTCAGTGATGTTCTCTTGTGAATTTAGTTGTAGCAACACAAGCAAATGTAATAAATGTGAATCCGTGCTGCTTTTGTTTGTTTAGTTTTTTTTTAGTAAAAATGGACCCTGTGAGAGTTTTTCCTTTAGTTTTATCAGTACAACAATCAATTCATCTGGGTTGATCTGTCAGGGTGGATAAACAGCTTATGTTTGTGGTCACTGTGTGTCAGTAGTTTGTTTGTGAAGCGTTTCTTCATTTTCTCTCTGGCTAACATTAACCTCACAGTTTTCCACACAAAACATCTTTACAGTCAAATAAAGGGGGGCAGGGCAGCCTAGAGAGTCTGACTTGTAACCTGGAGGTTGCAGACTGAACCCCCAACTGCTCCCCAGGAGCCGCAGCAATATGGCTGCCCACTGCTCCGGGTGTGTGTTCATGGTGTGTGTGTGTCCACGGTTTGTGTGTGTTCACTACTGTGTGTGTGCACTTGGATTTGTTAAATGTAGAGCACAAATTCTGAGCATGTGCCACCATACTTGGTCACACGTCACTTCACTTTCACTTTCAAATAAATCCATCAACTGTCAAATAAAGCCAGAAACACACTGCATCGAACTGCTGTTTGTCTCATACTGCCCGACTGTCTTAAACACTTATTAGTTGCAGTTTCATGCACACGACTCAACAGGTTACAAGAGCCAAAGGTCAAAGGTCAAACAGGATTGATGCTCACATCACTAAATAACACAGCAGTAGATACAGATAAATCCGATATTTAATTCTTCTGCTATTAGTTTTCAAACAAGGACAGAATTCATTTGTAATATGAGCAAAGGCTTGTTTATTTTCATGATGTTAAAGGAAACGTGTGAGCGGAAACAGATGCTGAGGCTGATAATTATCACAGTTCAGTCGTGAAAAATTTCTCACATTTTTAATCATCACTATCTATGGGCTATTCAGAGAACAGATGAAGAAAATGTTTCTCAAATGTGTTTGGTTCTGTTTGTGTTTCTGGCGTCTGGATGGTGAGTTTGAAATGTGTTTTTATGACTTCAGTTGTTTCTGTTCTGATATCATGTTATAAATGACTGGATAAATTAATCAGAGAGGATTAACATTAACAGTTTTTGTCATATAGAATTTTAAATTTAAGTCTAAACTCATTGGTTTGGGATAGATTAAATGCAATGTTAAAAATAAATATTCTAAAGTTATTTTCAAGCTTTAATCTCTGAACTCTGTTCTCAGGTGTGTTTGGTGATGCTAAAGTGAAGTCAGTGATAGAGGGAGATTCAATCAATCTAAACTCTGGTCTTACTGAACTGAATGATGATTGGGTTCAATGGTGGTTTATAAATGAAACCAATTTCATTGCTGAACACAATGTTCCGATGGACAGATTCATTGTGTATGATGATGTTCTTGACGGGAGATTCAGAGACAGACTGGAGCTGGATTATCAAACTGGATCTCTGACCATCATGAACATCACAACTCAACATGCTGGATGTTATAAATTAGAGATTAACACTTTCAGCAGGCCTTCTTATTTTCTTTCTGTCTACTGTGTTAAATTTCAGTTTCACCTGTTTTATTTATTACTGCTTTAAATATGAAGTAAACAAATATCTTTAGATATTTTGTTTAATTGTATTTTATTTAGTCCTTTTTTTCTAAGGCATCTAAGTTTATGTTTAAACCTCTGCTGTATTTCAGATTATTGTTAAAAGCTCTAATTTTGATCAGTCTTGGTTACTCTCAATATTTCTTCTTTGTTTGCTTGAACATCTTCATCTTAATTTCTCTTTATTCTCTCATGTTTTCAGCTCGTCTGCCTGTTCCTGTCATCAGCAGAAACGATTCACAATGTTCATCATCATCATCATCATCACAGCAGAATTGTTCATTGTTGTGTTCAGTGGCGAATGTGAGTCATGTGACTCTCTCCTGGTACAAAGGAAACAGTTTATTGTCCAGCATCAGTGTGTCTGATCTCAGCATCAGTCTCTCTCTACCTCTGGAGGTGGAATATCAGGAGAAAAACAGCTACAGCTGTGTGATCAACAATCCCATCACAAACCAGACCACACATCTGGACATCAGCAAACTCTGTCAACCATGTTCAGGTACAGCAGAGCTGATATTAGTTGATGTTGGTGCTGATATTAATATTTGTTGACGGAGATGATCTCAGTTTGATGTTTTTATTTCTCAGACTCTGAACACTGTTGTGGTTCTACTGAAGCTGTGATCCGATTGGTCCTCTCTGCTCTGGTGGGCGTGGCTACTGTCATTATTCTGGTTTATGACATCAGATCCGGAAGAGCTGGACAAGATCAAGCACAAATTCTTGATCTGGTACATGACTGATGATGCCATTTCTCACAAACTTTTTTTCATATTTATGCCTTTTTTATTTTCATCTTTTCAGGAAGGATTGAAATCTAAAGCAGAATGCTGAATTTTAAAGGTTCTTCAAGTGTGTTTTTTTTCTTCTAGTGTTTTTGTCATAATAAATACCCTACTGATGATTATTTTTGCTTGCACTCTTTCATTTATTGTCAGACTTTCAAAAATCCAGTTTGTAATGTTATATTTATATTTCCCTCATTACATAAAACGAATTGAATAATAAAGAGTCACAAATGTCATTTTACTGCTGCTGTCCAGTTGTCATTTGTATTTGCTTGTCTTTATCACTGAAGTCTTTCACTCTGATGTTCAAGAGTCTCACCACGTTTTATAACATTTATTGTGTCTAGCACCTCCTGGAGCAAACTAATTATATGTGTATTTTAATAGTTTCAGAAGTGCATGGCATAAAGCTTTGGGTGACATTATAATATACTCTGATAACACAGGGAAGTAACTAAACGCAACATATTGGCGCTCCGTTTCCACAAGCAACGATAAAGTCTTTAAATATCTATATGAATTGTGTCTGTGTTTCATCTGTGGATCAACAACATCATCTGGTGTCTCAGTCTGAATCTGCATGTTATCAGGATCCTCTGTCACTGACTAGGTTTGTCTGACTGATTTTGCTGTTCAGCTGGTTGTCAGTTGTTTTCACACTAAAGTATTTCTACACAAAAGTGGTACTTTTATATCGTGGACAATATTTCCCATTTTGGACTCAACAGTGTCTGAAACTCAAGTTCAATTGAGTTGTCAATTTTTTGGTCTTTTCTTGTTCTACCAGAACTTTGTCCTTCTCCTCAACTATGATTTTATTATCCTACGATGGACTGCATGTGGTCTCTAATCATGTCGCTTGGTTTGTAGCAAGAATAATACAATTAATAATAATAATAGAATAAACAGAGATGTTTTCCACTCAAAACCTGTGAGTGCTGTTGTGACTTCATGTTGATTTTGTTCTCTGAATGACCACACACTTGTATTGATATGTGCCATTATGTACAGCAGATGTTGTGATTCCTCTGGACTGTGCTGTGAGCTCCAGTTGATGGAAAACCATTTCAGATCAAGTTTATTGAACACAGTGGAGTCATTCATATCTTGAAGGAGCTCATCTAGAGATGGACTTGGAACTGGTCTCAGCATAATCACAACTGAGTATCTTTCTAAACTCTAAAGTCAAAGTGTTTAGCAGCTTGACTAAAGTGAGAGAGAAACTTTTGAACAGTGTCTTGTTGTTGTTGTTGTTGTTTTCTCACTAATACTTTGTTCACTCATAAGCAAAGGAAGCATTTAGAGCAGTGGTTCTCAAACACTAGAGGGGTTTGGTTTCCTCCAGGGGGCCAATAGTTATTCTGAACTGAATTCAATGATGAACTGCCTTTAACTATCATTTTGCATTATTGAGACACTGTTTTCCAAATGAATGTTGTTCCGTGCTTTGACGCAATGTATTTTGTTTAAAGCGCTATATAAATAAAGGTGATTGATTGATTGATTGATTGATTGATTCAAAGGCCTTTCAATATGGTCACATAACACAACATTTGGCTGTGCCCATTTTGGTGTTGTCTTCAAGTGTAGAATGACATTTGAACTGTTAAAAGTGAGCAGACATTAACTGAGGGCCACAGTCTTATCTGATGATAGGGGTCAGACCATAAAGACTGAAAAACCTCTCTCACATACTCTGATAGCAGCCGCAAGAACTAATGCAGTGTTTGAGCTGGCCAATCACAGCACATCTCGCTTTTCAGAGCGATGAGCCTTGTAAAAATCGATGTGTTTCAGAGGGCGGGCATAGAGGAGAAACAATAATGTACAGTACATTATGTGGAAAATAATGTTTTTTGTTGTTGTTGTCGTTGTTGTTTTACCTTAAACCAAATAAACACATTTCATTACACCAATATGACACCTTTAATACATATTTCACATGTTATGGGGCAGTTTTTTTTTTCTGTTGAAAACAACACCATTGATGTACAGGAAGTTGAACGCCTAATGGAGCTCAAAGTGACAATGTTGAGAGTGTGAATTAATTAGCCAAAAAGTGCTAGATGGTCACATTAACACTTAAAGATAAGCAGCTTTTTTAAATGAAATTGGAGTTTCACATCATTTTAATACAGAGCAGCTTCATATCAGCTCATCTGTCATTTTATTACTGAACTATTATGTTCCTCTAAGTAGCAGCTGATTTGCACAGAGAAACTCAATCATGCTTGAGGTGTAATAGAGATTTTCTTGAAGTTGATCCATGTTTAAGAGCATAGATATCTCCAAACCTTTCTCGACTCTGTGCTCTTTGTCTATCAACTGTGCCATGCATGTAGTGAGCTCTTTTGACCTAGCATGGTTTTCCAGTCCCCTTTCTGTTCCTTAGATGTGTTTTAACTGGGAGCTGGTCTAGATTTATTTATTTCCCCACCTCATATGCAAACATTTGCTCAAAATGCCATCTTGCAACTGATTATCTTTATCAACTCTGAAGTTACATTCTTTAGCAGCTTGACTAAAGCAAGTGAGAAACTGTTGAACAGTGTCATGTTATATTTGTCTCACTAATGCAGGGTTCACTCGTAAGCAAAGTAAGCATTTAGAGCAGGGGTCTTCTACCAGGACGGGCTTCCATTCGAGTGGGTTTTCATCCTCCAGAGGGGCCGATAGATCATTTAAGCTTCCCCTTGATTTTCATGTTGAAGAAGAAACTCAGCAGGACTTTTTGTCCAGGTGATTTGTGTTCAGTAGATCTGAATATGCTGCGTTTTCAGTCTATTAAAACAGTCTTTTTAATATGGTGACATCATCTCAGCATTTGCATGTGCTCATTTTGCTGTTGTATTCACATGTATAATGACATTTGTGTCACATAACTGTTGAAACTGAGCAGACATGAGCTGAGGGCTACAGTCTGATGATAAAATCACAGTCACTTTCACAGACTTTTACAATTACTGTTCCCTCCTGCTGGAGTATCCTACCCAACTAGATTCAAGCAGCTATCTTCAAGAAGCAGCTAAAAGCACATCTCTTCTTGCGATACTTGGCCCTCTAACACTAGCACTCTCTATTTTATTTATATTCTATCTACTTGTTTCCTGTTTTTTTAAATGATCCTCTAACACAATATTCATTACACGAACATATAATTCTCAATTGTTTTTCTGTTCTTTCAACTTTTTTTCTCTGTAAAAAAAGACCCTCTACGCTAACATTCTTTGTTTGTTTGTTTTTTTCTATTCAATCTACTTATTTTATTTATTATTCACCATAAAAGATCATCTACTAAATGCCTATACTGTATGTAAATGTAATAAGGGTCAGACCATGATGACTGAAAAACTTCCTCCAAGTTGTCTCACACCCTCTAATAATAGCTGTAGAAATAATGCAGTGTTTGAAAAAAGTAAGCATTTAGAGCATCATATCTGCATCATAATCAGTAGATGGTGAATATTAATCATAGGAAGATATCAGAGAACACTTTTCTTCAAACATCTTAAGCAGGTGATCTGTTCCTGCTCCAAAAGCCATCAGAGAAACTCTGAAATCAGTTTGAGAAGAGAAACAATCGAGACATTTGATGAGAAATGAACAACAAATGAGCTGAAGACAGTTACAGGAGAGAGCAGAGTCAAACACTCTCAGGATCTCAAGACAAGTTGAAACTCTTACTTTAAGAAATATTTCACATATTATGGGTCAGTTTATTTCTACTGAAAATAACACCACTGATGTACAGGAAGCTGCAGTCTACTGTAGCTCAAAGTGACAATGATCAGAGTGTGAAATAAACAGCCAAAAAACTGTGCTAGATGGTCACGTGAATTAACACTTAAAGATGAGCAGTTATTTTAGATGTTGGTGGAGTTTCACTTCACTTTACTACAGACCAGCTTCATATCAGCTCATCTGTCATTTTATTACTGAACCAGTTTTGAAGAATCTGTCTTTTCTTGTGATTTGTGGATTGAAACCATTGAAGATGTTTTGGATTGTTTTGATCTGTTTGTGTTTCTGGCGTCTGGATGGTGAGTCTGAAATGTGTTTTATGGCTTCAGTTGCTTGTGTTCTGGTAACATGTAATAAATGACAAGTTAAATTAGTCAGAGATGATCAACATTCACTGTTACAGGCCAGAACTGAAGGGAACATTAAAATTCTAAGGGTGGGCAAATGCAGTTTGCAGGTGACAAAGTTATTTATATGCCCTGTTTATATGAGAAAATCAAGCAATCCTGCAAACCATTGCTATACAGTGCACAACGAAATCCACTAAAGACACAGAAAATAACCACAGCAGGTGCATACAGGTATATAGATATACTGTATAATAATAAAAAAAAAGTAAAATGTATAGTGGTGTTGGACATGTCAGCATATCACTGAATACCGTTTGTATTCTGAGTTCAAACCTATCGTGCATTGTCTTTTGTTTGGTCTGGGAATGGATTGCAGCTAATTTTCCCAAGCTCTTTGAACTCTTCTTCTGATCGCAATTTAATGGTGTATTCCGCTTGAAGTGTTTTGTTTGCTAGGTCAAGAATTTAGTATCTTATGTACCATAACTGCAATGGAGCTGATGAATGGTTCGATCACTGATCACACCAGTCCTGTAACCTCAACTCTAGTGTATGTGCCATGAGCACGATCATTACCTATTGTACATCCACCAATCACAAACATACTTTGGGTACGGAAAGTATTCAGACCCCCTTAAATTATTATATTTTGTATTGCAGCCATTAAAATAATTTAAGTTAATTTTTTCCTCATTAATTTACACACAGCACCCGGTATTGACAGAAAAACACAGAATTGTTGACATTTTTGCAGATTAATTAAAAAAGAAAAACTGAAATATCACTTGGTCCTAAGTATTCAGACCCTATGCTCAGTATTTAGTAGAAGCACCATTTTGATCTAATACAGCCATGAGTCTTTTTGGGAAAGATGCAACAAGTTTTTCACACCTGGATTTGAAGATCCTCTGCCATTGCTCCTCGCAGATCCTCTCCAGTTTTGTCAGGTTGGATGGTAAACGTTGGTGGACATCCATTTTCAGGTCTCTCCAGAGATGCTCAATTGGGTTTGAGTCAGGGCTCTGGCTGGGCCATTCAAGAACAGTCATGGAGTCGTTATTTTAGCTGTGTGCTCAGGGTCATTGTCTTGTTAGAATCTTATTTCTCACCATCTTGGAGTCTTCCATGTGGGCTTTCATGTGTCTTGCACTGAGGAGAGGCTTCCGTCGGGGCACTCTGCCATAAAGCCCAGACTGGTGGAGGGCTGAAGTGATGGTTGACTTTCTACAGCTTTCTTCCATCTCCCGACTGCATCTCTGGAGCTCAGCCACAGTGATCTTTGGGTTCTTCTTTACCTCTCTCACCAAGGCTCTTTTCCCCTGATAGCTCAGTTTGGCCGGACAGACAGCTCTAGGAAGGGTTCTGGTCGTCACAAACATCTTCCATTTAAGGATTATGGAGGCCACTGTGCTCTTAGGAACCTTAAGTGCAGTGAAATTTTTTTTGTAACATTGGCCAGATCTGTGCCTTGCCACAATTCTGTTTCTGAATTCTTCAGACAGTTCCTTTGACCTCATGATTCTCATTTGCTCTGACAAGCACTGTGAGCTGTAAGGTCTTATATAGACAGGTGTGTGGCTTTCCTAATCAAGTCCAATCAGTATAATCAAACACAGCTGGACTCAAATTAAGATGTATGAACCATCTCAAGGATGATCAGAAGAAATGGACAGCACCTGAGTTAAATATATGAGTGACACAGCAAAGGGTCTGAATACTTTGGACCATGTGATATTTTCTTCTTAAATAAATGTGCAAAAATGTCAACAATTCTGTGTTTTTCTGTCAATACGGGGTGCTTTGTGTACATTGAGGAAAACAATGAACTTAAATGATTTTAGCAAATGGCTGCAATACAACAAAGAGTGAAAAATGTAAGGGCGGTCTGAATACTTTCTGTACCTACTGTAAATCTGCCAGAGACCTTAGAATAACACTTAAGTGATCCTTAACTGCAAAGTTGTCATCAACATAACGAATAACAATACAGACATTTTACATTGCTGTTGGGTCTCTGGTCCCATCAGCTTTAACTGTATAAAATGCATCTACTACTTCTCTGATTAATTCTTCTGTAATTTAAGTGCTCATTTTTTCAGTTCCCTGATTCTGGATTTCTCGGCTAATGTAAGTTGCATTACAGGAATTATTTTTCATATTTTTCGGTTCAGGGTCTTTTTGTGAGAGTATACTCAAAGAGGGATAATACTAGTCCACTGCCACCATCCAAAAAGCTACTAAATGTTTCTTGGTTTCATCTAAGTTACAGCTGATTTGCATAAATAAAACTGAATCAATTATGCCTGAGAGGGAAAAGCGATTTCGTTGGAGTTGATCCGTGTAGATATCTCCAAACTTTTCTTGACTCTGTACTCTTTGTCCATCAGCGGCATCATGCATGTAGTGAGATATTTTGACCTAGCATGCTTATCCAGTGCTTTTTCTGTTCCTAAGCATGTTTCCAGTCCCAAAATCCCCTGGTCATTAAAGTTGGATCAGAGACCATGCCTTTGTGAAATTGTCTACTGTCAAGTTGTCACAAAGTTCACTTAGGAGAGCTGCAACTGAACCCCATGTGCAGTTTATTAACGTGAACATGAAACCAACACCAAATAAACAAAGATTGACTTGAACCACAGACTAGAAACATGAACATAAACTTGAACAAAATAAACTTACCCAAAGAGGTGATAGGGAACAGAGCTGGTAGGCGTGTGTTGAAAATGGACAGATCAATGCGGACACTTGCTCCAGGTACTGATGCTCATTCAGTGCATACATTATCAGAGATGAAGTGAATGATATTTATCAAATAAACCCAAAGCATGTGATTGTTGACATGTCTATCGTCAAATAGCTGTGTTGTCATCAATGCTCCTGCAGCCGCTATAGAGAAGCTGTGGCCAGCTAAGTCACCAGTCTGCTCTCAGAGCGCTATCTTTGATGCCACACATGACAGTGACATGGCATCTTTGCCATCTCAAATCGGACAAAATTTTTAACCAGCATTCACTGCTTCAAGTTAGATTTCAATCGATCTCCATACTTTGTCAAACATACCTAACTATACACAAAGACTAAAGACTAAATTAGACACGCCTGGAAGCAATGAACCAATGAGAACGTGACACGAGATTAGGGAAGCACATGACAGGATCATATGTCACCCTAGACTACAAAACCAGTCATAAGTTGCATGGGTATATTTGTAGCAACAGCCAATAATACATAGTATGGGTGAAAATTTGCACTTTTTCCTTTATGCCAAAAATCATTAGGATTTTAAATAAAGATCATGTTCCATGAAGATATTTTGTAAATGTCCTACCCTATATATATATATATATATATATATATATATATATATATATATATATATATTGCAAACACAGCTTATAAAGGAAACAGGACAAACAGGAAACAAGACTGTGACTAAACTTCAAAATAAAAGACATGAAAAGTGAACTTGAAACACAACCATAGCTAGACTTGACAGCAGGAATGCATCCACAACTTTAGCTGGTCTTTTTAACCCATTTCATTTGTCCATTTTTAGTGCACTCATTTAATCCCAAAATACACTGCAAAAACGAGTGTGCAACCGCTGCACTTTCAGTGGCTAGAGAAAAAAAATGATGCACTGTGAGAATCACACACGGAATTAATTCCCACGTCTCATCATTACATGGCACCCGCAACTGAATCATCCATCCATCCATCCATTCTTTTTACAAAGAGCTCAGTCCTTTCAGTGCACTCAGTGTCCAAATTCACTCACTCGTTTTCATGCACTCCTTCAAGTGAACTGTTTTAGGCTTAATGTAGGGTATGAGGGTGATTCCATATACAGCCCATGAGAGAAGTACTCACTCATTACACGTTAATGAGCACGTTAATGAGCTCAATGAGGATTGGCCGAACAATGTAACTGATTGAAACATTGACTGATTAAAAACACTGATCCTATGTCATGTTTAAAGGTGCATTCACGCCATATCAGAATTCACATAATCACAAGATTCCAACTTGTAGAAAGCGTTCACGTCCCCGTAGAATTCCTAAACACAACTTGTGAACTGGGAGTTCTCTGAGAGCTACAGTAACATGTCTGTTGTAGTACCTGACCATCACAGGCTCTGTTTAGGTCTTGATAGTGTAGACACAGAAAGCATAATTCCAAACAGCTCAAAGTAGAACGTCACGTGTTGTCATCTCGAAAATACGATATGGCGTGAATGCAGCATAATTAAACTAAAAAGAGAAAGACATGATTGGAATGAAACTAGTTACAATTTGAAAGGTAAAAGTTCTAGAAATTGTAAGAAAATTCATCACATGTTTTTAAAAGTCTGTCTTGAGCTCCAGACAACCAGTAATGATGCGGCTTTGACAGTTACAGATTACAAAAAAAGAAAAAAGAAAATGCGTCAAAAAAGAACCCTAAACTGAAAAGCAAAGAAACATCTCAGCATATTAAAGGTACGCAGGACAAGAATACGATTCTAAAAACAGCTGTTTCTACATGTAAAGTACCTGTCACAGACACGCCAGGCTCCAACACCACCCAATCACAGCGCACACCCTCACCTGAATACTAATCACACTCACCTCCTCCTCATCCACCTGCAATCAACCCAGCATTCAAAAGTCACACACACACAGTCACCTTCTGGTCTCGTTCGCAACTAGGTCAATACCTACCTGCTAACTCTAAAAGACTAACCAGCAGTGTTGGGCAGTAACGCGTTATTAGTAATGCAGTTACTTTTGACAGTAATACTGTAACGCATTACTTTTTAAATAAATTAACTTCGTTACCTTTACCACATGGTGCAATGTCTGTTACTTTTTTTAATTAATTAATTTTGGCTGAAGTGTAGCCTACAGCCTAACCTGTTTGCAGCAGCAACGCATTATATGATTGGTGGATGCCAATCACTGTAAACATGAAGACGCACTGTGGGCGTGTTTCTGTTTATTCAAGTATGTGCGGCAGTGGGTTCCCAAGATGGCGGCGGAGTGATCGGTCGTGTTTTTCACCTCTCCCAGTCTACGTTTCTATTTTAATTATTTTCCACCAGCCATCATACTTAAATTCATCATTTGATCGCTTCATTGTTAGTTCATCACGCCCAAGCCGACAAAACAAGCTAGACCATCCCCGAGGCTTTTCGGCAGATTGTAACGTTTCTGATTCTAGCGAGGCTAGTGCTAGCAGCGATCATGCAGTTAGCCATGAGAGCTCGTTTCTTGATTTTTCACATGATGCTTGCTTAAACACATCGCCGAAGTCGTGGCAGAAGAAGGTCGGCGAACGCAAAAGCTGTTGAATGACTCTTTCACTAAGCTGGAGTCTGGGCTGGACACAAAAGTTGATAGTATCATCAAACGCATCGATGAGGTCGCTGCAGTTACCGACTCCCTCGCGACTCGCCAGGCTGAAACAGAAACGCGTATCTCCGCCCTGGAAGATGACATCGCTCCGCTTAAAGTGAAACTGGCTACAATCGAGAAACATAACACAGCACTTATGGAGAAGGTTACAGATCTGGAGGGTCGATCCAGGCGGGACAATATCAGAATTCTAAACCTCAAGGAGTCTGTTGAGGGAAGTGATCCCATAATTTTTTTTGAATCCTTCATCCCAAAATTGCTTGAGCTGCCAGTTCCATCTATCACAATTGACCGCGCACACCGAGGGCTTGTTACACCTGCAGATGGCCGCCCTCGCCCTGTTATTATCAAGATTCATGGCTCCAGAGACGTCGCTACAATCCTGACCGCAGCTAGACACAAAGACCAGCTTCAATACGAGGATCAACTTCTTCGTATCGCTCCTGACATTTCACCTACAGTTCGCGCCGCGAGGAGAGCCTTCAACCCAATCTGCGCTGAACTTATTAAGAAATGCATCCGCTTTCAAATGAATTTCCCAGCCGTGTTGGTCTTCAAGGCGAACGGCATACAGAAATCTTTCAGAGACCCGAAAGATGCCAAAGCTTTTATGGACGGTAATATCTGATCTCTTATCTTTCGATGAATGTTCGCGATCTTTACAAAAGACATCTCTCTTTTTCTTCTTTACGATCCATGTATGTTCAAGCTAATGATGGGTGATCAGTAAAATATATGGGAGAGTTTTCTTATGTATAAACCCTTATTCACCGCGAAAATGTTTTTTTCTTTTTTTTTTTTTAGCTAGGATATTGAACAGGCGTATTAACGTAAGTTTTTTTCTCTCTCTTTTCTCGGCGCTTTTGAATTACTAATAGATCCTAGTTTTTCATTTTGTACAACAGGAGTTATAGACATGGGTGCACCCAATCTTCTCCTTGTTCTGTTTTTGTTTTTATATTGTTCTAATACTTGTTCATTTAAGCCTGGACCAGAGTTTAAATTCCCCTCTCCTTCCCGTTTTTTTCTCCAATATATAGTCTGCTTTCTCATGTTTACTACATTTTCTAATTTTCTTTTGCTTCTTAAATGGCTGATGGTGTAAATTTAAACTTTCTAAGCCTCAATGTACGGGGCCTGAATAATCCAGTGAAACGAATTTCTACTTTGGACTTTTTGCGGAAAAAGAGAATAAATATAGCCTTCTTACAAGAGACTCATCTGGTTAAAAGGGATACTGATCGTATGTCAAATCGTTTTTTTCGTGTTCTTGCTTGCTCCTCAGTTTCAAATAAGTCCAAAGGGGTAGCGATTATATGTCAGCGTAATCTGCGCCTTAAACTGTTGGATACTTGGGCAGATAGCAAAGGTAGAATAGCAGTTGCGAAAGTAAATATAGAAAATAGAGATGTTGCACTGGTTTCAATTTATGCTCCTAATAATTTTGAAAAAGAATTTTATGAACAGATAACTAAGGTATTTCTAGAGCTTTCTGACTTTAAATTTATTATTGGCGCTGATTTTAATCCTGTTGTTGATTATTCAGTGGACAGGTCAGGAAACTCCGAAAATTTAGATCAAAAATATGCTTCTGATGCATTACGCGCCTGGATCAATGATACTGGGGTGGTGGATCTTTGGCGTATACTAAATCCTGATATTAAAGCCTTCACACATTTATCATCTAGACACAAATCTTTCTCGCGAATTGACTTTATTTTTTCTTCTAGAGGCTTGTTTCATAACATTGTTAATGTTAGCTTATTGCCAGTGGCATTTTCTGACCACAAGGCAGTGATTGCTTCTGTTTTGTTTAGCTCTAATCCAGCTCGGGCCCCTAGATGGCGCTTCAACACCACACTTCTCCGAGACGAAGCATTCAAATCCAAGTTCTTAAGTCAACTAATAGACTTTGTCAATATAAATAAAGGTTCAGTCGAGGACCCACGCATATTCTGGGATGCTATCAAGGGGTTTATTAGGAACTTTACTGTATGTTATGCTTCTAGCATAAGGAAAGCTCGTTCATCTAGATTACACGGTTTAGAGTCTAAACTCTCAGCTTTAGATCTCCTTTTACAACAAAGTTATGATGAGGATGTAAGGCTTCAATGTAATCTTGTGAAAAAAGAGATAAATGCTATTATGAAGCAGCGCGCAGAATTTTAATTCATAGGACGCGGCAGTTGTACTATTTTAATGGGTCTAGACCCAGCCGTTTACTCGCTCTTAGATTGCGGTCAAATTAACATTTTTCAGATATCAGTGCAATCAAGTCCAAAGATGGTGACATTCTTAATGAACCCTCACTGGTTAATAATACCTTTCGCAGCTTTTACTCTGAATTATACAGCTCGGAGGTATTGCATAATCAGGATGCGTGTGGCAATTTTCTAAAACAAATACTGCTTCCTAAACTATCTGAGGAAGACTCTTTAAAATTAGATACCCATATAACCTTAGATGAGCTAAAGGAGGCTGTTTCCGATATGCGTAGCGGTAAGTCTCCTGGGTTGGATGGAATTCCCCCTGAATTTTACGTAACCTTTTGGGACACTTTGGGCCCTCTACTTTTTGATATGATTCAAGCTGCTGTTGAAAGAGGGTCTTTTTCTAGAGATGTGAATATTGCCGTTATTTCACTTTTGCTCAAAAAAGACAAGGACCCAAATGATTGCTCAAGTTATAGGCCTTTGTCTCTGCTAAATGCTGATCTAAAAATGTATGCTAAATTGCTTGCACGAAGGCTTCAGCCAGTCATGACTAAGCTTGTTAACTGTGACCAGACTGGTTTTATTAGAACCAGGTTGGCATCTGATAATGTTAGAAGATTACTCCATATAATATATGGCACTTCTTCATCAACTGTTCCTGCTGCTGTTCTTTCTCTAGATGCTATGAAAGCCTTTGATCGTCTAGAATGGCCATATCTGTGGTCTGTGTTGAAGGTTATGGCTTTGGGGTCCTCTTACATTCGTATGATCAAAGTGTTGTATGCAAATCCCACAGCCATGGTGTTGACAGGTAGAACTTGTTCTTCGTTGTTTGACATAGCCAGAGGCTCTCGTCAGGGATGCCCTCTAAGTCCTTTTCTTTTTGCACTGTCGCTTGAGCCACTTGCACAGACCATACGCATAGATAAATCACAATATGTGGAACCAGTCATCATATTTCGTTGTACGCAGACGATGTCCTTCTTTATTTAGGTAACCCATTGCAGTCCATACGTAACATCTTAACAATCTTTGGCTGCTTTGGCGAGATTTCTGGATATAAAATAAACTGGCCAAAGTCGGCACTTCTTCCACTGAATGACGCAATGAGAAACACAGCTCTACCCTCCGATATACCAGTGGTTCAGCAATTTAAGTATTTGGGTATCACGATTGGTGCTTCATTGCAGTATATAATTAAAACCAACTATGAGGGTATTCTGTCTAAAATTTCTTGTAACCTGGACAATTGGTTGTCACTTCCAAATTCTCTTAGATCACGTGTCTCGATTATCAAAATGAATGTACTACCTCGAATTAACTTTGTAAGTTCCATGCTGCCCTTGCCTCCTCCGTCCCGTTTTTGGGACAGGTTACAGAGCATAATCACCAAATTTGTCTGGAATGGCAAACGACCACGTCTTAAACTTTCCACAATGCAACGAGATAGATTTGCTGGTGGACTCTCACTCCCCAACTTTAAGTTGTATCACTGGGCTTTTACATTACGTCCCTTGTTCAGCTGGTATGATGGTGGAATTGATGTCTCTTGGCGTTCCCTGGAGGAGAATCTGGTTCTTCCCCTAAAGTTGGACGAAGTGTTATTTGCTAATATCCCTATAAATAAAAGTAAACTTCGTTTCGGTCCTTTAGTGTCACACGTTCTTTCAGTATGGAGAACAGCGGGAAAGGCATGTGATATCAGCTCTAATTGGAATCCCTACTCTCCTATCTTTAATAACTATGGTTTGCTCATTGGTAAGCACCCTATTAAGTTTGGCCAGTGTCGACAGTGGTACGACAAAGGGATTCACTCCTTGGGTGATATAATGGGTGACAAGGGCCTTTACACCTTTGAAGAGCTTTCTATTCAATTTAATCTGCAGAGATCCACCTTTTTTTTTACTTGCAGCTGAGGGCAGCCATGAAGGCCTATGGGGTCCCTTGGATGGCTCCTCTTAAAGACCACCCTTTACTGAAAATATTGTGTGAAACCCAGGGAACGAGAGGATTAGTTTCTAAATTATATGTTTTTTTTCTTGAAAAAATGTATCCTCCTTTGACAATAGACTCTTCTTGGCGGGCAGATATTCCAGACCTTTCCCCTGGTTTTGATTGGAACAATGTCTGGGCTATGGTAATGCTTGTGTTGCCCCCCTGGCCTGGTGAGTGTCAGGGGGGATGATTGTGATTTTAAATCCTGTATATAGAAACAATGAGACGAAAACTTTAGCTTCTGTTCAGCTCAACTGCAGTATTTATTCTCCTTCCACAAAGGAAAAAAATAATAATATTTGACTCCTTGAGATAATAAACAAAATGCTTGTTGTAGCATCAGGTATTTCACAATACTTTCAAGTATGTAAGATATCACCATATCTTCAGAAAATACCAAAATATACAATAGAATAATAATAACGGAAGCACAGTAAAATAAAACACATTAATGTCCATACTTTTCATTGTGCTTCATTTAACATGAATTGTATATTGACCAGTTCAACAACAACATTTTTTCTTATTCTCATTTGGTTCTTGTAATAAACATTAGTTCCGTCAATTTACCAACACAAATTACTACATTTGCATCACTCTTAAAATCAACTACTCTGTTTAAACAAAGGAAAAACATTTAACATGATGTGTTATACACACATTAGCACTAAATGCATTTTCAGATCAGTTAACAACACAAAACGAGACCATTCGCGTTTCTATTGTTTACTTGGTTACTCATAACAACGGGTCCGCTAGCTTAGTATGGCAGTGTATAGCTGAACATCATGATTTTACACATTATGGCAAAACTACTCAACTCTAAACATTGCACGTACTCACTTACCGATTCACAACACTCTTATCTCTTATACTGAGTTACATGCATACCATTTTGAGGAACATTAACCCACCTGTATATAGAAACAATGAGACGAAAACTTTAGCTTCTGTTCAGCTCAACTGCAGTATTTATTCTGCAGCATTTGTCTCATAATGGTTTTAAGTTCCTCCCGGCGCTCAGCGCCATCTAGTGACCTCTATAAGTATCAACCCACCATAGTAACAAGTACAATACAATGAAATTGGCCTCTTCATACCTATTTAGTAAACATTATCACAAAAAAAAAAAATATATATATGGGTGTCTACTTTTCCCAGATTGTTCACCTCTTCGACAAATGGCTGTACAACAAAATGTACTAACTCAATTACCTTTATTTATTTTTTTTTTATTTTTTTTCTCTTATGCCTAACTTTGAACACCCCTTTTAACCCTTTACACACCCTGTTTTTTTAATGTCTCCTGACATTTGACTGTATGTCTTAAGATGTACGTGAGTCTGTGATATGTCAGTATGCATGGGTGAAGCAGTTGTAATAGTAAGGGTGTGGATATGTGAAGTACGGAAGAGGGACAGTATTGAGATTACTTTGGGGAGGGTAGTTTGGCAGTAATGAGTTTACCCCTGCATTCTGCTGCTG
Organism: Carassius gibelio; assembly: GCF_023724105.1. Classification (NCBI taxonomy): domain Eukaryota; kingdom Metazoa; phylum Chordata; class Actinopteri; order Cypriniformes; family Cyprinidae; genus Carassius; species Carassius gibelio. The sequence goes on along the minus strand of NC_068417.1, from coordinate 9,344,839 downwards.
ATAAGATGGCTGTCCCAGTGTACCATAGGTGAACAGTTTCTTTGGCTTGGCTGTCCTTTGGGATCTTCTGACTACCTCCACCTCCAATTGGTGTTCATCCTCCCCCACTTGCGTCCTGTCATGTTGCTCTTCCTCCACTTGATGTTCATCCTCCACTCTGAAGTCCTCAAGAGCTCTGTCCTGTGTGTGTGATGTGTTCTGAACATGCTCCTGGGTATCTATGCCTTCTCTGACAGAAGAGTGAAACTCAGGAGCTTCAGCCCTTAGCCTCTGATCAGTCTGAGGGTGATGCACTGCTTGATAATGCTCTGCCTGTTGGGATCTCACCAGCCTGTAGCATGGAATCTGCTGGTAAGTGTATTCCTCATCAGAGCTGTCTGTGTTTTCTTCATGAGTATCTGCAATGGTTTGTTTCTGTTTTTTTTAACTTTGTTTTTCCTTTTGAACATGGTGCAGGAAGTGTTTCCTCTAGTGGCAGTTCGTTCACTGGCAAAAGTAAGTTCCTGTGTAACACACTGAGGGTTTTGGGTCCCTTCTCAGGTTGCACCTTATAAACTGGTCCATTATCAACTCTCTCCACAACACGGTGTACTGTCTGCTCCCAGTAAGCGCGCAACTTCCCAGGCCCCCCTCTCTCTGACAGGTTTTTTACCAGCACTCGGTCGCCTGGCTGAAGAACAACACCCCTGACTGCTCTGTCATACTGACTCTTTCCTTTGGCTGACGATTTTTCACTGTTGTTTGCAGCAATTTCATATGCGGAACGCATCCTCTTTGCCCACTTCTGTGCATATGTCTCTCGATTAGATGACTCAGACTCTGTCTTTGGTGGGAACAGTAAGTCAACAGGTAAGCGTGGAGGTCGACCAAATAAGAGGAAGAATGGGGAAAAGCCGGTGGCCTCATGCCTTGTGCAGTTGTAGGCGTGCACGACATGGGGCAGGTGATCTTTCCACTGACTCTTTTTTTCCTCTTCCAGGGTACGCATCATCTGCAGAAGTGTGCGGTTCAGTCTCTCCACAGAATTACCTTGTGGGTGGTACGGTGTGGTTCTTGAATGACCAATACCAGCCAGCTGCTGTAACCTGTTGAACAAACTGTTCTCAAACTCCTTGCCCTGATCATGGTGGAGCTTCTCCAGATAACCATAGCGAGGGATGAAGTCTTGAAATATCTTATCGGCTGCTGTTTTTCCCGATTTGTTCCTTGTTGGGTATGCTTGAGCAAAGCGCGTGAAGTGGTCAACGAGGACCAGGATGTATTCATAGCCTTGGCTTTGCTCCAGGTGGAGATAGTCGATGCACACTAACTCAAATGGACTGCTTGTGGATATGTGTTCCATTGGCGCTCTCTGTGGAAGATTTGGGCATTTCTGTTTAATGCAGCTGCATCTTTTGTTTACATAGTCCTCTATTTCCTGCTGCATATTTGGCCAATAAAAGCTCTCGCGGGCGAGATGAGATACTTTCTCTGCACCAACATGGCCCATGTCATTGTGCAGGGTCTTAAGCACCAGAGGTTTCCACTTCTCAGGGAGGACAAGCTGCCTGTGTTGTTCAGTCCGCCTATAGAGAATCCCGTCATCCACTTCTAACTTATTCCATTCATACAGCAGTCTCCTTGTCTCTTTCCTCATGTTTCTTTTGTCCATTTTGTTGGGAATCCAGTTTTGAAGTTTTAGGGAAATAACTTCTGAGATAGCGGATTCCTCTTGCTGTGCTGCCTGGATGTCTTCTGATGGAACACTGGAAATACTCGCAGATGGCACAACCTCTGCACTTCCACCTTCCAGCTGCAAAGCTGCGACCCAAGGTACGTCACCTTCTTGAAGGGCTTTGCTGCCATACCGCAGACACAATCTCAGGTGACATGGTCTCCGTGTGGTCTTTCATGCCATCCTGAAGTTTCACAGGATACCTTGACAGTGTATCTGCGTCAGTGTTGATCTTCCCTGGCCTGTACTTAATATCGAAGTGAAAGTCGGCCAGATCACCAACCCATCTGTGTCCAACGGCATTTAGTCTGGCAGTGCTAAGGACATATGTCAAAGGGTTATTATCCGTGAAAACTGTGAATGTTGGAGCATAATACAAGTAATCACGAAACTTGTCACAAATGGCCCACTTGAGAGCCAAGAACTCAAGTTTTCCGGAGTGGAGGTGGTAATTTCTCTCGGCAGGTGTAAGAGTTCTGGAACCATACCCAATGACCCGCAACTTGTTGTCCTGCCGCTGATATAGCACTGCTCCTAATCCTTCGTTGGACGCATCAGTGTGCAGTATGAATGGAAGGTTAAAGTTTGGATAAGCTAAGATGGGTGGATTCGTCAACATGTCAACTAGCTTGGCTACTACCTCCCTGTGCTGTGCTCTCCATGTGATCGGGGTTCTGGATGGGAGTTGTCCGTTATCTACTTTCTGAGCTCCAACTTTACTTTTGTTTATCTGATTTTTGGTGTGACTTCCGTCTGTTTCCGTGGATTCTGTAATAGTTCAAACAGTGGCTTAGCAAGTCGAGAGAAGTCTTGGATAAAGGAGCGGTAGTACCCCAGAAACCCCAGCAGGGACTTGACATCTCCAACTGTGCGAGGCTCTTTTTCTTTGAGTGCCATCACTGCTGCCAAATCCTGTGGATCAATCTTGACTCCTTCCCCAGACACCAGTCGGCCGAGGTAACGAACCTCTCTTTTAAACAACTCACACTTGGTTGATCTAAGTTTGATGCCGTGTTCTCTCATGCGACTGAGAACTTGTCTGAGGTGATGTATGTGATCCTCAAAAGACGTTGAGTAACACAGCACATCGTCTAGGTATGGAGCACAGCATTCATCTCGAATACCTTCCAACACACCCTCAATACACCTCTGGAAAGCTGCAGGTGCGTTCGTCAAGCCAAATGGTATCCGTATCCATTCATACAACCCCCAGGGTGTACTGAAGGCTGTAAGGTGTCTGGATTCCTCGCTCACAAATCCTTGGTGGTACGCGCTGCCTTGATCCAGGATGGAGAACCATGTGTTGCCCCCCAAACTGTCAAGCAGGTCTTGGATTCGGGGCAACGGATGACGATCTGGAATGGTCTTCTGGTTCAGGCCTCTGAAGTCTACACACAGCCGCAGACTCTGGTCCTTTTTCCGCACACAAACAACTGGAGACGAATATGAAGACACAGATTTGCGGATCCAACCTCTGTCTAGGAGATTGTGCACATACTCTTTCACCTCCTTATATAGGGGTTTAGGTATGGAGTTATAGCATCTTTGAACTGGGTTGTTGTCTACCACATTAATTTTCAGCTGTAAGTCAGGTATACAACCGATGCCTCCTTCTTCTTTTACGAACACATCAGACTCCTCGAAAAGCATCTGGCGCACCATCTCCTGCTGCTGCTGATCAAGATGTTCTAATTTGACCGGGGGGTGCCACTTTTCTTGTGTGTGAGACTCTACTGAGCTATTCGTTCTGCTGCTGGCACCGCTGCTTGGGCTAACCTGTGCGACACATGTGTATGTATCACTTTTCGACTTTGCTGGTTGCTTAGCCGGGGAACAAAGATTGACTGGTTTGCTGACAACAATTTCTTCTATACAGCCTAAGACTGTCCTTGGTGGCAGAAAAATGTCATGCTTGGTGGAGTTGCAGATGGAGATTTTCACCGCTTTGGAGGCACCACCGGGCACATCAACTAATGCAGGAAATAGTTGTAATCCCTCCGGTAAGACACTTTCTAAGTTGGGTTCAAAAAGCATTGTTCCTCCCTGTGGCCATGATCTGACACGACACTTCAGTTCACATATTTGGCTACTTGGAACTGTAAGACCTTTCTTCCCCACTCTGATGGTGTCATTTGCCGGCTTTGTTTTGGCTGGAGTATCACTAATTACGGACACAATAGTTTCAGCTGTATCTCGATGGAGCTTTAATGCCTCTGCTAGCAAATCACTAAGACTGACACTTTCTGGCTCTTCCCGACTCTCTAAAATAATTTCTTCTATCACACTGAACCCTAGCAACAGGCCACTAACACAGCTCTGACTCACTAGCATGAGTACATTAATGGCTACCTGACCATGTTTTACACTTTTGATTTCCACCAATATTTCAGCCCACCCTTCAAAAGGTACATCTGTTCCATTAGCAGCTGTGATTCTGAGTCTATTATCTGGTAGTAGGTCTGTGAGTGGCTGGATTCTAATGTCAGGTAAATGTTCCTTTAGCCAAGACTTTTCCAGTATCGTAACCTGAGCTCCACTATCTAGTAGTGCATCAATCTGCACACCGTTGAGAGTACAGTTTAGCAAGCACTTTCTGCCTATCAGTTTTGCTAAATGGTTTCCTTTTCTTACTCTGTGCTTCGATAGTGATGGACAATGAGTGGGAGTTATGAAGTCCTGGCTGGTTACGGAAGCAGGGGACTCTGGCTCTTGTTTGGTCACTGGTGGTCCCTCCCCAGTGACCCCATCACATTTCCCGCTGGCTTATGTTTTGACAGGCAGCCCACAGCTCTGTGCCCTTCCTGGCCACACCTGAAACAGTGGTTGCAGTTTGCAGTCCCTTGAGCTAAACATGACTTGCATTTTCCCCTTGTGACAGACTTGGGTGGTTGCACGGTACTTAACGGATGGGCCTGTGACGGCACTGGAGTACTGGCTGTAGGGGTGAGAGCCTTCTCTATAGTTTTTGCTAAGGCCGAGACCTGTGCTGTCAGTTCGTGTATAGCTGTGCGGTTAGCCTGGACTTCGGCTTGCGTTTGAAGAACGCTGGCTTGAACTTCAGCTGGAGGCTGGACTGCGTGTTGTCTCTCCCGTTGTTGTGTGGCATTGACTGTGTCTGTTTTGGTTTTGTGTGTCTGACCTAGGCGTGCCTGTCTCTCAACCTCTTCACTAACTGACCTTGTCATTATCTCTAAGATGAAATCATCAGTTATACTTGTATTGGTAAGGAGGGGTTTAAGGTCTCGCCTTACATGTGCATATTTCTCACTTATCCCCTGATACAGCGAGTGAAGAAATACCCCATGGACAAGTTTGTCGTCATATTGAAACTCTGAGCTACCTTGCTGAGAAGCAAACAATATTCTCTGTTTAAGCCCCATTAACCGGTACATGAACTGTTGTGGGCTTTCTCTGTCCTGTTGTTTGGTATTGCTAAGCTCCTGAAATAGCTCTGCACTACTCTTGTCTCGTAAGTGTGCTCTGAGGAAACGTTTAAGCTCAGCTACAGTTAACCCAACTTTGGTCGTCAGCATGTCTTTGAAAGTACCAGGCTTAATTATCTTTAGAACAGTACGAATTACTTCTGCCTCAGAGAAATTCTCAGATATCCCTTCATCAATCTGCCTACACAGTGAGCTATAGCTAACATCAGAATCTGAGTCAGAAATCTGGCCACTGTATATCTTGAATTCTCTTCGAGGCAGTAAAGCAGCAACATCTGTCAGCTTTATCACATCAGTTACCTGGCTGGCTACAACTGATAATTTGTCTGCCTTAACATTCACAACTGAAGGTGCCACTAATGATTCAGTCTCTGCCAGTAACTCACGTTGCTCTTCTGCAGCCGCTGGAGGTTGTTGCAGTTCAGTGATGAGATCGTTGAAGACTAGCAAGCGGGTCATGCCTTGGTCCTCTTGACTTGCCAACTCGTTACCTTTTAAAATGAAGTCATAGAGTTCCACCTCCGTTGCATCATCCCCTGGTAGATCTTCCCCCACCTCATCCTTGATGGAGGCTGCCAGCTTGTGGAGTACATCTGTCTTGGCGGAGCTGATCAGCTGATGAAGCTGCCTCTGGATTCCCCTACGCAGTTCTTGTAGCGCAGACATCTCTTCCCCTCAGGAATCGCTGGTGTAGCACGTTGGTCCAGGAACTTGATGTCAGGTTCATTTATTGGTGATTAGCTGCCATCAGGACAAGGCGCTAATCCCGGACGAGCCCCCAAAATTGTTGCCCCCCTGGCCTGGTGAGTGTCAGGGGGGATGATTGTGATTTTAAATCCTGTATATAGAAACAATGAGACGAAAACTTTAGCTTCTGTTCAGCTCAACTGCAGTATTTATTCTCCTTCCACAAAGGAAAAAAATAATAATATTTGACTCCTTGAGATAATAAACAAAATGCTTGTTGTAGCATCAGGTATTTCACAATACTTTCAAGTATGTAAGATATCACCATATCTTCAGAAAATACCAAAATATACAATAGAATAATAATAACGGAAGCACAGTAAAATAAAACACATTAATGTCCATACTTTTCATTGTGCTTCATTTAACATGAATTGTATATTGACCAGTTCAACAACAACATTTTTTCTTATTCTCATTTGGTTCTTGTAATAAACATTAGTTCTGTCAATTTACCAACACAAATTACTACATTTGCATCACTCTTAAAATCAACTACTCTGTTTAAACAAAGGAAAAACATTTAACATGATGTGTTATACACACATTAGCACTAAATGCATTTTCAGATCAGTTAACAACACAAAACGAGACCATTCGCGTTTCTATTGTTTATTTGGTTACTCATAACAACGGGTCCGCTAGCTTAGTATGGCAGTGTATAGCTGAACATCATGATTTTACACATTATGGCAAAACTACTCAACTCTAAACATTGCACGTACTCACTTACCGATTCACAACACTCTTATCTCTTATACTGAGTTACATGCATACCATTTTGAGGAACATTAACCCACCTGTATATAGAAACAATGAGACGAAAACTTTAGCTTCTGTTCAGCTCAACTGCAGTATTTATTCTGCAGCATTTGTCTCATAATGGTTTTAAGTTCCTCCCGGCGCTCAGCGCCATCTAGTGACCTCTATAAGTATCAACCCACCATAGTAACAAGTACAATACAATGAAATTGGCCTCTTCATACCTATTTAGTAAACATTATCACAAAAAAAATATATATATATATATATGGGTGTCTACTTTTCCCAGATTGTTCACCTCTTCGACAAATGGCTGTACAACAAAATGTACTAACTCAATTACCTTTTTTTTTTTTTTTTTTTTTTTTCTCTTATGCCTAACTTTGAACACCCCTTTTAACCCTTTACACTTGCTTCTAGGAATCCAGATCATCAACAAATCCATTTTAATTTTATTCATAGGACTTACCTGACCCCACGGAAACTTTATAATATGAAACTTAAACCTGATCCTAATTGTACACTCTGCCACACAAGTGAAATTGGTACTTTTTATCACATGATTTGGGAATGCCCTGGGGTTGCTAACTTTTGGATTATGGTTAAAGATAATTTGTCCACTATATTAAATGTGTCTGTCCCTTTGTCTCCATCTGTTTTAATCTTAAATGAGCTCTCTGACATCAAACTTAACAAAATTCAGAAACGGGTGTTTTTAGCTGGCTTAACAGCTGCCAAGAAATTAGTTGCAACGAGATGGAAGCCTCCACATTCTCTTAATAAACAACATTGGGTTCTCACATTTATAGATGTGGTATATCTCGAATTGTCCACTGCACGCATTCATGGTGCAAGAGAGGACACTATCAGACTCTGGGCTCAAACTTTGGAGAAGCTCAAAGGTCTACTGACTTGAATTAAGGAGATTATTTATTATTTTTTTATTTTTTTTTATTTTTTATTTATTTATTTTTCATCCATGTTTTAATTCTACATGCTCTTTCAAAATTTATAATTTATAATTTTTTTATTTTTTTATTTTTTTATTTTTATTTTTTTTGAATGTTATGTTTTGTTGTGAGATTTTTTTCCTTGCTGTTGTAATGGCTGAATGTTGTCTTAATCATTTTGTGAGTTGAAGACATCAAAACAATAAAAAATTGATAAAAAAAAAAAAAAGTATGTGCGGCAGTCATGGCCAGTCAAGGCGAGAGCAACACGAGTTTCTCAAAGTGGACATATGCTCATTATTTCACTTTAGTTGAACATAAAGACACAAACTAGTCAAAAATTAGCTGTATCTTTCTGGTTCGAATGTACGGAGCTCCACACGTCACCTGTAGGAGAAAAAAAATCCTTCCATGGTGACTGTTTTGCAATCCGTCCCCTCAGTTCATAAACCATACTCACTAATTCATAAACTGTTCCCTAGGTTTAACAAATCGTGCCCACGGATTAACAAACCATGCCCATGAATTTCCAATCCATGCGCTCAGATTTTGTAAACCGTACCCTCGGTTTTAGAATCTGTACCCACAAATTCATTATCTGTGCGCACGCTTTCGCAATCCTGTAAACCATACTCACAGATTCATGCAGCAAGCTCCTACGTATTAACATACAGTTTTAATGAATATTATTATGCGGAATAGGTTTACAGCAAAGTGTTTTAAGTAAGTATCTATCAAGTGTAGTAAGAGGTGGAATACAATGATTTAATAAGAAAGATGTGCATCAAAATCTTGTTTAACCCCTTTACGTGCAAACATCGCTGACGGCCCCAGTTTATTATTGTTTCACTTTCACAGCACATTAAACATCACTGTCTTACTTCATCTGGACAAACTATGCATCAATTGAAAGTTTAAAGACTCTAGCTTCGATATTTGACCAATATTTTGATAAAACATTGTTGCAGTGACAGATATTTAGTGATTTATGTCAGGAGTGCAAAATAATAAATCCGTATTATGCCACATTTTGAATAGAAATTCACAACTCACTCATATTCAGTCACGTCAAAAGCGGTTTATTTGTGTTCACATAGACTCACTGAACAGCGTCAATAAGGATTTATAGACCAAAGATGCATATCTGCGGAGATATATGGATATATTTACTGATGTTTACTTCATATTTCTTCAGACAGAATCGTCATTTCTATTCATTTTCCACGGATTTACGCGATCAGATGATAAACAGTCTCTCCCAGCGACCTGTGTATGTGTTTGCTGTGCCGGCAGCTCGTGCTGTGTGTGACTCAGACTCCGATTGGGCCTTCCCAAATGTCAATATGAGAGTGTAATATCTGGACACCGCCCCATCGTGTCACATGCTTCCTGCACACTTCCTGGTAGTTATCTGGCCAAAACAACACTGAAACACCTCTGTACACACAAAATATCCGAACAATAAACCCGCGATTACGATAGTAAAGCTTGGTATGAGAATTTCTTGAGATCTGGGGCGTTTTTATAAAAAAAATTGAAAATGTACATCGGAAATGCTAACTTGTGCAGCGATGAAAAAGGCTACAAATAACATATTTTTACAACAGTAAACGACCAAATTCCACCCCTGATCGCTAAAGGAAGTTATTATAAACACTCGATCGGGGTTTAAAGTGAGTTTTTAGTAAAAGTGTACTAATAATTTCATAAATTGTCAGATGTAGCTTGATGCTAACGATAGCACCAATGCTACTAATAGCAGGTGCTTTTCTTCTTCATAATGCATTTTTGTCTCAATAATTCACGTAAGGTCGTAAGAAAATGTTTTGTTGTATTTTTATAGTAAGACTTTTGATAAATAAGGGCTAAATGCAAACAGAGACTGAAGTGAGATTGCTGCTTTGTGTCTTTGTAAAGCCTGAAAAACCACAATCAAGGCTAATAAAGGTGGAATAAAAACAAAAGAATAATGATAAAAGAATAATGCGGATAATGTGTCATACCTGGCGGAGGTGTGAAAGACTCGTTTGGTGAGAACAATGGAATAACAGATAGGGATTAATCGGGCAGTTTTCACAGCCAAACAAACACAAAATACACAGGAGAGTTTACATGTGAGATCTCACAGAGATGACAAGGGCCATAAATCAATCTGATTAGCCTTCTCTAAAAACACACATGACATGGCCTTAGAAAATATTTCATAAAATTCACCGTTTTACAGATTCGATTATGAAATTTTTTATGAAGGTTTGGAAGACTTGTGGCCTTAGCTACACTGTGTTTTCAAACTCATTTCCTACATCAACAATTTTTTAAATACATTTAAAACATATGTTTTTTATATTTTTATTTTTGTTTTTATGTTAGAGCTTATATATCTCTATTATCATAACAGTCTGAGTGATTCTGATTCCTGAACAGTAAACTTTAAAGTGTCAGCTTTGTGAACAAAGGTTGATTATGTATCTAGTCAGAAAGAATCATGAGCAGAAACCTTTTTATTTTGGGTATGTAATTTCGGTCTCCATGCCAAAAAAGGGGGGTTACTAGTAAGGGGTTAATTTGTGACCAATCACGGAAATTACGGACACAAGTCGGTTCTGGGGCATTTTGAGTTATTCACAGATTCTGAAAGTGTAGTCTCCAAGCTTTCCAACGATGTGTTTTTTCGATATTTGGAGAAGTTGTGGCCATTTGAAGGTAGGCACTCAAAAAAGCTCAAATAGCAGAAAATAGCCTCTAAAGATTGTGCAGTTCTCACCCATTCTCACTGCTGCGAGTGACAATGGGGCTCATTTACATCTCATTTAGATAAGCCATACCCCCTGTAAAGCTCCCCCTGTAAAGCTGCATGGTTGAAAAATCAGACCGCATACTATTAATAATAAAGGAGAATGTGCATTGCAAATGTCAGTAATTTATCTTTTTTGACTTTAATAAAAATGATTTAGAGGCTGAAATATTTGAGTTTTATCTTTAAAAAATAAAAAAATCTTTAATCTTTAAAATCACCAATTTTGAAAAAAAAAAAACCGCTTCTTTCTCATTTTGCTCGAAAGTTGTGCTGCCGACTTGTGTCACTGGTTTCCGTGACGGGTCACATTTGTGATAATCTTAGTACTTGATTATTATTATAAAATAAACCTGGCATTTCGACAATTTGTTCCTCTTTTGTAAGTCATTTTGGATAAAAGTTTATTATGCATAAACTGTATAATAATATATAATAATGACAAAAATAAGTTATTTTTATTATTATTATTTTAATTTATAGGCTTAATCAATGAATGGACTTAAGACAGTAAAAATGTATGTCATGAAATAATTCATGAATGCCTTATTTTTAAATAACCTTTTACAGTTTTGTAAATGTTTGTGTACTATTCTTTCTTAACATTAAGGATTATTTTGTTGATTCTATTATACTAAGCTCCAAACAGAATTAGATGCATGCTTCACTGTTAATGTTATTATTAAATAATTAAGCCTATTATAACATTACATGCAGTTAGAAAGAAACAGCAACATAACCGGCACATTATTTGTTTTGTATTGCTTTTTACATATTTTTCTTCTTCTTTTTAGCTTTTATTTTAGGCTATAAAACCCAGGTGGCGGTGTCTTATCCTATTGGTGATTAATGTAAAATAAACGCTAAAAAGCTGATCATGGTCTCATATGAGACTATGAAAAAATAATGTTTAATAAACAGAAATTAATCTGCTGGTGGGGGTGGAGCCACAAAGCCATGAGTTTACAAATCCGAGGGATGGGATTGCAAAAGCGTGCACACGGATAATGAATTAGTGGGTACGGATTCAATTCTCTGAGCGCACGGATTGAAAATTTGTTTAACCGATGGAACAGTTTAAGAATTCGTGAGCACGGTTTATAAACTGAGGGGACGGATTGCCATACTGTTGCCACGGATTGTATGTTTTCCTCCTACAGGTGAAACATTGATGAAAACATGCAGCTTGTCTCTACTGTGGAGTCGCCGTCTTTTCAGGCAGCTCGTTAGCATGATAACATAGATTTCATTTTTAAACAACATGTATATTTTTTATGTTTTCTTTTTATTGCATATAATTTATGGTTGTCAATAATATAATTTTTTGTTGCTGAGTTTCTCGAAATGTATTCTGAATAATTCAGATTGCTTTCATTTACTTATTTCAAAATGTTTTGTGTTATGTTGTACATTGTTGATAGTTTTCATACTTAAGCTGTGAAAGGAACGTTTTTAAAGGCTCAACACAACAGCTTTTATGGTGCAGAAGCGACTTTAGTTTTTGATTCTGAATATATTATTCAGGTGTTTTGTTATTTATTTCAGAAATCCTTGTGATATACAGTATTCAGTTTTTGCTGGTCTGACTCAATCAAAATAGTGTTTCAAAATTACTTTAAGTCAGTTTTGTGTTTGTATAGACCAGTGGTTCCCAAACCTGTCCTGGCGTACCCCCAACACTGCACGTTTTCTTTGTCTCCCTAATTAAACACATCTGATTCAACTCATCAGCTCATTATCACATGGGTTAATGAGCTGATGAGTTGAATCAGATGTGTTTAATTAGGGAGACAAAGAAAACGTGCAGTGTTGGGGGTACGCCAGGACAGGTTTGGGAACCACTGGTATAGACCATAACGCATAAACGTGCAATAATGGGAACATTAAAGAATGTTCTTTAAAAAAGTAACTAAAAAGTTACTTTTAACAGTAATGCATTACTTTTTGGTGTAAGTAATCAACAAAATAATTGAGTTTTTGAATGAAAAAAAACTAGTAACTGTAACTATTTACTATTTCTTAGACACTGCTAAACACTGCTAACCAGATACCTGACCTACCTCTCTCCACCGATGTCCAGTGTCTTCCTGTTCCCATCGTGTGTGTGTCTTCAGCCTCCATCGCCTCTAACTACTACCCTCCGGATCATCTCACCACTCAAGTCTTCAGCACCTTACCCATTGCTTCTCCATTCCTCACCTGCACCTCTGCTTGTGTCGTAATAAACATCATTCTCTGTTATTCCCAGTCTCCTGTCCCTGACTACCGTAACAGAAGATCGACACAAGCATGAGCCTCACAGACCCCTTCCAGGACCTCGTTGACACGTTGCGTCAAACCATCACCAGCCTTCCGTCACCCCCTTCACCAGTGAGCACTTCCGGAAACAACACCACCTATTCCTCACCTACCGTGCAGGCCAGCCCCATTGCCCAATGCTCGCTGGTCCTGGAGATGCAACCACACGTGTACCCCACTGAGCGATCGAAGGTAGCCTTCCTAATCTCCCAGTTGCAAGGTAAAGCTCTTCAGTGGGCTGATTCCATTTGGACCCAAAATTATTCTGTCATCCAGTCATATTCTAGCTTTGTTGACCACTTCAAAGAGGTTTTCAGTAGACCCGCCTGGGATTCATCCATTGGTGAGAAACTTTATCATTTGAAACAATGAAAAATGACTGTATGTGAATATGCTCTTAAGTTCAGGACTCTCTCGGCCACAAGCGGATGGAATGAGCAAGCCTTGCTGACCACCTACCATCAAGGACTGGATCCTCGAGTGTGGTTGCATCTCGCTGCATACGAGGACACCATCGGGCTTGAACGCTTCATCCAACTACCCATCCACTTTGCGTATGCAGTCGTGCCTCAAAGAGCACCGGGGCCAGTCACATGCCAACTCACCCCTCTGCCATCCAGAGACCAGCAGCTCCACAGAACCAGCCCACGAGACCATGCAAGTAGATTCCACTTGACTCTCGACTGCTGAATGGCAAAGATGGCTGGCCCAGAATCTCTGTTTATATTGTGGATCTCCGGGGGAAAATATCCTTTCCCTATGCCCTGTCCACCCTCCTCATCCCATGGTGAATGCCATTTTCCCTTCTAAGTATCAGATGAAACCACTCACCACTGCTGTGACACTTACTGCCGCTGATGTCTCCCTTCCAGTTCATGCACTCCTCAATTCTGGGTCAGGTGATCTCAATTCATCTCCGGCACCCTCTGCCGTCAGCTCAACCTCACTACCATGGCCACGCCGTCAGCCTACCAGATCCGTTCAATAACCGGTAAACCGTTAAGTAGGAGAAATGTTCACGGCGGTTTCAGCCCGCTAATCCTCAAGATCGGGCTACTTCAAGTGGAGAAAATCCATCTGCTGGTTCTGGAGGAATCCACTGCTGACGTTATACTAGGGCGCCTGCGGTTGGAGCAGCATAACCCAGTAGTCTTTTGGATGAAGTCCTGAAGTGGGATGAATCCTGTTTCCAAGGCTGTCTGTCTGGATTCCCAGTTCCATCCACTCCTCTCCTAGAACCACTGCCTGTCTATACTAACTCCATTGAGAGCCCAGTTAAAAGACAATCATCACGATACGCCCCTTTCAGTTATGTTTTCAGCCCCAAACGGGCCTCCAAGCTGCCTCCACACCGGCCATGGGACTGTGTCATAGATCTGCTTCCGGGTAAGCCAGTACCAAGGGGAAGGATCTACCCCCTCACCATTCCGGAAGAGAAGGCCATGGAGGATTACATCAAGGAGGTGCTGGCGCAAGGCTACTTCCGCTTCGAGCTTTTTCTTCGCAGAGAAAAAGAACGGAGGCTTGCGGCACTGTATCGATTATCGCTCCCTCAACAATTTCACCGTAAAATTCCGCTACCCTCTTCCTCTCATCCCAGCTGCCCTGGAACATCTCTGTGGTGCCACTGTCTTCACCAAGTTGGACCTCCGCAGCGCCTATAACCTCATCCGAATACATGAGGGGGACGAGTGGAAGACAGCCTTTATCACCCCTACTGGTCACTGCGGATATCTTGTGATGCCGTATGGTCTAGTCAATGCCCCCTCCATATTCCAGGATTTCATTCATGAGGTGCTCCGGGATTTTCTCCACAGGTTCATCCTAGTTTATATCGATGACATCCTCATCTACTCCCTGGAGCCTAGCGGAACATCGACGCCACATTGCGGAGGTCCTGCAATGCCTGAGGGAGTTCCAACTCTATCTGAAAGCATAGAAGTGCTCCTTCCATCAGCCCTCAGTGCAGTTCCTTGGCTATAACATCGATAGTAGTGGCATCCGGATGGACGAGGGGAAGGTGGATGCCATCTGGAACTGGCCAACTTCCAATACCTAAAAAGAACTTTTGCAAATTTCTACTGCCACTTCATCCAAGACCACAGCTCCATCACCACCCCTCTCACCAGTCTCCTCCAAAATAATCCCAAGTCTCTGTCCTGGACCCCGGCCGCCATGGAGGCATTCAATTCCCTAAAGAACGCCTTCACCACTGCTCCTCTCCTGGTCCATCCTGATCCCGATAGGCCTTTCATCATGGAAGTGGACGCCTCCACCACTGGGGTAGGAGCGGTGCTCTCCCAGCAGCAGGGGCATCCAAGCCGGCTCCATCCATGTGCTTTCTTTTCCTGTAAACTCAACCCGGCGGAGGCTAATTACGACATCGGCAACCGGGAGCTCTTAGCCATCAAGCTGGCACTTGAGGAGTGGAGGCATTGGCTGGAGGGAGCCAAACACCCCTTCCTAATACTCACATATCACAAGAACCTTGAATATCTGTGCATGGCCAAGAGGCTTAACCCCAGCCAGGCCCGTTGGGCTCTATTCTTCACCCGTTTTAACTTCTCAATCTCCTACCGGCCCGGATCCAAGAATGTCAAGGCAGATGCCTTATCCCATTGTTACACTCCAGAAGAAAACCTGGAGAAACCCGAAGCTATACTCCCAGAAAAGGTAATCGTCAGCCCTATCACTTGGTCAGCGGAGACTCTACCCTCCTTCAATTCCTCCACCAATGCCCCGCCGGGTTGTCCACCGGGCTTGCAATACGTCACCAGGACACGGCGCACTAATCCACTCGGCTCACACCTCACTAGGCACTGGCCACCCGGTGGTCAATGAAACCCTCTCGCTGCTGAGGGAACGCTTCTGGTAGCCCAACATGGCATCCAACATCAGAAGGTACATGCAAGGATGTAGGCAATGCGCCATCTCGAAGAGTCCCCTTCACCTACCATCTGGCAAACTCCTCCCTCTGCTCATTCCTAACCATCCATGGTCACATCTGGGGTGGATTTCATCACGGAACTACCGCCTTCAAATAACTATACATGCATTCTTGTAATTGTTGATAGATTCTCTAAATCATGCCGTCTTATTCCTCTGAAGGGACTACCCACAGCCATGGAAACCGCGGAGCTAATGTTCAACCACGTCTTCCGGTACTTTGGATTCCCTGTGGACATTGTTTCCGACAGAGGTCCCCAATAGGTGTGGCCATCAGTCTGTCATCCAGATACCACCCTCAGTCGAACGGGCAGACGGAGAGGAAGATCCAAGAGATTGGTTGCTTCCTCCGTACCTTCTGTCATGGCCACCAGGACTCTTGGAACCAGTTCCTGGGGTGGGCCGAGTATGCACATAACTCCCTGCGTCAACCTTCCACTGGACTCACTCCATTCCAGTGCGTGCTCGGCTACCAGCCCCCGCTCTTCACCTGGTCAGGTGAACCCTCTGACATACCATCAGTCGACTACTGGTTCCGAGAGAGCGAGAGGGTCTGGGACGCTGCCCACTATCAACCACAATGGGCCCTGTGTAGACGCAGGATGACAGCCGACCTTCACCACTCCGAAGCTCCAGCCTACCAAACAGGACAGAAGGTCTGGCTGTCAACCCAAGACATCCACCTGTCATCCACCTACCATGCCGCAAACCGAGTCCCAGATTGGTCCATTCACCATCACAGAGCAGATCAACCCAGTCATTTTCAAGCTACACCTTTTTCCTGAGTATCGGATCTACCCCACATTTCATGTATCACTCCTCAAACCTCACCATCCTTCTGCCTCCCTCTCCACAGAGCCTGGCGTGGCCACAGCTGAAGCCCCCCTTCCACTCATCCTGGACGTTGGTGCTGCCTACATGGTTCACCATCTTGGATTCCCGACGCCGTGGTGGACAACTCGAGTATCTAGTGGACTGGGAGGGTTACGGTCCAGAGGAATGTTAATGGATCCCACGCAATGTCATCCTGGATCCGAACCTGCTAGACACCTTCCACGCCAATCACCCTGACAGACCTGCTCCACGGGGAAGAGGAAGGCCACCATGTCGTCGGCGTCCTCGGCCCTCAGGAGCCAATACCTACCTGCTAACTCTAAAGGACTAACAAGATACCTGACTTACCTCTCTTCAGCGATTTCCAGTGTCTTCCTGTTCCTATCGTGTGTGTATGTGTCTTCAGCCTCCATCGCCTCTAACTACTACCCTCCAGATCATCTCAACACTCAAGTCTTCAGCACCGTATCCTCACCCATTGCTCCTCCATTCCTCACCTGCACCTCTGCTTGTGCCAGAAAATGAATCTTTCATTCATTATCTGGCTTGGCTCGGTGTTCATCTTCAGTTCTCTCTTCACAGCAGTTCAGTCAGTACTGTTTGGGTAAATGAATTACTCCGGGATATTGGTTTGTTTTAACATACCGTGCACACAGTTTCAATGGAGGGACTGAGAGCTCTCGGACTAAATCTAAAATATCTTAAACTGTGTTCTAAAGATAAACGGAGGTCTCACGTGTTTGGAACAACATGATGGTATATTATTATTAATGACATAATTTTGATTTTTGGGTGAACTATCCCTTTAATGTAATATTTCTAACAATAGCAAATCTATATTATGCAACATAGCAGGTCATTCTTATATACACTTGCTTGTATATTGTATTTTGAAAGCTATTGGCTTCATTTGCGCTCTCAGCTGATTCATTCTACGCATTTTCAGTCATCTGTGTAATGTTATATGCTTAAGAAACATCTAGGTTCCCTTTCAAGGGAACTTCGAACTGCATCCTCTAGGGGTCGCTATGGGGGAACACCTTGTTGTGACCCGTGTCTGAAGTATACATGAAGTTGGGAAAAAAACACCAACGAGTTGGCCAGCGAAAGCCTCTGATGTCACTACTGGCGCGACTATAAACAGGCACCAGGAGAACACGTCATTCTCTTTTTCGTCTTCACTGACTGTGTGTGCATCTAAAAGAACTGGTAAGAGTGATCTTTCTCTGTCTATCATGGCGACTACTAGCAAGCGAATCTGTGTCGGCGTTATTTGACACCCGATTACACACACAATCTTTGCGTTATTTGTTTGCGTGAAGAGCATGCACACAATGTCTTTGAGGAGGCAATCTGCGTGTATTGAGGGCGTTTTTTTCGTTTGTCTCTCTTTCCAAAAAAAAAATAAAAAAGAGGCAGCCATCTGTTTCCCACGGTTCAGGACCCGCTGCTTTTGAGGCATGGAGGAGAATGAGTTTGTGAGAATTTCTGGTGGATCTGTCTGAATGGTTTAGAGCAGGACTTTCCCTTTCACGCTCGAAATGGCAGCGGACGAGAGAGAGCTCGGGAGGATGATGTTATATCTTTAACACATACTGATTCTGAGGTAAGTGCGCTGCTGGGTTTTTAGCTAGGAAAAGCAGGAGATATTTGAGGATGGTGAAAAAACTAAAACTGAGCCTTCTCAATCCTTCTGCCCTGCGTATGTAGAACTGTTGGAGGTTATGGATCACGCCACAGCAAAGTTGGTCTTGCCATGAAAGACGCCGCCTTGATGACCGTTATCTTTCTGACCATAGCCCACCAGCTCAGGTGAGCCTTCTATTTCTGCCTGATCTCCATACAGAAATCTAAAAGAAATGAAAGTGGCCATTTTCTTTTTGCATCCATCGGTTTCGGTATTCTTAGCCATATCCCTTTAAAGGAATCTTTCCTGATTCCAAGCCTTCAGCTCTACCCTAGGCCGAGGCCCTAACGATTAAGTTGGGTATGTAGCTTAGGCCTTTGGCCGTAAGGGGTACTGTCACACACAGCTGTCTAAACATCCCAGGGGCAACTCCCATGGAAATGGTAGAGTTGGTACTTAGTGTTTGCCATGATTCTGGCCTGCATTCCCCTCAGCATGGTGGCGTGGGTTAACTGTTCCCCATAGTGACCCCTAGAGGATGCAGTGTTTTGTTTTGTTCTACATTTACCTATCCCTTTCTTCCCCTCTTTCTTCTGTAGGTGAAACACCCTGCAAGGGTTAAAGTTCTGATATTAGGATTGTCTTCAAGAGAATATATGAGAATATATTTACTATATTTTGGTTGGAAGGAACCACTGACAATGGTTTTTAATGGTTAAAGCCTTCAGAATATAAAGCATTAAAAAACAAGGGTATAATCAAAAGTTGAGTAATGTAGAGCTTAAAAAATATATATAATAATAATATCAAATGAGAAAAGTAACAATACAGCTTCTGTGCTCCTGAGTGCCAGAAGAAAAATATTATTCAGGCACAAAAGATACTTCCTATTATTGAAATACATTAGACTGAAGGATCTGCTGAATGACACAAAAAAGGGAATTTCATGTCCAAGACTGTGTCATGAATAGTGTTGTTTTTGGCGGCCTGTTTTAATTTTAGTTTTAGTCTAGTCTTTGTGTCAAGCTGTCATTTTAGTTTTTATTAGTTTTAGTCACGTTTATACTCTTTTTAGTCTAGTCTAGTTTTAGTCAACTAAAAGTCTGAGCATTTTAGTCTTATTTTAGTCAGAATTATCCATGACTATTTTCGTCTAGTTTTAGTCGACGAAAATTGATGACATTTTTAGTCAAGTTTTAGTCAATGAAAATTGTATTTTAGCCTCTTTTTGGTAATGCAATTCTATTTAACCCAGTCAATATAGTGTAAGTACCTAGTAGTATAGACAAAAATGTAAACCAAAATTTTATTTTAGCCAAACCCATTTCAAACAAAGTTTTCTTATCTAGAATCTAGAATACTAGAATATGGTATTCAAACTTTCAAAGTCATGTTGTTGATGCCAAATTCAGTTCAGAGTGATTGCTATGTGAATTTAAAAAAACTAGCTAAAGTATTTGGCCAACAAGAGATGTCAGTCAGTCAGGTAGGAACTAAGAACCCACTTTACACTCTCTCACATAAACACACACACACTCACACACACACAAACACACTCACAAACAAATATACACACACACACACACACACACACACACGTGCGCGCGCTAGTCACACACGTTTGTCTCAGTCGTTTTCAGCTCCAGTGGCTAACGTCTAAAGCTAACGTTAAAATGAGACACATTAACCACAGCCTCATGAGTTGGCTTGGCATGAGCTTTCTAATATAGAAAGTGACGTTATGTTAATGTCTTTTGACTTACCTCAATTTCATTATGGAATGCCTTGAGATGTGTCTTAAGGTTTAAGGTTTTTTTTCCGGTGATTTTGTGGCCGCATTTCTCCCTATCTTTTTTCACAACACATTCAGTTTTCTATTCTTTTTCTTTTAAAAATGAACCCCGGCTGGCCAGCCATCGGACTCTTTCTCTAATAGACTTAACTTTGTTGTCGGTGACATACACTCACCATGACACTCACCGCAGTCTAAATGTCTAAATAATGCCGCGAGTGAGGCTTGAGGAAATGACGTCGCCTGCGTCTGCGCAGTGCAACCTGATGCAGCCTCCCGAAAGGGAGACACAGCAGGAAACAGAAATTACTGCAAAAATACTACGACTAAACGAGACGAAATAAGGTTATAACATTTCGTCTCGTCTCGTTTTGGTCAACGAAAATGAAGAGACATTTTAGCATAGTTTTTATTTTGTAAACCACATTAAGTCTCGTTTTTATTCGTCAACGATAATGCATTATACATTTAATTATAGTTATCGTCACATGATCAGCATTTACGTTGCGTCTCCGCTCGTTTTCGTCACGTGATAAAGGTTCGTTGACGACGATATTTAGTCATAATTTTCGTTGACGAAAGCAACACTAGTCATGAACTGCCGCGAGACTCGGTTGAACAGAAACAGAAAACTGCATTTTGTTGCCTTGCACTGCATTTTGTTGCCTTGTACCCACATGGGGTGGGAAGTCGAGGTCTAGTGGTTAGAGAGTTTGACTCCTAATCCTTAGGCTGTGGGTTGTCTCGGCCCAGCAGTACTACCATGACTGAGGTGCCATTGAGCAAGGCGTGGAACCCCCAAGTGCTCCCTGAGCACCGCAGCATAAATGGCTGCCCACTGTTCCGTGTGTGTGTGTGTGTGTTCACTGCTGTGTGTGTGTGTGTGTGCACTTTGGATGGGTTAAATGCAGAGCACGAATTCTGAGTATGGGTCACCATACTTGGCTGTTTGTCACTTCACTTTTTTTATGTGCAATGACAATAAAGTTGAATCTAATCTAATCTAAGAACAAAATCGACAGAAGCTGAAAACCGCAAAGGACAAACTTAATGAAACTATCCACAAATAGCTGATGATGGTCATTCACATCAACACAATAAATAGGCAGTTCATCTGGCTGACAGTAGAGTTTCTCATGACTTTACTACACATCAGTCTCTCATCAGCTCATCTGTCATTGTATTACTGAACCAGTTCTGAAGAGTTTGTCTTTTCATGTTTGTGGACTGAAACCGTTGGAGATGTTTCACATAATTTGGGTCTGTTTGTGGCTGTGGCATCTTGTTGGTGAGCTTGAAATGTGCTTTTTATTTGTTTATTTTATTTTCTAAATGTCCTTCATATAAAACACTGATGCTCAGCAGAAGCTTTAGTTTCATTCGTGACGTGATTTTCATCTGAAGTAAGAGAGTTTTCTGTGTATGATTTTGTATGCAGCTCAACTCACCTTGTCATTTGGGATATTATTCATTTGAAATGTAAATCCCAAACTATTAACTTTAGTAAAGCATCCAGTTATTTAAGTGTTAATCTCTTTGTGTTTGTTCTTTAGGTGTGTTCGGTGAGTCAGTGTCAGTGATGGAGGGAGATCCAGTCACTCTACACACTGGTCTTCTTAAAACGATGGCTGATGATGAGATTCAGTGGATGTTCGGATATAAAAGCATAGCTAAAATGTGTGTAACAGATGGAAGAAGCACTTTAAATTATATTCTTAACGGGAGATTCAGAGACAGACTGGAGCTGGACAATCAAACTGGATCTCTGACCATCACAAACACCAGACCTGAACACTCTGGAGTTTATCAACTACAGACCTACTGTTTGAGAAAGAGTTTCATTCTCACTGTACAACGTGAGTTAGCTGTTCATTTCTCCTGATTCATATTTTATTCACAACAAAGATTAAATTCTTAATCCATTTTGCATCCGTGTTAATGTTTCTCTTCAAATGTAAATTTAAAATGTTTTCTCTACTAAACCATTTTAAAGTTATTTAGAAGTCTTCATTTGTGACCTGTTTCAGATAATTCTTCATGGGTGATTGGTGATATATATGAAATATCAGTGATGGAGGGATATC
This sequence comes from Carassius gibelio, assembly GCF_023724105.1. NCBI lineage: Eukaryota > Metazoa > Chordata > Actinopteri > Cypriniformes > Cyprinidae > Carassius > Carassius gibelio. The sequence goes on along the minus strand of NC_068417.1, from coordinate 9,322,848 downwards.
AGTCCACTTTAGCCCCTAGTAATACTGGAACAATGCTGATTCAGTGGAGGTTTATACCTACGAACACTTTAATTGCTGAACTCAATAAACAGACCAACAACATGACTGTATATGATAATGTTCTTGATGGGAGATTCAGAAACAGACTGAAACTGAACAATCAGACTGGATCTCTGACCATCACAAACATCACAACTCAACACACTGGAGTTTTTGAAGTACAGAGCAACAGTGTGAGAAAGATTAATATTTTCACTGTTAACGGTGAGTTACATTTCTGTGTTATCTGTTCTATTTATTCCAGCTTTGAAGTAAATATAAATGAATTCATTATAATTGAAATGTTGTTATATATACATATATTATATATATATACATTTTTAAATACAGATTATATATAGAGAGAGGTTTTTTTTGTATTTTTTATTTATATTTTTTCGTTTGTTTGTTTGTTTTTTACTCTGTATATCTGATTATTTTTTTTTTTTAAAACTGTACTTTTGATCAGTCTTGGTTCCTCAGGTTTTTATTTATTTATTTTTATTTTTTTGCCTGCTTTATTCATCCTCTTTTATGTTTATTCTCTCATGTTTCCAGCTCGTCTGCCTGTTTCTAACATCATCTCAGACTGTCCATCACCATCATCAGGATCTCATCCCAATTCCATCATTAACCAGACTCAACATCTGGACATCAGCAAACTCTGTCACACATGTTCAGGTACAGCAGAGCTGATATTAGTTGATGTTGGTTCTGATATTAATATTTATTGACTGAGCTGATCTTTTTATTCCTCAGACTCCGTTCACTGTTGTGGTTCTACTGAAGCTGTGATCCAATTGGTCCTCTCTGCTCTGGTGGGCGTGGCTACTTTCATTATTCTGGTTTATGACATCAGATCTAGAAGAGCTGAACAAGATTAAGCACAAATTCACACATCAGGTACATGACTGATGATGCCATTTCTCACAAACTTTTTTTTTTTTTTTTTTTTTTTGCATATTTATGCCTTTTTATTTTCATCTTTTCAGGAAGTATTGAAATCTAAAGCAGAATGCTGAATTTCAAAGGTTCTTCAAGTGTGTGTGTTTTTTCTTCTAGTGTTTTTGTCATAATAAATACCCTACTGATGATTATTTTTACTTGCACTCTTTCATTTATTGTCATACTTTTAAAAATCCAGTTTGTAATGTTATATTTATATTTCCCTCATTACATAAAACGAATAGAATAATAAAGAGTCACAAATGTCATTTTACTGCTGCTGTCCCGTTGTCATTTGTATTTGCTTGTCTCTGATGTTCAAGAGTCTCACCACGTTTTATAACATTTATTGTGTCTAGCACCTCCTAATTAACAAACTAATTATATGTGTATTTTAATAGTTTCAGAAGTGCATGGCATAAAGCTTTGGGTGACATTATAATATACTCTGAGAACACAGGGAAGTAACTAAACACAACACATTGGCGCTCCGTTTCAATGATAAATCTTTAAATATCCAATTATCTATATGAATTGTGTTTGTGCTTCATCTGTGGATCAACAACATCATCTGGTGTCTCAGTCTGAATACTTGTATATTGTGAACAGTATTTCCCATTTTGGACTCAACAGTGTCTGGATTTCAAGTTCAATTGAGTTGTCAATTTTTTGGTCTTTTCTTGTTCTACCAGAACTTTGTCCTTCTCCTCAACTATGATTTTCTTATCCTACGATGGACTGCATGTGGTCTCTAATCATGTCTCTTGGTTCGTAGCAAGAATAATACAATTAATAATAATAGAATAAACAGAGATGTTTTCCACTCAAAACCTGTGACTGCTGATGTGACTTCATGTTGATTTCCCTTTTGAATGACCACACACTTGTATTGATACGTGCCTTTAAGTACAGCAGATGTTGTGATTCCTCTGGACTGTGCTGTGAGCTCCAGTTGATGGAAAACCATTTCAGATCAAGTTTATTGAACACAGTGGAGTCATTCATACCTTGAAGGAGCTCATCTAGAGATGGACTTGGAACTGGTCTAACCATCTTTATCAACGCTGAAGTCACAGTGTTTAGCAGCTTGACTAAAGCGAGAGAGGAACTGTTGAACAGTGTCATGTTGTTGTTTTTTTTCTCACTAATGCGTTGTTCACTCGTAAGCAAAGGAAACATTTAGAGCAGTGGTTCTCAATCACTAGAGGGGTTTTGTCATTCTCCAGGGGGCCGATAGATAACTCAAGCTTTGCCTAATGTTCATGTAATTTTGAGCAGAGCTTGTTCCAGTAGTATTGTGTATATGGTGTGTTTCAAGTCATGCTCCTCTGCCTCAGTTAATCAAAGGCCTTTCAATATGGTCACATAACTTCAACATTTGGCTGTGCCCATTTTGGTGTTGTCTTCACGTGTAGAATGACATTTGAACTGTTAAAAGTGAGCAGACATTAACTGAGGGCCACAGTCTTATCTGATGATAGGGGTATAGACCATAACAACTGAAAAACTAATAACAGCTGTAAGAACTAATGCATTGTTTGAACTAATCACTTGCATCACATCTGCATCATAATCAGTACATGGTGAATATTAATCATATGAACGTATCAGAGAAGACTTTTCTACACACAGTTCTAGCAGGTGATATGTTCCTACTCCAAAAGTCATCAGTGAAACTCTGAAATCAGTCTGAGAGGAAAAAAAATTAGGACATTTGATAAGAAATGAACAACAAATGAGCTGAAGACAGTTACAGGAGACAGCTGAGCCAAACACGACACGACACGACAAGTTACCACTCTTACTTTAAAGGATTCATATGACGCAATTTAACATTTTCCTTTCTCTTTGGAGTGTTACAAGCTATTGGTGCATGAAGATCTGTAATGCTGCAAAGACTTATGTTTCAAATCCTAAGAGATATTCTTTATAAAAGTTTATACTTGTCCCTGGCACCTAAAACGGCTCGTTCTAACACGCCCCCACATCTCTACATCACTATTGGGGAAGATTTGCATAACGGCGTCCAGATTTTCACTCAAAGAAAGAAGGCGTACCTTTTATTCTCGTTATAGTATTGTTGACATCGCAGCTATGTCATATAGAAGCTGTGTGTTTCACTGTGAAAGCTAAACTACTATGTTTGCCCTTCCACGATATCTGCTTTGTCATGCCTGCGGCTGATTTGTGGTGGTCGCTGAGGAAATACATCAACTTTGCACTGTGGATCGCTGAATCGGTTTTCACAGTGGACAAAGTGAGCCAGCCCGGGGTCGTCACATGTGGTTCCTGCAAGCCCAAGGTACACTCCTTCGTAGAATCCCCATCAAGCTGGCCACAGCTCACTCAAGGCCACAGTGAGTGACACTGTTTCATTGAAAAAGCGAAACTACTTTGTTTTTGTCTTCCAAAAGTGTACATGACTAGAAATCATGTTTATATCACATTTATAATGGGTTTGATGTTTTTGTCTCGTCGCTCTGGCCGGAAAAGGCATCACATTATGTTAAGAGGCGTAACATTTCTGTCACACGCTTGAGGCATTTGGCCAAGCACAATGCACTGGATAGCTGGCCAATCACAGCACATCTCGCTTTTCATCGAAAATCGATGTGTTTCAGAAGACTGGACATAGAGGAGAAACAATAATATGCAGTACATTATGTGCAAAATAATGTTTTTTGTTGTTGTTGTCATTGTCGTTTTACCTTAAACCAAAAAAACACATTTCATTACACCAAATACACAAAATAATTTTCATTTTAGAAACATTATATGACCCCTTTAAGACATATTTCACATGTTATGGGTCTGTTTTTGTCTGTTGAAAACAACACCATTGATGTACAGGAAGTTGTACTGGAGTTTAAAGTGACAATGTTGAGAGTGTGAATTAATTAGCCAAAAAGTGCTAGATGGTCACATGCATTAACACATTGAGATAAGCAGTTATTTTAAATGAATTTGGAGTCTCACATCATTTTACTATAGAGCAGCTTCATATCAGCTCATCTGTCATTTTATTACTGAACTACAGAGGTGGGAAGTCCAGGGGCCAAAGAGTAAAAGTCCTGCCATATTTTTGTTCCACCCATGAACTCATCAGCCGATTTCACCAGAGGAGGAACCAAGTCATTCCTTCCAAGTCACAAACGAGTCTTGAGTCAAATCCCAAGTCCTCAAAGAGTTAAAGTTAATGAGATAATTAAGTGACTAATTAAATGAAGATGCATTAGTGATGAACACCTGCTGTTTACAATCAACATCACTGAAGAAAAGAGAAACACAAAGAACTACAACTGACTTTAAGCACAGCCTTGGATGAAATCAATAAAAAAAAAAAAAAAAAAAAAAAAAACTTTGCCACCATAATTGTGGTGAGTATTTGCTTCAGTTGATATCTTGAGCCTTTAAGCGGTTTTCACAAATTTGCTTCTATACAATTGCATTATTGTTTTGCAGCAAACATTTGTGCAATGCTTATACAACTCTTGATCTAGCAGGTGATTTATGCTTTTGATGACTGTATGATCTTGATTAAATTTCTTGATTATATGAGAAGAGTTCGTGGTTTAGTTGTTAGAGAGAACTGCTGTGAATTCGCTGCTCTGTCTGTGCACTTTGGATGGGTTAAATACTAGGGGTGTAACGGTTCACAAAATTCACGGTTCGGTTCGATACGATACGATACACTGATGTCACGGTTCGGTTCGGTTCGGTTCGATACGTTTTAGATACAGCAAAATGTAAAAACATCTCAACTTTTCAGAATGCCGCAAGCGCACCGCGGGTCATGTGACAAGAACCAACCAATCAGCTTCATCCTTTCCCGTAACAACGTTGAAAACTCAGCCAAGATGAAGGATCAGCTGATCATAGTTGTATATGGATTGCAATTTTGAAATAAATTTAGTAGCAGAGCTACTGCAAGCGATTTTTAGAGCTGCAATTCCATTTATCCTTCGCTGAAACTTCCGCGTCTCATGGAGAGAGCGCGTCATTGTTGCTTAGCAAAGACAGACGCCTCATGAGCGCTTCTGCCCGAGCGCTTTGGAAAGGAGGAGAAAGACGCGCTTAGCGTTTTCCATGCGTTTTTAGGCACGATATGTGAACGGCCCCTGAGGCGCTCGCTCACTCAGCACGCGCTGAAGGCTCGTTGCAAAATGTCGAATGCATTTAACAGACCAGAAATATAAGATCCTCCAATAACCAACAGGTCTGGTGTTTGGGTTGGATTCCCTGTAAGCTATAGTGTCTAAATGCTGCAGGGATAGTTTGCTGCGTGCATGTTTCTCCTTTTTTTCGTCTTTTCCCAGATAGTACTGACGCATATATCCCAGATATTCCCGCTGGTGTTTTTTTTTTTTTTTTTTTTTTTTTTTTTTTTGTATTCCCGCTGGTGTACCCTGTCATGTTGCAGATGCGACATACCGTTGTTTTTTTTATCCACCACTCTCTTGCCATCACCATTATAGCTTAAAGGGAATCCAAAGTGCACCCAAACACCAGACCTGTTGGTTATTGGAGGATCTTCTCATTTCTAGTCTGTTAAACGCATTGGCTATTTTGCAACGAGCCTTCAGCGTGTACTGAGTGAGCGAGCGCCTGCTGAGTAGCCTAACATAAACATATAAGATGGTGTTTTTTTCTTCTTCGGGAGTGTCAGGGGCGTTGCCTGTTACGTTGTTTGGGTTATTGGGCTACCTTGTTGAACGCATATCATTATATTTCTCTCTCTCTCTCTTTTTTTTTTTTTTTTTCAAATATAATTAATTACTCCAACGAACCGTTCGGTATACATAATGCGTACCGCGTACCGAACCGAAAGCGTCGTACCGAACGGTTCAATACGAATACGCGTATCGTTACACCCCTATTAAATACAGAATATGATTTCTGAGTACGGGTCACCACACTTAACTGTATGTCACTTTCACAAAAAAGAGAGAAATCTCATTATGAAAATGCCACCATATAATGCTTTATAACACTTTAATATTAAGAAAAAGAAATTGGATTTAGGCATTTAGCCATGAACATTTATCATGTGATCCTCAACAGTGGTGAAAATTATTATTCATACTGCAGTGCATTATGGGAGTAATTCATGTATTGCAACATGAAGCATTTTGTTGATTGTAACCATTGTAGAGATTCATATGCTGGTTCTTGATATCTGTGTGTGTCTAAAAAGCACTGGAGTTCAAACTTTTATATGTGTTACAAATAAAAAAAAAATCCATATCCTGTAAATATTAGAGCAATGCTTTTTTTGTGTGCATGCTGTAGTTTCACTGGAATTATTCAAAGCCTAGACATGTGATAAGAAAGAAAACAAAAATATTTGAGATATAGTTAAACCAGCTCATTGTAACTATATGTTTTTCAAATGTCACAGATCTGTCTTCTCCACAACAACCCATGCAGAGCTACAGAGAGAGATCTAGCACAACAAGTCAAGGTTCAAGAGCACAATTAAACCAAACACTGATCTCCATGATGGTGGCATCTTTTTAACCAATAAAACATCCACATCTGATCCTCTGTAATTCTCTATAACAGCAGGTGTTCATCACTAATGCACAATCAGCTTTAACTCTTTGAGGACTTGGGATTTAACTTGAGAGTCGTTTGTGACTTGGAAGGAATGACTTGGTTCCTCTGGTGAAATCAGCTGCTGGACTTTTACTCTTTGGCCCCTGGACTTCCCACCTCTGTACAAAACTGGTCTCTTAAGGTACAAATCACAAGGGTACAGCACCAGTGACAAGCTATTGTACCCCTAAAGGTACAATTATGTACTTTATTTTCTGAGAGTGTACCCTCAAGGTTACAGCTTTTGTACCCTTGGCATAGGGTACATAAAACATCACCATCTGATCCTCTGTAATTCTCAATAACAGCAGGTGTTAATCATTAATGCATCTTCATTTAATTAGTCACTTAATTATCTCATTAACTTTAACTCTTTGAGGACTTGGGATTTGACTCAAGACTCGTTTGTGACTTGGAAGGAATGACTTGGTTCCTCCTCTGGTGAAATCGGCTGATGAGTTCATGGGTGGAACAAAAATATGGCAGGTTTTTTACTCTTTGGCCCCTGGACTTCCCACCTCTGCTGAACTATTATGTTCCTCTAAGTAGCAGCTGATTTGCACAGAGAAACTCAATCATGCTTGAGGTGTAATAGCAATTTTCTTGAAGTTGATCCATGTTTAAGAGCATAGATATCTCCAAACCTTTCTTGACTTTGTGCTCTTTGTCTATCAACTATGCCATGCATGTAGTGAGCTCTTTTGACCTGGCATGTTCCCTTTCGAGGGAACTTCGAACTACGTCCTCTAGGGGTCACTTTACATTAAATGTAATGTAAATGTATTGGTGACTTTCTATTGGTCCTTCAGAAATCATTCTAACATGCTGATTTGCTGCCTATTAAGAAACATTTCTGATTATTATCAACAGTTGCGCTGCTTCATAATTTGGTGGAAAATTTTAAGTGTAAAATATAATAATGTTATCATATTTGCATTTATTTTAATCAAATAAATTCAGCCTTCAGCCTTAACAATTGTTTATCGTAAAAAGTTTACTTCAAATATAACTGAATTTTCTCATCATCTTTAGCTGCTTAGCTGTTTCTCTGAAAGAAAAGAGCCAGGTTAACTCACATGAGCTTCAAACAGTTTTTCTGCAATTAAAATGCCACTTCTTATGAACTCATTAAAAAAAAAAAAAAACTCATCAAATTTTCCAAATTCAGAAATAAATACATTGATCTCATTTTCATCTGACTAAATCAGGACACTATTTTCAGTAACATTCACAGCTTTGTATGACTGTTGTGTGAGTGTATGTGTTTGTGAGTCAAAGGAAAATGTTGGTCCAGACTGTTGGTCATGCTATTCTGAAAACAAATCTGAGCTGGTCAATCTAGTTGACCCGTCTGGTTTTTCTTGTGCAAGCAGTGTTGCGGAGACAGCATTTCTTTCTTTTGTGTTTCTAAATTAAATATTGCTGCAATTTTGTCTTCCTTGTGCAAACTGATGTTGCATAAAGTTTTCTCAGTCTTCATAGAATAAAACTGCAGACTGTGTTTTGCAAAATTGTAACAGACAGAAGGTTAGTTAACTCATTATTGACATAGAAGTACGATGGGGCAGAGGGAGAGATGATAGGTGAGTTACTGAGCCAGAAACTTGAGATGAAGTTATAAACTGATGATCGTAATCATCTTACAGGGGATACAACAAGCTGGCAGACTGAGTGATGGGGCACAAACCTCAATGAAGATGCTGGAGGAAGACTTGGAGGAGAATCTGAAAGGATAGAAGCATTCTTCGGGACTGTAGCCTTCCCATTCGATTAAGTATTCCAATTTTCTTTGACCAAATAGATGGGTCCATCCTGCATCAGCAACGGGAGAGGGGGTTCCTCTGTCTGGTCAGGCTCTGTGGAAACAGGAGAGTTAAAGGTTTTTAGTAGTGACACATGGAACGTGGGGTGAATCTTATACCGTGGCGGGAGTTGAAGTTTGTAGGTGACTGGATTGATCTGTTTCACGATGGTGAAGGGACAGATTAATCTGGGACATAGCTTCCTACAGGGAAGGCGCATCCTGATGTCCCGGGTGGACAGCCAGACCTTCTTATGGGGTTGGTATGTGGGGGCGGTCGCTCTGCGAATGTTGGCTGTCATCTCCTGTCTGCGCCCTGCCCATTGAAGGTGATGATGAGCCTCGTCCCAGAATCTTTCACTCTCCCGGAACCAGTAATCAACAGTAGGGACATCTGATGGATCTCCAGACCAGGGAAAGGGGAGAGGGGGCTGGTAACCGAGTACGCATTGAAACAGTGTAAGACCCGTGGATGGCTGGCAGAGGGAGTTTTGGGCAAAATCGGCCCAGGTCAGGATCTGGTTCCAGGATTCCTGGTGGCCATTATAGAAGGTTCTCAGGAAGCGACCCACTGCCTGTATCTTTAGCAGTGAGAGTCAAGTCAAGTCAAGTCACCTTTATTTATATAGTGCTTTAAAGGGGGGGTGAAATGCTCGTTTTCACTCAATATCCTGTTAATCTTGAGTACCTATAGAGTAGTACTGCATACTTCATAACCCCAAAAAGTCTTTAGTTTTATTATATTTATAAGAGAAAAATAGTCTGTACCGATTTTTCCCGGAAAAACACGACCGGCTGGAGGCGTGACGTGTGGGCGGAGCTAAAGAATCACGAGCGCCAGTAGGCTTTTGTGTTGAGAGCGTGTGGAAGCTGTGACATTACCGTGAGGAAAAAAAACATCATCCAAAACAAACCATGGCTTACAGTCAGATTCAGCGTATATTTATGATCCAGAATCAGATCCAGAGGCTGAAACTGAACGAGAGCAGCAGCAGCAACGACTCGCTCTGCATACTATACTTTGTAAATATGTAAAATCTCATATATTTCATGAATAGGCACATGTTGATTAGGTCAAATGGATAAACCCTGACAAAAGTCCTTGATATTCACAAAATTAATGATATATATTTTTTTTTAATATATGATTATTTAAATAAAAATCATGTAAAGGCTACACCTATGATTGTTTGTTTATTTGTTTACTTATTATTGAACATGCAGGTATTTTCATTATTTCATGTTAGTTAAATGAAAATAAAGAAATAATTTTTACATCTATATAATAAAATAGGTATACCTGAAAGAAAATTACACATTTTTCAGGCCCACAGTTTTCAATGGTTGACTGTGATTTCATATAATAATGTAAATTCATTACTTGTCTGAATTTCAGCATTATAATGGAATCATAATCTATTAGTCTTAAAATGTATTAGGGTCCTTGACCAATTAGAATGAAACACAAACTGGATAAAGGGGCCTCAATATTTTGCCCCTTACACAACATAATCTCATAAAATGAAGAAAAAGATGATCGACATCAATTAATCCCATGTGTTAGCTCTTTATCTTTCCATTCTTCCTTTTGTGTGACTGACTGGAAATTTTGACAGATTTATCCCCTATCAAATTAAGATCTACTGTCAGAGGTGTAAAATACTTGAGTAATTTTACTTGATTACTGTACTTAATTATTACTTTGGGGATTTGTACTTTACTCAACTACAATTTAAACTGACTACTTGTACTTTTACTTGATTACATTTCTGAAGAAAAAAAACTGTATTTTTACTCCTTACAATTGTATTTCATCTTGAAAAGTACATTTTATTTTATCTTATGCACATTAAATATGGTAAACAGAAGCTCAAACGTGTGGCCTGACGTCGGGAACGAATGATCATTGTTTTCATGTTTAGTGATGTCCTTATCAGGTGGTGGATAAGTTGTATTTACAATATGTCGTTATATGAATCATTAAGTGGGAATTAGGACTGTCAGTGAATATCTTTTTAATTTTAATAATTACATGCTTTTCTCATTAATTAATCTTATTAGTCACAAATAATTATTTATCAATATCTGCTAAGAAAAAAAAAAAACTCTAAATGCCCCAAATAAACATTTAAAAGATTAATTGATTTTAGAAAGTGACGTTGAATAGACAACACAAATAAAGTGGCCTTTAAAAACGTTAACGTTGTATGTTTTAAATCTATAACTCTCTTCATTAATTCAACACATTCTTGTATTCTGTCTGGAATATATTTCTAGCCTCTCCATCACATCTTGCTCTTCAAAGGGATAGTTTACCCAAAAATGACAATTCTCTCACCATTTACTGAAGCTCTGTCATGCCCGATGTTTATTACTTTCTCTCTTCACATGAACACAATCAAAGATTTGTAGTCCATATAATGCAAGGGGACAGGACCACTTCAGAAACCACACAAAGTGTACATGACAGTCAAGATTAATATATTGGTATTTGTATTTTTCTTACATATGTCTATCATTTCACTTAAGAAGACAGTGATTAATTAACAGGGGTTGCATAAGTTAATGTCATATTCACTTTGTGAATATACACTTATATTATTTAAAGATAAATTATTATTTTTTTCCCCCTAAAACTCTTAGTTTGTGTTCATCTGATAAATGAAAGTCATATAGGATGGCATGAGGGTGGAAATTATGGAGTTTCCTTTTAATCCCTTTCCCTGTATTTTTATTTTTTATTTTATTTTTTGGTGTTCCACTGGGTTTCATTTCAATTGTTGTTGTTGAACTAAATATACATGTTTTACCTGTGTCATTGCATTTTTTTCGTTCTCTCCCTTTAACCATTCTTCTGTATTGTCTGTCAGAAAAAAAAAAATACTTCTACTTATTTAATACTTGAGTACAATTTAAAGTTGTACTTTTTACTTTTACCCAAGTATGATTTTGACCAGATACTTGTACTTTTAATTGAGTAACATTTTCACTGAGTACTTGTACTTACACTTGAGTAAACTTTTTGAGTACTTTTTACTATATTATGAAAGCAAAAGGCAGAAAACAAGACCAATAAACTTGATTTATTAACTTATTAACACCGTAACAAGGTTAAAATCTCTGTAGTCTGCTTCGTGTCTGTGGATAACAACATCATCTGGTGTCTCAGTCTGAATCTGCATGTTTTTCAGGATCCTCTGTCACTAGTTCTGTCTGATTGATTCAGCTGGGTGTCAGTTGCATTTGCACTGAAGAATTTCTACACAAAAGTGCTACTTTGACTCTTGACTGCCCCACCAAGAAAAAGGTGGGGCAAAAAAAAAATATTTGTTTGCATTTCTTGTCTTCTTATGTTGCTAGTTTCCACACTCAATGTTTTTTTTTTCTTTTCTTTTCTTTTTTCAGAACATCCCATCATTTTTGTAATATCAGCCTCTACCAAATGGTTGAAATGGAATTCATACACATACTATAAAGATCAGAAAATGTGAACTATAATACTCATTTATTAAAAGAAAATCTAAATAAAATTGTTTTGTATATTGAATCTTCTTTATTTATCGAAGTATGCCATAAAATATTTCAGGTTTTCATTTTAACACAGGAAATTATAAGTTTTCTTGTTTTGTTTTTTTAAACAATAAACAGAAATATTTAACAGAAATAACTAAATGTAACAAAACCAACCTTCTTTCTGCATTCAAAAACTAAAAAAACTAAAACTAAAAAATAGCAAAAGATAGTGATATAATTGCATTTTATGCTAATTGCATTAGCCTAGCTTTTCTAACTTTACCATATAGTGACAAATCAACCGTTTGGCTGACCAAGTTTTTGAAAAATTATTAAAAACATACTATAGTTTTTTCATGGCACCAAGTAACATAATTTTGTAAAGTTAGGGCTCTTACGGTATAATATCTACAAAATAAATATGCAAAATTTCACCAAGAAGGGCTCACATGACAGGGGTGATTTATTTGTGTCTGACATCCATGTTAGAAGAAGTATTGTGACAAGTGCTGTTGATTTACACTCTGACATATAGTGGATTTTTTTCGGCATAACATACCTCAACCAGATGGTAGAGATGGCTCATTCAACTTGAGTTAGGTTAGGTACTCCTCTCAATTAAATTTAGTGTCTCAAAATGTGCTCAACCATTTGGTCGAGCAGGCAGTTAAAGGGATATTGTGAACAGCATGTTTAATTTTCTTGCACAGATCACTCACACAGAAACACAATTTCACATGCTCAATTTATTATTTTATTTGCCTGCACAATTATCTTGCATTACTGAAAACATTAGTGTCCCCTAGTGGCATTCATCGGTACATCTCTCTTTAGAAAAAAAATAATAATAATAATAAATAAAAAAATTCTTTAACTCTCATCACCACAATATTTTTTACATTTTAATTATTTAAGAAGGTCATGCGTTTTTGTTGTATGTGATACAATTCCTAGGAACTATCTGGTCTTTATTTTGTAGCAGATATTCAGCTGAGGGTAGCTTTGTCCTCAGCTTTCTACCCATTAGCAATTCTGCTGGAGACTTCCCACACCTGTAGCTTAAGATTGCAATGAGAGAGGATCTTCTTCTGCTTCAACAGATGCTTCACAATCTGCACTCTTTTTGGCTAACCCATTTGACTGTGGGTAATGTGGACTTGATGCTACGTGTTCAAAACTATACTCCCTTGCAAACTCTTTGAATGTTAGCCCAAAGAAATGAAGTCCATTGTCACTGACTACCGTGACCGGAATTTCATGTCTCACAAAACTTGTTTTCAAATTTGAGATCACGTGCTTTGCAGAAGTGTCTGTCAATAATGCAAACTCTGGATAGTTGGATTAGTAATCAATGACAACCAGGTAATCTTTCCCATTCAGTAGTAACAAATCAGCTCAGACTTTCCTCCATGGTTCTGATGGTTTAAAATGAGGTAAGAGTGGCTCTTTCTGCTGTTAGTATGTGTGTTGTTGACAAATCTCTGTACTTGTGTCTCTACTCATACTGTATAAGGCCAGTACATCACATCTTGGGCCCGACGCTTACATTTCTCAATACCCATATGGCCTTTGTGTATGAGCCCAGTCATTTGTTGTCTCTTTGTACTAGGAACTACTATCCCCCTTCCTTTTGGAAGAACTCTGTCGACGAGAGAAAGCTCATCTCTGAAATGCTGATATGGACTTGGCAGCGTCTCGTCTCCAGGTGAGTTGATTTTACAAATCACTTCCTGTAAAACACTGTCACTTGCTGTTGCATCAGCAAATTCAATCCACTTCTGTCTTGACACAGTCCACATGTATTTGAATATAATTTGCTGTGCTTCTTTTTCCAGTGTGACAGAGGCTAGCTCTGCTAAGAGCATTGGCCACTATCAGTAGTTTACCTGGAGTTAACTCAAATGTCAAATATTACTTCTGTAAGCGCAACAGGATGTGTGGTGGTGCATCACCCAGGGCCTTTTTTTTTTTATCGCAGTCAGGCGTTTGTGGTTAGTCTCTTCAATCACTTCCCTGATAAAAATTATGCCTTATGTAGGTTATGTTTTTCAATCTGTGCGTAATTTCTCTCTGCTGCTGTCATTGTGCGTGATGCATACGCTATCGGAAAGCACTTAGTTCCATGTTTTTGGAGTAAGACCGCTCCTAGTCCATCTTTGGACGCATCGGTTGACACTTTGACTGGTTTCTCCGGATCATAAAATTCTAGCACTGGCTCCATTATGAGACTGTTCTTGAACTTTTCCAATTCTTGTGTATGGTGGTGCTACCACTGTCATTCACTCTTTTTTTCTCCTTCAAACTGTGCATTGCTTTTGTGTTAGCAGAAAGCCCCCACCCAGAAAATCAGCGCAATCGTCCTGCAGTTATTATCCCTCTGCAGTCCTGTTGCTAATAGGAACAGCTCAAAGCTCTGCTTGAAGTCGGGGAAGTCGTGGCCTAATGGTTAGAGGGTTGGACTCCCAATCGAAGGGTTGTGAGTTCTAGTCTCGGGCCGGACGGAATTGTGGGTGGGGGTAGTGCATGAACAGCTCTCTCTCCACCTTCAATACCACGACTTAGGTGCCCTTGAGCAAGGCATCGAACCCCCAACTGCTCCCCGGGCACCGCAGCATAAATGGCTGCCCACTGCTCCGGGTGTGTGCTCACAGTGTGTGTGTGTGTGTGTTCACTGCTCTGTGTGTGTGCATTTCGGATGGGTTAAATGCAGAGCACAAATTCTGAGTATGGGTCACCATACTTGGTCGAATGTCACTTCACAATTTAATTTAATTTAATTTTAATTTCAATTTAAGGATTTCCAATTAGCATGGACATTTCCACTCAAATTCAGCTTGTTTGGCTGTCGGATGCTATTTACATTTATTTTGTAAACTATCGATTTCTCCTGGTTTTAAGTTTTATTTATCTTGCACAGATCACCGACGTAGATATTTTACATGCTCTGTGTATTGTTTTATTCACCTGCACAATTATATTGCATTATTTAAAACATTACTGCCCCCTAGAGGCACTCATCAGTACACATACTATATACACACACTTTTTTTTTTTCTTAGAGGACCCCTAGCATTAAATTAAAAACTGAAACAGACTCAGTGAAATTTAGAACATTTGCTTCCTCCAGAGCAGTCTCGATCAGAAGGAGATTCTTGATCGGACAGGTCTTTTCTTATCCTACCAGAACTTCATCCTCCACCTCAACTGTGATTTTCTTACCCTGCGGTGGACTGCATATGGTCTCTAATCATGTGATAATATCATCAGAGATTTTCTTCATTCCCTCAAAACCTGTGAGTGCTGATGTGACTTCATGTTGATTTCCCTTTTGAATGACGACACACTTGTATTGATATGTGCCATTATGTACAGCAGATGATGTGGTTCCTCTGGACTGTGCTGTGAGCTCCAGTTGATGGAAAACCATTTCAGATCAAGTTTATTGAACACAGTGGAGTCATTCATAACTTGAAGGAGCTCATCTAGAGATGAACTTGGAACTGGTCTCAGCATAATCACAACTGAGTATCTTTCTAAACTCTAAAGTCAAAGTGTTTAGCAGCTTGACTAAAGTGAGAGAGAAACTGTTGAACAGTGTCATGTTGTATTTGTGTCACTAAGGCAGGGTTCACTCGTAGGCAAAGTAAGCATTTAGAGCAGGGGTCTCAAACTCAGTTCCTGGAGGGCTGCAGCCCTGCAGAGTTAAGTTCCTACCCTAATCATACAATGGCTGCATCCGAAATCTGAAAAATGCTGCCTTCGGGGGAAGCATTCCAATGTAGAAAGGCATCAAGGCACGTCCAAAATCAATGTTAGCTTCACTTCCTGTCTCCTGAGATTCCCTCATCGGGCCGATTTTTGAAGGCAGCATAGATGTATCCTTCGCTGCCTTTGAGATCCCACAATCCTGTGCGTTCCATTCCGTGAAAGTTAAGCTGGAAAGTTGCAGTCAGTGGTCAGTTTGTGTGTAAATATATGTTTCTGGTCAATGTTTTCCACTTATGTAATTTCTAGTGAGAAATTATTATTGCAGTAATTACATTTCCACTTAGTTATTACCAAATCCCTCTATATGTTGCTGTTGATCATTAAACCATTACTCTGTCTCAGAGGCAGGACATGATGTTTAAATAGGGTTGAATCTAAACTCTGCAGGGCTGTGACTCTCCAGGAACTGACTATAACAACTGATTAAGATCACTGGTTCTTCACCACCAGAGGGGTTTGGTGACCCTAGTACAAAACTTCAGCTTCCGCTAATTTTTCTGTCGGAGGAGCAACTTAGCAGAGCTTGTTCCAGTTGTATTGTGGTCAGTAAATCTTTATATGGCATGTTTCCAGTCTGGCTCCTCTGCCTCGGTTGTTGGACGGCCTTTTAATATGGACACATTACCTCAGCATTTGTCTGTGCCCATTTTGGACTGTGCCCATGATGATGTCAGAACACTTTTCTACACACAGTCCTAGCAGGTTCCTGCTCCGTTAACCATTAGAGAAACTATGAAATCAGTTTGATAGAAGAAACAATCGAGACATTTGATAAGAAACAACAAATGAGCTAAAGACAGTTACAGGAGAAAGCAGAGCCAAAAACTCTCAGGATCTCAAGACAAGTTGAAACTCTTGCTTTAAATAACCATTTTAAATATTTGGGGATCAGTTTATTTAGAAAACAACATCATTGATGTAAAGGAAGCTGCGGTCTACTGTAGCTCAAAGTGACAATGATCAGAGTTTGAAATAATCAGCCAAAAAAACAGTGCTAGATGGTCACATGCATTAACACTGCACTTGATGAGCAGTTATTTTAGATGTTGGTGGAGTTTCACTTCACTTTACTACAGTCCAGCTTCACATCAGCTCATCTGTCATTTTATTACTGAACCAGTTTTGAAGAATCTGTCTTTTCTTATGATTTGTGGATTGAAACCGATGAAGATGTTTTGGATTGTTTGGTTCTGTTTGTGTTTCTGGCGTCTGGATGGTGAGTCTGAAATGTGTTTTTATGACTTCAGTTGTTTCTGTTCTGGTAACTTGTAATAAATGACGGGTTAAATTAATCAGAGAGGATTGACATTCACTGTTACAGGGGGCATCCAAATTCTAAAAGGGGGTGGGGGGGGGGATGTGTTCATTACTTACATCCACCAACAATAAACGTAAATCTGCCATAGACCTTAGAATAACATGTAAATGATCCTTAAACGCAAAGTGTAGTTATACAGCTATGACTGTATAAAATGCATCTCCTACTTCTCTTATTAATTCTTCTGTAATTGAAGTGCTCATTATTTCAGTTCCCTGATTCTGAATTTCATAGCTAGTGTAAGTTGTATTACAATAAATAGTTTTCATATAATTTTTTTCAGTTCAGGATCTTTTTTTTGGGGGGGGGGGGGGGTATACTCAAATATGGATAAAACTAGCCCATTGCCACTATCTGACAAGCTACTAATGGTGCTCTTCCCTTGTGTGGTAAGACTTGGATTCTGGGCGGATCAGTACGGCATGGCACGGCTCAGTTTGCATTTCCACGACAGTATAGTACCGCTTCAGAGTGGCAGGGATTATTCACATGCACTTATAGTTGTGCCGCCTCTACTGCTACAATTCCTGAAAAACATTTCAATAATGCCTCGCCCTATAAAGCTCACACTGGATCTGCTCCTCTGCTACCAACAAGAAGAACATCTGTACTTCCTCAACAGACAACGAAACAGACACTTTTTGGTTGTTAAAAAAGGTGTGCTTTTTCAAATGGTGGCGTTCGATCCTTCACTGGCTGTGCTGATTTAAATCTAGCTGTACTTATGTGTTTGTGTCGCAAGTTCAGTGAGGTAGGTAGTGATTCTCTCCGGCCAATCCATAATCAGTAGAGTTTACATTTTTAATTTTCTTATGTATATTAAATACTGTTAAATATAAGGAAACCTTTTCACGCATAAACATTATTTAACCTATTTAGTTCCTTTCAGTCCACAAAAAAATTCATTACATGTAATGATATTACAGAACAAGAAGGACAAAAATAAGCTATGGACGTAAAATGACATAAGTCTTTGAGACAATTTTTTTTTTTATTAATTTTAATGAGAAAACAAGATAATCCTGCACACTATGAACTTGCAAAACAATAAAAGAAATACTTTAATAGCAATGTTTCGATCGTATTATCTTCATCAGGCATCTAAATTGTATTTGTCCATTGTATTTAAAACAACATGACAAGGGCAGGGCAGAGTGAGTTTAACTCCTGATCATCCTGAGGATTTGCGGAGAGAACAACAATCTGGTGTCTGTACTAAGTGGAGAGAACCTTCGGGACATACTTGTGCCTTAGTTTCAGGACAACCATGGAGTCGTCAGGCCTGAACTCAAGAAAAGAGGGGCTCACGGATAGTGCCTGTAAGACTCCTACTCCCATAACTGATGCTAGCACCATTAGCAGAGTGGTTTTCAGTGACAGAGAAAATAAGTCGGCAGTCTGAAGTGATTTGAAGGGCGGGTCTGGCTCGGGTTTGGGGTGCCATATCATTCTGTCCACTTAAGAGAGGAGGTCCCGTCTCAAGGGGATTGGCCATGGTTGGCTCCTACACAGACTCGTTCAAAACATCTGTGAATATGACTTTCTTCCTGCCAACTATTCCCACCACTGCCCCCTGCTCATACCTGTCAGGGTTCGTCCAAGGGGCCAGGGTTGCACTTGCCTGGCTCACCTTGATCAAGTGGTGACCTTGTCGCCAGGCATGGGATGTAGAGCAGGCCCAATTGCTCAATCTCAATCAATCAGACACATATTTTATAATTCTAATAAAACAATCAGGGGCAGGGCTTTTTTTTTCAGTTAATACCACACTTCTGAGGACACTTGCATGTCTTCCAGAAGGCAAAATAAGTGCAATTTACCCTTATATCTAGGGAGGGAGTAGTGCTCTCTAGTGGGGTCAAGGCTAGATGTGATACAGCTGTGGCCATAAGGGTTTATTGGGCAAGCGCACATTTATATTGCTTCATTTTTGTAATGCTGAACAACAATAATTACTGGATTTGCATTATTGTAAGGTTATGTTTGGGGTTGGGGTAGGTGTAGAACACAATCTAATAGGTAGTACATTTAATTTATTGTTACTTTCTGGCCATAGCTGTGTAGCCACAACCTTTTAGTGGGTTAGCAGTTTACCAAGCTAGCTTAGATAGTTTTTACAACAAGGGGAAGAACCAATTCTGATTCCAAAAAATATTCTAGTGTGGTTTATGACAGTGGAGAGAAGCATTTCTTTCGTTTGTATTTCTACATTTCATGTTGCTCTACAACGCATAGTGAGAGCAGCTGAGAAGATCATTGGTGTCTCTCTACCCTCCCTCCAGGACATTTATGGAACACGTCTCACCCGCAAAGCCCTCTGCATCACAGGTGATCCCACCCACCCATCACACAGCTTCTTCAGCCTGCTGCCATCAGGGAGGAGACTGCGGAGTCTCCAGGCCAGGACCAGCAGACTGAAGGACAGCTTCATCCACCAGGCTGTCAGGAAGCTGAACTCCCTCCCGAACCTGCCCCCCCTCCCCTCTTCTTCCCCAGGCACCACTGAACTATGACCCCCCCCCCCACACTCACACACTAATTATATGATGACATGCATGAGTCACTTGTGCAGCATTGGTCTGCTCACTCACCGCTCACTACCTCATTCGGCATGGAACTACCTCATCAGTCAGTTAAATAACTGCTCTTGGTCACTTGTCACTTGTCACTTTAATCAGACTTAAGATATCTTTAATAAGTGATTTTTTTGCACTAAAAAATCTTTTAACTGCACTGTTGTTCACTTCATTGATTTGCACTATATCTGTCATTTACCTTGCGCTGCTTTATTTAACTTTATTTTTAACATTTATTTTTATTATATGTCTTTTTTTATAATTCCCTTATTGTATAATTGTATCTACATTTTATATTTGATCTAGTTATTTTTTTAGGCTTTAATGTTAATGTTATCTGTATGCACCGGGGTCTGAGAGTAACGCAATTTCGATTCTCTGTATGTATGTACTGTACATGTGGAAATTGACAATAAAGCAGACTTGAACTTGAACTTGAACTTAACTCGTCGTTATCTTTAGGTCATGTCCCAAAACCATTCAATCTGGTGGTTATCAGGCCTCTTATTAAGAAACCAAAACTAGATCCTAGTGTACTGGCAAATTATAGGCCCATTTCAAATCTTCCATTTATGTCTAAAATTTTTGAAAAAGTTGTGTGTGCTCAATTGAGCTCTTTCCTGCAAAAAAAATAAAAATAAATTCAAAGGCAGGCTCTAAGATGGTTTAGATCCTACCTGTCCGATCGCTCCCATTTTGTTTATTTGAATGGGGAGTCCTCTCATTTATCACCAGTAAAATATGGAGTGCCACAGGGATCCGTCCTAGGTTCCCTTCTATTTTCAATATACATGTTGCCCCTTGATAATATTATTAGAAAATATGGGATTAGATTACAATTTGCAACTATACAGATGCACTGCTACTTCCTCTACAGTCAAAAATCTGGATGTTATATTAGACAGCAACTTGTCTTTTGAAAATCATATTTCCAATGTTACAAAAACTGCATCCTTCCATCTTAGAAACATTGCCAAGCTACAAAACATGTTATCTGTTTCTGATGCAGAAAAGCTAGTTCATGCATTCATGACCTCTAGACTGGACTATTATAATGCACTTCTAGGTGGTTGTCCTGCTTCGTCAATAAACAAGCTACAGGTAGTCCAAAATGCAGCAGCTACAGTCCTTACCAGGTCAAGAAAATACGATCATATTACCCCAATTTTTCTCTGCACTGGCTACCTATTAAGTTCCGTATCAGTTACAAATTATCATTACTTACCTATAAGGCCCTAAATGGTTTAGCTCCTGCGTACCTAACTAGCCTTATACCACGTTACAATCGATCACACTCCCTAAGGTCAAAAAATGCTGGACAGTTCCTTTGGTAGTTCCTGGGATGGCAAAGTCCACTAAAGGAGGTAGAGCTTTTTCACATTTAGCTCCCCAACTCTGGAATAGTCTTCCTGATAATGTTTGTGGTTCAGACACAAAAACGCATATCTTTCACCTAGCATTCGAATAATGTATCTCTTAAATTGTGACTGCAGTTGTATCTGATCAAATGCGCATTCTTATTCTTTAGCTTTGGTTAAGCTAATTAAATTTACTTTGTTGAAACAGCAGCTATGTTAATGATTTCTCTATTTGTTTCTATGTTTTGCCATGGGTAACTAGGATTTACACAAGCTCCAGTCTGGATCCAGAACACCTGAGAAGAGATGATGCTGACCCCTCAGAGGACCCCAGATGATGCTAACCTTGAATCAACAAACAGAACTAACAAATATTGCTACAATTGTCACTGCATCATATAATAATTACTGTTAATAATGTTCATCTTCTGGATGACTACGTCTTGTATTAATTTTTCAAAAAACCCTGTCATATGCGCACAAACTGACAGTCACCACTTATAAGCTACTACTAAATATTGTAGAAATGTAATTTTCTGTAAAGTTGCTTTTTAATGATTTGTATTGTAAAAAGCACTATACAAATTAACTTGAATTGAACATGCACACAGTACAGAACATTGCACACACAGAATTATGTTGAATGCTATTTACAGTTAAACAGAGCTTGTGGACTCAACACAACATTATATCTTTCTGTATTCCTCTTCCTGAAAGAATGAAATCTGAATCTCATTAGTGCTGAACTGAGTCAGAGAACAAGAGACTGGAGGCTGTTATTATTGTCATTTTATTATTGAGCCAGTTAAGAAGAGTTTTTCTTATATTCACAACACATTTAAATTTCTCAGTAGAAATAATGAAAAAAGAAAGAAAGAATGGCATAACGGTTTACTTTTTTTTACTATATGATAAATAATACATTTTCAGGAATCAGCACCAATCTCGGTTGAGGCAGTCTGTCATTTCTTACAGTATTACAATTAAGTTATTTAAAAGTATGATAAGACTGTTTCTGTTTGATTTCAAGGTGATGCAGATGCAGATGCAGTGAAGTCAGTGATGGAGGGAGATTCACTTATTCTACACACTCGTCATGGAAAAATAATAGAAAATGATCGGATTCAGTGGTGGTTTGAAAATAAAAACACTTTAATAGCTGAAATCAATGTAACAGCCAACAGAGTCACTGTAAATGATAATTATGACCGGAGATTCAGACGCAAACTGAAGGTGGATCAAACTGGATGTCTAACCATCACAAACATCAGAACTGAACATGCTGGACTTTATGGAGTACAGAGCAACCGAATGAGAAAAACCTTCACTGTTATTGTCAATGGTGAGTTTTATTTTAAATATGAATGTTTATTCATTGCACATAAAATTGCATAAAAATATGAAGTACATGACGTAACATTTATCTATTTAATCGTACATCATTTTTGGTTGAAAAAAACACCCCCAAAAGATTATTTACAGACATTATTGTGTTAAACGAGACATTACAAAAAATTAGCTTTAGAAATAAATATTTTGATTTATTTTTGCATAAATAATGATAATAAATGGATAAATAGTAATGCATGATGTAGTCCATAAGTGCAGTTGTGCCACTAAAATTCAATAAACTGAGGTTAACATAAATTCTGGTGCCTTGCTTGGTCCTCCTCAATCCGCAATTTGAACTACTTTCCAGATTCATAACACACACACACACACACACACACACACAGACACATATGACAGCCCTATTTACATGCTCTGCTTTCGATCAGTCTTAGATCCTCTGGATTTTTCTGCCACTTCTTGAATATCTTCATTCATCCTAATTTATCTTTATTCTCTCATGTTTTCAGCTCGTCTGCCTGTTCCTGTTATCAGCAGAAACTCTTCACAATGTTCATCATCATCATCAGAATTCAGACCCAGCAGCAACCAGACTCCACATATCAACAATAATGAACTCTGTCACACATGTTCAGGTATGTCAGCACTGATATTGAGATGATAAATGCATCTACTTAAAGAATGCCAAATAAAGTGCTTTTGCTTTCGCCAGCATTTCCCTGACATGACTGCTTCAGCATTAAACTGCGTTACTGAAACCATGCCTTCTTTCTTTTGTGTGAACATTTGGGTGGCTTTATGAAAGAGCCTGTCCTCCAACAAAAAATGACCATATAGGTCGTTTGTGCAAGCACCTTATTAAGACCTATATTTACGTTTTAAAGTTAAGCGGCCTCTAGCAGGCGTAAAAATAATGACAGTATCGTGTTGCGGCTGTCATCATGAAATGACGTATAACGTCATTACCAATCAAAAAGCAAGTATATTTAAATGCAATGTGTGGACTTTTTACACCGATCTCATAGTAATTCGCACGCTTATTCGTTCAAATGACCACACCTAATCCCACTCCTATACCTAGCTCTGACAGAAATCATGCTAAATTATGATTTATTGAGCATACACATTTTACGTGCACATCTGTTCTCTGGGATCGAAGCCATGATAGCATGATTACATATCAAGGTATAATGCAATAATCTACAAATGCAAATCAGAGTGCAAATAAAAGAGTACAAAACATTAACATGACAAATACCTTTTGTCTATAGGGGCGCAATTGTAGTATACGCTCTGATGGGTCGTTTTTCAGGGATTTGGACAAACGACCTATACGAGCATATCGGTTGCAGGACAGATTGTTATGCAAATATTTCTATATGGTGATGTAGACGTGGTGGCATGTTTGAATGAGCCATTTTAGTGGGGAGTCTTAACTTTGATAAAGAATATCTCTTCGGATTTGAGACTTTAGTCCTTGTAACTTTACAAATCTTCTTCATGCACCAAGAGCTTATAACACTCCAAAGAGAAAGGAAAAATTTATGACCCCTTTAAGTAATATGCTGATTATTTACAAATATGTCTTATGTTATCTAGAAAAATAGCATATCATGAAATAATCAAACAGATCCTGAGTAAATGTTTAATAAATAGCGAGTTAATATATTATTGATCAATGAAATGTCAACATTTTAATATCTCAAACATCTGTGCATTTAAACAATGATCAATTGGTACTTAGGGGCCCAAAGTGTGCCAAGAAAATATCCCCCACACTATTCTGCTGCTGTAGCCCATCTGTTTCAGGGTTCAACGTGTTGTACATTCAGAGATGGTATTCTGCATACCTTGGTTGTAACCCAGAGCAGAATCAATATTTTTACGTTTCTGTTCCTGCATTCCTCTGATATTATTACCATTCTGAAACCGCTTCATGTGGAAGAAATACCAGTTAAAAACATATTTGTTTTTTAAAACAATATAATTTGCCTTATAATAATAATAATACAATTATTATAATAATAATAATAAAGTACAGCGTTTTCTTTACTCAAAAAGAAAAGGAAAAATCACCGCTTTGGTTTAACCATTGCGCCGACACAACATAATTTTGCTATATTGAAGACTGTTCATTATCAAAATAAAATACAGTAAAAAATAATAATAAATAAATAAAAAGTTACACTGCTTTTTTGTACAAATTGTTGCATTCAGCATGATCGTGCCTCACTGTGCTGATAATGCCGATGGGAAGGATAATGTTCTATGTCGATGAAAGTACAAACACTATATAATAAATAATATTTTAGCATCCAGATACGTCGGGAACATGGAAACATTTGGATTAAGTTTAAATTTAAGTTTGTTTATTTCTAGAGCACATTTACTTCTGGTTTTTAGCCGACCAAAGTGCTGTACAGTAATCACGACAAAATACATAATAAACCAGCAATGTCACTATCAACAATCAAATATAGTGCATTAAAAGATAGGTTCAAGTAAATACACATTAAAAGTAATCACGGCAAAATACATAATGAACCAACAACGTCACTATCAACAATCAATTATAGTGCATTAAAAGATAAGTTCAAGTAAATTACACATTAAAAGCTAATCCAAACAAATATGTTTTTAGCGTTGTTTTAAACTCAGATAAAGTGGTAGCCATTTTAAGATGAATAGGAAGATTGTTCCATAAAGTGGGGCCCACCACTTCAAAAGCTCTATTTACCCTCTTTTTCAAGCGGGTTCTAGGAATACGAAGGAGGGATTTGTTTCCTGATCTCAGTTCTCGCTTTGAAGTATATGGGTGGAGTAAATCCGATAAATAAGATGGTGCAAGATTATTTAAGGATTTGTAGACTATTAGTAAAATTTTATAGTCGATTCTATATTGGACAGGTAACCAGTGAAGGTATCTCAAAACAGGTGTCACATGATCAAATTTTTTGCCACCTTTCAAAAAACGTGCTGCTGCGTTTTGAACAACTTGTAATCTAGAGATTTGATTCTTGGAAATCCCATAATAAAGAGAGTTGCAATAATCTAGCCTGGATATTATAAAGGCATGAATAGCAACTTCTAGAGAATCATTAGATAGGAAATATTTAATTTTGGAAAAATAGCGCAGATTAAAAAAATTAGAGATCCCTACCGAGGCAATTTGCCTATCAAATTGTAAGTTATCAATTACCACACCTAAATTACGAACCTTTGCTGAGATAGTGAAATTTAAAAGATCAAGGTTAGGTAAATATTGCCTTCTCTGTTCGGTGGGGCAAAAAACAATAGCTTCCGATTTATCTGAGTTCAAAAACAGAAAGTTTTTTGAGAGCCATGCCTTTACACCATTCAAACATGCTGATAAATTACTAACAGCATTCTCATTACCGCTGGTAAAAGGCAGATACATTTGTCATCAGCATAACAATGGAAGGCTACATAATGTTTCCTAAAAATGGATCCCAAGGGGAGTAAATATAAAGAAAACAGAGTGGGTTCAAGAACAGATCCCTGTGGTACGCCACAGGATAGCTTGCGTAAAGATAAAGTAAAATTTCCAATTTTAACAGAAAAAGTTCTGTTTGTTAGGAAAGATTGAAACCAGTTTAACACTACCCCGCCTAAACCCACATAGGACTCCAGTCGGGAGATGAGAATTCCCTGATCGACAGTATCAAAAGCTGAAGACAAGTCCAGCATTATTAAAATGACAGAAGCTTCCGAATTAGTAATCGTTAAGATTCATTTAAGACTCTAATAAGGGCCGTTTCAGTACTATGTAATGATTTGAAACATGATTGAAAGATCTCATATATAAGATTTGTGGATAGGAAAGACTGAAGTTGCAGAGAGACAATTTTTTCCATCACCTTAGAAATAAACGGAAGAACAGACACGGGGCAAAAATTCGCTAAGATAGATGTATCAAGTGTGGGTTTCTTTAGCACTGGAGTCACAGTGGCCCTTTTTAAGCTATCAAGGATAATCCCTGACTGCAAGCATTTATTAAGTAAATTTACAAAGCCAGGTCCTACAATATCAATATCAACAATATCAAACTTCAGATAGCGGGGGTGCATAGTGTCAAGGGGACTAGAAGAGGTTTTTAGTTTTAAAACTATTTCTTTTAATGAGTCTAAGAAAATAGAATTAAAAGTAGTCCAAGAAGCCAATGGAGTCATTGAAGTCAATTTATCATCACTGGTATCTTGTATTTGAACTCTTAGATTTATAATTTTAGTAATTTAGAAAATTTTCATATAATGCTTTAGTAGGATTACGGAAAGTTTGTACAGGGGGATTTAATACTGAATTGATAATCGAAAAAAAGAACTCTAGGAATTTGATGATGCTCCTCGATCAGATTAGAAAAATAAAGAGACTTGGCCTTCTTAACTGCACTCTGATATGTCCATAAACATTCTTTAAGTATGGTAAAGGATATTTGAAGTTTGTCTTTCTTCCATTTTCTTTCTGCTTTCCTACATAATTGTCTCAGGGAGCGGATATCTTGATCTAACCAAGGCTCAGCTTTACGTTGCGGCTTTAGCAACCTATATAATTTAAAATCTCCAACCATACAATGTATAAGGATTCAAGATGTTGCTCAACATCTAGATCTAATAATAAGGATTCATAGGACACTGAAGAAGTGATTTCATGCCTAATGAGAGAGGCATCAGCTTCGTCTTAAATTAAAATGTATTTCGTTTGGATTGATGTTTTTGTCACGGTGGGAGCAGTTTTAGTGGGACACCGTGCCGGTTCCGGGGTTTCCCCTCGTGTATTGTGTCCGGGCGCAGTTACTAAATTAAGAGATAAGTGTCAGCTGTGCAATAGGAGGAGAGTTAACGGTGATTGGGACGCATATCGACTATGTGGATTATAAAAGGGGCATTCTGACGCGAAGATGAAAAACGGAGTGGACAGATTAATTCCGCAGGTAGGTGGGGGAACGGAACGGAACCGAACGGAGCGGAGGGATTAATGCTGCGGGAAGGTGGCGGTAATGGAGCAGACGGATTAATGCTGCGTGAAGGCGGAAGATTAAGGTGTTTTCCATTTGACAGGGTCCCTACCCAATGTCCACTGCTCCCTACTCCCTGAGCATGGTATATCAGTTGAAGTAAACTTCACTGACAATAACAGCTCATTTGGAACGGCCTGCAAGCGTCATCAAAGAAAGTCAACGATGGTTGCGCAGATTATGATATAACATAAATATATAGGACTACATTCATATTCATAGCGGTCTCATGTGCCTTGTTCCCGCGCACAGCCGTATAGTAAACACTGAGGTAAATAAAGAAAAATGGCAGAGCCTCATCTGCTTCTAGTCGCTTTTACATTAGTAAAGAATTAGCTTTTACATCGTTAGTTGACCGTTCTGACTGGTGATGACTTGTTGCGCGGAATGACAGTTGGGGGATAATCACTCTCCACTTCCTGTGAAGTGATGTATTGATGTTCCCTTATTCCCTGGGCCGTGTGCAGTGCCCTTCGAACTGAACATGTTTGCTCCCATCAGATTGGAATCTCACTTAAGATGGCGGAATACCCTGTGAAGTCCACTTCGCAGTACACTTACGGTCGAATGGAACGCACCTTTAGTCTCAGCGTTTTGGGGAACTATGAAGGATGGATCTATAAAGTGAAAGTGATAAGGATCGAAGAGTGGCTGAGCATCCACATCATCTATGCAGCAGTTAAGTGGCTCTTTGATAGTCTTATGTGCAGTCCTTTATCTTCAATATTCATTGGGTGTATCAGTCTGTGGACAGTGTTTCTAAATTGGTCAAGATAGTGATTGAAACCTCTTTGTAATGGGAGAGGATGTCGGCTGGGGCCGCGAGTCGGAGCCTAATTCACTGTGAGATTGCTGTGTACTGCAGTGCTTAGTGTGAAGTGAACACGTGTGACACTGAAGTGATATAATTGATAAAGTGATGTATAATTCCGTTCCCACCTGTTGGCTCCCTGGGCAAATCTGGCTATGTCACGAATATCAGCTGGAGTGCCCATGAACTCCAATAGAGGGGACTCTACTCAGGACTCTTGTATTTCCATTCCCAACTCCATTTCCCATAATCCCATGCTTGGGGCTAATCACCACCAGGTGTTCCCCATAACCACTCCCCTATATATGTGTTTGGAATCTCAATGATTGCAAAGTCTTGTTTAGTTCTGTCTGGCATTTCCGAGTGTTTTCCCTGTGTTTTTTCTTTCCGTGTTTGATCTTGGATTGTTTGTAGTGATTGTGATTCTCTGCTTAGGCATGTAACGATTACTAGTTTGACGATAAATCACGATAAAAATTCCCCCACGGTTAGTATTACCGTTTCATCTTTTAATTATCATTAAAACCGTATAAGATTACAGAGATTTGGACAACTGGGGATTCAATGAATACTGTCCAGCATAGTTATCAGTATCTAATAGAATTAAAATGAATATATTAATTAATTATATGAATGTACCTCAATTCCAGTCCTCGCGCCTCCCTGCTCTGCACATTTAGTTTGTTTCTCTTATGGCTTCAGACATTTATTCAAACATAAGTGCCCTGTAAAGTGAACATAACAGTATATTCCGTCATGATTCCAGTTCGAAGCAAACATACTGTAGGCCATATGTTCTATTCAAAGTGCACTGAAGAGTGCGAGACAGAGTATGTGAGCGGAGCGACTTGATTTTGTCTGGAGCTATGAGCGAATTTTCTGAAAGTAGGAGCATTGAGGTCTTCACTTGCTCATAGAACGCTCCACTATCGCTCCATCACGAGCACAAATTATGCCATCTAACGCATTAAACATAATTAAGGACGAGTGCGTGAGGTTAAAGCATGTTGCTGCTCCACTCCGCTCACATACTCTTTATTGCGAGATGTGAATTTAAATGTCCGTGTGAAGACGCTGCGCAGTGCAAATCCATGAATGAATGTTCAGAGGTGAGGTAAACTTAAACAGAGTAGGGAGCAAGGAACACTGTTCATGCACGGAGCTCACTTCTGATGAGCTGATGATCTGAATCAGGTGTGTTAACAGAGAGATGTGTGAAATATGCAGGGATGGGGGCCAGGAGCAATGGAATTGAAAACAGCTGACAATCTTAATAGCAATGTTGTTGTGATCACTGAGATTTACTAAGCAATTGCCATTTTGACATCGCTTTTCTTTATTTAAAGACTGAAATGTGAGGTTTACTTTTTTTTTTTTACTTTTTCAAAGCTTTATTTGAACATTTACATTAGATATCTTGAATGCTATTAAACTGTTGTCAGTCAAGTTGTCATTTAAAATCCGGACATCATTGGTTATGCAAATAAATTATGCAAACAAAGTCATTTTATTTATTCATTTTTTTAAAAATTTAATCTAAAACTTGGTTAAGTGATTTATGTACTTTTGTTAACTTCTCCAGCACATTACAACAATACAGTGATAATACTGATAACCGTGATAATTTTGGTCACTATAATCGTGATAAGGAATTTTCATACCGTTACATCCCTAGTGTATTCCTTTTTATGTAAATGTATAGAGGGTTTCAACGGCAACAACATAAACAAACGCTACTGTGCATGCACGCTTTTGTGGCCCTAACTTAACTTCCGGTAGACTTCCAAATAGAATAAAAAAACAACAGCCAAGTCCCTGTAGAGTAGATATTTTTTTGATAACAAACAAAATATGTTTGCTGCATAAATCAGGTGGACTTAATGAAAATGCAAATTCATTCTTTGCCAACAGGAGACGCGTTATGGAGCGAGAAGGAGATTTCCCCAGTAACAGCTGTAAACAAAGCCAAGCTACGCTCACAAACGCTGCTTTATCAGGCATATAATATGCAATTCCTTCAGAAATACAGTGATATAAAAATACCCGTGCCTCGTTTTGATATTTAAACATATAAATGTAAGAAATTATAATTATTAAATGTACAGTATGTGCCCATGTTTTTTAACAAAACCTTTTGGAAAACGATCTGTTTTAAAATCGTGGCGAGTCTCCACAAATATATAAATGTATGGGAAATGCATAACTTTGAGCCCAACTTCAGTCTACTCATCACCTTAACTTTAACTGCGTTTGTATACTGCACCGCTAGCCAGACCGATATGCGCAAAACAGACCGGAAGTTTACTGAATGAAACCATCTATAGGGGTTAATTTTTCTGTTTTCTCCATTCACAGAATGGCAGCATGTGCATGTGATCTGTTGAATTCATCTTACACTATCCTCAGATAAATTCTAAGGGCAATGCATTGCCATTGCGACTTGCCTATGATGAGTTCACAACTGAGAGGACATTTCACTCGTTGGCTTCAGCGTCGCATTTGCATATGTTGTACTACTGGAATTTGTGATTGGTTGACAGTACATTTCAAATATTAAATGGAATGATAAAATAACATTATTAACTGGTTAATGGGCATTTAAAATTTTCGATTCTGTTCGGAATTATAACATTTGATTTAGTTTCTGGTTCTGTTCCTGTCAAAATTTTGTTTGTTTTCGTTTTGTTTTCCGTTTTTGTTCGTTTCCATTTTCGTTTCGTTTTTGTTCCTTGAACCAGTTCAGAGCCCTGGTTGTAACGAGTTGTTATTTGAGTTACTGTTGCCTTTCTATCATCTATAACCATTCTGCCCATTCTCCTCTGACCTCTGACATCAACAAGGCATTTCCGTCCACACAACTGCCACTCACAGGATATGTTCTCTTTTGGTATTAGTATTTTTTTTCCATGTCATTACATTGCTTAAAGAAGTGGTTCCCAATCCACATTTTAGATGTCTCCCTATTCAAACAGACCTGATTCAACTCAACAGCCCATTAATGAGGACTCCTAGAGAGACTTAGATCTCTGCAGAGCAAAATTGGGCGTTTATCACCTTGTGGGTGTTTTCAAAATGCTGGGTGTTTCTAAGTCATGCAATTAAAATGATCCCCCTTACCCAACCCCACCCCTAAACCTAACATCACTATGAAGTCAGCCAATCAGGTATCATGGTGTGAAAATACCCTGATTGACAAAAAACTTGCAGTGTTGGGGCTTCTCCAGGACCAGGATTGGGAACCACTGGTTTACAGCATTAAAAAAATACAATTATATTTCATTCATAAGTTATGCTATGTCCTTTGTAAAGGACGTTGGGACTCAATTTATTTAAATAAAATAAAAAGACATTAAAGGTGCCATATGCAGAAATTGAGGTAAAAATATCCATAACATGACCAACACGCATCAAAAGAATGAGAAGAAATAAAGGCGATGATGTCATTAAAAAAATGTCAAGTTATAGTGCTGCAGAGATATCAACCTTAATTAGCATTAGCATTACTAGCCCCGGCCCGGCAGGTGTTGTAATACCAGTTTCGGCCGTGGGAGGCGGTATGCGGACAACATAACCACCAGCCAACCTACAACGAATACACGAATAACTCGCAGGGCGTACCTGGACCTGATGTCAATCGTGTGGAAAGTACAGCCCACTACTTTCAGTTCAGAGTAGAGAGAGGAAGGATAGCTGAAGCCCTTGGAAAAAGACCAACACCTGCTACAGGGAAACAACCGCGCTCTGAATCACAAATCAAATTCGATAAGAATACCAGAGTAAACATCGGCACTGCTTTTAATCGCTGGAGACAACTGATGGACCTGAAAGAAATGAGGTTTGACTCCGAACTTGCAAGTTAGATGCTGTTAGTATGTCGCTAGAAGTTTGTTTTATATGTTTGTGTATTTGTTTTCGGGAAGTTATAACATAGAAATGTATCGAAGGCTGTTCGATAAACGTGCTAATGTTAGCGATGGCTAACCGTAGCTGCGTTTGATAATTAGCTAGCTATAACTTTACGTTACCCATTTTATTATATAGGGCTGTGCATGTCTTTACTCATGTGTATCTCATCAGTAAAGACGCTCCTGTAATTAGGAGTATATCTCCAGTACGTGTGTTCAGATCAGGATTGCCAGGTTTTCACAACAAATTCTGCCCAGTTGCTTCTCAAAACTAGCCCAATCTCGCTTCCAGAAGGTTCCCCGATAAAACATTGCTTCCCAGGTTAAAATATAGTATTTTTTGGCAGGGTTGTCTTGGTATAATTCGCATTTTAGGGGCTAAATATCACGTTATTTGTATTGGGGTCGCTGTGACCAGCGGACATGAAAAACAACCACCACAGACTTGGCAACACTGGTTGGCATTTACTACACAGCCGTAATTCACTGACAATCTACACAACATCGATGTTAAAATCGCAGGCGATTCTTTGTCGATTTTGAAAGCGATTTTGTGTTAGTTGTCGGTAGACTAAGGCTCTGTGCAGTTACTGCCGCTCCACCTGAAGCAGTGTTGCCAAGTCTGCGATTGTTTTTCATGTCCGCGGTTTGAAGCAATCCCAATACCAATAACGTGATATTTAGCCTGCTAATTTCACCAGGGAAACCCTTCCCAAAAATTTATATTTTAATCCCGGGAAGCAATTTTTATGGGGGAAACCTCCCGGAAACGCGATTGGGCTAGTTTTGGACTAGTTTTAAGAAGCAACTGGGCAGGATTTGTTGTGAAAACCTGGCAACCCTGATCTGAATGCACATGCTGGAGATATACTTCTAATTACAGGAGCGTCTTTACTGATGAGAGGTGCATGAAAATCGCATTCGATTTTTTGCACAGCCCTATGTATCATAACTAACCTGCTCTGTCTAGTCTGTTGGTCTCCGTGTCCTCTTTGCTTCGTTGTTTTTCTGTGCGTGAAAAAATTGATGTGTGGCGTGAAAGCGTGTGAAAAGAGTCAATTGCGTGTGTCTCACGGTGAATGCTTGAAAGTTGGCACATTAGTTCTCAAGCAGAATAAAGGACAGGTTGATTATTGCTGTTTAGCGTTTGTATTAATCTATGATGTGTCCCTGTTTGCCTACAGGGACATAAAAAAATTAATTAAAAGTGATACGTGGACCAAGGTGTCTGAGATTGTTCATTTTAAGTAAAGGATCCTAATATTTCGTCCACAACAATATTTAATGAGGTTATAACTCCTTGTGGTTAGTCTGCACGAGATCAACAAGTTTGTTTGCTTTGCGGCCGCTTTAAATACAAAATAAGCATTCGATCTACGTTAGAGCGTCTGAGCGCTCACAAATCTTTCTGCAGTGTCATGAGCGGAGCGGCAAGAGCAATTTTTGACGCTCTTAACGCCGGCGGTGTGAACGCACAGTTAGGCTTCAGCTATGGCTGTGTAGTGTTGTTGTGAAAGTAGGGGCGGAGCATAGAGACTATGC
Source organism: Carassius gibelio (assembly GCF_023724105.1). NCBI lineage: Eukaryota > Metazoa > Chordata > Actinopteri > Cypriniformes > Cyprinidae > Carassius > Carassius gibelio. The sequence goes on along the minus strand of NC_068417.1, from coordinate 9,289,292 downwards.
CGTTTCTCGTTTGTTACTCTAGAGTAGGGCTGCACGATTAATCGCATGCGATTGTCATGCGTGTCTTTGTCAGTAAAGCCGGTTCTGTGATTAGCAGTAAATGTCCACCACCTGGTTTCAAATGGAGCGGCACTTCCCAGCTAGAATTTTCTTTGTTCTAAAATGTTCTAAGAACATTCCCATGGATTGTTCTAACAATGTTTTTAGCGTGTAGTTTTATTTTTGTTCCCAGAACGTTCTCTCAAAATATAGGATAACGTTCTCTAAAAACATTCTACAAATGTTTATCAATAACATTATTAGAACATTATTCCATAACATTCTAATTAAGATTTAAGTGGATGTTTAGATGTGGATGTTGATGTCTGTTTAAAAGTAATAGCTTGGTTTGATGTCACCATAATGCTGGTAAGTGTTGGCTTTAGTTGTGCAATTTGTCGGTGTTGTTTTTTAGCTGCTGTCATCTTTATTGTGGCTAAAACAGCAAACGAATATGTGGTTCAATGGTGCTGTTTGCTTGCTGATGATTGATATGTCTGATTACTTGTTTTCACCCAAGCTACTGTGTGGTGTTAGTTAAGTATTATTTATTAAAGTGACTCAATGGTCAACAGCCTGACACCCAGTAGAATTTAAAGCAGATAATTTCAAAAATTTAAATAAAAATTGTCACACAAACATCAAGATTCAGTGTATGAATCTCAGCAATGGTGACATGCTTTATGCTGCAATGTATTCTGGGTACATCATGCAAAACTCATCCTTATCACCCAGAATGCATTGCGGCATGAAGCATGTCACCATTGTTGAGATTCTTACACTAATTCTTAAGGTCTCTGTATGTCTAAGCATCCTATGGTTTGAAGTGATTCTAAAACAATGTAGTTTAAAAAGATCAGATAAAAATAAAATAACATAAATTGTCAGGACCCTGTGTATTGCAACACATCTGCTATAGTCACTAATATTAAATTAATAGTGTAGAACAGACTCCTGGTAAAATCAGTTGATCAGATTGTTACATTAAGACATCTTTAATATCAGCCAGTAACCAACATTATCTAATGACATTTTTTTCTCAATGTTTTTGCTGTAACAGGTATAATTACAGCAGCTAAATGAACGCTAACACTGAAAAGAGTCATACTTCCTAAGTACTGATCAGCATAATGGTGACATCAAACTAAACTATAATTTTCAATAAACCATCAACATCTCTGTTAATCTCAATAAGAACTTTTTTACATTTATGACAGAAATAAATCTTGTTTATAATAAGTGAAGACTGTCATGTTTTTGGATTATTTACGCTAGAGTTTGACACCAAACAGAGGTTGGGTTTTCACTTTCAACCAACATCTGACTTCTGAGCAATGTCAGTCCACATCTAGTGTGATGGGAAGCCGTAATTCACTGACAAGCTGTGCAATATCACGTTCATAATCGCAGATTAATCGCATGCGGTTATGAACGCGATATTGAGTAGCTTGTCAACGATCTACGGCTCTGTATATTAGGTGCGGCTCCGTTTGAAAGCAGCTGATGGACATTTACCGCTAATCACAGAACCATCTTTACTGATGAGACACGCATGACAATCGCATGCGATTAATCGTGCAGCCCTACTCTAGAGTAGACCAATTCACTTTATTGAGGCATACTGCCCCCATCTGTTATGGAATGTGGAGTATGACTTGATTTTTTTTGCCAAACATTACAGATGGCACCTTTAATGAACATGCATAGGCAAAAACAATAGATATTTATTTTTAAATCAAACTGTGTACAAAGACGATTCTCAACAATGTTATAACAGAATTATTTGATATCCCATTTTTCTTCATGCAAAATGTGTGTAAAATGGCCATAAACAGGTTTTCTATACAGCATAATGTGTGTATATATATATATATATATATATATATATAATATAACTAAATCTAATTTGCATATTAATGTGATTTTGGGGTAGCATACAGGACATCCAGACTGTGGCATGTATAGTTTCAGAGAAATTCACTAAAATATAATGTCCTCATATGAGAATGCAGGGTCTCAGGAGGCTATGAGGCATATAAGTCTGGAGTAATTAATTTAGTGTGACGGTTCATTAAAAATTGATTTTCTGCTGAGGTTGACTGCTTTTTTTCTAGGGTTGATTGTGGTTATCGGCAAATATGATGTTCTTGATGGGAGATTCAGAGACAGACTGAACAATCAAACTGGATCTCTGACCATCACAAACATCAGACATGAACATGATGGAGTTTATCAACTACAGACCAACCGTGTCATAAAGAGTTTAATTCTCACTGTCTACAGTGAGATAAATATTGGCCCTATAACCTTTATATTTCAATACCATTTTAGAAATAAAACATCTAAATCATAGGATGACAAATATCTTTAATCTATGAAAAATAAAACAAAGATAATTAACATTTCAGTTTGATGTTTTTATTCCACAGACTCTGTCCACTGTTGTGATTCTTTTGAAGCTGTGATCCGATTGGTCCTCTCTGCTCTGGTGGGCGTGGCTGCTGCAACTGCTATCATTGTTCTGGTTTATGACATCAGATCCAAAAGAGCTGAACAGGATTTTTAATTACTCATTTTTAATGTCTTTCTATATTATTCCTTAAAGACTGAAGCTTCTTCAGTGCTGAATGGAGTCAGAAGGAGACTTAGAAGGTTGTTAGTTTGAATCTCAGCAGTAATGTTGATGTCACACATATTCACTCTAGATGTTCTATTCTATTCTATAATAAACATTGATATCATTACAGCAGTATTTTCGGTTCCTGGCATGTTTGTGTACATTGGCTGTGTTTATAAGAATATTAATTATATGAAAATAGTTTTTTAGTGGTTATGAGCACTGTTTGAAAGCTTTCTAGTCTATAATCCATTTACATTGTAGAACCTTTGTAAGCCACACACACATTGCAAAGTTTCAGGAACCTGGGGTGGCCAGCCAAATTTCTGCCACCACGTAGACACCCCTGAGCTTGTAACACACCTATCACAGCATATCCTGCATGACTAATTCAAATTGACAAACAAATTATTATTATATATTATTATATGGAATTTTATTTCAAACAAATAAGGAAAATTAAGTGAGTTCATTCCAAGCAGCTTTTAGTTTTTTAAGCTTTTAGTTCTTCTTTGCATTCTTTTAAAGCTTGCTTTGTTTTCCACTTAAATTACACAAATAAATTGTTTAGTGTAGCCTAACTCTGGGCAAAATCAGCTGTTTGATTAGCCTTTTTATTTTATTGTAGACAGTTTTTCTAAGTGAAGCAACTTTTGCTGAAATCTCCATAAGAGCACACGGTTATCTGTCGATCATTTGCGCCTCAAAAGGGGGCATTCCAAAATGCTTAGCATTGCTTAATGGGTTACAGAGTGTTTGAAAAAAACCAAACTCAGTAAACACATTATTAATGAATTATAATACTGTATATGCAGACACGCAGATGAGTCCAACAGGCGAACGCAACATGTTTTTCTTATAGCCTATTTCTGTGGGTAAAACGCTTAAATGCATTGAGTTCTTATTATAGGCTTATTTACTTGTCTGTACATACAATGCTTTATTAATGATGTGTTTACTGAGGGGTCATAGGATGCCCATTTTCCACTAGTTGATATGATTCTTTATGGTCTTAATGAAGTCTGTAACATAGTTGGCAATGTTACCACCACCCCCATCCTTAAATATCCGGACCCGATCTTCCATTCATAGTGGAGGTGGAGTCTTCTGACTCTGGAATCAGGGCGGTGCTCTCACAACGCCATGACCAACCTGGTAAATTGTATGCCTGTGCATTCTTCTCTAGAAAATTAACAGCAGCAGAGATAAACTATGATGTCAGAAACAAACAACTCCTGTCCATGAAAGCAGCCATAGAACAATGGAGTCACTGGCTCGAGGGAGCAGTCCATCCCTTCCAGGTGATTACTGACCAAAAGAACCTGGAATATATCAAAGTTATCGCCTATAATCATTGCCCTGATTACCTGGGATATCATGGAGGAGACATAGTAAGAACAGCTAAAAAAAACAGCCCCTGCTAACTGCCCACAAAATCTATGGAACCGGGTAATGCAATGGGTCCACACCAGTGATGCGTGGGTCAATGTATAAACAACCCACACACGACCAATGTTTTCAACTAACCTGACCGCAAAAAAAGAAAAAGAAAATATTGTACCCGATCCGCTTCCTGACCCGCATTTTTTTAAAGTATTAAATGCGTCACCCTTTATATTAATTTAATTTCTTAAATAGACTATAGCTAAGAGAATAATAAGCGTTATGACCGCACACATAAGCCTTGCCACAAAGAACTAGTTAAAGTAATGATTATGAATGTGTTTAAATTAGCAAGGACTCATTGTTTAGTAATAAACTGGTGTTTTCTGTGTCACTGCTAAGATGAAGTTGATGATGCAGACATGCCATGAACACCAGAGAGAAATGCACATTTCATATGGATTACATATTCAGAGAGTAGCCTATTTGTTTTGGTTTGAATATGTTCGTTTAAAAGTAGACATTTCAAGCTTTCTGTAATATATTGCCTATATTTCTTTTTAAACCCACCGAATAAAAGATTAAGACACTACCTGTCCCAAAATGTCACCCAAAGTCTACAGCTTTTTTCTTAGCTATATCAGAATCAAGAAAAATGACTGGGGCTAACTTGTTCCTGCAGTCGAGCGATATGAATGTGTGTGATGTACAGCATGATAAATGCTTGTCACTTCTGCTGCCCAAACTTTGTCAGCCTGTGGATCATTTGGTTTATTGTAAAACGATTGCACTGATTTGCATGTTTCTTGATGATGCACTTTTTTCTGTGGTACTCACATGCACCATGTCGCTTCACGTCGTATTAAATTTTATTAAAAATATTTTTGGATGACTCGTAATTTCGGATCAACCCGCACATCTCTGGTCCACACATCTGTCAGCTCTGGCTACCCTGGAATATCCCACACATTGCATCTGCTACACAACTCATTCTGGAGGTCCTCAATGACTAAAGATGTCACTGCCTATGTCAAAGCCTGTCAAGTCTGTGCCCAATCCAATACCCCCAAGGAATTGCCATCAGGACAGGTCATGGGTAGCTGCCAGCAACATTCTGGATCGTTCCCGCAAGGAGGCCTGTTACCGAGCCAGACCCGATCGACCGGCACCACGACCACGGGGATTTCCGCGCCAAGTGCCAGAAGGCACTCATAGGGAGGGGGATTCTGTAATGCCACACCAACAGAGGGAACCTTCCCCTGAGTACTGACTGTTCACTGCTCCCTCTGCTTCTACACTCACTTCCTGTTTGACACTGTTTAACAGAGTCAGGGTGTTCCCACTTTGTGAAGTATTGCCAGTTTACCTGCCTTACCAAGCGTTTTCCCATTGATTATTCTGACTGCCTGTTTGTGTATGATTCTGCCTGTTCTTGCTTCTTGAATTGCCCCATTGGATTAACTGCCTGATTGGGCTGATATTTGTGTTTGATCTTTTCGCCTGCCTACTCGTCTCTGCCTTTTGGACTGCCCTTGTGAATGTTGAAAGATCGGACTGCCATTGCGGTACTGACTCTCTAACTGGTTTAACAAGTCTGTTTATAAGATCTTTCCCTAATAAACTTCTGCAAATGGATTCTAATACTAAGACTTGTTATAGCACTTGTATATCACTGCTCTTTTGTTGATTTCGATTGCTTCCATTATCCCCATTTGTAAGTCACTTTGGATAAAAGTGTCTGCTAAATGTAAATTTATAAAATACGAACATATGCATGTATATATTTAATAAAAACATGTTATGTTTTTATATGAAATATTTTTTATATAAGATATATAAATATGTATATACATGTAAATATTTTCACTTATATACAGATAATAAATGTGTGTGTGTGTGTGTACTCTGTATTGTGCTCATATATATATATATATATATATATATATATATATATATATATATATATATATATATATATATATATATACAGTATATATATATATATATATATGTGTGTGTGTGTGTGTGTGTGTGTGTGTGTGTGTGTGTGTGTGTGTGTGTGTGTGTGTGTGTGTGTGTGTGTATGTGTGTGTGTTTACAAAAACTTTTATTTTGGATGCAATAATTTGGTGATTAATAATCTGACAGCATTACTATAAATTTGTGTTGTCAGATGATTAATCCCCATTAATCGCATCCAAATTAAAAGTTTTGTAAACATATGTGTGCACTGTGTATATATAAATACAAACATTTATTTATATTCTATATAAATATATTTAATAAAAAAAAACATAAATTTTTCTTAAATATAAACATTCATGTGTTTGTATTTATAGATACATAATAAATATACACCGTATATACACATATTATAATTTAGTTATGGAAAATGTATTGTTTTCTGGGCAGCTATAGACGGGGACCCGCCTGACTCCATATTTTGTTTTGTTTTAGCTAATTTAACACTGGTATTGATTCAAACTTTGACCTAAGTTGCGTCAGACAAGCTGTTTGCTGATCGTCTGAACTTTGCCTGTCCTTTTGAGTTTGAAAACACAAGATCAGCAAAACTTTGTTTATTTTCTGTGATGTAAAAGAGGATGGACATCTGAAAGTAAACTGAGATGAGGGTTAGGGGAGGATTCGCACAAAACCAGATAAATATCACAGTTCACTCACATTTAAGACATTTTAAAGGATAATATTGTCAGCTTTTCAGTGAACTGATGAGGGAAATGGCAATCAAATTAGTTTTGTTCTGTTTGTGTTTCTGGCGTCTGGATGGTGAGTTTGAAATGGGTTTTTATTCCTTCACTTGTTTCGGTTCTGATATAATGTAACAAACTAGTTGTTAGATTAGTCAGAGATAATTTTTTTTAAAAAAATTTTACCTTTAAATCAATTCAAGTGTGAACTTAGTAATAAAATAAATATGAAGCTCAAATACCCAACAGCATAAATTTTATTGTGACATTAAAGATTAAAGTAAAATCATCTTCATTTACATTAATTGCCAAAAGTGATGTCTGGAGGGGATTGGTCTGTTTGTTTATTTGTTTGTTTTTCATCTCTGCAAGTGTCAAACTCTGTTCTATGTTTTGTCTATATTTTGCTTTGTGACTGAGTTTCTGTCTCCCGCATCATTGATTTAATCCCAGGTGTTTCCTGTGTTTCCATTGATTCCAAGTGTGTCTAGTCTTCCCATCACCCTGTCCTGTATAAATAGTTCCCCTTCGAGGGAACATCTAACTGCGTCGAACTACACTTTGGGGGAAGCCCCTCAGCATAGCGCCTCTAAAGTATGAATGAAACTGAGCCGATCTTGATTGGTGTTGCGTCATGATGTAATGTGTGACGGCATATGCGGAAGCTATAAAAAGGACGCCGGCACACAACAGAGACAGCTTTCTGTTCTTCAGCAAGCGCTCTCTGTCTTGTTTGTCTTATTTGGTGTTGAATTGTCTAATAGTCACAAGCATTATTATGGCGAGCACAAGCAGTTTCACGAGGTGTGTGCATCCCTGCCCACGTTATATCACGGGTGGGGACACACACCGTATGTGTGTGCATTGTTTGGGAGTGCAGCATGCGCGGGCAGCTCTCGAGGGGGATTGTGAGAGATTGCCAATCCATGTGCTGCGCTCCCGCCTGGCCGTTTTCGGTGGGGATGGCCAGGCTCGCAAGCTCCGTGGTGCAGGACCCGCGTCCGCTGAGGCGGCGCGGCAATGCTATTCATGGGGCTCGCAGATGGATCTGCAGGGGAATCTCGAGACTGCCGAGGCAGGCTCTCGTGATTCGTCCACCAGCTCCGATGCTCTCTCGCCTTGCGCGGCAGCCCGCCCCGCGGCTTCTTCCGCACGAGTGGAGAGCCTGGTGCTTGAGCTGTCTGCTTCTGCTTCTGTGCTCAGCATCGAAGGCGGGGATTTTGGGGATGACTCGCCACCCCGTGTCCCCGCATATGAGGTGCTATTGGAGGTTGTCTCTCATGCAGTGGCCCGTCTTAATATCAGTTGGCCACAGGAGAAGCAGGAAACGCTTATTAAAAGCAAGTTGGTCGAGCGTTTCCTTCAGCACAGAGAGCAACCTCGTCATTGGGGTTATGGGATGATGCCTTGGGTGGAACAGCCGCTTGCCACTTATTTAGCCGCCGAGTCGGCATCGTCCCTAAAAACCCCAGTGCTGCCCACTAAACCGTGCCATGAGACATCTGCGTTAGTGGGCAGGGCTTATATGGCTGCGGGTCGGGCTGGCGCTGGTCTGCATACAATGGCAGTACTGCAGGCATACCAGGCCGACCTTCTTAAAGATATCGATGAGGGTGAGGGTCCAACTCCGGAAATTTATGGACAGGGAATCTGGGTTCTACAGCCGCTACTTCTTAGTTCCCAAGTAGGATGGGGGGTTGCCTCCAATAATAGATCTCAGGCACTTGAATCGGTCTCCGAGGAGATTCAGGTTCAAGATGCTTACTATTCCCATCATCGTGAACCAAATTCAATCCGAGGATTGGTTTGTCACGATAGATCTGAAGGACGCATACTTCCACATTTCCATCCTTCCGTCTCACATGAAGTTCCTGAGGTTCGCCTTTGGGGGCGAGGCGAACCAATATCAGGTTCTTCCGTTTGGCCTAGCTCTTTCCCCTCGCACATTTACAAATTGTATGGATGCAGCTCTAGCATGGCTGAGGCTTCAGGGTCTCAGGGTTCTCAATTATATCGACGACTGGCTGATTCTAGCCCAGTCTCAAGAGCTGACAGTTCGGCATCGAGATGTTGTCCTTGCCCACATCCAGAGCCTAGGATTGAGACTCAACATGAAAAAGAGTATGTTGGCACCAGCCCAGAGAACCAAGTTCCTGGGAGTGGTGTGGGATTCGGTCACGATGTGGGCACAATTGTCTCCTGCACGGATCGAATCCATCCTGGCCACGGTGACCAGGATAAAGCTAGGCCAGGCCATCACTGTAAAACATTTCCAGAGAGTGTTAGGTCTCATGTCAGCAGCATCCAATATCATTCCATTCGGTCTCCTGCACATGAGGCCATTGCAGTGGTGGTTGAAAACCAAGGGGTTCTCCCCGAGGGGAAACTCATTTCGCATGATCAGTAGGGATGGGTACCGAAACCCGGTATTAAACTGGCCCAGGGGCTAAATTATGAAAGAACGTAGTATCTGTAAGATCTGATGGTACCGGTTCTGCTTTCGGTACTGGAGGAAAAAAATTTATATACTAGGCTATGTATTTTTGCTTAATAATGTTGTCGTGCACATTTAATCTCGCCAAACATTTCTAATGTGCGAACGTATTAAGACTTTGTCTGTGAGATCTGCGTGAACTCTCATGCACGCCGCGGAGGCTGTCTGCCAGTCACACACACACACACCACAACGAGCGCACGCACATGCATTAACTGTACGTAAACTCCTGCTAAATAATAAAGAGTGACGATGGCGAAGAGATTTGCTTAATGTTATCGTGCACATTTTATCTTACCAAACATTTCTAATGTGCGATCGTATTAAGACGTTTGTCTGTGAGATCTGCAAGAACTCGCATGCGCGCCGCGGAGGCTGTCTGTCACAGTCACACACACACACAAGAACGAGCGCGGTACACGCATAACAGTACGAAAACTCCCGCTTATTACAAAGAGTGACGATGGCGGAGAGAGCAAAACGTTCCAAAGTGTGGTTATACTTCACTAGAGTTAATGCTGACAACCCTCGTTGTCATAAGTGCAAAACAATATTTGCATGTAAGGGCGGAAACACAAGCAATCCGTCAAAGCATCTTTCAAAAGTGCATTATGTGTATCGACTGCCTAGCTAGCTCGTCTCTGGGTGTTGCCCCATCTAAGTCAGGTATGTATGCTAAAATCATGTTGAATCACGTTGTTCACGTCATTTAAAATAAATGTAAAATCTCAGTGGTTTGCTAACCTTACGTAGAAATTCTGTTGATTTCTTTTGGGAAAAATGAGAATGAAATCAACATATTTTCTACTTGTTTTTAAAATTCCAAATAGGGAAAAATGCACTTAACTTAAATGCACAGCACCTCAAGTTAGTTTACAAAATAGCCAATTGCCACATTTTGCAACCTTCTTATTTATATATATATATATATATATATATATATATATATATATATATATATATATATATATATTATTATTATTATTATTATTTATTTTTTTTTATTATTTTTTTTTTAAGCTGCAGCTACTATGAACCAACCAACTCCTCCTAACACCTCTGGTCCAAGACAAGCCCATTATTAATTTTACATAAAACAAATAAAGAAATGTTAATTCTGTTCTCAACTTGTTCTTAAAAAAAACACACACACACAACACAATGTACCGATAAGAATACTGTTAAAGTACCGGACCGTTAAGCAGTATCGGTAAGAGTAGCAATACCTTTAAAACCTTAACGATACCCATCCCTAATGATCAGGGTTACGCGCAGATGCCTTCATTGCCTATCTATGTGGAAGAGAGCTTGGTTTCTGTCCCAAGGTCCCGTGCTGGGAGCGTCATGTCGCCGGAAAGCCATTTCGACAGACGCCTCCCTCATGGGCTGGGGCGCGGTCATGGACGACCGCTTTACGAGAGGTCTATGGCAGGACCATCATTCCTCCTGGCATATAAACTGCCTGGAAATGTTGGCAGTGTTCCGAGCTCTGAGGAGCTTTCTGCCGGATCTCAAGGGTCATCACATCCTTGTGAGGACGGACAATAAGTCGGTGGTGGCCTATATAAATCATCAAGGGGGTCTGAGGTCTCACCCTCTATGCAGATCCTCTTGTGATCCCAAGGGAAATTGTTGTCTCTCAGAGCAACATACATCCCAGGGAATCAGAATCAGGGAGCAGACATCCTGTCGAGGCAGTGGCTGAGGCCCAGGGAATGGAGACTCCATCCCGAGGTGGTGGAGTCAATATATCAGAGGTTAGGCCCAGTGGAAGCGTCTCGAGAGATGACTCACTGTCCACTGTGGTTCTCCCTCACACATCCAGCCCCACTGGGGTTGGATGCCATGGTACAGACATGGCCGATGCTGCGTCTGTATGCCTTTCCCCCGATCGCTCTGCTTCCTGGAGTTCTAGAGAGGGTTCGTCGCAACGGCATCAGTTTATTATTGGTAGCCCCATTGTGGCCGGCCCGAGTATGGTTCTCAGACATAATATTATTCCTGGATGGCCCTCCATGGGAGCTTACCATCAGGAGGGACCTGCTGACACAGGCAGAGGTCTCAATACTTCACCTTCGGCCCGAACTATGGAAACTGTGGGTCTGGCCCCTGAGGGGGCACAGTACCAAGAGGCCAGCCTGTCAGCAGGAGTAGTGGAGACCATACTCAGCTCTAGAGCTCCCTCCACGAGGAAATTGTATGGCCTAAAATGGAATGTTTTCACTGTTTGGTGCAGAGAGCGTGAGGTGGACCCAGTTAACTGCCCAGTGGCTTCAGTGCTGGAATTCCTCCAAGATCGTTTCTCAGATGTTCTTACCCCGTCCACTCTCATGGTGAAAGTGGCTGCCATTTCGGCTTTCCACGCTCCTCTGAGTGATGGGCCTCTGGGGAGACAGCCGTTGGTCGTACGTTTCCTCCGTGGGGCTTGGAGGATAAGACCTGCGGCTCGTACCAGGGTTCCCACTTGGGACCTGGCGGTGGTTCTCGGAGGGTTGGTTGAGGCTCCCTTCAAACCGCTGGAGTCGTCTGAGGCCAAGAACCTTTCCCTTAAGGTGGCTTTCTTGTTGGCCATTACTTCTCTTAGGAGGGTAGGAGATCTCCAAGCACTCTCTATATCTGATGGGTGCCTGGAGTTTGCTCCAGGCGACATCAAAGCCATCCTACTTCCTAGGCCAGGCTATTTGCCCAAGGTGCCCTCTAATGGGGCACGGCCTACAGTTCTGCAGGCTTTTCATCCTCCACCTCACGTGACGGCAGATGAGGATAGACTTCATTTGCTCTGCCCTGACAGAGCTCTGAAAATATATATCCAGAGGTCCTCCTCATGGCGGAAGTCAGACCAGTTGTTAGTTTGTTTCAGGTCCCCAAGAAGGGGCTTCCTGCTTCCAAACAGACCATTAGCAACTGGATTGTCCAAGCTATATCTATGGCCTACCAGGTGCGCAATTTTCCTTCACCTCAGGCCATGAGGGCTCATTCTACCAGAGGCATGGCGTCCTCTAGATCCCTCCTCTCAGGGGCCCCCATCCAGGAGGTCTGCGATGCAGCAGGATGGGCCACCCCTCACACTTTTATTAGATTTTACAGCCTGGACATTCCATCGACACCTGGCACCCTTGTGCTCTCGTCCTAAGTGTGCCTGTGCACAGCTTCACACTAGGACAGGCAGGGCTCATTGTGGCATAGTGGGTACTCGTTCCCCCAAAGTGTCATTCGACGTAGTTCGATGTTCCCTCGAAGGGGAACGTCTCGGGTTACGACTGTAACCCTTGTTCCCCGAGAAGGGGAACGAGAACTGCGTCCCTTCGCCACACCTCCCCCTGCCTGGGAGCACTTGCTTCATCACAGAAGCTGTTTCTGTTGTGTGCCGGCGTCCTTTTTATAGCTTCCGCATATGCCATCACACATTACGTCATGGCGCAACACCAATCAAGATTGGCTCAGTTTCATTCATACTTCAGAGGCGCTACACTGAGGGGCTTCCCCAAAAGTGTCGTTCGACGCAGTTATCGTTCCGCTTCTTGGGGAACAAGGGTTACAGTCATAACCCGAGAAGTTTTCCCTGTGTTCAGTTTAGCTTCTTGTATTGTTCATTTCTAAATGTGCTCTGTGAGTTTTCCTTGTTGTAAATGAACTTCTCTGGATTGATGTACTCTTCGTCTCCCTCCGTTCCCTGCTCCACAGTCCACTAAGTAGTGCACCCCTGACAGCAAGCTGGAATGAACCATCAACATATAAGGAAATACATCATATTTTTAAATATGAGGAAAGTAAAAAAAACTAAAGCATAATCAGATAATAATATTTTGTTGGTTCTCTCTTGTTTATGCATGTATTTCTAATTTCTTTCTATGACAGCCTATGTCCACAAAATTTGGCATGTTTCATTGTATTATCGTTAAGAAAATGATTGACTCCAAGAAAAAACACTGAATTTGCGTACAAAATCTGTAACCAGTTTTAAGCAATCTTAATAAAGTTTGAAAATGTCATTTTTAGTAGACATGACATGACTTTTGGCCACTACTGTACCTATTGTTATTATATGTACAGTACAGACCAAAAGTTTGGACACACCTTCTCATTCAATGAGTTTTCTTTATTTTCATGACTATGAAAATTGTAGATTCACACTGAAGGCATCAAAACTATGAATTAACATGTGGAATTGTATATGGTATTATATACATAACATAAAAGTGTGAAACAACTGAAAGTATGTCATATTCTAGGTTCTTCAAAGTAGCCACCTTTTGCTTTGATTACTGCTTTTCTCTTGATGAGCTTCAAGAGGTAGTCACCTGAAATGGTCTTCCAACAGTCTTGAAGGAGTTGCCAGAGATGCTTAGCACTTGTTGGCCCTTTTGCCTTCTGTCTGCGGTCCAGCTCACCCCTAAACCATCTGGATTGGGTTCAGGTCCGGTGACTGTGGAGGCCAGGTCATCTGGCACTCCACCCCATCACTCTCCTTCTTGGTCAAATAGCCTTTGTCTTCAGTGTGACTCTACAATTTTCATAATCATGAAAATAAAGAAAACTCTTTGAATGAGAAGGTGTGTCCAAACTTTTGGTCTGTACTGTATATATATATATATAAAAGTGTGTGTGTGTGTGTGTGTGTGTGTGTGTGTGTGTGTGTGTGTGTGTGTGTTCACTGCATACACTGTGTTCTGCAGATGTGTCTGGTCAGGAAATTAAGTTATTGAAATCGGGAGATTCAGTCACTCTGAAATCTGGTCTTACTGAAATGAAAGATGATGAGATTCAGTGGAGGTTTGCAAAGGAAAAAACTCCACTAGCTGAAATCCTTAAACAGGTCGGCAACCTGACTGTATATGGTGATGTTCTTGATGGGAGATTCAGAGACAGACTCAAACTAGATCATCAGACTGGATCTCTGACCATCACAGACATCAGAATGGAACATACAGGACTTTATGAACTGGAGACCAAGAGTGTGATGAAGAGTTTCTTTCTCAATATCATTGGTGAGTTAAATTTATGGTGCATCATCTATGCACCTGAATAAACAAACAATCAAAGAGTAAGGGAATACTAGAATAATCAAATATCTAAATTAATAACATTCTGTATTTTATAGTCATTTGAAATTGGCGTCAGTATAAAAATCAGTCAGTTATTAATCCAAACACCATTCCTCTTCTTTTAATTCATTTCAAGTTTACACTTGAAAAGTTTTTCTTCAGTAAACCATCAGATAAGACTCTGAATCTGTGATGAACCCTGTTTCTGTTTGTTCTCTGTGTGTTTTTGATAATGTAGATGAAATATCAATGAAGGAGGGAGATTCAGTCACTCTAAACTCTGATCTTACTGAAATGAAGGATGATAATGTGATTCAGTGGAGGTTTGGAAATGAAAACACTTTACTAGCTGAAATCAATAAACAGACCGACAGCATGACTGTATATGATGATGTTCTTGATGGGAGATTCAGAAACAGACTGAAGCTGAACAATCAAACTGGATCTCTGACTATCACAAACACCACAACTGAACATGCTGGAGCTTATGAACTAGATATCAATAATGAGAAAAAGATGTTCCTTCTCGCTGTCTATGGTGAGTTAAATATTTGTTCCACCAGTTTTATTTTTTTATCACCATATATTTTATTATTCCACACACTGTTTTGCTTTTTTTTCCTGTCTGTTCTGTTGTTTTCTATTATTATTCTTTTGGAGATTACATTTAAAACTAATTACTTAAAGGGTTAGTTCACCCAATTTGCAAAATTATGTCATTAATAACTTACCCTCAGGTTGTTCCAAACCCGTAAGACCTCCGTTTAACTTTGGAACACAGTTTAAGATATTTTAGATTTAGTCCGAGAGCTCTCAGTCCCTCCATTGAAGCTGTGTGTACGGTATACTGTCCATGTCCAGAAAGGTAAGAAAAACATCATCAAAGTAGTCCATGTGACATCAGAGGCTCAGTTAGAATATTTTGAAGCATCGAAAATACATTTTGGTCCAAAAATAGCAAAAACTATGACTTTATTCAGCATTGTCTTCTCTTCCGTGTCTGTTGTAAGAAAGTTCAAAACAAATCAGTTTGTCATATCAGGTTTGCGAACTAATCATTAGATGTAACCGGATCTTTTTGAACCAGTTCACCGAATCGAACTGAATCGTTCTAAACGGTTACGTGTCTCCAATACCCATTAATCCGCAAATGACTTAAGCTGTTAACTTTTTTAATGTGGCTGACACTCCCTCTGAGTTCGAACAAACCAATATCCCGGAGTAATTCATGTACTCAAACAGTACACTGACTGAACTGCTGTGAAGAGAGAACTGAAGATGAACACAGAGCCGAGCCAGATAACAAACAAAACATTGACTCGTTCATGAGTCAAGAACCATTTCTGTCAGACGCGTCCGATTCGAGAACCGAGGAGCTGATGATACTGCACATGTGTGATTCAGCGTGAAGCAAACCGACACACAGAGCGTCTGAACTGAACTGATTCTTTTGGTGATTGATTCAGAAATTATTCTGTGCTAATGTTATGAGCGTGGGTAAACCGAAGGCTTGAATCAAGGGCAATCATCACCAATGACGCCATTACGTCGTTCGCAAAAGAACCGGTGAACCGTTATCTTCAACCGGTTTATTGAATCGAACTGTCCGAAAGAACTACTGGTGTTTTGAAAACCGATGCAACCGGTTCTTCACTCGTGAATGAGTCAATGTTTTGTTCGTTATCTGGCTTGGCTCGGTGTTCATCTTTCAGTTCTCTCTTCACAGCAGTTCAGTCAGTTTACTGTTTGAGTGCATGCATTACTCCGGGATATTGGTTTGTTTGAACTCACAGGGAGTGTCAGCCACATTAAAAAAGTTAACAGCTTAAGTCATTTGTGGATTAATGCGTATTGGAGACGCAAACTGTTTAAAACGATTCAGTTCGATTTGGTGAACTGGTTCAAAAAGATCCGGTTACATCGAATGATTCGTTGACGAACCGGATATGACAAACTGCTTTGTTTTGAACTGTCTAACAACAGACACAGAAGAGAAGACAATGATGAATAAAGTTGTAGTTTTTGCAATTTTTGGACCAAAATGTATTTTCGATGCTTCAAAATATTCTAACTGAGCCTCTAATGTCACATGAACTACTTTGATGATGTTTTTCTTACCTTTCTGGACATGGACAGTAGACCGTACACACAGCTTTAATGGAGGGACTGAGAGCTCTCGGACTAAATCTAAAATATCTTAAACTGTGTTCAGAAGATAAATGGAGGTCTTATGGGTTTGGAACGACATGAGGGTGAGTCATTAATGACATAATTTTCATTTCTGGGTGAACTATCCCTTTAAGTAAACAAACATGGATTTCAATTGCATTACTCTGTCACAACCCCTTTTCTGTTTGTTCTCCGTGTATGTTTGTTTGATCCAGATGAAATATCAGTGAAGGAGGGAGATTCACTCACTATAAACTCCGGTCATACTGAAATAACAACGGGTGAAATGTTTTTTTGGTTGTATATGAATGAAATTGCTTTAATAGCTAGAACCAAACAATGGGACGACAATATCACTGTGTATGATGATGTTCTTGATGGGAGATTCAGAGACAGACTGAAGCTGGACGATCAAACTGGATCTCTGACCATCACAAACATCACAACTCAACATGCTGGACGTTATGTGCTCCTGAAAGAGAGAGGACCGATAAATCAGTTATTTAAAGCTCTCAGTGTTTCTGTCTATGGAAAGTAGAGAGCAGATTCAAAAGAGCTGAACAAGAGCAAGCACATATTCACACATCAGAAACATAAAGGATGATGTTATTTCTTAGATTATTCCTCTGATATTGATGTGGTTAATTTTCAAATGCTCAGATATGCTCAAAATATCA
Source organism: Carassius gibelio (assembly GCF_023724105.1). NCBI lineage: Eukaryota > Metazoa > Chordata > Actinopteri > Cypriniformes > Cyprinidae > Carassius > Carassius gibelio. Next base: position 9,272,160 of record NC_068417.1, on the reverse strand, counting down.
AATGCAAGTATTTGTCTTGGTCAATACTGAAGATTACCAAAGATTCTCGCATTCAGTAATTTTTTATATTTGATTTCAAATGTTCCTCTCTTGCAGTGTTATTATTGTACACTTTCAGTTTAAAGCTTTGTCTATTTATCTGTCAGATCAGACACACAGATCTCAGTCTATTTGTCATCTGTATTTGCTTGCCTTTACCAATAAACTCTTCTCGCTCTGAGGTTCACGAGTGTTTCCATTTTTTATTACATTTATTATGTTGAGCACTTCCTGGAGGAATACTAAGGTAAGCAGTACATATTCATTTTTACATTATTATTAAGCTTATACTTATGAAATGTCATTTTTACTATTTTTACTTATTAGTATTATATTGTTATTTTTGTAGACTTTCTTAAGCAATTCACATATACAGCAAAACATTACAAATTGTATGATTGTACTGAGAGGTGTAGCTACTGTACATTCAAACAGCAAAAGAAAATAAAAGAAATCCATGATAGCATTTCCACAACTTTCCAAAAGAGGAGTAAATGTAGAGTATGAATGTGTTTTAATACGTTATTTATATTTTTTTTAATCTAAGATTACGGGATTAAAGTCATAATAAAGTAATAAAGTCAAGAATAAAGTAAAGCTGCAAATCATTTAATATTGGTCAACTGTTTTATAATTTAAATGTTAAATGACCGACAGCTATATCCAGTGATGCAAACTACATAACTTTATTCCCCCTTAAATATGGAGATTTTGAGAGAGAGAGATTGAAGTTACTTGTGTACCTGCATCTGTCACTCGGTTCAAACAACAAAACTGAGGCTGTATTCACACCTGTCTTCAACTCAAGTTCAAGTTTTTATCTGATCATCAAAATGCTTAAGTACTGTATACATACAGCATGCATTAAAGTCACCATTCAAAAAAAATGTTAAACTCTTATGTTTTTAATGGAATACAATGTTTATTATTAATTATTTATCAGTATAACTTCATTGTTATAATTTTTTATATATTCATGTGCCCTAGTAATCTTTAATCAAAAACGTTAACCTCCCCCTCCCCCTCTTCGGGTCAAGAGCTATGGTACAAGGGTGGAGCTAGTGGCGTGAGGGGTAAATTGAACTCTGGTGGAAAAACTGAAGCTGATGCTTCACTTTAGAGTAATCAATGCATCGACTAGTGCTGACGCAAGCCATGGGGGAGTACACTACCCTTAAAAGTTGAAAGGATATTAGAATATAACCACAACATTACTCTTAGGACATCGCAAACTATTATTTATTTATTTTTTTCATGTTATTCAGGCAGTGTCTCTTTCTCTTGCGTGCTCTTAGGTATGTGTTGTGCTGTTGATCATCCTTGTCATCATCTTCCTCAATAAATACAAAAATTCTTCATGTTAGGCTGTTGATGGTGAATCCAGTGGAGAGAAATCCTCTCACAACTAACTGTAAACTGGCATTCCGATCTGCCTTAAATTTGTAACCAACGCCCCAACTTCCAACGATCCAATCAATTCCCGAAGGACGAAACCAAGTCCCGCTCTCTCATTTCAGATGTCTTTTCACTTGGATAGACATGACAGTACAGAAAAAAATGCTACTTCTGTTTCATTGTGCCTTTAAAAAGGGGTGGGCAGTATTGGTAAACCACAATACTGGTTATTTTAGATGTTGGTCACCTCATTGCACCACAGAGAAGCTTCACATCAGTGCATCAGCCATTTCTTTGATGGCCTTGTCTTTTTTGTATTTGTAAACTGAAACCTTTGAAAATGTTTCACAAATTTTGGTTCTGTTTTTTTTTTTTTTTTTTGGCATCTGGTCGGTGAGCAGTGGTGGACAGTAACGGAGTAGCTTTACTTCGTTACTGTACTTAAGTACATTTTTCAAGTATCTGTACTTTACTGGAGTAGTTTTATTTTGAGTAACTTTTACTTTTACTTCACTACATTCCAAATCATAAGATCGTACTTTTAACTTCACTACATTTCATAAAACATATCGTTACTCCCTATAACATATCACGTGCTCCGACACGCAGAAGCGGTGTCTGATTCATCATGAACGAACTGAGTCTTTTCAAAATAAACTTTAATCGGATCGCGAATCGCACCAAACGATTCGTTTATGAATTAGAATGATCCGATTGCAGCTGTTCTGGAGTCGACCACTCACTGATTCAAATGAACCGTTAAGTGCGAGTCTACAGAAGTAAGAAGCGGGAGATCTTGTGAGCGTGCGTGCGTCTGATGTTGCTAAAAGTAAGTTATTAATGTCGAAATTTAGGATTAATTATTGTAACTGAAAATCATATTTAGGTCAAAATTGTCAGTTGTTTGGGAACTAAATCCGCTGTAAAGAGTGATCTGTTTAAGCCCACTGAAATGCTGACATGCAGACACATCAATCAGCGTCTCTGTGTTTTAGGTTAAAAAATAAAATAAAATAACCTTAAACTAACACAGATTAAATAAAATAACTCATGCATGTCCAAATTCCCCGCTACCGTAATATTAACAGTTTTATTAAAATGCTACCATGACGTCTGTTTTTATATTGTTTATTAACAGTAACATTATACATATATTGTTTGGATTAACTAGACGTTAGACAGACATGAATGTTTATTCATAACAGTACTGAAAATAAGTAAATATTGTAGCTGATGCTAAATGTCTAGCTAACAAGCTTGCTGGTGCTAACTTGAGGTAATTTTTATAAATAATGTCCAAATATTTTTATTCAACCACCTATATATATATATGTATATAGATTACATCTAGGGACAAAAGAAAGGATGTGATGTTCAGAACGTGGTAACTAGTAATTATCAAAGAGGGGAAGAGATGCACCCCGTTTGGCCAGGGGTGTTTTTACACCACAGACAAGGTTTGAGAAGGAAAAAATCATTATGAAAATATAATGATATTTTCCTTAAAATGTTCTTCCTAACTTCAGGCCTTATTATCATGTCATATATAACTGTGAGGTTCTGTAAAACCACAAACTTTAAAACACTTTCACAGATCACAGATTCCAAAATAATATTTGGTAGCACAACTATTAATAGTTCTAATAATAAATCATCATATTTTTATGATTTCTAAAGATCATGTGACACTGAAGACTGGAGGAATGATGCTGAAAATACAGCTGCACATCACAGAAATAGATTATATTTTAAAGGATATTAAAATAGAAACCATTATTTTATATATTTTATTTTGATAATTTAGAATTATTAGCCTACTGAAATACAACCTTTTTTTTGTTTCAAACAGTTCAATGAACAATAATAAATGAAGTACCTGGAGCTGACAATGAAGTAAATGTATAATAATTAGCAAAGATTATTAATTTAGCGCTGTAAACGCGCGTGTGAGGGGCGGAGATGCGCCGCAGAGCGTCAGACGCGCGTGAGGACCAAACACAGCAGTAGGAAACTTCACTCCTCTTATTATTTCTCTTTTACTATAGCGATTTATTTTTAGACACGTGATCTGAGTCTTTCATAGATTTGTAGAGTTATTAGAGTATAGAGTTATTAGAGAAATTGATTTTTTTTTTTTTTTACATTCTTTGGTCGAAGTTTTCAGATCGGCAATTCGGAGCCTGTTCGCGACTCTATTGATTCAGATCGGCACTTCGGAGCCTGTTCACGACTCCGTTGATTCAGATCGGCACTTCGGAGCCTGTTCGCGACTCAGTTGATTCAGAACGGCACTTCGCAGCCTGTTCGCGACTCGGTTGATTCAGATCGGGACTTCGGAGCCTGTTCGCGACTCGGTTGATTCAGATCGCCACTTCGGAGCATGTTCGCGACTCGGTTGATTCAGATCGGCACTTCGGAGCATGTTCGCGACTCGGTTGATTCAGATCGGCACTTCGGAGCCTGTTCGCGACTCGGTTGATTCAGATCGGCACTTCGGAGCCTATTCGCGACTCGGTTGATTCAGATCGTCACTTCGGAACCTGTTCGCGACTCGGTAGATTCAGATCGGCACTTCGGAGCCTGTTCGCGACTCGGTTGATTCAGATCGGCACTTCGGAACCTGTTCGCGACTCGGTAGATTCAGATCGGCACTTCGGAGAATGGTCGCGACTCGGTTGATTCAGATCGGCACTTCGGAGCCTGTTCGCGACTCGGTAGATTCAGATCGCCACTTCGGAGAATGGTCGCGACTCGGTTGATTCAGATCGGGACATCGGAGCATGTTTGAGATTTTTTTAATTCAGATCTGGACATCGAAGCAGGAAGTTTTTGTCAAACAGTTAATTGGTGATAAATGAATATTTGGACTTGAGGCTTTTTTTTACTTGTCGATTCAGCATGTACACAAAAAGGTGGACACACTCTAGACTTAATCTTCAGTAGAGCTCTAAACTTTTCATCCATTGTTATTAAAGACGTTATTCATAACCGTACTGAAAATAAGTGAATATCGTTAGCTGATGCTAACTGTCTAGCTAACAAGCTTGCTGGTGCTAACTTGAGGTAGTTTTTATAAATAATGTCCAAATATTTTTATTCAACCACCTATATATATATATATATATATATATATATATATATATATAATATATATAATATATATATATATATAGATTTTATATATATATATATATATATATATATATATATATATATATATAGATTTTATATATATATATATATATATATATATATATATATATATATATATACAGTCAGGTCCATAAATATTGGGACATCGACACAATTCTAATCTTTTTGGCTCTATACACCACCACAATGGATTTGAAATGAAACGAACAAGATGTGCTTTAACTGCAGACTTTCAGCTTTAATTTGAGGGTATTTACATCCAAACCAGGTGAACGGTGTAATTACAACAGTTTGTATATGTACATCCCACTTTTTAAGGGACCAAAAGTAATGGGACAGATTAACAATCATAAATCAAACTTTCATTTTTTAATACTTGGTTGCAAATCCTTTGCAGTCAATTACAGCCTGAAGTCTGGAGATCAATTAGACATCAGCGTACGCTGGGTTTCATGCTCTGCCAGGCCTCTACTGCAACTGTCTTCAGTTCCTGCTTGTTCTTGGGGCATTTTCCCTTCAGTTTTGTCTTCAGCAAGTGAAATGCATGCTCAATCGGATTTAGGTCAGGTGATTGACTTGGCCATTGCATAACATTCCACTTCTTTCCCTTAAAAATCTCTTTGGTTGCTTTCGCAGTATGCTTCGGGTCATTGTCCATCTGCACTGTGAAGCGCTGACCAATGATTTCTGAAGCATTTGGCTGAATATGAGCAGATAATATTGCCCGAAACACTTCAGAACAACACATCCTAATGCTTTTGTCAGCAGCCACATCATCAATAAATACAAGATAACCAGTTCCATTGACAGCCATACATGCCCACACCATGACACTACCACCACCATGCTTCACTGATGAGGTGATCATGAGCAGTTCCTTTCCTTCTCCATACTCTTCTCTTTCCATCACTCTGGTACAAGTTGATCTTTGTCTCATCTGTCCATAGGATGTTGTTCCAGAACTGTGAAGGCTTATTTAGATGTTGTTTGGCAAACTCTAATCTGGCCTTCCTGTTTTAGAGACTCACCAGTGGTTTACATCTTGTGGTGAACCCTCTGTATTCACATGGTGAAGTCTTCTCTTGATTGTTGACTTTGACACACACATACACCTACCTCTTGGAGAGTATTCTTGATCTGGCCAACTGTTGTGAAGGGTTTCTTCACCAGGGAAAGAATTCTTCGATCATCCACCACAGTTGTTTTCCATGGTCTTCCGGGTAGTTTGGTGTTTGGAAAGCAACCAAAGAGATTTTTAAGGGAAAGAAGTGGAATGTTATGCAATGGCCAAGTCAATCACCTGACCTAAATCCGATTGAGCATGCATTTCACTTGCTGAAGACAAAACTGAAGGGAAAATGCCCCAAGAACAAGCAGGAACTGAAGACAGTTGCAGTAGAGGCCTGGCAGAGCATCACCGGGGATGAAACCCAGCGTACGCTGATGTCTAATTGATCTCCAGACTTCAGGCTGTAATTGACTGCAAAGGATTTGCAACCAAGTATTAAAAAATGAAAGTTTGATTTATGATTGTTAATCTGTCCCATTACTTTTGGTCCCTTAAAAAGTGGGATGTACATATACAAACTGTTGTAATTCCTACACCGTTCACCTGATTTAGATGTAAATACCCTCAAATTAAAGCTGAATGTCTGCAGTTAAAGCACATCTTGTTCGTTTCATTTCAAATCCATTGTGGTGGTGTATAGAGCCAAAAAGATTAGAATTGTGTCGATGTCCCAATATTTATGGACCTGACTGTATATATATATATATATATATATATATATATATATATATATATATATATATATATATATATATACATATATATATATATATATAGATTACATCTGGGGAGAAAAGAAAGGATGTGATGTTCAGAACATGGTAACAGTAATTATCAAAGAGGGGAAGAGATGCACCCCGTTTGGCCAGTGGTGTTTTTACACCCCAGACAAGGTTTGAGAAGGAAAAAATCATTATGAAAATATAATTATATTTTCCTTAAAATCTTCAGGCCTTATTATCATGTCATATATAACTGTTGTTCTGTAAAACAACAAACTTTAAAATACTTTGTTCTTACTGGTGAAAATCAGATGGTCATCTCTGTTTTCTCTCAGGTACATCACAGTGTAAGCTTCACAGTGAACATTACTCTCATCAGTGTAGTCCATATCAACAACAAAAATATATCTTGACTCCATATAGTGGTTATTTTGGAAAAAATCCCAGGTATTTTGAGCAGTAGGATTATAAAAAAAATTGCAAACATCTATCTTTCAGTACTTTTTTACTTAAGTACATAAAAATGTAGTACTTTTGTACTTTCACTTGAGTAAAATTGAAAAAGAAGTACTTTTACTTTTACTGGAGTAATATTTTATTATACGTATCTGTACTTTTACGCAAGTACTTGATTTGTGTAGTTCATCCACCACTGTCGGTGAGTTTTATATATTTTTACAACTTCAGTTGTTTCTGTTCTGGTACCATGTACAGTAATACATTATTTTTAATTCAGGTATGAATAGTCACCAAGAGTGGAATTTTGTCATAATTTTGCGTGTATTTGGCCATATAAACTACGGAGAACTGAATTTGGAACACATGCTGTCCGAGAGGCAATTTAGTTTTTTGAGTGCACTGAGTTTTCTTCTGCTGCTCAATGCACTTCATAACATCTTGACTGTTCCCTGCTATCTACACAGCTTAAAACATTAAGTGTGTGCTCTAGGCAGACAGTTCAGTGTATCAGATTTCAATTAATTGTAATTGATTTTTTATTTAGATTATGGATTTGAATGATAATTAAAAATAGATAATGGAGGTAAAATTATGAAACTGGTTGACTAAAATAGTATTAATTTTATTTGTTTGATGGTTTGATCTGCTGCTGGAATGTGTTGTTTCTGAAATCATACCGAGTCCTTGTTGCCACTGTGATACAGTGAAGGTAGGGAACATTTTTGAATATTTTGCCTGTTACCAATATATTATGTTTTAGTAACAAGGTTCAGGAGGAGCGCGTCAGATACCTAGTCTAATCAACACCGGTGGACAACAATCAAGTAATCAATACCATAGTACATACCGCTGACTTACCTCTATCCATTGACGGTTTATCAGCATCCCTCCTCCACCCCATCTCCTCACTTCAAGTTCATTTTACAACTAGACGTGGAAGTGGGGGTAATCTAGGTTCAGGCCATGTTTTGGATACTCATCCACAGGCAACCCATATTGGGCAAAGGGAGGGGCACAACAGGTTTTCAAAACAAAACATGCCCAATTACTACTAGGCAAAAACTTTTGAGCCACTGCCCCTTTGAGGTCCCTTTGAGTGCCCCTTCCGGTCTGATATCTGATTCCTGCCAAGGGAGACGCCCATGTTTAAGAGTATGTCTACATTTAATGTATTCCTCCCCTTAATGGGAATGCTTCTCTTACCTGTTGTGGTCTTGTCGAAGGTGAATTTGAATTGTTATTTAAACATCAGTTAAACTTTTTCATAATCTTACATTAATCAGAAGCCCTTCGTAAAGATACATCTGTGGTTATTCAAAAGGCAGACATCTTAGACAGACATGCATATTAGGCAGAGATACAAAGACAACTTTCTGTTAAGAGACATTTAAATACAATCCTGTATCCTCTTTTAAAACTTCAAGTTCAAGTTTAGCTTTGTTATTCTGCTACATGAGTGGACATACAGTGGAAAGAAATGCCGTGCCTCACAGGTCCACAGTGCAAAATAAATACAGACATACATCAATGAAGTAAAACAGTACAAACCTATACACAATTAACCTACTGACAGATTTTGAACATAAATATACTATACATTCCGAGGTCACCGTGGCCACCAGATCCAGTCTGTGTCCAGATCAGAGGGTCACTGCAGTCACCCGGATCCAGTACGTATCCAGACCAGATGGTGGATCAGCACCTAGAAAGGACCTCTACTGCCCTGAAAGACAGCGGAGACCAGGACAACTAGAGCCCCAGATACAGATCCCCTGTAAAGACCTTGTCTCAGAGGAGCACCAGGACAAGACCACAGGAAACAGATGATTCTTCTGCACAATCTGACTTTGCTGCAGCCTGGAATTGAACTACTGGTTTCGTCTGGTCAGAGGAGAACTGGCCCCCCAACTGAGCCTGGTTTCTCCCAAGGTTTTTTTCTCCATTCTGTCACCGATGGAGTTTCGGTTCCTTGCCGCTGTCGCCTCTGGCTTGCTTAGTTGGGGTCACTTCATCTACAGCGATATCATTGACTTGATTGCAAATTAAAACAGACACTATTTCAACTGAACAGAGATGACATAACTGAATTCAATGATGAACTGCCTTTAACTATCATTTTGCATTATTGAGACACTGTTTTCCAAATGAATGTTGTTCAGTGCTTTGGCGCAATGTATTTTGTTTAAAGCACTATATAAATAAAGGTGATTGATTGATTCCTGAACAAAATCTTAAGACCGGAGGATGCATTGCAAGTTTTACACATTTTGCACTAGTGGATCATAACCGGGTTGTAAGAAGGTCAAATCTGCACAAAAATATGGCTTCCATGTCATTGTTTTCAAGCAGTCATACTGTCAAGATCTCCTGATGGCAAAGGCAAAAAGGCTTTGTCTCTTAGAACGTGGTAGGATTGTTGAGCTGCACAAGCAAGGCCTCTCGCACACGCCATCGCTGCCGAGGTTGGACGCAGTAAGACAGTCATTTTACATTTCTGAAAAAATCCTGAGAGTTATGGGACAAAAAAATCAAGTGGTAGACCCAAAAAGATTTCACCTGGACTGAGCCACAGGATCCGACAGGTTGTCTGTGAAGACAATAAGACGTCATCTGCTAGAGAAGGGCTTCAAGAACAAAAAACATCTTCAAAGGCCAGGTCTCCTCCCACGACACAAACTTGCCCGTTTGGAAGTGCTCTAGTGCAGTGTGGGTCCGTGCTCTCCCGTGGCGTTGGGACTGGCGGTCACACGCTGCTTTCTATGGGCAAAGGAAAAGACAGTGTTAGCCGAGTCTTGTGGAGACATCTCTCACCTCTGTGCCCGCTTGCGGGGTTTAAATGTGCAGCGGCTGATGGCACACAGGTGTGACCGCTCAGCCCATGATGAGTAGGCGCAGGTGTCTGCGCCATTGCCAGGGTGACGCTGATGAGTGCTCGGGACACGTGTCACAGTATGCTGGTCCTTTCAAAATTCAAAGAAGAATAAATGAGGTCACATACAAACCAGAGCTTCCTGCTAACTATCGTACCTCTTCATCCTTTCATGTTTCCCTTCTCAAACTGGTCCACCCGGATGCTGACCGCAACCATGAGACTCATGAACCGCCTCCACTGCTGGACATTGATGGAGCGCCAGCCTACAAGGTCACTGAGCTATTGGGCTCCAGAAGGAGAGGGGGTCAGTTCCAATACTTGGTGGACTGGGGGGGCTATGGACCTGAGGACAGGTCATGGGTAGCTGCCAGCAACATTCTGGATCCTTCCCTCAAGGAGGACTGTCATCGAGCCAGACCTGATCGACCAGCACCATGACCACGGGGATGTCCATGCCAAGTGACAGGAGGGACTCAAAGGAAGGGGGATTCTGTGATGCCAAGCCAGCAGAGGGAAACTTCGCCTGAGTACTGACTGTTCACTGCTCCCTCTGCTTCTAGTCACTTCCTGTTTGACACTATTTAACAGAGTCAGGGTCTTCCCACTTTGCGAAGTATTGCCAGTTTAACTGCCTTACCAAGCGTTTTCCCATTGATTATTCTGACTGCCTGTTTGTGTATGATTCTGCCTGTTTTCACGTTCTTGCTTCTTGAATTGCCCCATTGGATTAACTGCCTGATTGGGCTGATTTTTGTGTTTGAAACTTTTCGCCTGCCTACTTGTCTCTACACCCCTTGTGCATGTTGAAAGATCGGACTGCCATTACGGTACTAACTCTCTAACTGGTTTAACGATGCTGTTGATAAGATTCTGCAAATGGATTCTAATACTACCTCAGCCTCCTCGTTACAACAAGAGTTGCTATAACACTTGTATATCTCTCTTCTTTTGTTGATTTTGATTGCTTCCATTGTCCTCATTTGTAAGTCGGCTTGGATAAAAGTGTCTGCTAAATGGCTAAATGTATAAAATACAAACATTCAATTTAATTCAATTTAAGTTTATATGTATAGCGCTTTTTACAATACACATCATTACAAAGCAACTTTACAGAAAATTACGTTTCTACAATATTTAGTATTAGCTTATAAGTGGTGACTGTCAGTTTGTGTGCATATGACAGGATTTTTCAGGGAAAATTCATACAAGGCATAGTCAGCCAGACGATGAACATTACTAATATTATTAATAATTAATAATTATTATATGATGCAGTCACACTTGGCAATATTTGTTAGTTCTGTATGTTGTTTCAGGGTTGGCATCATCTGAGGTCCTCTGAGGGGTCAGCATCATCTCTTCTCAGGTGTTCTGGATCCAGACTGGAGCTTGTGTAAATCCTAGTTACCCGTGGCAAAACATAGAAACAAATAGAGACATCATTAGCATAGCTGCTGTTCCAACAAAGTAAAATTAATTAGTTTAACCCAAGCTACGGATCACTCGGGAAGCTGAGGAGTAACAGATGAAGATGTTTATTAACAAAGACACAAACAGAGGAGCAGGTAGTGAGGAGTGAATGGGAGTTTGGATCCGTGCTGGGAAGGTTGTGACTTCTTGGAGGGAACGGTGAACCACACACACGCACTTCGGGGGACTGGGTGTAGAAGGAGGCACATGGATGGAGGCGACTGGGATTCCCCTACTGCTGGGAAAGGACCGCTCCCACTCCAGTGGTTGAGGCGTCCAGTTCCACCACGAAAGGTCGATCGGGGTCCAGGTTTACTAGGAGTGGGGCGGTCGTAAAGGCTTGTTTGAGGGCTTGGGAGGTTTGCTTCCTGTTGGTAGATCACTTCATAACAAAAGTATTGGTGCTTCAGTGTGTAAAATATGTTCAAAAGAAGTTGTTGCATTGGCCGGGAATCGAACCCGGGCCTCTAGCGTGGCAGGCTTCTGTGGCTGTTGGAGTCCAAGAGAGAGATTTGGGCTTTTGGCGGAGAAGGTTGGTAAGAGGGCTGGTAATAGAACTGAAATTGTGTATGAATTGTCTATAGAAATTTGCAAAGCCCAGGAATCATTGCAGCTCCTTGATAGTGGTAGGAATGGGCTAGTCCCTGACTGCGCTCACCTTCCCCTCGTCCATCCGGATGCCACTGTGGTCGATGGTGTATCCAAGGAACTGCACTGAGGGCTGATGGAAGGAACATTTCTCGGCTTTGAGATAGAGCTGGTAGTCCCTCAGGCGTTGCAGGACCTCCGCAACGTGGTGCTGATGTTCTGCCAAGCTCCGGGAGTAGATCAATATGTCATCAATGTACACTTGTGGAGGAAATCCCGGAGCACCTCATGAATTAAATCCTGGAATATGGAGGGGGCGTTAACAAGTCCATACGGCATAACACAGTACTCATAGTGGCCAGTAGGGGTTAATGAAGGTGGTCTTCCACTCGTCCCCCTCACGTATCCGGATGAGGTTATACGCGCTGCGGAGTTCCAACTTGGTGAACACAGTGGCACCACGGAGATGTTCCAGGGCCGCAGGGACGAGGGGAAGTGGGTACCGGAATTTAAGAGTGATTTTATTGAGAGCTCTGTAATCTATGCATGGTCTCAAACCTCCACCCTTTTTTGCCACAAAGAAGAAGCTGGTAGCAGCAGGGGAGGTTGATGGACGAATATACCCTTGGGCCAGCGCCTCCTTGATGTAGTCCTCCATGGCCTTCTCCTCGGGAACGGATAGGGGATATATCTGTCCCTTTGGCACCGGTTCACCCGGCAGCGGATCAATTGCACAGTCCCACGGCCGGTGTGGAGGCAGCTTGGAGGCCCGCTTAGGGCAGAAGACGTCGCTGAAGGGGGCATAGCACTGAGGAATGGTGATGGACTGGTGCTCAATTGGGCTCTCAATAGAGGTGGAGTAGACTGGTAGTGGCTCAGGGGGGTGCTCAACAGGAATGGGACAACCGGAGATGCATGATTGGAAACAGGCTTCGCCCTACTTCAGGATCTCGCCGGTTTTCCAGGAAATCATGGGGTTATGCTGCTCCAACCATGGGTGCCCTAAGATAAAGTCAGCGGTGGATTCCTCCAGAACCAGCAGATGGATCTCCTCATGGTGCAGAAGTCCAGTTCTGAGGGAGATGGGACCAACACAATGACATACGTGCTTCTTGCTTAATGGCCTGCCGGTGATTGTGTGGACGTAGCCGTAGTGAGGAGTTTGAGCTGACGACAGAGGGCGCCGGAGATGAAGTTGCCGGCTGACCCAGAATTGAGGAGGGCGGAAACTGGAAGAGATACATCAGCAGCAGTGAGTGTTACAACAATGGTGAGTGGTCTCATTTGATATCTTGAAGGGAGAATGGCACTCACCATGGGACGAGGACGGACGGGGCACACTGCTATAGTATGCCCCGGGGTAGCACAGTAGAGGCATAGATTCTGGGCCAGCCATCCTTGACGCTCCGCCATCGTGAGGCGGTAGGAATCCACAATCATGGGTTTGCTGGCTGGTTCTGGGGAGCTGAGCTATCTGGTCGGCAGAGTGGAGTGGAGGAATGCGCCTGGCCCTGGTGCTCTTCAAAGCATGACTGCATACGAGTGGCGAAGCGAATGGATAACTGGATGAATCTCTCGAGGCCGATGTTATCCTCTTATGCAGCGAGATGCAACTGCACTCTGGGTTCCAGTCCTTGATGATAGGGCTGCCAGAGTCCTAAACTGCAAGGCATATTCATTGACAGACATTTTCCCTTGTTTTAAATTATACAGCTTCTCACCAATCGAAGAGTCCCAAGCAGGTCTGCCGATAAACTTCACGGAAATGGTCGATGAAGCTAGAATAAGACTGGATAACTGGGTTATTTTGAGTCCAGAGTGAATCTGCCCACAGTAGTGCTTTGCCTTGCAATTGGGAAATGATAAAGGCTACCTTAGAGCAGTCCATTGGATACATGTGCGGTTGCATCTCCAGGGCCAGTAAACACTGAAGGAGAAATCCGCTGCATTCCTCCGCCGAACCAGAGTAAGGCGCCGGCCTGGCCATGGGACTGGCGTGCACGGCAGGTGAGGAAGTGATGACAGGGTCGGCGGAAGTGCTCGCTGGTGGAGGAGATGCTGGGACTGCCATGAGTGTTCAACGGAGTGCATCTACCAGATCTTGGAATGGGTCTGTGAGGCTCATGCTTATGCCTGTCGGTCTTGGTCCGGTCATCTGTTACGGATCACTCGGGAAGCTGAGGAGTAACAGATGAAGATGTTTATTAGCAAAGACACAAGCAGAGGAACAGGTAGTGAGGAGTGAATGGGAGTTTGGATCCGTGCTGGGAAGGTTGTGACTTCTTGGAGGGAACGGTGAACCTCACACACTCACTTCGGGGGACTGGGTCCTTCGGAGAGAATCTTTGGAGAGAGTAGAAGAGAAGTTAGTCCTTATAGTAAGCATACAGGAATGATCTTGTCGCAAACGTGACCGGACAATGACTGAGTGCATGTGTGTGGCTTTTGTAGTGCAGCGCTGATGAGTGGTTGATGAGGAGTAGGTGGAGGTGATCTAATATTCAGGTGAGGGTGTGCGCTGAGATTGTGTGGAGGTGGAACCTGTCGTGTTTGTAACAGCTAAAGAATAAAAATGCACATTTGATCAGATGCAACTGCAGTCACAATTTAAGAGATACATTATTCGAATGCTTGGCGAAAGAGATGCGTTTTTAATCTAGATTTAAACAGAGAGAGTGTGTCTGAACCCTGAACATTATCAGCAAGGCTATTCCAGAGTTTGGGAGCCAAATGTGAAAAGATCTACCTCCTTTAGTGGACTTTGCTATCCTAGGAACTACCAAAAGTCCAGCGTTTTGTGACCTTAGGCAGCATGATGGATTGTAACGTGGTAGAAGTGTTTATTATTTTCAAAAACATACAGTAAATACAAATAATAACTATGTGTGTGTTTATATATACACAATACACTGTACAGACTGTGTGTATGTGTGTGTGTTGTTTGCTGGGCAGCTATAGACAGGGACCTGGCTCCCTATTTTGTTTTGTTTTTGCTCATTTAACACTGGTTTTGATTCAAACTTTGACTTAAATTGCGTCCGACATGCTGTTTGCTGATCGTCTGAACTTTGCCTGTTCCTTTTGAGTTTGAAAACACAAGTTCAGCAAAACTTTGTTTATTTTCTGTGATGCAAAAGAGGATGGACATCTAAAAGTAAACTGAGATGAAGGTTAGGGGAGGATTTGCACAAAACCAGATAAATATCACAGTTCACTCATATTTAAGGATAATATTGTCAGCTTTTCAGTAAACTGATGAGGGAAATGGCAATCAAATTAGTTTTGTTCTGTTTGTGTTTCTGGCGTCTGGATGGTGAGTTTGAAATGGGTTTTTATGCCTTCACTTGTTTCTGTTCTGATATAATGTAATAAATTAGTTAGATTAGTTAGAGATAATTTACTATTTATATTTTTTGTACTGTAAAATCAATACAGGTGTGAACTTAGTTATTAGTGATTAAATAAAATAAATATGAAGCTCAAATACCCAACAGCATTAATTTTAGAGTGACATTAAAGATTAAAGTAAAAGCATCTTCATTTACACTAGTGGCTAAAAGTGATGTCTGGCGGGGATTGGTCTGTTTGTTTGTTTGTTTGTTTTTCATTTCTGCAAGTGTCAGATTCTGTTCTATGTTTTGTCTATATTTTGTTTTGTGACTCAGTTTCTTTCTCCCGCGTCATTGATTTAATCCCAGGTGTTTCCTGTGTTTCCATTGACCCAAGTGTGTCTTCCCATTACCCTGTCCTGTATAAATAGTTTTCCCTGTGTTCAGTTTAGCGTCTTGTATTGTTCATTTTAAATGTGCTCCGTGAGTTTTCCTTGTTATAAATGAACTTCTCTGGATTGATGTACTCTTCATCTCCCTCCATATTTTGTTGGTTCTCTCTTGTTTATGCATGTATTTGTAATTTCTTTCTATGACAGCTTAGCCAAAAACTATGTCCGCAAAATTTGGTATGTTTCATTGTATTATCATTAATAAAATGATTGACTCCAGGAAAAACCCCTGAATATGCTTACAAAATCTGTAAAAAAAAATTAAGTAATGTCAATAAAGTTTGAAGATGTCATTTTTAGTAGACATGACATGACATTTGGCCACTACTGTACCTATTGTTATTATAGATTATATAAAATATGTTAGGTAAAAAATGTTAGCCTGCACTGTAAGTCGCATTGATAAAAGCGTCTGCTAAATGCATACATTTAATTTTAAATTCAATATATATATATATAAGTGTGTATTTTGTATTTGTATTTATTTATTTTTTATTGACCATATTTTGTCTTTTGCAGCAAAATATTATTAACTTCAAATTCAAAGATTTAAAGTATTTTAGTGATCAAACCAACATCAATGTTCTGCAGATGTGTTTGGTCGGGAAATGAAGTTAATGAAAACGGGAGATTCAGTCACTCTGAACTCTGATCTTTCTGAAATGAATGATGATGATGAGATTCAGTGGAGGTTTGGATATAAAAATACTTTAATAGCTGAAATCAATAAACGGGCCGACAACATGACTATATATGATGATGTTCTTGATGGGAGATTCAGAGACAGACTGAAGCTGGACAATAAAACTGGATCTCTTACCATCACAGACCTCAGAACGGAACATACTGGACTTTATGAACTTGAGAGAAAACGTTTGGGGAAGAGTTTCTCTCTTTTTATCATTGGTGAGTTAAATTAAGTTCTATATTTTAATATATTAAAATATATATTTTAAGACCAAAATTCCTGAAAAACTGAACACAAGATTGTCCACATAAACAGATACCATTAAAACAACAAAGCTACAAATCTCAAGAAGAGATCACCAATAAGGGACACAGAAAGTAATTTGAATCCTTCAACCTAAAGGACCGTGAATGAACTAGCATATGGTGCATCATCTGTTCATAAAAATAAACAAATAATCAAAGATTTAGGGAATACTAGAATATTCAAATATCTCAATTTAAATTAATAATATAATTCTGTGTTTTAGAGTCATTTGAAATTGGCGTCAGTTTAAATTCAAGACTGAAATCAAATTGAAGCTAAAGTAACACAAATTAAGTGAACTTTGCTGAAGCTCAAGTAAAATACCTTCATGCAGACTACTGTTGGATTCAGTTGCTGGGTCAGCACAACAGAATCAGCACAAACATAGAGTTATTAATCCAAACACCATTTCTGTTCTTCTATATAATTAATCTCAAATTTACACTTCAAAAGCTTCACTTCAGTAAACCATCAGATAACAGTAAACCATCAGATAAGACTCTGAATCTGTGATGAACCTTGTTTCTGTTTGTTCTGTGTGTTTTTGATAATGCAGATGAAATATCAACGAAGAAGGGAGATTCAGTCACTATAAACTCTGATCTTACTGAAATAATGGACAACAAGATTCAGTGGAGGTTTGGAAATGAAAACACTTTAATAGCTGAAATCAATAAACAGACCGACAGCATGACTGTATATGATGATGTTCTTGATGGGAGATTCAGAGACAGACTGAAGCTGAACAATCAAACTGGATCTCTGACCATCACAAACATCACAATGAAACATCCTGGGCTATATGAACTACATATCAACAATAAGAAAAAGAGGTTCCTTCTCGCTGTCTATGGTGAGTTAAATATTTGTTCCACTTGTTTTATTTTTTCATCACCAGATATTATTTTATTCCACACACTGTTTTGCTTTTTTCTGTCTGTTCTGTTATTTTATATTATTATTCTTTTGGAGATTACATTTCAAACTAATTACTTAAGTAAACATACATGAAGGATTTAAATTGCATTACTCTGTGACAACCCCTTTTCTGTTTGATCCAGATGAAATATCAGTGAAGGAGGGGGATTCACTCACTATAAACTCTGGTCGTACTGAAATAACAAAGTCTGAATCGATTGGGTGGTTGTATATGAATGAAATTACTTTTATAGCTAAAACCTATGCATGGGTCAAAAATTCCCCAGTGTATGATGATGTTCTTGATGGAAGATTCAGAAACAGACTGAAGCTGAACAAACAAACTGGATCTCTTACCATCAAAAACATCACAACTCAACATGCTGGACGTTATGTACTCATGATAAATAGAGGACAGATAATTCGGTTATTAAGAGCTTTCAGAGTTTCTGTCTATGGAGAGTAGAGAGCAGATTCAAAAGAGCTGAACAAGAGCAAGCACATATTCACATATCAGAAACATAAAGGATGATGTTATTTCTTAGATTATTCCTCTGATATTGATGTGGTTAATTTTCAAATTCTCATATATGCTCAAGTGTCAAATGCAAGTGTTTGTCATGGTCAATACTGAAGATTACCAAAGATCCTCGCATTCAGTAATTTTTCATATTTGATTTCAAATGTTCCTCTCTTGCAGTGTTATTATTGTACACATTCAGTTTGAAGGCTTTGTTTATATGTCTGTCTTATTAGACACACAGATCTCACTTTTCTGTCCATTTGTCATCTGTATTTGCTTGCCTTTACCAATAAAGTGTTCTCGCTCTGAGGTTCTCCATATTTTATTACAGTTGTCGAGCACCTCCTGGAGGAATACTAAGGTAAGCAGTGCATATGAAGTTTTACACGATTAAAACATTTAATTATACGTAAATGTTTACATTATTATTATTAATAAGCTTATACAGATTAAATGTCATTTTTATTACCATTAAATTGTTATTTTTGTATCTCTGCAAGATTTTCTGAAGCAAATCACATATACAGCTAAAACATTACAAATTGTTAAAAATTTGATTTTATAGCTTAAAGGTGCCATCTGTAATGTTTGGCAAAAAAAATTCAAGTCATACTCCACATTCCATAACAGATGGGGGCAGTATGCCTCAATAAAGTGAATTGGTCTACTCTAGAGTAACAAACGAGAAACGGCATAGTCTCTATGCTCCGCCCCTACTTTCACAACAACACTACAGCCATAGCCGAAGCCTATGTGCGTTCACACCGCCGGCGTCTAGAGCGTCAAAAATCGCTCTTGCCGCTCTGCTCACGACGCTGCAGAAAGATTTGTGAGCGTTCAGACGCTCTAACGTAGATCGAATACTTATTTTGTATTTAAAGCGGCCGCAAAGCAAACAAGCTTGTTGATCTCGTGCAGACAAACCACAAGGAGTTATAAGTTAACCTCATTAAATATTGTTGTGGACGAAATATTAGGATCCTTTACTTAAAATGAACAATCTCAGACACCTTGGTCCACGTATCACTTTTAATTGATTTTTTATGTCCCTGTACGCAAACAGGGACACATCATAGATTAATTCAAACGCTAAACAGCAATAATCAACCTGTCCTTTATTCTGCTTGGGAATTAATGTGCCAACTCTCAAGCATTCACCGTGAGACACAAGCAATTGACTCTTTTCACACGCTTTCACGACACACATCAATTTTTTCACGCACAGAAAAACCACGAAGCAAAGAGGACACGGAGACCAACATACTAGACAGAGCAGGTTAGTTATGATATAATAAAATGGGTAACGTTAAGTTATAGCTAGCTAATTATCAAACGCAGCTACGGTTAGCCATCGCTGACATTAGCACGTTTATCGAACAGCCTTCGATACATTGCTATGTTATAACTTCCCGAAAACAAATACACAAACATATAAAACAAACTTCTAGCGAAATACTAACAGCATCTAACTTACTGTTAGAAATGTTGCAAGTTCAGAGTCGAGCCTCATTTCTTTCAGGCCATCAGTTGTCTCCAGCGATTAAAAGCAGTGCCGATGTTTACTCTGATTCGGCTTCTTTTCTTATCGGATTTGATTTGGGATTCTGAGCGCGGTTGTTTCCCTGTAGCGGGTGGTGGTGGTAGGGGTCTCTTGCCAAGGGCTTGCTTGAGATATCCTTTCTCTCTCTTCCCTGAACTGAAATGAAGTAGTGGGCTGTACTTTCCACACGATTGACATCAGGTTCAAGTACACACCAGAAAGCCGTGCGAGTTATTCGTGTATTGCAGGTTGGCTGGTGGTTATGTTGCCCGCATACCGCCACCCATGGCCGAAACTGGTATTACGACACCTGTCGGGCCGGGGCTAGTAATGCTAATGCTAATTAAGGTTGATATCTCTGCAGCACTATAGCTTGACATTTTTTTATGACATCATCGCCCTTATTTCTTCTCATTCTTTTGATGCGTGTAGGTCATGTTATGGATATTTTTACCTCAATTTTTGCATATGGCACCTTTAAGGTGCTTCAGGTACTGTTCTAGAATTTAAAGCAACAGACGCGTGTGCACTTAGAATGAACAGACAATATCGTTCACTGGTGAGGATGCTAATATCGTTATCTTTAAAGTAGACTTTCGATCCATTCCTGCCCCAAAGTCCATTAGAGAAACTCCAAAATCAGTCTGAGAGAAGAAACAATTGAGACATTTGATAAGAAGTGAAGAAAAAATGACCTGAAGACAATTACAGGAGAGAGCAGAGCCAAACAACTAAGTATCTCACAATAAGAGGAAACTATTCAATGTCAGAGTGGAGTGAGAACAGCTCGCAGAGTCCAAGCATCGGAACTGATGCAATGTCAGAGCATTCCTTATAGAGCATGCCAAGGAGGGGCAAAAGTGGAGAAGCCACTAAACACAGAACTGGTAATGTCAGGGCAGGAACTAGGGAACGGAAGTCTGGTATGAAAACTCTAGACTGGGAGTAGGTCACAAACGAAGTGTAGCATGTACACACCACAACGGTCAGACACACGACTACACATGAGGGAAACTTAGAAAGAGAGGGAATTAAGGAATAAGCAAGTCACAGGTGTAATGGCAGCTGAAGTAGTAAATAAGATAATGATGGTGAGGGAACCACGAAGACATCGATCACTGTCAAGGATCATGGCTCGGTGCGTTCATCTTGCGTCTCTGTCTGATTGTGTGCATCTGTTAACCAGCAGCAGCTGCGGTAATGAGCACCAGATGCAACTCATTTGCGCTGCCTTTAAGTTTGGCTGGCATCCTGTTTGTGTTGTTGGTTCATTGATTTCTCGTCTGTCTCTCTTGTCTAGTTGTGTTCCTGTACCTCCAGTTGGGATCCTCTGGACCTTATTCCTCACCCGCCTGGGGACTATGGGTTGTGCTGTCCAAGCCCTGGTCCCTCAGGTTTCGGAACTTACCACTCAGATTCAGCGCTTCAAGTTAGAGACCCTTTCTTCTCAGCAACCACCTGCGTCCAATCCACCAACTGCCATGGATCAAAGCACGTGTTCTCCTAAGCTTCGTGTACCACCACTAGCCTTTTATTCCAGGGAGCCCCAGTTGTGTCGTTCATTTTTGGCTAAATGCTCTCTCTACATTTCTCTTTAACATCATCATTTCTCACCGAGGAATCTAAGATAGCGTTCACTATAACTCTGCTCACAGGACGAGTGGCAACTGGGGAACCACTGTGTGGGAACAGAGACTTCCATGCTGCACCTCCTTCCAAGCGTTTTCGCAGGTGCTGAAGAAGTTATTTGATTCCTCGGATTTACCCGCGGGGGTGGATAAACTCATTGAGCTGGCTATTCGTGTGGATGCCAGAGTAAGGAGGCGTGTCCAACAGAAGACACTACGACGAATCCCTGAAGTCACT
The DNA here is from genome assembly GCF_023724105.1 of Carassius gibelio. Lineage (NCBI taxonomy): Eukaryota > Metazoa > Chordata > Actinopteri > Cypriniformes > Cyprinidae > Carassius > Carassius gibelio. Next base: position 9,250,771 of record NC_068417.1, on the reverse strand, counting down.
CAATAATTCATATTCACCTTCCAGAATTCCCTTCCAAAGTGTTCAATCTGTTTAAAAATATGATGTATAATATTTGACAGTCAAACTTCGGTTAATTTTATTTCACTTTCCAAATTCACTGGTTAAAATTCAGCAGAAAAGTGTACTCTTTAGATATGAAAAATATATATATATTTCCTTAGATACGGAATGAGTACTGCTTCGTAAAGTTTTTCAGCTACAAAACACGATGTAGCGTAAGGTTCAAGCCTATTGTGTATAAGCTTGTTCAAAAATGACGGAAACAATAAATGTTGCTGAAAAATAACGTCTGTCTTATTAAACTTAATTTAAATAAATGAATATTCGAATATTCGTTTTTTTGTGAGCTCAAATATTCGAATGTGATGTTTGGGGAAAATGGCCATCCCTACCCCTCATTATGACCCGCTGAGAAAGGATGCCCTCTTTAGATGGTACGGAATCAGAAAAAAGGAACTGGCGAGAGAGAGCGTCAGGCTTTAGATTCTTGCACCCCGGCCGGTAGGAGATCGTAAAATCAAAACGCGTAAAGAAAAGGGACCAACGAGCCTGACAGGCATTAAGTCTCCTGGCTGACTGAATGTATTCGAGATTCTTATGGTCAGTCCAGACTACGAACGGGACCGCAGCTCCCCTCCAGCCAGTGTTGCCACTCCCCTAATGCGAGACGAATGGCCAAAATCTCTCAGTTACCTACATCATAATTCTGTTCAACAGTAGTAAGGCGATGCAAACAAAGCGCAGAGATGAATCTGATCATCGGCTGAAGTGCGCTGAGAGAGGATGTCCCCAACACCCACCTCTGAAGCGTCGACCTCGATGATGAACTGTCTTTCTAAGTTGGGGGAGATAAGGATAGGACTGGATGAAAAGAGCGATTTGAGAGGTTCAACAGCTGCCTGGGCAGCCTCAGTCCACGAGAATTGATTCTTGACCGAAGTAAGTGCAGTTAGGGGGGCCGCTACCTGACTGAAATTTTGGATAAAACGTCGGTAAATATTAGCAAAACCCAGAAAGCTTTGAAGAGGGACAGTGTTTTCTCTACTTCCTGTTGGCCTTCTGTAGCTAATCGTAGCTCTGTGTAGCTGTTTTTATTTTATCCCTCTATGGCATGACTATTTATTTTGGGGGGGGGGGGATATGTTACCCCATTTTTTGGGAGCTTGGGGGTCCCTGATAATATATCCATCATAAAATGTGCCCCCCACCCCACCCCTGAACAAAATATTGGTTTGTTGCCTAAGGGCAATGTGCTATGAGGGTACTAAAACAGCAAGGTTTTCTATATAAGTGGAATAAGGAAAACATGTAATATATTCATTAGAACATGTTGTATTTTGACAAACATCAATAACAAATGGTTCCAACCAATAAAAAAACAAAAAAAGCAATGAACAATCAAATAAACAAACTACATCTACATCATCTTCATCCTCAGACTCTGTGTCATTGTCAAGAGACAGGCATTCTCCTAAAAAAGACAGCAGGAAGCATGCTTGTCATATACCTTCATCATACAATGACATGCATGCAAACAAACACACACACACATGTACACACACACACATGATACTTTGCTGACTGACCTCCAGTGGTGGACGAAGTACACAAATCAAGTACTTGAGTAAAAGTACAGATACATATGGTAAAATATTACTCCAGTAAAAGTAAAAGTACTCCTTTTTCAATTTTACTCAAGTGAAAGTACAAAAGTACTCAATTTTTTATGTACTTAAGTAATAAAGTACTGCAAGATAGATGTTTGCAATTTTACATAGGCTACTTAATTTAATTTTATATTAGCACATTTTTTTATAATCCTACTGCTCAAAATACCTGGGATTTTTTCAAAAATAACCACTATATGGAGTCAAGATATATTTTTGTTGTTGATATGGACTATGCTGATGAGAGTAATGCTCACTGTGAAGCTTACACTGTGATGTACCTGAGAGAAAACAGAGATGACCATCTGATTTTCACCAGTAAGAACAAAGTATTTTAAAGTTAGTTGTTTTACAGAACATCAAAGTTACAGTACAGACCAAAAGTTTGGAAAACTCATACAAAGAGTTTTCTTTATTTTCATGACTATGAAGATTGTAGAGTCACACTGAAGGCATCAAGGGCTATTTGAGCAAGAAGGAGAGTGATGGGGTGCTGCGCCAGATGACCTGGCCTCCACAGTCACCGGACCTGAATCCAATCGAGATGGTTTAGGGTTGAGCTGGACCACAGACAGAAGGCAAAAGAACCAACAAGTGCTATGCATCTCTCTGGGAACTCCTTCAAGACTGTTGGAAGACCATTTCAGGTGACTACCTCTTGAAGCTCATCAAGAGAACGCCAAGAGTGTGCAAAGCAGTAATCAAAGCAAAAGGTGGCTACTTTGAAGAACCTAGAATATGACATATTTTCAGTTGTTTCACACTTTTTTGTTATGTATATAATTCCATATATAATTCCACATGTGTTAATTCATAGTTTTGATGCCTTCAGCGTGAATCTACAATTTTCATAGTCATGAAAATAAAGAAAACTCTTTGAATGAGAAGGTGTGTCCAAACTTTTGGTCTGTACTGTATATATGACATGATAATAAGGCCTGAAGTTAGAAAGAACATTTTAAGGAAAAAAATAATAAAAAAAAATTCATAATGATTTTTTCCTTCTCAAATCTTGTCTGTGGTTTAAAAACACCCCTGGCCAAACGGGGTGCATCTCTTCCCACTTTGATAATTACTGTAGTTACCATGTTCTGAACATCACATCCTTTCTTTTCTAACCAGATGTAATCTATATATATATATATATATGTGGCTGAATAAAAATATTTGGACATTTATAAAAATTACATCAACTTAGCACCAACAAGCTTGTTAGCTAGACAGTTAGCATCAGCTAACAATATTTACTTATTTTCAGTACGATGAACATTCATGTCTGTCTACTCGTCTAGTTAATCCAAACAATATACATATGTATAACGTTACTGTCGATAAACAATATAAAAACAGACGTCACATAGGACATTTTAATAAAACTGTTAACATTACAGCAGCGGTGAATTTGAACATGCATGAGTTATTGTATTTAATCTGTGTTGTTTTAAGGTTTTTTTTGTTGTTGTTAGGGGTGCTCCGATCACGATCGGCCGATCATTAATGCGCATCTCGTCAGTAAAGCCGGTTCTCTAATCAGCAGTTAATTCCATCAGGTGCTTGATTTCACATAGAGCAGCTGTTACTAGACAGAGCCGTTGTTAATAGAGAAGATGCGCAAATCTACTTCATTTTCAGCGTTTTTTGGTGCATCTTCTCAGTTAACAACGGCTCTGTGTAGTAACAGCTGCTCTATGTGAAATCACGCACCTGATGGAATTAACCGCTGATTAGAAAACCGGCTTTACTGAAGAGATGCGCATTAACGATCGGCCGATCGTGATCGGAGCACCCCTAGTTGTTGTTGTTGTTGTTTTACGTAAAATTGATGTGTCTGCATCGTCTGCACTCGAGCATTTGAGTGGGCTTAAATAGATCTCTCTTTACAACGGATTTAGTTCCCAAACAACTGACAGTTTTGACCTAAATATGATTTTCAGTTACAATAATTAATCCAAAATTTCGACATAACTTACTTTTAGCAACATCAGACGCACGCGCACTCACAAGATCTCCCGGTTCTTACTTCTGGTGACTCGCACTAAACGGTTCACTTGAATCAGTGAGTGGTCGACTCCAGAACAGCTGCAATCGGATCATTCTAATTCGTAAACGTTTGGTGCGATTCGCGATCCGATTTAAAAGTTTCTTTTGAAAAGACTCAATTCGTTCATGATGAATCAGACACCGCTTCTGAGTGTCGGAACACGTGATATAGGGAGTAACGATATGTTTTATGAAATGTAGTGAAGTAAAAAGTATGATTTTATGCTTTGGAATGTAGTGAAGTAAAAGTAAAAGTTGCTCAAAAAAAACTACTCCAGGAAAGTACAGATACTTGAAAAATGTACTTAAGTACAGTAACGAAGTAAAGCTACTCCGTTACTGTCCACCACTGCTGACCTCTAACTGACCCTTGACCTCCAAACTGTCTCTCAAACCTGATTCAGAGATCCAGTCTTCATGACTCTCCTCAACCTCATAGTCCTCATTTTCACTCTCCTCATGCTCACTGTCCTCACTGTCAGAAGGAATGACCCTAACTGCTCGATCATGTTCCTTCCGCCCGCAAAAATGTCTTGTGTCCATTTCCTTTAAGTATCAGTAGATAGTAAAAACATTGATCATGAAAAATGCATTAATAAAGGGGAGAGATCAAGTTTGCCTGAAAACACTACTCATTTAGCCAGATTATGAGATGATAGGCACCATCATCTCTGTGGCAACATAATAATAATAACAATAATAATTATAATAATAATTATAATAATAACATAATTTGCACATATATGATGCATTCACAGAGCTTCCCAGGAGGACTTGAATGCACCATGTGGTCCTAATTTTGCATCAGACCACATCTCCCCAATTTAGCATATTGCTCGAAAAAAAAAGTGGTCTAACTGCACAGTGTTGCCCTGAGGCAACAAACAAAAAAACACAGTTTTAGTATATAAATAAAATCAAAATGTGTTTTTAAACAATCAAACATACTTCTTTACATACTGATGCACATACATATATTTTTTTATATAAAGTTACTTAATTTTAAACATGTTAAAAAAATGAAATTGAACTTACCAATTGGTGGCACTGTGTCCCATGCGACTTTGCTTCCGGAAAGGACTGCCCCACCCCCAAACAAAAGGCTACAACCACTTTAGTCCCGCATTTGAATGGACAGACATGTCAAGTGATATTATACTTTTTTTTTTTCAATTAAAAAAATTAAAGGGGCAGTGTGAGGTCCAAAAAGGTAGTTTGTTGCCTGAGGGCAACACCATGCCATACAGGGTTATTTTTTCTCTAGAATCTTTATCTTACTATCACTGTCTGTTTGTTTGTTTGTTTGTTTTTTAAAGTGGTAAAATATAACTTAATTCACACCATATTTCTGATATTATCGATCAATCTTATCAGATTCACTTTGATCGTTCACTTTTCCGTGAGTGCAGTACACCTGCAAAGCGTTAGCACTCGTTAGCTTGTCATTAGCGTTTTCTTTTCTCCTCTCCTCTCTCTCGCTCCAGTTTTTCACAAGTTCATCAAACAACCGCAGTAAGAATATTTCATCAAGCACGGTGAGTAATGGCTTCGCCTGCTATCGTTATTTGCACCTCTTGCCACATGTACAGTTTATCTGTCTCTGTCGCTGATGAAGGATTCACATGTGATAAATGAAATAGTTAGGCTGACAGAGAAGACTTCAGAAGTAGAGACACGCATCCAAACTTTAATTGAGGACAGTAAGAATGTTAGGGCTCTAGATACGGCTTTGGATGCGTCTAGCTCAGGGATTCTTGTACATTGTTCGGTTCCGGAAACAGAGCCCCTGCAGCAGGGCAACTGGGTGACGGTGAGGCAGCGTAGTCGTGGGTCAAAACACCGCTCGTCTGTTCCGATCAAAACATTAAACAGGTTCTCCCCACTCAGTGATGCACCCACTGAGAAACCTGATGAAAGTGCTCTAGTTATTGGTGATTCTATTGTACGGAACGTGAATATAGAGACACCAGCCACCATAGTCAAATGTTTACCGGGAGCCAGAGCGCCTGACATCTTGGCAAATTTAAAAGTGCTGGCTAATGCTAAACGTAAATACAGTAAGATTGTTATTCATGCCGGCGCTAATGATGTTTGTCTTGTCAGTCGGAGATCACTAAAAATAACTTTAAAGATGTGTGTGAACTTGCAAGCATGATGTCAGAGACTGTAAAATGCTCTGGTCCCCTCTCTGCTTACTGTGGTGATGAGATGCATAGCAGATTGTCATCACTCAATGGCTGGATGTCTAAGTGGCATGAGTCACAGCATAACATAGGTTTCATAGACAATTGGACGAGCTTTTGGGGCAGACCTGACCTGTTTAAAAGAGATGGTCTTCATCCCTCCTGGGGTGGCGCCACTCTTCTCTCTAGAAATATGGCAAATAGTTTTAGAGTTCATACTTGACTAACTGGGGCCCAGTTCAGGAAGCAGACAGACTGGCTAAACCGACCGTCTGCTAGCTGCCTCCCGTCACAGAGGTCAGCTAATTCTCAGCACATAGAGACTCTTTCACCTAGATATCACACTATAGAGACTGTGTCTGTTCCTCGAACTAGGTTCAACAAATAAAAAACAAATGCAATATGGATAAACAAATAAAGCTTGGCTTATTGAATATCAGATCCATTTCTACGAAAACACTTTTTTGTAAATAATATGATAACTGATCATAATATAGATGTGCTCTGTTTGACAGAAACCTGGGTAAAACCTGATGATTACATTATTTTAAATGAGTCCACCCCCCAAGATTACTGTTATAAACACGAGCCACGTCTAAAAGGCAAAGGGGGAGGAGTTGCTTCAATTTATAACAACGTTTTCAGGATTTCTCAGAGGGCAGGCTTCAAGTATAACTCGTATGAAGTAATGGTGCTACATATATCATTATCCAGAGAAACAAATGTTAATGATAAATCCCCTGTTATGTTTGTACTGGCTACTGTATACATGCCGCCAGGGCACCATACAGACTTTATTAAAGAGTTTGGTGATTTTATATCCGAGTTAGTTCTGGCTGCAGATAAAGTTTTAATAGTTGGTGATTTAAATATCCATGTCGATAATGAAAAAGTTGCATTGGGATCAGCATTTATAGACATTCTGAACTCTATTGGTGTTAGACAACATGTTTCAGGACCTACTCTTTGTCGAAATCATACTCTAGATGTAATACCGTCACATGGAATTGACGTTGATAGTGTTGAAATTATTCAGCCAAGTGATGATATCTCAGATCATTATTTAGTTCTGTGCAAACTTCATATAGCCAAAATTTTAAATTCTACTTCTTGTTACAAGTATCGAAGAACCATCACTTCTACCACAAAAGACTGCTTTTTAAGTTATGTTCCTGATGTATCCAAATTCCTTAGCATATCCATGTTTGACACCATGGTATAATGATCATACTCGCACCCTAAAGAGAGCAGCCCAAAAAATGGAGCGCAGCTGGAGGAAAACAAAACTAGAGGTATTTCGTATTGCTCAGCGGGAAAGTAATATATCCTACAGAAAAGCACTAAAAACTGCTAGATCTGATTACTTTTCTTCTCTTTTAGAAGAAAACAAACATAACACCAGGTATTTATTCAATAAAGTGGCTAAATTAATGAAAAATAAAGCCTCAACAAATGTTGACATTTCCCAACACCACAGTAGTAATGTTTTTATGAACTACTTTACTTCTAAAATCGATACTATTAGAGATATAATTGCAACCATTCAGCCTTCAGCTACAGTATCACATCAGACAGTGCACTATAGAGCCCCTGAGGAACAGTTCCACTCATTCTCTACTATAGGAGAGAAAGAATTGTATAAACTTGTTAAATCATCTAAACCAACAACATGTATGTTAGACCCTATACCATCTAAGCTCCTGAAAGAGGTGCTTCCAGAAGTCATAGGTCCTCTTTTGACTATTATTAATTCCTCATTGTCATTAGGATATGTCCCAAAAACTTTCAAACTGGCTGTTATTAAGCCTGTCATAAAAAAACACAACTTGACACCAAAGAACTAGTTAATTATAGACCAATCTCGAATCTCCCTTTTCTGTCCAAGATACTAGAAAAGGCTGTATCCTCACAATTATATTCCTTCTTAGAGAAAAATGGTATATGTGAGGATTTCCAGTCAGGATTTAGACCGTATCATAGTACTGAGACTGCTCTCCTTAAAGTTACAAATGATCTGCTCTTATTATCTGATCGTGGGTGTATCTCTCTATTAGTTTTATTGGATCTTAGTGCTGCGTTTGACATAATTGACCACAGCATTCTTTTGCATAGACTTGAACACTTTGCTGGCATCAGTGGAAGTGCATTAGCATGGTTTAAATCATATTAATATATGACCGCCATCAGTTCGTAGCAGTGAATGATGATGTATCATATCGATCAAAAGTGCAGTATGGAGTACCTCAAGGCTCAGTACTAGGGCCGCTACTCTTCACGCTTTATATGCTACCCTTGGGAGATATCATCAGGAAACATGGTGTTAGCTTTCACTGTTATGCTGATGATACACAGCTCTATATTTCTTCACGGCCCGGTGAAACACACCAATTTGAAAAACTAATGGAATGCATAGTCGATATAAAAAATTGGATGACGAGTCATTTCTTACTGCTAAATTCAGAAAAAACAGAGGTGTTAATTATAGGACCTAAAAACTCTGCTTGTAATAACCTAGAACACTGTCTAAGACTTGATGGTTGCTCTGTCAATTCTTCGTCATCAGTTAGGAACCTAGGTGTGCTATTTGATCACATTATTTCCTTAGAAAGCCACGTTTCTAGCATTTGTAAAACTGCATTTTTCCATCTCAAAAATATATCTAAAGTACGGCCTATGCTCTCAATGTCAAATGCAGAAATGTTAATCCATGCATTTATGACTTCAAGGTTAGATTATTGTAATGCTTTATTGGGTGGTTGTTCTGCACGCTTAGTAAACAAACTACAGCTAGTCCAAAATGCAGCAGCAAGAGTTCTTACTAGAACCAGGAAGTATAACGATATTAGCCCGGTCCTATCATCGCTGCACTTGCTCCCTATCAAACATCGTATAGATTTTGAAATATTGCTTATTACTTATAAAGCCCTGAATGGTTTATCACCTCAGTATTTGAATGAGCTCCTTTTACATTATACTCCTCTACGTCTGCTACGTTCTCAAAACTCAGGCAATTTGATAATACCTAGAATATCAAAATCAACTGCGGGCGGCAGGTCCTTTTCCTATTTGGCGCCTAAACTCTGGAATAACCTACCTAACATTGTTCGGGAGGCAGACACAGTTTGCAGTTTAAATCTAGATTAAATACACATATTCATACACATAACATACTAATATGCTTTTAATATCCAAATCTGTTAAAGGATTTTTTAGGCTGCATTAATTAGGTAAACCGGAACCGGAAACACTTCACATAACACCCTATGTACCTTCTACATCATTAGAAGAATGGCATCTACGCTAATATTTGTCTGTTTCTCTCTTGTTCCGAGGTCACCATGGCCACCAGATCCAGTCTGTATCCAGATCAGAGGGTCACTGCAGTCACCCGGATCCAGTACGTATCCAGACATGATGGTGGATCAGCACCTAGAAAGGAACTCTACTGCCCTGAAAGACAGCGGAGACCAGGACAACTAGAGCCCCAGATACAGATCCCCAGTAAATACCTTGTCTCAGAGGACCACCAGGACAAGACCACAGGAAACAGATGATTCTTCTACACCAGGTGTGCCCAACCCTGCTCCTGGCGATCGACTGTCCTGCAAAGTTTAGCTCCAGTAATAATCAAACACACCTGAACCAACTAATTAAGGTCTTCAGCCTCACTTAAAAATTAAAGGCAGGTGTGTTTGATTAGGGTTGGAGTCAAACTTTGCAGGACAGTCGATCGCCAGGAGCAGGGTTGGGCACACCTGTTCTACACAATCTGACTTTGCTGCAGCCTGGAATTGAACTACTGGTTTCGTCTGGTCAGAGGAGAACTGGCCCCCCAGCTGAGCCTGGTTTCTCCCAAGGTTTTTTTCTTCATTCTGTCACCGATGGAGTTTCGGTTCCTTGCCGCTGTCGTCTCTGGCTTGCTTAGTTGGGGTCACTTCATCTACAGCGATATCATTGACTTGATTGCAAATAAATGCACAGACACTATTTAAACTGAACAGAGATGACATAACTGAATTCAATGATGAAATGCCTTTAACTATCATTTTGCATTATTGACACACTGTTTTCCAAATGAATGTTGTTCAGTGCTTTGACGCAATGTATTTTGTTTAAAGCACTATATAAATAAAGGTGATTGATTGATTGATTGAAGAGCAACACAAGATTCTGGTCTTGGCCAGTCAGTAACAGCGCGAACCTTGACAGGGTCCATACTAATACCCTGGGAAGAAATAACGGAACCAAGAAACATGACCGATTGAGCGTGAAAGATACATTTCTCCACCTTGACAAAAAGACGGTTCTTTAATAGTCATTGAAGAACCTGTCTAACATGTTGCATATGAATTTGGAGATTCAGAGAGAAAATCTAAATATCGTCAAGGTAAACAAACACGAACAGGTTTAACATGTCTCTAAGGTCATCGTTAACAAGAGCCTGAAACACGGATGGGGCGTTAACTAGCCCGAACGGGAGAACACGATATTCAAAGTGCCTAAGAGATGTATTAAATGCCGTCTTCCACTCGTCACCCTCCCTGATACGTACAAGATGATAGGCATTGCGAAGGTCCAGTTTTGTGAAGTATTGTGCCCCCTGCAGGATCTCAAAAGCAGATGACATAAGAGGTAATGGGTACCGGTTCTTAACCGTTATGTCATTCAAGCCTTCTTCTTCACAAAAAGAACCCAGCCCCAGCAGGAGAGGTGGAAGGAATGATAGTGCCTGCTTTTAACGATTCTGAGAGATATTTCTCCAGAGCCTTACGTTCGGGAATTGAGAGAGAATAGAGCCTCTCGCGAGGAGAAGTGCTACCCGGAAGAAGTTCTATGCTGCAATCGTATGGCCGATGCGGAGGAAGAAATGTGGCCCGGGAACGACTGAAAACCACCGCCAGATCGAAGTACTCCTCAGGAACCCAAGACAAATCGCCTGGCTCCTCCTGAAAGACAGAAACATAAGATACGGGACAGGTAGCAGCCACAAGACATCTGACATGACATGACAAACCCCAAGAGAGTATGGAATTGTTAGCCCAATTAATATGAGGATTATGTTCAGACAGAGCCTGTTGGCGCAGTTCAAAGCGCTTCTCTACTCATAAGGTGGAATTGATCAGAGGATCAAGGCGATCAACACCTCGTCCCTTATCTTGGCATCAAGCCCCTCAATGTACCGGGCCACCAGGGCAGGCTCGTTCCATCCGCTAGACGCAGAGAGAGTGCGGAACTCCACAGAAAAGTCGGTGACAGTGCGTGTCCCTGCCGTAAGGAGGACAAGGAGCGAGAAGCCTCTGGGCCATGGACAGAATGGTCAAACACACGTAACATCTCCTCCTTAAACCGGATGTAACTGGTCAGACAATCGGCCTCGGCATTTCATACAGCAGTCCCTTACTCACAGGCTCTTCCCTTGAGAAGCGAGATGACGTAGGCTATCCGTGAGCGTTCTCTGGAGTAGGAAGATGACTGGAGTGAAAAAACAACCTCACACTGAGTCAGGAATGGCAGACATACAGTGGGTTCACCAGAGTAACATGAGGGGTTATTCACCCGCAGCTCGGGTGAATCCTGGAGGACAGACTGGGAAGCGTCCCTCTGAAGTGAATGGAGATGCTGCGTAAGATCAGTCACTTGAATGGATAACGAGTCCACCATTCGGTGAGCTGCGAGTTCCTCATCGTGCCTTCCCAGCAATGCTCTTCTCTACAGCAGTCTAGAAAGGGTGACTCCCAGTCTGATCCATTCCTCGTTGGTAGGATTATTCTGTGATGAGAAAGAGGGGTCCAGAGATGAAAGCAGTTACAGTCTTGTTTAATGAGAAAATAAGGATGTGCCGCATGGCTGACAAACAGAACTGAAAGATTCACTAAAGTAATTCAGGGTCCTTGACCGCTTCTTCAAAGGTGTAACTCAGGGTTTCAGCCAGAGACCCAGGCGGCTCTTAAACGGAGATACCAGGGGCACAGGTGAGAAGCGAAGTACTCTGTAACCCTCTACGAAGACCGCTGGGTACAGCACAGAAGTGGTAAACACAACTGCTATACTGAGGCTTAACGAGAAACACTGAATAGACAGAACAGGACTAGACTAGCCAGGACAATACAGTGAAGTAACGGTTACACTCAGCTCCGTTGTATCTAGGTATATATATGCTATGTTAGGCTAAACAAGTGTAACACCACACCAGCAGAGGGAGCCCTCGCCTGAGTACTGACTGTTCACCGCTCCCGCTTCATCTACAGTAACTTCCTGTTTAACACTATTTAACATGAGTCAGCGTGTTCCCACTTTGCGAAACAATGCCAGTTTACCTGCCTTACCAAGCGGTTTTCTATTGATTATTCTGACTGCCTGTTTGTGTATGATTCTGCCTTTTTTATGTTCTTGCTTCTTGGATTGCCCCATTGGGTTTACTGCCTGATTGGACTGATTACGGTACTGACTCTCTAACTGGTTTAACGACTCTGTTGATAAGATCTTTCCCTAATAAACTTCTGCAAATGGATTCTAATACTGCCTCAGGCTCCTCGTTACAGAATTCTTCGCCTCAACTGAATCCAGCAGAAGTTACAAACATGCAAGCAGCATTCACATATCAAAGTGAAGTATTAAAGGGGTACCAAGAGCAATTGGGTAAACTTCAAGTAGTCAACTAGCACTTGACGAACTACATCCAGTCTCTCCCATTAACCATGCCTAGAGCGGTGAGTTTCGCAGTATCCGATAAGCTTGATGATTCTGCTGATCGATGTAGAGGCTTTGTTCGACGAGTAAAAATTTAATTCGATAACCAAGAAGACAAGTTTAATTCTGACGATAAGAAATGTGCCGTCATGATGTCACTGTCATCTGGAAAGGCGATCGACTGGGCTGCAGCCGTTTGGGACACTGATTTGTGATTTAGACGATTTTTTGACTTCTACATTCAACAACTACAAGAAGTGTTTGAATATCCCACAGAGGGCAAGGATATATCAACCCAGCTTCTGCAAATGTCCCAAAGTAACAGAACAGCCGCTGACTACGCCATCTTGTTTCGTACACTCGCTGCTCAGAGTGGATGGAATGATGTTTCTCTCAAAGCTGTGTTCCAGAAAAGCCTCAACGTTGACCTCTATGATGTCATGAGACAAACCCCACGAAGAAGGCATTTGTGAGAGGTTCAGCCTGTTACATTAAGTGTTGCTCAAGCCTTACCCACATCTACCACCAAGTTCAATGAGGAGCCAATGCAATTGGATTTCGCCAACCTCTCAGAGGGTGAAAGAGCAAACCGACGCAAACGTTGTCTTTGTTTCTACTGTGGTGAACCAGGTCATCGATGTCAGGGATACCCACACAAGGCTCAAAACTCCACGATGGTAAATCTGGAACATTTCTCAGTACCTAGTAACCAGTCTTTCAACCTGCCCTTAACCTTACATATTGAAGACATGTACATCTCATTAACATCCATGATTGTCTCATTGTCGCATTAAACCTCATCCATAAAGATATCATCAAGAAATATAACATACCCACTCAACCATGCAATCCACCTATCATGATTAAAGCCATCAAAGACACTTCAATGGGTAATGGAATAGTTCTACAGAACAAGTCATTAACCCTTCGAGTTGGTTTGTTTCACCAGGAATCCATATCTCTCTATGTCATCGACTCTCCCAAGCACAAAGTCATCTTAGTATTTCCATGGCTGTCAGTTCACGACCCCGTCATTTCATGGCATCAGGGTGAGTTGACCAAGTGGTCTACTTTCTGTGAGAGTCACAGTTTTTCCCAAGTTCCCCAACTATGTTATATGACTAGCATAGATAGTCCCACAAGTACCAAGTCAGTTAATATCCCTCATATTATGATGACTTGGCAGAAGTCTTCAGTAAAACCAAGCCTACACAATTAACACCTCACAGCTGCTGTGACTGTTCTATTGAGTTACTCTCCAATGCAATGCCTCCCAAAAGCAGAATTTACCCATTATCCAAAACTGAGACCCAAGCCATGGAGGAGTATATTGAGGAAGCCTTGAGTTCAGAATTAATTCGGCCCTCTTCGTATCCAGGTGCAGCAGTATTCTCCTTTGTGGAGAAAAAGGATGGAGGACTGAGGCCATGTATTGACTATAGAAGATTTAATAACGTTACCATAAAATTTAGATACCCCCTGCCACTGGTTCCTTCAGCCCTCAAACAACTCTGTGAGGCCACTATATACACCAAACTCGACCTATGGAGTGCATATAACCTGATCTGAATTAAAGAGGGTGATGAATGGAAAACTGCATTCCTCACCACTAGGGGGCCCTACAAATATCATTAGTCATCGAGGTGTTAAGATGGATGAAACCAAGGTCAACGCAGTAACAGGATGGCCACACAGCCGTCTACTATCAAAGAGGTTCAAAGATTTCTGGGGTTTGCTAATTTCTACACTGTAAACCCTGATAAGTTCACAGAACATTTAAGTGATGATAAAAACGTTTTTTTTTACATAAACTTAAAAAATGTAATTCCAGTTGCCTTAAATTATCTCAGAGTTATCTTAAATAATTATATTTCTGAACTTATAATTAGGGAGTAATTCACTCATAATTTTATCATTTTTCAACTCCTATAATGTGGGAAATACACTCAAAATTAGGCTTTTGCTGTCCATCCTCAGTCTAACCACAGGCTCTACTCTTCACCACAACGGTAACACTACAAATCCAACATAACATAAACCTTTGTAAAATCTAATATAACACAACATTTATGTATTAACTTATGACCCTCTATGTTAATCTTGTGTAAAAACACACAAAATAACACTTAATTTCTAAATTTATTTTCCTTGTTTTCTGATGCAAAGCATGCTGGGAACTAGAAAACACAATCATTTTAAGTTCACCTCACTACAACAAATTTTTGAGTTAACAGAACTTATTTAAATTAAGTCCAATGAACTTTCGTTATTATTTGAGTGCAATTAACTAATTTCATTTGATTAATTTCACTGTTCGGTTTTACAGTGTACAGGTGATTTATCATAAATTGCAGTATGATTGCTTGACCCTTGACCTTTCTTTTAAAAGGCAAACCTTTGAAACTTAAATGGAACGAGGAGGCCACTGAAGCATTCAATACTCTGAAGGCAAGGTTTACCACCTTGAGGGAGCAGTCCATCCCTTCCAGGTGATTACTGACCACAAGAACCTGGAATATATCAAAGGCTCCAAAAGACTCAATCCACGCCAAGCTCGCTGGTCACTCTTTTTCACCCGATTCCAGTTCACAGTGACCTATCGTCCTGGCAGTAAGAACCTCGAAGCAGACATCCTCTCTAGACAGTACGACCTTTCCTTCGACAGCCATACCCCTGAAAGCATACTCCCCTTGTCTGTAATCATTGCCCTGATTACCTGGGATATCATGGAGGAGACATAGTGAGAACAGCTCAAAAAACCAGCCCCTGCTAACTGCCCACCTAATAAACACTATGTTTCACAAAATCTATGGCACCAGGTAATGCAATGGGTCCACACATCTGTCAGCTCTGGCCACCCTGGAATATCCCACACATTGCATCTGCTATGCAACTGATTCTGGTGGTCCTCAATGATTAAAGATGTTACTGCCTATGTCAAAGCCTGTCAAGTCGGCAGCCATATCACCCTGGAGCCCAAGACCGGTTGCCCACTGAAGCTAAGCAGGGTTGAGCCTGGGCAGTACCTGGATGGGAGACCTCTGAGAAAACTAGGTTGCTGCTGGAAGAGGTGTTAGTGAGGCCAGCAGGGGGTGCTCACCCTGTGGTCTGTGTGGGTCCTAGCGCCCCAGTGTAGTGATGGGGACACTATACTGTCAACAAGCACCGTCCTTCGGATGAGACATTAAACCGAGGTCCTGACTCTCTGTGGTCATTAAACATCCCAGGATGTCTTTCGAAAAGAGTAGAGGTGTGACCTCGGCATCCTGGCTAAATTCACCCATTGGCCTCTGACCATCATGGTTTCCTAATCATCCCCATATCTGCTGATTGGCTTCATCACTCTGTCTCCTCTCCACCAGTAAGCTGGTTGTGTGGTGGGCGTTCTGGCGCACTATGGCTGCCGTCGCATCATCCAGGTGGATGCTGCACACTGGTGGTGGATGAGGAGATACCCCCTGACTATGTAAGCGCTTTGAGTGCCTAGAAAAGCGCTATATAAATGTAATGGATTATTAAGTCTGTGCCCAATCCAAGACCCCCAAGGAATTGCCACCAGCGACATTCTGGATCTTTCCCTCAAGGAGGACTGTCAGACTGTTAGAGGACGAGCCAGACCAGATCAACCAGTGCCACGACCACGGGGACATCCGCACTGAGTGCCAGGTGGTGCTCAGAGGGAGGGGGATTCTGTAATGCCACGCCAGCAGAGGGAACCTTCCCCTGAGTACTGACTGTTCACTGCTCCCTCTGCTTCTACACTCACTTCCTGTTTGACACTGTTTAACAGAGTCAGGGTGTTCCAACTTTGTGAAGTATTGACAGTTTACTTGCCTTACCAAGCGGTTTTCCATTGATTATTCTGACTGCCTGTTTGTGTATGATTCTGCCTGTTTTCACGTTCTTGCTTCTTGGATTGCCCCATTGCATTTACTGCCTGATTGGACTGATGTTTGTGTTTGATCTTTTCGCCTGCCTACTCGTCTCTGCCTTTTGGACTGCCCTTGTGCATATTGAAAGATCGGATTGCAATTATGGTACTGACTCTCTGGCTGGTTTAACATCGCTGTTGATAAGATTTTTCCCTAATAAACTTCTGCAAATGGATTCTTATACTACCTCAGCCTCCTTGTTACAGCATTACTTGTTATAGCACTTGTATATCACTGCTCTTTTGTTGATTTTGATTGCTTCCATTGTCCTCATTTGTAAGTCGCTTTGGATAAATGTGTCTGCTAAATGTAAATGTATATAATACGAACATATGCATGTATATATTTAATAAAAACATGTTATGTTTATATATTAAATATTTTAATATAAGATATATAAATATGTAAATACATGTAAATATTTTCACTAATATACAGTATATACAGATAATAAATGTGTGTGTGTGTGTGTGTGTGTATTCTGTATTGTGCTAGTATATATGTTTATAAAAACTTTTATTTTGGATGCAATAATTGGCGATTAATAGTCTGACAGCATAATTTGTGTTGTCAGATGATTTATCCCCATTAATCACATCCAAATTAAAAGTTTTGTAAACATATGTGTGCACTGTGTATATATAAATATAAACATTTATGTATATTATGTATTTATTTAATAAAAAAAAAAAAAATTCTTAACCTGTTAACTGTCACTCACATTTTTGAAGATAGACTTGAATGTGCATGATACAAACCTAAATTTTTATAATTCATGACTGAAAACATTTTGTAACATGATTTTGATGTACCATTTACATGGTAATGCAATGTCTGATTTTAAAATGGGTTTTAAAGCATGAATTTTGAGATTTAATGTTTTCAAGTGATACATAACATAACTGATACAAAAGGCAACGAGGAAGTCTTATTTTTAAACAAAGGTCAAAGCTCCTTTTGTAATGTAGATTTCTGAGGGTGCACTCTTGTCATAAATTAATGTATTACTTTTCCTACATAATTTTTAACAAAACATATTGGTAAAATCTATTTTTGGGAGTCTTAGACCTTTCCAACGATACACTGTAAAAAATTTTGCCGTTAAATAACAGTAATTTTCTGGCAGCAGGGGTGCCAGTAAAGTACTGTTAATTTACAGCTCTTAACCATTAATTTACCACTCTTATTTTTTTAACAGTATTTTACCGTAAATTCTACCATGGAAATTAACTCCACTCCCACTGCTTCAAACAGTTCGAGTTTTTAAAACTAGCATTCCTACGATGTTAGTACTATGAACATATTTCATTTGAGTCCACTGAGAAGGAATATTTCTTACACTTAATGTGCAGTAATAAAGTAACTAAATACATGACTTTTACTCAAATCACTGCAGCTCATTGTCAGCTGTATTACACATGTATGTGATGAAGTACTTAACACAGAGATCAGCACTGTATCAGCGACTCCACATTTACTGCCTTTATATAAAGCAGCAGAAAATCTGAATTTGTGGCTCATCATTGACTGAAGCACCGGCTCTACTCTCCAGCACAATGGTGAACAACAAAACTACATTAAACTAAACGATCTCTCTTGTGCAAACACACATTAATACAGTCAAGTTCAGTATTTACTCTCATTATCAGTGTATGACTTTGCCTATTTTTTTTCTATGGATGTTCACAAATATTTTAGTTAAATTAACTTTTTTTTCATTTGGTAAATCTGACGTTTACATTTTACAGTATATTACTGTTTTTCCTTGACTTGACGGCGAAAAACACTTTTTTTTGCTGGCAACCATTAATTTACGGCAAGAAACAGTAGAAAAACAGTTATTTACTGGCAGCAGGGGTGCCAGTAAATAACTGTTTTTCTACAGTTTGTTTCCTGTAAATTAATTACAGTTTATTACTGTTAAATTATGTTTCATGCTGTTTTTTCTTCATCTTAAATCTTTAACCCTTTAAACCCCACAAGAAAATCCTCAGTTTTAAATGAACACTTATAATGTGTGCACACTACAGAGTGTTTGAGTAACACTGAATCAGTGAAGTTAATGAGATAATTCGGTGATTAATTGATGATTGAGCATTAGTGATAAACACCTGCAGAATCACTGAAGGAAAGAGAAACACAAGATCTACAAATGACTTCAGCCACAGCCTTAAATGAAATCAACTGAATAAAAGAATACATCAAATCTCTCAAGATCTGATTAAACAACTACTAAAACAGCTTCACCAGATTCACATTACTAACCAGACTGACTTTATTTCTGTCAGATGTCTACAGAAGAACTTATGGAGAGTTAAATAGGTTTAGGTGTTTTTTTCACTACCATGATGGAGATCAGTGTTTACTTTAGTTGGGCTCTTGAACGTGACTTTTCAACAACTAAGGTTTTTTTTTTTTACATGCTGTAACAATGCGCCTTTGGAACCTGTTATAGCAAAACAAAAGTACACAGAAGAAAAAAAATCTGATATTGTTGTTTATAGATTGACAAGAACAAATACTATTATTTCTGATCTAATCCCGTGTCTCTTCTCTTATTGAATATTGATACTACGGTTAAGAAAATTTCACTCATAAAAAAAAAAAAACCTTAGCTGAAATTTAGACAGAAACATCAAGAATCAGCGTATGAATCACAACAATGCCTGTTAGAAACAACCATAATCACTTGACTATCAAAATTAATACTGCTGTAACAGATGCATCATAAAGATACAAATACAGCAATAAAACAAAATTTAAAGTGCAAAAGTCAATGGTCAGGAGCCCAACTAAAGCAAACACTGATCTCCAAAATGGTGACGCT
This sequence comes from Carassius gibelio, assembly GCF_023724105.1. Taxonomy (NCBI): domain Eukaryota; kingdom Metazoa; phylum Chordata; class Actinopteri; order Cypriniformes; family Cyprinidae; genus Carassius; species Carassius gibelio. The sequence goes on along the minus strand of NC_068417.1, from coordinate 9,231,411 downwards.
AAACGAAACAGTAACATTATCATCTAAATCTCTTTAATTCTCAATAAGATCTTTTGATCTCTGTTCTCTGATCTGACAGAAATAAAGTCAGTCTGGTTAGTAATGTGTGAAGTTGGTGAAGCTGTTTGTTGATCGTTTAAATCTTTAGTTGATTTCATCTAAGGCTGTGGCTGAAGTCAGTTGTATTTCATGTGTTTGTCTTGTTATGTTTTTTTTTCTTCAGTGATTCTACTCATTAACAGCAGCTGTTGATCAGTGTCTGAATTCACTCATTAGTGTTCATTCTCTCTATCAGGTGAACTATATTAGTAAACTCATGTGGAATAGTGAATGAGGGTGTAGGGTGTGATTTGAAACACAGCCGCTGAGTGTCGACTTTGAACGTTGTTAATTTACGATATATAGCAGCAGGCTACTTCTCGAAAACGATGAATATTACCAAGAATGCACTGTTTTAATGAAAAACAGTATTTTACTGTCGAAATTTGGCCGTTTTTTTACAGCGATTTTTAACAGTGTATATAGTTTGTCAAGATTAGATTAGACTTAATTGTAATATAGTATAGTCAACGTAGGCGTCCCGGGGTGACAATTAACAGGTTAAATATAAACATTCATGTGTGTGTATTTATAAATACATAATAAATATACAGAGTATATACACATATTATAATTTTGTTATGGAAAATGTATTGTTTGCTGGGCAGCTATAGACGGGGACCCGCCTGACTCCATATTTTATTTTGTTTTAGCTAATTTAACTCTGGTTGTGATTCAAACTTTGACTTAAATTGCGTCAGACATGCTGTTTGCTGATCGTCTGAACTTTGCCTGTCCTTTTGAGTTTGAAAACACAAGATCAACAAAACTTTGTTTATTTTCTATGATGTAAAAGAGGATGGACATCTGAAAGTAAACTGAGATGAAGGTTAGGGGAGGATTCGCACAAAACCAGATAAATATCACAGTTCTCTCATATTTAAGGATAATATTGTCAGCTTTTCAGTGAACTGATGAGGGAAATGGCAATCAAATTAGTTTTGTTCTGTTTGTGTTTCTGGCGTCTGGATGGTGAGTTTGAAATGTGTTTTTATGCCTTCACTTATTTCTGTTCTGATATAATGTAATAAATTAGTGGTTAGATTAGTCAGAGATAATTTTCTATTTATTTATTTATTTTTTTACTGTTAAATCTAATTCAGGTGTGAACTTAGTTATTAGTGATTAAATAAAATAAATATGAAGCTCAAATACCCAACAGCATTAATTTTAGAGTGACATTAAAGATTAAAGTAAAAGCATCTTCATTTACACTAGTGGCTAAAAGTGATGTCTGGAGGGGATTGGTCTGTTTGTTTGTTTGTTTGTTTGTTTGTTTGTTTTTCATTTCTGCAAGTGTCAGACTCTGTTCTATGTTTTGTCTATGCTTTGTTTTGTGACTCAGTTTCTTTCTCCCGCGTCATTGATTTAATCCCAGGTGTTTCCTGTGTTTCCATTGACCCAAATGTGTCTAGTCTTCCCATCACCCTGTCCTGTATAAATAGTTTTCCCTGTGTTCAGTTTAGCGTCTTGTATTGTTCATTTCTAAATGTGCTCCATGAGTTTTCTTTGTTATAAATGAACTTCTCTGGATTGATGTACTCTTCGTCTCCCTCCGTTCCCTGCTCCACACTCCACTCAGTAGTGCACCCCTGACAGCAAGCTGGAATGAACCATCAACATATAAGGAAATATATCATATTTTTAAATATGAGGAAAGAAAAAAAAAACTAAAGCATAATCAGATAATAATATTTTGTTGGTTCTCTCTTGTCTCTTTCTTTCTATGACAGCTTAGCCAAAATCTATGTCCGCAAAATGGCATGTTTCATTTTATTATCATTAATAAAATGATTGACTCCTAGAAAAAACAATTTGCGTACAAAAGCAATCTTAATAAAGTTTGAAAAAGTCATTTTTAGTAGACATGACATGACTTTTGACCACTGCTGTACCTACTGTACACTGTGTTATGCAGATGTGTTTGGTCGGGAAATGAAGTTAATGAAACCGGGAGATTCAGTCACTCTTAACTCTGGTCTTACTGAAATGAAGGATGATGATGAGATTCAGTGGAGGTTTGGATTGGAAAATACTTTACTAGCTGAAATCAATAAACAGACCGACAGCATGACTGTATATGATGATGTTCTTGATGGGAGATTCATAAACAGACTGAAGCTGAACAATCAAACTGGATCTCTGACCATCACAGACACCAGACATGAACATGCTGGTCTTTATGAACTGAAGAGCAAGAGTGTGATGAAGAGTTTCTTTCTCAATATCATTGGTGAGTTAAATTTATGGCGCATCATCTATGCACCTGAATAAACAAACAATCAAAAAGTAAGGGAATACTAGAATAATCAAATATCTAAATTAATAACATTCTGTATTTTATAGTCATTTGAAATTGGTGTCAGTTTAAAAATCAGTCAGTTATTAATCCAAACACCATTTCTGTTCGTTTATATAATTCATTTCAAATTTACACTTCAAAAGTTTTTCTTCAGTAAACCATCAGATAAGACTCTGAATCTGTGATGAACCCTGTTTCTGTTTGTTCTCTGTGTGTTTTTGATAATGTAGATGAAATATCAATGAAGGAGGGAGATTCAGTCACTATAAACTCTGATCTTACTGAAATAATGGACAACAAGATTCAGTGGAGGTTTAGAAGTGAAAACATTTTAATAGCTGAAATCAATAAACGGGCCGACAGAATCACTGTATATGATGATGTTCTTGACGGGAGATTCAGAGACAGACTGAAACTGAACAATCAAACTGGATCTCTGACTATCACAAACACCACAACTCAACATGCTGGAGCTTATGAACTAGAAATCAATAATGAGAAAAAGAGGTTCCTTCTCGCTGTCTATGGTGAGTTAAATATTTGTTCCATCATTTTTATTTGTTCATCACCAGATATTATATTATTCCACTTCGACACACTGTTTTGCTTTTATTGTCTGTTCCAGTGCTTTAAGTGCGCCGGTACACACCGGTACTCAGTACTGCCACTTCCAAATATAGCTCTTGAGATTACCGCCACCTCTCCGTGCGCTCCAGAACGTACTTTTACCTTACTGGTACGCTCATTTGGACATCTGTTTTAATAGAGGTTTTAATCTTTTGCCTGCACTGCCGCTTTTCAGAGCGCCATTCACAATGCAAGCTTCCCAATTCATCCCACCAAGAACAGAGACTACATTGCCCATACACCCTTAAGTTTGAAGTGAAAAGCGCATGCGTCACTTTTGCCGCTTTCAGTAACGACTCAACGTGTCCGGAGAGGGTGTGTGACACACGCACGGTGAACAACCAGGCGGCAAGGAAGTCGACCGGAAGTTGAAGTCGGCCAGGTGCCGCCATCTTGTAGCAGAACTTCACTTGCATTAGCATCCCATTGACATCCCATTCATATTGGTGTCACTTTGACAGCGAATAACTTTACATCTGAGGCGTTTAAAGACGTTTATGGCCCCATAGAAACAGTTTTTGTAAAAATAGGCTAAATCTTGCATCATAACCACTCGACTCTCTGTCTCTCTGACTAGACCGTATGCGAAAGCCCGATTGGATGTGATGTATTCTAATCAAAACTATCGGTGCGAGGTCAGAATTACCAATATTTTGTTAACATTAACATTATCCTTTAAACACATCCTTTAAACACTATTTCTGTAAAATGGTGGTTTATAATACTTATGGCAGAAATAATTATTTAATAATTGTTAAACCATTATTTACGTTGATTTTTATTTTGGGGGTCACCTGATTTGTGGCGATGCATTCATACATTAACTATGTTCATTATGTAACCCTTTTCTTAACCCTGGGGGTTCATTTTAATGTTTCTCAAATAAGATAAAACCTGGATTCCCGGCAGTTGAATGGTGAATTGGCCGGTATTTTTCTTTAAATGAAAAATTTAAGTATCTTTTCCCTATACCAATTATACAATACTTTTACTATAATAATAAATTAAATAATTATTATTTATAGTTTACTAGAAATTAGTACCTTGTTAAATAAATTAACTTGCCAAACTCCAAAGAAATACCAGAATACCAATGTTAAGGGGAAAAAAATAACAAATATTTATTTATTTTACATTAATGTACTAATCCCCTTTATAAGGAAAAAAAAAAACAAGGAACCACTTTTTTTATATATGAAGACAAATAAACACTTATACCCAGTGGTATGTAAATTACTCTCTTATGTTTTTTTTTTTTTTTACTTGCATTTTTTTTAACCTTTTTCCTTTTTTCTACTTTAAAACACTGTCCTCAATCAGCATATAAGTTGACAAATTCAAAACCCTGTTAGATAGAGGCTAAACACTTTTCTCCTGAAACAGGTAGATCAATAGGTAAAATAAAACAATATTACTTTCAAACCAATTAAACACTTTAAGAAAACCCACGATTCACAACATAAGGTTCATAAGGTCAATAAGAACAGCTTTACACAAGCATTCCTGACACGCGATGAATCCAGTTGATCCACGTCCCACGATGACGAACTACACAATCTTTCCAGTCCCGGAAGAATTCTGAAGTCCACCACGAACGTCCGATAACTTCAACCCAGTTATTGATCATGAATTTGAATGTCACTAGCTGTTAAGCCCTGATCACACGTCTTGACTCAGCACTATGACTCAAAGATCACGAAGAAGATAACAAAAAAATTAAAAAAAAACACTTCAAATAGCAAAAACAAAATAAACCACACGTCGTTTCTCTACACTTTGGGCCTTATATTACACAGAATATATTAAGTCTCCAAAATGACGCACTTCTAACACAAGCAGTCAAATTACCGTTTGTTTGTCTTTCCGCCATGTGCAATGTGTGATGCTCCTCCCCTTCACGTAACACACATTATGACGCAAACTAATAATGCTCAACAATCACTGGCCAGCAATAGTACATTTACATTCAATGCGATCTCATTGGATAAGAAACAAAACATTTAGTTATATCACATTGAAATGATATTGAAATGTGAAAACAAAAAAAAATGAAAAGCACAAATTTCAATATTTTAAAAATACTTAAAAACAAAAGGCATATTTATTTTAGGGGTCCCTACAATTAAAATTATTAATTTTACCATGGTGAATATGCCAAGGTAACGGTTGCTGCACGACCAGTTTGAAAGTTCTGCGCCACTGCCGCTAGAGGGAGAAATGCGACAATCGTGCCCGAATGTCGTGTGCGGTGGAAAGGGGGCTTCTGAGTACTAAAACAATATGGTCAGAATCAGATGACTCGCTGGCTGACACCCCACCAAGCCTGAATGATATCGTTGCAGGTCAGACGCAAGCTAAATAAGTAATGCCATAGCTCTTTCAGTTAGGGGGACCAGACATCCCGAAAAATTCTGGACAGTCCCGTAATCTAAACTGTTTTGCCAAATCCCGAATCTGGCCCTAATTGTCCCGAAAATTATACTAAAGCAAAATCTTGAGTAGTTATTGTCTGATAAACATTAAAAACTGTCCGCGGAGGTTGAGTCGTCCTGCAACCAGCCCCGACGGCTGCTCATTGGCTGCAGCATCTTTTTCCTAAGTTCTAAAAAAAATACCGTAGACGGCTAGGCACGAATTTAGATATTCATTTATCTAATTTTTCTATATGCACAAAGACAATACGACCTTTTTGTCCCCTTTTAGTTTTAAAGCTTGATGAAGAGAGTGCAAGTTGCTGCAGCTGTGAGGAGGACAGCGATGTGATGAGGACAGAGTTCATGATTTTAATGTTGTTGTTTCTTGTGGCAGACTAAAGAGTAGCGACAGACGGTTGATCTTTGAATAAAAATGTGTTTAGTTAAGGTTTGAAATTCATTATCTTTTATTATAGGCTACGAAGATGAGACCCCCCCCCCCCCCCCCCAGCCAATCTCATGTGGTCACCCTATTCTAAGGGTATTTTTTCAAAATCCTTTTGCCAGTGGTGGACAGTAACGGAGTAGCTTTACTTCGTTACTGTACTTGAGGACATTTTTCAAGTATCTGTACTTTACTGGAGTAGTTTTATTTTGAGTAACTTTTACTTTTACTTCACTACATTCCAAATCATAAGATCGTACTTTTAACTTCACTACATTTCATAAAACATATCGTTACTCCCTATAACATATCACGTGCTCCGACACGCAGAAGCGGTGTCTGATTCATCATGAACGAACTGAGTCTTTTCAAAATAAACTTTAATCGGATCGCGAATCGCACCAAACGATTCTTTTACGAATTAGAATGATCCGATTGCAGCTGTTCTGGAGTCGACCACTCACTGATTCAAATGAACCGTTAAGTGCGAGTCTACAGGTTAACACCTGATGGCTTTTCTACTGGGCTTTTGAGTTACAACAAATGTGTTTTAGAAACACACAGTTATAACAGCCAGAGAAAAGACTAAGACAGAGCTCAAGGGTCAAGAGCCCAACTAAAGCAAACACTGATCTCTAACATGGTTACTTCAAATGAAACAATAAATCAACATCTAAACCTTAGTTCATTCTCAATAAGATCTTCTGTAGACATCTGACAGAAATAAAGTCAGTCTGGTTATTAATAAGTGGAGCTGGTGATGCTGTTTGTGGGTTGTTTAATCAGATCTTGAGAGATTTCATGTATTTTATTTCAGTTGATTTCATCTAAGTCTGTGTCTGAAGTCAGTTGTTCTTGTGTTTCTCTTTTCTTCAGTGATTCTGTTTGTTAACAGCAGCTGTTCATCACTAATTCTCAATCAGCACTTAGTTAATCACTTAATTACTTGAATGCAAAGTTTTAAAACTTACATGGTTTAAATCAAGGCAATCTGTTTACTCAAACGGTTTGAGTTAAGTTAACTTGTCGGGGTTTACAGTGCAGTGTACCATGACATCTGTTTTTATATTGTGTATTAACAGTAACGTTATACGTATGTATATTGTTTGGATTAACTAGACGAGTAACGTTAGACAGACATGAATGTTTATTCATAACAGTCCTGAAAATAAGTAAATATTGTAGCTGATGCTAAATGTCTAGCTAACAAGCTTGCTGGTGTTAACTTGAGGTAATTTTTATAAATAATGTCCAAATATTTTTATTCAACCACCTATATATATATATATGTATATAGATTACACCCAATAAAGGACAAAATAAAGGATGTGATGTTCAGAACATGGTAACTAGTAATTATCAAAGAGGGGAAGAGATGCACCCCGTTTGGCCAGGGGAAATTTTACACCACAGACAAGGTTTGAGAAGGAAAAAAATCATTATGAAAATATAATTATATTTTCCTTAAAATGTTCTTCCTAACTTCAGGCCTTATTATCATGTCATATATAACTGTGATGTTCTGTAAAACCACAAACTTTAAAACACTTTCACAGATCACAGATTCCAAAATAATATTTGGTAGCACAACTATTAATAGTTCTAATAATAAATCATCATATTTTCATTTCTAAAGATCATGTGACACTGAAGACTGGAGGAATGATGCTGAAAATACAGCTGCACATCACAGAAATAGATTATATTTTAAAGGATATTAAAATAGAAACCATTATTTTATATATTTTATTTTGATAATTTAGAATTATTACTGAAATACAACCTTTTTTTTGTTTCAAACAGTTCAATGAACAATAATAAATGAAGTACCTGGAGCTGACAATGAAGTAAATGTATAATAATTAGCAAAGATGATTAATTTAGCGCTGTAAACGCCCGTGTGAGGGGCGGAGACGCGCCGCAGAGCGTCAGACGCGCGTGAGGACCAAACACAGCAGTAGGAAACTTCACTCCTCTTATTATTTCTCTTTTACTATAGCGATTTATTTTTAGACACGTGATCGAGTCTTTCATAGATTTGTAGAGTTATTAGAGTATAGAGTTAGAGAAATTGAGTTTTTTTTTTTTACATTCTTTGGTCGAAGTTTTCAGATCGGAGCCTGTTCGCGACTCTATTGATTCAGATCGGCACTTCGGAGCATGTTCGCGACTCGGTTGATTCAGATCGGCACTTCGGAGCCTGTTCGCGACTCGGTTGATTCAGATCGGCACTTCGGAGCCTGTTCGCGACTCGATTGATTCAGATCGGCACTTCGGAGCCTGTTCGCGACTCGGTTGATTCAGATCGGCACTTCGGAGCCTGTTTGCGACTCGGTTGATTCAGATCGGCACTTCGGAGCCTGTTCGCGACTCGGTTGATTCAGATCGGGACATCGGAGCATGTTTGAGAATTTTTTTAAATTCAGATCTGGACATCGAAGCAGGAAGTGTTTGTCAAACAGTTAATTGGTGATAAATGAATATTTGGACTTGAGGCTTTTTTTACTTGTCGATTCAGCATGTATGGACCCACACACAAAGGTGGACAGACTCTAGACTTAATCATCAGTAGAGCTCTAAACTTTTCATCCATTGTTATTAAGGACGTTATTCATAACCGTACTGAAAATAAGTGAATATCGTTAGCTGATGCTAACTGTCTAGCTAACAAGCTTGCTGGTGCTAACTTGAGGTAATTTTTATAAATAATGTCCAAATATTTTTATTCAACCACCTATATATATATATATATAGATTACATCTGGGGAGAAAAGAAAGGATGTGATGTTCAGAACATGGTAACTACAGTAATTATCAAAGAGGGGAAGAGATGCACCCCGTTTGGCCAGTGGTGTTTTTACACCCCAGACAAGGTTTGAGAAGGAAAAAATCATTATGAAAATATAATTATATTTTCCTTAAAATCTTCAGGCCTTATTATCATGTCATATATAACTGTGATGTTCTGTAAAACAACTAACTTTAAAATACTTTGTTCTTACTGGTGAAAATCAGATGGTCATCTGTTTTCTCTCAGGTACATCACAGTGTAAGCTTCACAGTTAACATTACTCTCATCAGTGTAGTCCATATCAACAACAAAAATATATCTTGACTCCATATAGTGGTTATTTTGGAAAAAAATCCCAGGTATTTTGAGCAGTAGGATTATAAAAAAAAAAAAAAAAATGAGCTAATATAAAATTAAATTAGCCTATATAAAATTGCAAACATCTATCTTTCAGTACTTTTTTACTAAAGTACATAAAAAGTTTAGTACTTTTGTACTTTCACTTGAGTAAAATTGAAAAAGGAGTACTTTTACTTTTACTGGAGTAATATTTTATTATACGTATCTGTACTTTTACTCAAGTACTTGATTTGTGTACTTCGTCCACCACTGCCTTTTGCACATTTTATTTATGTTCAGTAGCTCTTTCTAGCTCAAGCAAATCCACAAACTAATTAAAGGATTTATTATTTTTATAAGGTCGTCTGTTGACTGATGTATATAAAACCCCTTCAATATAGTTGTTGTTACCTCGGGGGATGAGGGGAGTCATCAAAAAAAAAAAATAGGCTATAATAGAGTACTGGCACCTCTTTTGGGCCACTTAAAGCACTGGTCTGTTCTGTTATTTTATATTATTATTCTTTTGGAGATTACATTTCAAACTAATTACTAAAGTAAACAAACATGAAGGATTTAAATTGTATTACTCTGTGACTACCCATTTTCTGTTTGTTCTCCATGTGTGTTTGATCCAGATGAGATATCAGTGAAGGAGGGAGATTCACTCACTATAAACTCTGGTCGTACTGAAATAACAGCGGGTGAAATGTTTTTGTGGTTGTATATGAATGAAATTACTTTTATAGCTGGAATCAACCCATGGGTAAACAACATTACTGTATATGATGATGTTGTTGATGGGAGATTCAGAGACAGACTGAAGCTGGACGATCAAACTGGATCTCTGACCATCAGAAACATCACAACTCAACATACTGGACGTTATGTATTCCTGACAGAGAAAGGACCGATAATTCAGTTATTAAAAGCTCTCAGTGTTTCTGTCTATGGAAAGTAGAGAGCAGATCAAGCTCATGTATGATCAAGTATCAAATGCAAATGTTTGTCATGGTCAATACTGAAGATTACCAAAGATGCTAGCATTCAGTAATTTTTTATATTTGATTTCAAATATTCCTCTCTTGCATTGTTATTATTGCACACATTCAGTTTGAAGGCTTTGTCTATTTATCTGTCAGATTAGACACACAGATCTCACTTTTCTGTCCAATTATAATAATTTATTACATTTGTTATGTCGAGCACCTCCTTGAGGAAAACTAAGGTAAGCAGTACATATAAAGTTTTACATGATTAAAACATTTCATTATACGTAAATGTTTACATTATTATTATTCTTATATAGATGAAATGTCGTTTTTATTACTACTAAATTTTTATTTTTGTAACTCTGCAAGACTTTCTGAAGCAAATCACATATACATCTAAAAAATTACAAATTGTATGATTGTAATGAATAACGTAGTGTGACGGCTGGTGAATGGACAGTCTGGAAACAATAGCGAGTTAACAAAGTTTAATGAGATGATGAGATATTGTACAAAGACACACAAAGACGATGATACGGGAACACTCCAGAGGGATGATAAAGGCGGTGAGAAGTCCAGATGGTAATGGAGTGCAGGTGAGGAGTCCGGGTGTTGACGGCGTGAGGCAGCAGGAGAGAGTGGCACAGGAACTGCGGGTAACAGAGCCAAAGGTAAGTGTCCGTGGCTGAGTGATCGTGGCGGAGAGTGGATGAGGTTCTGGGGAAACACAGACATCCAAATGCAAACTACACAGAAGCCAGACGGGGGTAAACACAACGACATGAACAACGATCTCACAAACACAAGACGTGAGACAAGCCATAATATAGGAGATGAGTAATGAGTGGCAGCTGTTGCTGATACAATTAACAGAGACGCCCACAACTAATCAGTGCAGAGGCAGAACACGCAGAATTCACCACAAAGTGTAAACAACCCGAGATCACGGTTTACCAACCGTGACAGTAGCCCCCCCCCCCCCCCCCCCCAAGAACTACTCCTGGAGTTCCCAGAAGGGCCTAACTGCTGATTGAATTCATCAATAATTAGGCCGATTTTAGCATCGATTCACCCCTTCCGACAATCTTAGGATGCTCCGATTATCGTAAAATAATCTGATAAAATATTCCTGCCGTGCATGGTGTGTTAAGACTGCACTCCTCTGCTCGAAAGAATGTCGGGACCGCTCCGATCTCCAATCTGGGATATCCAACATGTTGGATTTATTTGGCCCGATTTCTTCTCGTGTGTGGTGTCCCCCGAGGACAAACAAACATGCAGCCTGTGGACTGTGGCATGTAGCCAATCAGAAAGCGAGGTGACGAGGCGATGAGGAAGTACCGGGAAACATATAAAATAACAAATAGAAATAAAGTCGATGGGCATAACTACATCCAAAACTGCAGTCCACCAGAGTACATGGAAACGAATATATGTACGTTTATTTCAACGGTTATTAATCTGTGTAGTACGTAACAACATTTCTATGAGATAAAACAACAACTTATAAAAAATAAATAAATAAATTAAAACAACTTACCTATATCATGATGTAGCAAGTATAGTCCATGCTCGCGTTGTCTCCACCTCTTTGACCATCACCTTTTCTTGTTTTTCTTATGTTTTTTTTTTCGTTAAAAACAAAGCACAAACTATGGCCACTGCATCCTCTTCGTCCGCCTTGATTGTTTACTCTGAAGTCACGTTTGATCTCGAGGGATTTTGCGAGATTTCCTGTCTGACCTGGGAATGCTCGGGAGTCAAATCGGTTCGTGTGTGATGTGTTGATTTTGCCGTGTGGCTGCACACCACACACTGAACGACCAAAACTGTTAGACCCGTGATTTTTTATCGCCGTGTGTGGGGTCTCTCAGGTTTGGAAAATCGGCCGACAATTTTAAAATCGTCCCTTTGTGAACCAGGCCTTAGATGTTGGTCACTTCATTGCACCACAGAGAAGCTTCACATCAGTGCATCAGCCATTTCTTTGATGGCCTTGTCTTTTTTGTATTTGTAGACTGAAACCTTTGAAAATGTTTCAGAAATTTTGGTTCTGTTTTTTTTTTTTTTTTTTTTTGACATCTGGTCGGTGAGTTTTTTATATTTTTACAACTTCAGTTGTTTCTGTTCTGGTACCATGTACAGTAATACATTATTTTTAATTCAGGTATGAATAGTCACCAAGAGTGGAATTTTGTCATAATTTTGTGTGTATTTGGCCATATAAACTACGGAGAACTGAATTTGGAACACATGCTGTCCGAGAGGCAATTTACTTTTTTTGAGTGCACTGAGTTTTCTTCTGCTGTAGGGCTGGGCGATATATCGAACGATATGATCATGCGCATCTAATCAGTAAAGCTGCTTCCGTGATCACTGCTAAAATCTCCATCACCTGCTTATAATTGGAGTGGCATTTAATAGACAGAGCCGTAGATCGCTGACAAGCCACGCCATATCGCGTTCATTATCGCAGATGAATCGCCTTCGATAATGGACGCGATATGGCGTGGCTTGTCAGCGATCTACGGCTCTGTCTATCAGAGGTGGGACTTTCAAGTCACAAGCAAGTCTTCAAGTCACATTCAAGTCCTCAAAAGGTTAAAGCTAAAGAGATAATTAAGTGACTAATTAAATGATGATTGTGCATTAGTGATGAACATCTGCTGTTAACAATCAACATCACTGAAGTAAAGAGAAACACAAGAACTACAACTGAATTTAGCCACAGCCTTCAACTGAAAAAAAGTAAAAGAAAAAAAACACTATGTCACCATAATTGTGGTCAAGGTTTGCTTTAAGTAGTGTCTTGACCCTTTTACTAATTCAAACCAATGTGGTTCAAAACAATTGCAATATTGTTTTTGCAACAAACATGTATGCTTTGCTGAGTCGAACCTTGTAGTGACAGATGATATTATGCTTTTTCTGCTTCTAACTCATGTTGACTTGGACATCATGAAATTGTTTATCTTTGGATAGTAGACTGACACTCAGCTATTACTGAACTGAAGTAAAAAAAAAAAAAAAAAAGATCTCAATGTTGAAAGACACAAAAAGAGACAATCAGTTCAGGTTTTTAGACAAACCCACTTATCACACGATCCTCAACAGGGGTGACAATTTTTCATACTGCAGTGCATGACGGGAGTTTTTACTAAGGTTTTACCCAGCATGCAACATTTTGTTGATTGTCACCACTGTTGAGAGTCATATGCTGGTTCTTGATGTCTGTGTGTGTCTACAGAGTATAGTTTTTCAAATTTTGTATGCACTTAGTAGATTTAAAATTCACTTTAATTTTCTTCCATAGTGTAGTTTTACTGGGTTGATTATGCTAAACTTAAATAGAGCTAATGTTAATTTGATTGTAATCTGACCACCTATCACATACAGATTAATTTCTTCTCTCCGCTTTACAGCACCTCGTGCAATGCTACATAAAGAGATCTAACATGACAGTCAAGGGTCAAGAGCCCCACTAAAGCAAACACTGATCTCCATTATGGTTGCATCACTTTAACCAATAAAACATCAACATCTGATCCTCTGTAATTCTCAAGAACAGCAGGTGTTCATCATTAATGCACAATCATCACTTAATTAGTCACTTAATTATCTCATTAACTTTAACCCTTTGAGGACTTGGGATATGACTTAAAGACTTGCTTGTGACTTGAAAGTCCCAACTCTGGTAAAAGCTGAATGTCAGTCAACAATCCAAAGAAGACTATCTCATGATGTCCAAGTCAACATGAGTTATAAGCAGAAAAAGTATAAGTTCATCTGTCACTACAAGGCTGGATTCAGCAATGCATACATGTTTGTTGCAAAAACAATATTGAAATTGTTTTGAACCAAATTGCTTTGAATTAGTAAAAGGGTCAAGACACTACCTACAGCAAACCTTAACCACAATTATGGTGACATAGTGTTTTTTTTTTTTTTTTTTTCAGTTGAAGGCTGTGGCTAAATTCAGTTGTAGTTCTTGTGTTTCTCTTTACTTCAGTGATGTTGATTGTTAACAGCAGAAGTTCATCACTAATGTACAATCATCATTTAATTAGTCACTTAATTATCTCATTAACTTTAACCCTTTGAGGACTTGGATATGACTTGAAGACTTGCTTGTGACTTGAAAGTCCCACCTCTGCTGTCTATTAAATGCCACTCCAATTATGTGATGGCGATTTTAGCGGTGATCACGGAAGCAGCTTTACTGATTAGATGCGCATGATCATATCGTTAGATATATCGCCGAGCCCTATTCTGCTGCTCAATGCACTTCATAACATCTTGACTGTTCCCTGCTATCTACACAGCTTAAAACATTAAGTGTGTGCTCTAGGCAGACAGTTCAGTGTATCAGATTTCAATTAATTGTAATTGATTTTTTATTTAGATTATGGATTTGAATGATAATTAAAAATAGATAATGGAGGTAAAATTATGAAACTGGTTGACTAAAATATTATTAATTTTATTTGTTTGATGGTTTGATCTGCTGCTGGAATGTGTTGTTTCTGAAATCATACCGAGTCCTTGTTGCCACTGTGATACAGTGAAGGTAGGGAACATTTTCAAATATTTTGCCTGTTACCAATATATGATGTTTTAGTAACAAGGTTCGGGAGGAGCGCTTCAGATACCTAGTCTAATCAACACCGGTGGACAACAATCAAGTAATCAATACAATAGTACATACCGCTGACTTACCTCTATCCATTGACTGTTTATCAGCATCCCTCCTCCACCCCATCTCCTCACTTCAAGTTCATTTTACAACTAGACGGGGAAGTGGGGGTAATCTAGGTTCAGGCCATGTTTTGGATACTCATCCACAGGCAACCTATTTTGGGCAAAGGGAGGGGCACAACTGGCTTTCAAAACAAAACATGACCAATTACTACTAGGCAAAAACTTTTGAGCCCCTGTCCCTTTGAGGTCCCTTTGAGTGCCCCTTCCGGTCTGATCTACGATTCCTGCCAAGGGAGATGCCCATGTTTAAGAGTATGTCTACATTTACTGTATTCCTCCCCTTAAAGGGAATGCTTCTCTTACCTGTTGTAGTCTTGTCGAAGGTGAGTTTGAATTAGGGCTGCACGATTAATCGCATGCGATTGTCATGCGTGTCTTTGTCAGTAAAGCCGGTTCTGTGATTAGCAGTAAATGTCCACCACCTGGTTTCAAATGGAGCGGCACTTCCCAGCTAGAATTTTCTTTGTTCTAAAATGTTCCAAGAACATTCCCATGGATTGTTCTAACAATGTTTTTAGCGGGTAGTTTTATTTTTGTTCCCAGAACGTTCTCTCAAAAGATAGGATAACGTTCTCTAAAAACATTCTACAAATGTTTATCAATAACATTATTAGAACATTATTATTCCATAACGTTCTATTTAAGATTTAAGTGGGTGTTTAGATGTGGATGTTGATGTCTGTTTAAAAGTAATAGCTTGGTTTGATGTCACCATAATGCTGGTAAGTGTTGGCTTTAGTTGTGCAATTTGACACTTGACTTGTCGGTGTTGTTTTTTAGCTGCTGTCATCTTTATTGTGGCTAAAACAGCAAACAAATATGTGGTTCAATGGTGCTGTTTGCTTGCTGATGATTGATATGTCTGATTACTTGTTTTCACCCAAGCTACTGTGTGGTGTTAGTTAAGTATTATTTATTAAAGTGACTCAATGGTCAACAGCCTGACACCCAGTTGAATTTAAAGCAGATAATTTCAAAGATTTAAAAAAATTTGTCACACAAACATCAAGATTCAGTGTATGAATCTCAACAATGGTGACATGCTTTATGCTGCAATGTATTCTGGGTACATCATGCAAAACTCATCCGTAGCACCCAGAATGCATTGCGGCATGAAGCATGTCACCATTGTTGAGATTCTTACACTAATTCTTAAGGTCTCTGTATGTCTAAGCATCCTATGGTTTGAAGTGATTCTAAAACAATGTAGTTTAAAAAGATCAGATAAAAATAAAATGACATAAATTGTCAGGACCCTGTGTATTGCAACACATCTGCTATAGTCACTAATATTAAATTAATAGCGTAGAACAGACTCCTGGTAAAATCAGTTGATCAGATTGTTACATTAAGACATTTTTAATATCAGCCAGTAACCAACATTATCTAATGACATATTTTTCTCAATGTTTTTGCTGTAACAGATATAATTACAGCAGCTAAATGAACGCTAACACTGAAAAGAGTCATACTTCCTAAGTACTGATCAGCATAATGGTGACATCAAACTAAACTATAATTTTCAATAAACCATCAACATCTCTGTTAATCTCAATAAGAACTTTTTTACATTTATGACAGAAATAAATCTTGTTTATAATAAGTGAAGATTGTCATGTTTTTGGAGTATTTACGCTAGAGTTTGACACCAAACAGAGGTTGGGTTTTCACTTTCAACCAACATCTTACTTCTGAGCAATGTCAGTCCACATCTAGTGTGATGGGAAGCCATAATTCACTGACAAGCTGTGCAATATCACGTTCATAATCGCAGATTAATCGCATGCGGTTATGAACGCGATATTGCGTAGCTTGTCAACGATCTACGGCTCTGTATATTAGGTGCGGCTCCATTTGAAAGCAGCTGATGGACATTTACCGCTAATCACAGAACCATCTTTACTGATGAAACACGCATGACAATCGCATGCGATTAATCGTGCAGCCCTAGTTTGAATTGTTATTTAAACATCAGTTAAACTTTTTCATAATCTTACATTAATTGGAAGCCCTTCGTAAAGATACATCTGTGGTTATTCAAAGGGCTGACATATTAGACAGACATGCATATTAGGCAATTTAATTCAATTTAAGTTTATGTATAGCGCTTTTTACAATACAAATCATTACAAAGCAACTTTACAGAAAATTAAGTTTCTACAATATTTAGTAGTAGCTTATAAGTGGTTACTGTCAGTTTGTGTGCATCTGACAGGATTTTTCAGGAAAATTCATACAAGACATAGTCAGCCAGACGATGAACATTATTAATATTATTAATAATTAATAATTATTATATGATGCAATCACACTTGTGCACTGTAAAAAATTGTGCCGTTAAATAACAGTAATTTACTGGCAGCAGGGGTGCCAGTAAAGTACTGTTAATTTACAGCTTTCAACCATTAATTTACCACTCTTAATTTTTTTATAGTATTTTACTGTAAATTCTAGCATTCCAACAATGTTGGTACTATGAACTTATTTCATTTAAGTCCACTGAAAAGGAATACTTCTTAATATAAAACTGCAAACACTCAATGTGTAGTAGTAAAGTTACTAAATACATGACTTTCACTCAAATCACTGCAGTTCATTGTGAGCTATAGCACACATGTATGTGCTGAAGTACTTAACACAGAGATCATCACTGTATCAGCGACTCCACATTTACTGCCTTTATATAAAGCAGCAGAAGATCAGAGTTTATAGCTAATCATTGACTGAAGCACCGGCTCTACTCTACAGCACAATGGTGAACAACAAAACTACATTAAACTAACAGATCTCTCTTGTGCAAACACACATTAATACAGTCGAGTTCAGTATTTACTCTCATTATCAGTGTATGACTTTGCATACATTTTTTTTTTATGGATGTTCACAAATATTTTATTTAAATTATATTTATTTATCATTTGGTAAATCTGACATTTACATTTTACAGTATATTACTGTTTTTCCTTGACTTAACGGCAACAAACTGTAGAAAAACACTTTTTTTGCTGGCAACCATTAATTTACGGCAACAAACTGTAGAAAAACAGTTATTTACTGGCAGCAGGGGTAAGAGAAACACAAGAACTACAAATGACTTCAGCCACTGCCTTAGAGTAAATCAATTGAAAGAAAAGAATACATCTCAAGATCTGATTAAACAACTACTAAAACAGCTTCACCAGATTCACATTACTAACTTTAGTATAAACAAACAGAGACATCATTAGCATAGCTGCTGATCCAACAAAGTAAAATAATAAAAGTAAAAAAATAAGAATGCGCATTTGATCAGATGCAACTACACTCACAATTAAAAAGATACATTATTCGAATGCTTGGTGAAAGAGATGTGTTTTTAATCTAGATTAAAACAGAGAGAGTGTATCTGAACCCCGAACATTATCAGGAAGGATATTCCAGAGTTTGGGAGCCAAATGTGAGAAAGCTCTACCTCCTTTAGTGGACTTTGCTATCCTAGGAACGACCAAAAGTCCAGCGTTTTGTGACCTTAGGGTGCGTGATGGGTTGTAGCATGGCAGAAGGCTAGTTAGGTACGCAGGAGCTAAACCATTTAGGGCCTTATAGGTTAGTAATGATAATTTGTAACTGATACGGAACTTAATAGGTAGCCAGTGCAGAGACTGTAAAATTGGGGTAATATGATCATATTTTCTTGACCTGGTAAGGACTCTATACATATGCATGTACAAACGTTATGTTTATATATTAAATATTTTTATATGATATATATATATATATATATATATATATATATATATATAAATGTATATACATGCAAATAATATACAAATAATAAATATGTGTGTGTGTTTATATATACACAATACACATATTGTGTGTGTGTGTGTGTGTGTGTGTGTGTGTTAATCCCCATTAAACACACCCGATATTAAAACGTGTGTACTGTGTATTGTGCTTATATATATGTGTTTAAAAAAACTTTTATTTTGGATGCGATTAATGGCGATTAATAGTCTGACAGCAGTCACTATATATTAGTTTTGTCAGACGATTAATACCCATTAATCACACCCAATATTAAAACGTGTGTACTGTGTATATTTATGTTTATATAAATACAAGTATTTATTTATATTACATATAAATATATTTAATAAAAAACATAACATATTTTTCTTAAATATAAACATTTGTGTGTGTGTGTTTATAGATACATAATAAATATACACATATTATTATTTTGTTATGGAACATTTATTGTTTTAATTTCTTCTGTCACTGTCACAGAAATCGAATTTTAGTACAACATTTGCATGCAGATATTTTATTATTATTATTTTTTTTATCTACAAAGGTCCCCAGGTGTTTTTTTGTGAGCAAGCCCACAGCGGGTTGCCCGCAGAAAATCCTCATAGTGCCCCAAATTACTGAAATGCTGTTTGCTGACCGTCTGAACTTTGCCTGTTCCTTTTGAGCTTGAAAACACAAGATCAGCAAAACTTTGTTTATTTTCTGGGATGTAATAGAGGATGGATGCCTGAAAGTAAACTGAGATGAAGGTTAGGGGAGGATTTGCACACAACCAGATAAATATCACAGTTCTCTCATATTTAAGGATAATATTGTCAGCTTTTCAGTGAACTGATGAGGGAAATGGCAATAAAATTAGTTTTGTTCTGTTTGTGTTTCTGGCGTCTGGATGGTGAGTTTGAAATGTGTTTTTATGCCTTCACTTGTTTCTGTTCTGATATAATGTAACAAACTAGTGGTTAGATTAGTCAGAGATAATTTTCTATTTTTTTATTTATGTATTACCCTTAAATCAATTCAGGTGTGAACTTAGTAATAAAATAAATGTGAAGCTCAAATACCCAATAGCATTAATTTTAGAGTGACATTAAAGATTAAAGTAAAAGCATCTTCATTTACACTAGTGGCCAAAAGTGATGTCTGGAGGGGATTGGACTGTTTGTTTATTTGTTTGTTTGTTTGTTTTTCATCTCTGCAAGTGTCAGACTCTGTTCTATGTTTTGTCTATGTTTTTTGCTTTGTGATTCTGTCTCCTGCGTCATTGATTTAATCCCAGGTGTTTCCTGTGTTTCCATTGACCCAAGTGTGTCTAGTCTTCCCACTACCCTGTCCTGTATAAATAGTTTTCCCTGTGTTCAGTTTAGCGTCTTGTATTGTTAATTTCTAAATGTGCTCCGTGAGTTTTCCTTGTTATAAATGAACTTCTCTGGATTGATGTACTCTTTGTCTCCCTCCGTTCCCTGCTCCACACTCCACTAAGTAGTGCACCCCTAACAGCAAGCTGGAATGAACCATCAACATATATGTCATATATTTCAATATGAGGAAAAAAAAACTAAAGCATAATCAGTTAATAATATTTTTGCTGGTTCTCTCTTGTCTCTCTTTCTTTCAGCTTTGCCAAAATCTATGTCTGCAAAATGGCATGTTTTATTGTATTATCATTAATAAAATGATTGACTCCAAGAAAAAACACTGAATTTTGTAACCAGTTTTAAACTTAATAAAGTTTTAAAATGTCATTTTTAGTAGACATGACATGACCTTTGGCCACTGCTGTACCTACTGTACACTGTGTTCTGCAGATGTGTATGGAGCCAAAAGAGTCTCAATAAACTACATTCACATATGCACACATAGGATTCATAAATGCACACACAGGATACACGAATGCGCACAAAATTTACAAATGCACACACAAAATTTTGAAAGCACAGAAGATTCACAAATGCATACAAAATTCAGAAAAACACACACAATTCAGAAATACACACACAATTCAGAAATGCAAACAACATTTACAAATGAATTCAAGATTCACAAATGCACAGGACAAGATTCAGAAATGTATTTCTGATGCACACACATATATATCTTGATTTACAAACTGCTTGCGGTCTGTGATCTTCACTGCATTTGTGTGTGAATTTTGAGACTCCCCTGACTTGGCTCGACACACAAATGCCTTTTTTTAAACAGGGAATGATCTGCACCCAACAGATATCTCCCTTGTTTTAGCCAATGACAAGAATGCACCCCACGTGGGGGATTGTTTACTTATGAGCCAATCAGCGAACGACTCACTTTCCTCAGCGAACAACTCCCTTTCCTCACGCAGCGAATGACTCACTTTCCTCAGTGAACGATTCACTTTCCTCGCCCAGCGAACGACTCACTTTCCTCAGCGAACGATTCACTTTCCTCACGCAGCGAACGACTCACTTTCCTCAGCGAACGATTTACTTTCTTCATGCAGCCGGCGACTCACTTTGCACAGCAGGAAACTCACTTTCCGCAGCCAGAGAGTCACTTTCCTCTCGCAGCGAACGACTCACTTTCCACATCGAACGATACACTTTCTTCACGAGTCACGCAGAGAACGACTCACTTTCCTCAGCGAACGATTTACTTTCTTCATGCAGCCGACGACTCACTTTGCGCAGCCGGAGAGTCACTTTCCTCTCGCAGTGAACGACTCACTTTCCTCATCGAATGATTCACTTTCCTCACGAGTCACGCAGCGAACGACTCACTTTCCTCAGCGAACGATTCACTTTCATCAAGCAGCCGGCGACTCACTTTGCACAGCCGGAGAGTCACTTTCCTCTCGCAGCGAACGACTCACTTTCCTCATCGAACGGCTCACTTTCCTAAAGGTGGGCGTACACGGTGCGAATTCGGATGGTCAGAAGATCGTATGTCCACACACACGGCACAAGTCAGTTTATCTGAAAATCGTACGGACGAGATGATATACGACACGATTTTACAACCTGCGAATTCCAGAGGCAATCGCACAAAGTTGATAGACGCGTTCGACTTGAAGCAGCGCTGCACGCACAGAAGGATCACTGTATGACATTACCGCGAGAGCGATAAGAGAGCACACATATCCAATGCATTCGAATTGCTCTCGCGGTACTTTGATGCCATACAGGTGATCATTCTGTGCGTGCAGCGGTGCTTCAAGTGGAATGCGCCCAATATAACTGCTCTCCCTCTCTCATAACTGCATATAAAATATTGATACGAGCCTTGACTGTTTCCTACACGTACAGGTTATTTTTCAGCAATAGGAAACCGGGACGTTTGGTTACCCTATGTGTGGGCTCTTGTATATGGTTTATAAATATCTGAAATAGGTATTACAATGTAAACATGGTTTGTGAGGACAATTACTGTGCCCCCGTAAACCAAATGGCTATAAAAAAAAACAATATGGTGTTTAATAGAAATTTTAAACATGCATTTTCCGTGAGGATAGAGGTAGTGTATGGGGATATACAATACCGTTACGTTTATGGAGAGTCTCTGTAAACTACATATGCGTGTGTGAGCAAGAGAGGGAGAGAGAGAACTAAAAAGGCATTGGAATACGTTGCTAGAAACCTCATACAGCGCTCGCTGTTCCTGTCAGACTGCAGCAAGTTTATCCTTCTGGTCAATAGTTCACATTCGCCGTGGCGCTGCCAACTTCTCTTTCTTCTTCTGTGGTTTTCCTAGTTCGTTATTGGTCAACTTCAGATAAATCAACAAATTGGCTCGTTCCACCGCACAAATGGCACGAATTCAAACCGATAGCTCACAAACTTTTTAGACATGTTTAAAAATGATCGGTAGGTCGGGAAGTGCTCATAAGCCACTCTGCTCGGCTCTTAATTCATCGCAAATGATACGAGCCGCGACCATACGAGCATACACGATTTCCACACAATTGAAAAAAATCGCACGCGAACTCGTACGACAGCAAAAATCGCACCATGTACGCCCGCCTTAAGCGAACGATTCACTTTCCTCATGCAGCCGGCGACTCACTTTGCGAAGCCTGAGAGTCACTTTCCTTTTGCAGCGGACCACTGACTCTCCCTTCATGTGGGGACTTCTATATGGCATCCAAAAGAATATTTAGATATATTTAAATATTCAAAAAGGTGTAATTTTTTTTTTACTTTCATTGAAATATTTAAATAAAATTAAATAATTGCCTATTGCAAATTTATGAATCCATGGTTAACTTTTTTTCTGCAGTCACTGAGCTAAATGTATTGAGACATTTATAAATTTATATTTTGTAAAAATTAATAAAAAAGTAAACCTGAATTGTAACCTAAACATCTGTATTTTCATACAATTTCATAAATAAGTAGGCTATAATATGCAGCACCACAGGCATGCTGTGTGAATGCGTTCATGTGATTGGCTTATATGTGAACAATCCCCCACGTGGAGTGCGTTCTTGTGATTGGCTAAAAGAAGGGAGATATCTGATTGGTTGCTGACAATTCCCTGTTTAAAAAAAAGCATTTGTGTGTCAAGCCAAGTGAGTGAAATGCAGTGAAGTTCACAGACCGCAAGCAGTTTGTAAATCAAGATATATGTGTGTGTGCATCAGAAATACATTTGTGAATCTTGTCCTGTGCATTTGTGAATCTTGAGTGCATTTGTAAATGTTGTTTGCATTTCTGAATTGTGTGTGTATTTCTGAATTTTGTGTGCATTTCTGAATTTTGTATGCACTTGTGAATTTTCTGTGTTTTTTAGATTTTGTGTGTGCATTTGTACATTTTGTGCGCATTTGTGTATCCTGTGTGTGTATTTATGAATCATGTCTGTGCATGTATGAATCCTGTGTGTGCATATGTGAATGTAGTGTGTGCATTTATCTTTATTGAGACTCTTTTGGCTCCATAGATGTGTTCGGTCAGGAAACGAAGTTAATGAAACCGGGAGATTCAGTCACTCTGAACTCTGGTCTTACTGAAATAAAAGATGATGATGAGATTCAGTGGATGTTTAGGTCTGGAAAAGAAAACGCTTTAATAGCTGAAATCAATGTAAGAGCCGACAGCATGACTGTGTATGAAGATGTTCTTGATGGGAGATTCAGAAACAGACTGAAGCTGAACAATCAAACTGGATCTCTGACCATCACAAACAGCAGACATGAACATACAGGACTTTATGAACTACTGACCAAGAGTGTGATGAAGAGATTCTTTCTTAGTATCATTGGTGAGTTAACTTTATGGCGCATCATCTATGCACCTGAATAAACAAACAATCAAAGAATAAGGGAATAATATAATAATAAAATATCTAAATTAATAACATTATGTGTTTTATATTAATTTGCAATTGGCATCAGTATAAAAATCAGTCAGTTATTAATCCAAACACAATTTCTGTTCGTTTATATAATTCATTCCAAATTTACACTTCAAACGTTTTACTTCAGTAAACCATCAGATAAGACTCTGAATCTGTGATGAACCCTGTTTCTGTTTGTTCTCTGTGTGTTTTTGATAATGCAGATGAAATATCAATGAAGGAGGGAGATTCAGTCACTATAAACTCTGGGCTTACTGAAATAAAGGATGATAATGTGATTCAGTGGAGGTTTGGAAATGAAAACACTTTACTAGCTGAAATCGATAAACAGACCGACAGCATGACTGTATATGATGATGTTCTTGATGGGAGATTCAGAGACAGACTGGAACTGAACAATCAAACTGGATCTCTGACCATCACAAACACCACAACTGAACATGCTGGAGCTTATGAACTAGATATCAATAATGAGAAAAAGAGGTTCCTTCTCGCTGTCTATGGTGAGTTAAATATTTGTTCCACCAGTTTTATTTTTTTATCACCATATATTTTATTATTCCACACACTGTTTTGCATTTTTTCTTTCTGTTCTGTTGTTTTATATTATTATTCTTTTGGAGATTACATTTCAAACTAATTACTAAATTAAACAAACATGAAGGATTTAAATTGCATTTCTTTGTGACAACCCCTTTTCTGTTTGATCCAGATGAGATATCAGTGAAGGAAGGAGATTCACTCACTATAAACTCTGGTCGTACTGAAATAACAACGGGTGAAATGTTTTTGTGGTTGTATATGAATGAAATTACTTTTATAGCTGGAATCAACCCATGGGTAAACAACATTACTGTATATGATGATGTTCTTGATGGGAGATTCAGAAACAGACTGAAGCTGAACAAACAAACTGGATCTCTGACCATCACAAACATCACAACTCAACATGCTGGACGTTATGTATTCCTGACAGAGAGAGGACCGATAATTCAGTTATTAAAAGCTCTCAGTGTTTCTGTATATGGAGAGTAGAGAGTAGATTCAAAAGAGCTGAACAAGAGCAAGCACATATTCACATATCAGAAACATAAAGGATGATGTTATTTCTTAGATTATTCCTCTGATATCGATGTGGTTAATTTTCAAATGCTCAGATATGCTCAAAGTATCAAATGCAAGTGTTTGTCATGGTCAATCCTGAAGATTACCAAAGATCCTCGCATTCAGTAATTTTTCATATTTGATTTCAAATGTTCCTCTCTTGCAGTGTTATTATTGTACACATTCAGTTTGAAGGCTTTGTTTATATGTCTGTCTTATTAGACACACAGATCTCACTTTTCTGTCCATTTGTCATCTGTATTTGCTTGCCTTTACCAATAAAGTGTTCTCGCTCTGAGGTTCTCCATATTTTATTACAGTTGTCGAGCACCTCCTGGAGGAATACTAAGGTAAGCAGTGCATATGAAGTTTTACATGATTAAAATATTTAATTATACTTAAATGTTTACATTATTATTATTAATAAGCTTATACAGATTAAATGTCATTTTTATTACCATTAAATTGTTATTTTTGTAACTCTGCAAGATTTTCTGAAGCAAATCACATATACAGCTAAAACATTACAAATTGTTAAAAATTAGATTTTATAGCTTAAGGTGCTTCAGGTACTGTTCTAGAATTTAAAGCAGCAGACGCGTGTGCACTTAGAATGAATAGACAATATCGTTCACTGGTGAAGATGCTAATATCATTATCTTTAAAGTAGACTTTCGATCCATTCCTGCCCCAAAGGCCATTAGAGAAACTCCAAAATCAGTCTGAGAGAAGAAACAATTGAGACATTTGATAAGAAGTGAAGAACAAACGACCTGAAGACAATTACAGGAGAGAGCAGAGCCAAACAACTAAGCATCTCACAATAAGAGGAAACTATTCAATGTCAGAGTGGAGTGAGAACAGCTCGCAGAGTCCAAGCATCGGAACTGATGCAATGTCAGAGCATTCCTTATAGAGCATGCCAAGGAGGGGCAAAAGTGGAGAAGCCACTAAACACAGAACTGGTAATGTCAGGGCAGGAACTAGGGAACGGAAGTCTGGTATGAAAACTCTAGACTGGGAGTATGTCACAAACGAAGTGTAGCATGTACACACCACAACGGTCAGACACAAGACTACACATGAGGGAAACTTAAAAAGAGAGGGAATTAAGGAATAAGCAAGTCACAGGTGTAATGGCAGCTGAAGTAGTAAATAAGATAATGATGGTGAGGGAACCACGAAGACATCAAGCACTGTCAAGGATCATGGCTCGGTGCGTTCATCTTGCCCCTCACTGCCGACTGCCGCACACAAACAAAATCAAAATACAAACTAAAATCCAGGCCTGGTCCTCTCTTGTCCTTCACTGTCGTTGCTCCTCTTTTATATCCTTCCATCTCCTCCGTGAGACTCAAGACCGATGGGTCAAGCAGGTGTCGCTCATTTCCAATCACTCCACCGGCCTCGCTCCTGTTCCCACGGCTCTCGGCCCCGCCCCACTCGTCACATACCCCCCCTCGCAGTCACATACCCCCATCGCCCCTCCGGTGGGGGACTGCTCATGGGGACCTACGGGAACCTGGGGGTAGGACAGACGAGGCGAGAAAAAAGGAGATGGAAGGATGAGGAGTGACAGAGATGAGAGAGGAGAAAAAAAAAATACCGGTTCTCAGACGCACTGCCACTTGGCCCTCCACCAGCTGGGTTATCTCCTCCGCGGAGCCTGGCGGTGGCACTGGCCAGCCCTCGGCAGAGATGGCACGACACTCCTCCGGTTTTGGCCAGCCAGCAGGATTCCCCTGTTCCCTACTTCTCCGGATTCATTCCCAGATGGCAGCAGGCCCCCTGGCGAATGGCGTAGACTCCTCCGCTTCTTCACGGCCGGCAGCTGCCCTTCCACATCACGGGCTGTCCTCTCTCATCCGTCACTGTCATCGCTCCTGTTTTATATCCTTCCATCTCCTCTGTGGGACTCGAGACCGGTGGGTCGAGCAGGTGTCACTTATTTCCAATCACTCCACCGGCCTCGCCCCATTCCAGCGGCTCTCGGCCCGCCCCATTCGTCACACTTGTCATTAGCTTTTTCATTCAAACTTTTCGCTGTTTTCTTTTCTCCTCTCTCTCACTCCAGTTTTTCACAAGTTCGTCAAACAACTGTGGTAAGAATATTTCATCAAGCACGGTGAGTAATGGCTTCTCCTGCTATTGTTATTTGCACCTCTTGCCATATGTACAGTTTATCTATCTCTGTAGCCGATGATGGATTTACATGTGATAAATGCAGGGAAATAGTTAGCCTGCAGACAAGATTTCAGAATTAGAGACACGCATCCAAACTTTAATTGAGGACAGTAAGAATGTTAGGGCTCTAGATACGGTTTTGGATGCATCTAGCTCAGGGATTCCTTACATTGTTCATTGTACAGAGCCCCTGTAGCAGGGCAACTGGGTGACAGTGAGGCAGCATATTCATGGGTCAAAACACCGCTCTTCTGTTCCGATCAAAACATTAAACAGGTTCTCCCCACTCAGTGATGCACCCACTGAGAATCCTGATGAAAGTGCTCTAGTTATTGGTGATTCTATTGTACAAAACTTGAATATAGAGACACCAGCCACCATAGTCAAATGTTTACCTGGAACCAGAGCACATGACATCTTGGCAAATGTAAAAGTGCTGGCTAATGCTAAACGTAAATACAGTAAGATTGTTATTCATGCCGGCGCTAATGATGTTCGACTTCGCCAGTCGGAGATCACTAAAAATAACTTTAAAGAGGTGTGTGAACTTGCAAGCACGATGTCAGACACTGTAATATGCTCTGGTCCCCTCCCTGCTTACCGTGGTGACGAGATGCATAACAGATTGTCATCACTCAATGGCTGGATGTCTAAGTGGTGCCCACAGAATAACATAGGTTTCATAGACAATTGGACAAGCTTTTGGGGCAGACTTGACCTGTTGAAAAGATATGGTCTTCATCCCTCCTGGGGTGGCGCTGCTCTTCTCTCTAGAAATATGACAAACAGTCTTAGAGTTTATACTTGACTAACTGGAGCCCAGGTCAGGAAGCGGAAAGACTGTCTAAATCGACCGTCTGCTAGCTGCCTCCCGTCACAGAGGTCAGCTAATTCTCAGCACATAGAGACTCTTTCACCTAGATAACACACTATAGTATAGAGACTGTGTTTGTTCCCTGAACTAGAAAATACAAAAAACGTCCAAACCAAGTTAAGAGTAACAATTTAATTGTTGAGGTTCAACAAACAAAAAACAGATGCAATACGGATAAACAAATGATAAAGCATGGCTTATTGAATATCAGGAGGCTCTTCCATAAAACAAGATTAGAAAACAAGCCAGGCTTATTTTGGTTAGTCAAACTTATTGTCGGTGGATTCCATTTCATAAAGCAAACTTACAATTTTTCAAACTCAGTTACCCTGGCAACTTATGCTGGGAACTAGCCTGGTCCAGGGCAGGTTAACTGGCAGGCTAAACCAGAGTTAATGCTTAACCAGAATACTGTTTTAACACTGACCCACTGGGAGTGTGATGATATTACATCGGACTCTCTGGCATAATGACATTTTATTTCATGTAACCACTATCAGTCCAAAAATGAAAGCAAATGCACTTCAAGAATAAATGTAATACATTTGAACGTACAAAAAGTGAAACAAATATTTTAAAGAATTAAAGGTACATTTGTTTAGTTGGTGTGATTTTTGTAATGAATCAATTAAATGTCTATAAATAGGTAGCTCAACCCATATGTCGGACGCATAGTCATCTCATGTCCTTTCATTGATGAGGTGGTGGATGAGGGAGCGATAATCATACGCAGGGCATTTCAAAGAGAACGTACTTTCAGGGACAGGGCAGACCTGTTGGCTTTTTGTGACAACTACCTGCATGAGCAGTATAGATTCTCGAGGGAAGGGATAGCATATATTTGTAGATTACTGAGCCCACACATCGCAAATAGCACATGGCGCAATTAATATCTCATAGTCCCGCAGACTGTGTGCATTGCACTTCGCATTTTTGCCAGTGGAACATTTTTGTACACAGTTGGAGATGCAGAGAAAATCAGCAAAGCATCGGTTTACTCAATGTGTTCATCACCTTCATCAATGTGTTCAATTAATAATTACTCAATGTGTTCATCACTTTCTCTGGCCACAGAGCAATTTGTACTATTAAACAGGCCTTTTATGGAATCGCTGGTAAGTTCAAATAATAATGTCACGTACGGTGATACAGGAAACGAGGAAAGATCCAAATGCAGGTATGAGATTTTATTAAAGGGCAAATCCAAAGGGTAAACAGTCCAGGCAGGGTCAAAACCAGAGAATCCAAACATAAACAAGAACAGACAAGAACACACAGCAAGGGCAAGACTATGGATTAACATGAACATTAGACAAGGACTCCGTGACACAGACTGAGACAGACCGGGTATAAATACACAGAAGGATGATGAGGGAACTGGAGACAAGTGGGGAACAATCAATTAACACAAACAAGGAGGAAGGTGACCAAATAAGGGAACGGGAAGTGATAAGGTGACAGACACCGTGGGAAAGGAGGACACCTAGTGGAAACCCAGGGAACACAACCCAGACACTGTGACAAATAACTAGGTTATATAGAAAATGGAAATATTAATTGTCTGTTAATGTTAGACATGGCAATTGAAAGACAAACACTGACATTTTTTAGCTTTCCCAAATGTTATCGGAGCTCTGGACTGCACCCACATGCGCATAAAGCGTCCGTATGATCCACATGAAGCAGACTTCGTTAATAGGATATTATTACACAGCATCAATGTACAGGTACAGTCCCACTGGATGACATTGTAGGCTAGTACTGTAGAATTGATTGTTCTTTACAATAAGCTGGGAACCAGTGTTCTGCTCATTTCAAATGCAGTAACAATCCTCATTATTTAGTCCAGTGTAGTGACCTACATTTTTAATTGTTTAGATGATTTGTGATGCGGATTGAATCATCACAAATGTAGAGGCAAAATGACCTGGCTAAGTGCATGATTCCAGAATCTTTCGGGCCTCTTCTCTTTCCCACCAACTGGCACAAGGTATGTTAGTCACTTAACATATGGTAAAAACTACAGCTTTAAAATAACTTCACCAAATTCAATGTTAATAAAAAAAAATTAAAATATTATTCGATTCAGGTGTATTCTCAGGAGTTTTGCTGGGAGACAAGGGATATGCATCCTGCCTTATCTCTTGACTCTGTCACGGCCAGGATACAGGAACACACGGAGAGAGATCCAAGTGCAGGTATATCATTTATTGGGGTAATCCAGAGAGTAAACAGTCCATGCAGGGGTCAAAACCAAAGATCAATCCATACAACATAAACTTGACAAGGACACAAGGTGTGTGTGTGTATGTGTGTGTGTATAACTAACTTTTACAGCAGCAATTTAAGTGAAGAAAAAAGAACATGGCAGCAGGTAAAGATAAAATATAAAAATATTTTTCAGAATGGTAAGTATAGTCTATGCTTACACTTAAGCATTACCAGCTTGATGCTACAACTGTCCAGTCTCATGATGTTTATTAATTGCAGCTGCCAAAAAGAAAAGTGAGGTTGCTGCCACTGGAGGAGGGCCACTGACAGCCAACTTTTACTCCTGCAGAGGAGCTGGCATTAGAAATGAACAAAGGGAGGTCTGTCATTGAGGGAATAGAGGGGGGAACAGTATCTGAATCCATTCCACCTAGTATAAGAAATGACTATTTAAAAGTTTTTTTTTATTTTTTATTATTCTTTCATTCCTAACAAAATATTTTCATTTCATAGTGATGCCAAATTCTGTGTGCTTGCGGGATCCACCAGACATCATGCTGAACCCTGTGAGTATGATGGTATGAGTTTAAAGCACTGATTTATTGTCAAGTGAAGATTTATTAAACTGAGTTTAATTAATGGTTTCAGGTTTAAGGCCCATATACAGTTGAGGAGGATGAGGAGACTGTGTCAGTATGTTCAAGGAGGCCTGAGGTAGGCACAGATTTGCACATTATATATTTAAAAGGCTACCTGTGAGGTGCTAAATAGTGTGTATTTCCATTTTTATTAGGATTGGCAGCAGGATACTGACACCCTTCTAGAGCCCTCTCAGTCTGGGACCACATGTGACCAAGTGAGTATTAAGAAATTACAAAAAAGTGCCAAGACCACTCAATTAAATAACTGGAATTTCTGTTCCTACAGGACCCAGAGAGCATAAAGGGAGTCTACAAACATTATCTCCGGAAACAAATGGAAGCCATAGATACTGACATGCAATATAAAAAAAGTCAAGATAAGGAAGTTGGAGTTGGAAATCCAACAGCTTGACAAAAATGCAAGGGGGGCTTCCGTCCTGACCACACGGACATGGTGGTCTTCTGCTCCACCCTGGGGGGCTTCCATCCCGTGTCCTGTGTCCAGTCCTGCTTCCCCACGGTGTCTGTCACTTCATGAACCACATTTCCCACGACCTCTGTCTAATCATTGCAATCAGCTTTTACTGGTCATTAATCATTGCAATCAGTCTATTCCCCATTAGCGCTTGTCATCTCACTGTGTATTAATACCCTGTCTGTCTTAGTATGTGGACGGAGTCCTTGTATGTTTATCACGTCCGTTTCAAGTCTTCCCTCTGGGCAAAGTTACGTCCAGTGGACATCTTTTTATGTGTTTGCTTACGTTGAAAAGACGTCCACTGAGGAGCCAGAATGAAAGTTTTTATGACGTCTTTTTTTGACGTCTTCTGTACGTCCAATTTATACGTTCACAGAACCTCCTTAAAAGATTAAAAACTAGTTCAAAAGTGGTCCGTGGACATATTTTTAACATCATTTAAGGTTCATTTAGGCATAACTTATACTGTTTCTGGACCAAATCAACACTCTCAAGGATGCGTTAGATTTAGAGAAACGTTTTTTCAATGTAATTTCCAGACACTGTGTTTGTCCTAAAATCAAAAAAATAAAATAATCTTTATGAAATAATGAAATAACTGACGATTGAGCATGTGGTAAAATCAGATGCAAATCAAAGACATTACATCTCTGAAGATCTCAGCAGAGGAGGATCAAACATTTCCACAAACATGGAATCATTAGATTGACTTTATTTCTGTCAGACATCTAGAGAAGCTCTTATTGAGAATTAACAGAGGTTTAAATGTTGATACTTGATTCATTTGAAGTCACCATTGTGGTGGAAAGTGTTTGGTTTAGTTGGGATCTTAGTCCAGCTACTTTTTCGATAATCCTGTCTTTGACTGCTGTAACTGTGTTTTTGTGAAACACTGCAGTAAAAAGAAACTTAATTAAGAGTGCTCGGGTGGTATTGGTTCTTTGCCGATGATGAAAAATTAATCACGTATTAAGTAGCTGAGGTTATGCAGTTAACTTTTTTTTATAACCGCCAAGACTTTTAAATCTACAGTACAGAAACTAAGATCAAAATGCTCACTTATTTTGAAGATGGACAAAAGGCATGCAATTAAAATATTTTGAGTAAAAGCATCATGTACTCAAACACAGACATCAAGATTCCGTCTATGCATCACAACAACGGTGACAATCAAATCCGCTTCATAGCACAAACATATCTTTATTTTCCAGACTTTTTCGTTTTGATTGTCACCATTGATGTGATACATATCCAAAATCTTGTATTTTGTAAAAAAATGTGTCCTTTACTTCCAGTGACTGTGGAGGCCAGGTCATCTGGCACAGCACCCCATCACTCTCCTTCTTGGTCAAATGGCCCTTGATGCCTTCAGTGTGACCCTACAATTTTCATAGTCATCAAAATAAAGAAAACTCTTTGAATGGGAAGGTGTGTCCAAACTTTTGGCCTGTACTGTACATATGTATGTGTGTGTGTGTGTTCACTGTATACACTGTGTTCTGCAGATGTGTTTGGTCAGGATATTAAGTTAGTGAAATCAGGAGATTCAGTCACTCTGAACTCTGGTCTTACTGAAATGAAGGATGATGATGAGATTCAGTGGAGGTTTTGATTTGAAAATACTTTACTAGCTGAAATCAATAAACAGTACAACAGCCTGACTGTATATGATGATGTTCTTAATGGGAGATTCAGAAACAGACTGAAGCTGAACAATCAAACTGGATCTCTGACCATCACAAACACCACAACTGAACATGCTGGACGTTATGAACTGGAGACCAAGAGTGTGATGATGAGATTCTTTCTTAGTATCATTGGTGAGTTAAATTTATAGCGCATCATCTATGCACCTGAATAAACAAACAATCAAAGAGTAAGGGAATACTAGAATAATCAAATATCTAAATTAATAACATCCAGTGTTTTATAGTCATTTGAAATTGGTGTCAGTTTAAAAATCAGTCAGTTATTAATCCAAACACCATTTCTGTTCTTTTATATAATTAATTTCAAATTTACACTTCAATACACTTCATGTTCTTGATGGGAGATTCAGAGACAGACTGAAGCTGAACAATCAAACTGGATCTCTGACCATCACAAACATCACAACTGAACATGCTGGAGCTTATGAACTAGATATCAATAATGAGAAAAAGAGGTTCCTTCTCGCTGTCTATGGTGAGTTAAATATTTGTTCCACTAAGTAAACATACATGAAGGATTTAAATTGCATTACTCTGTGATAACCCCTTTTCTGTTTGATCCAGATGAAATATCAGTGAAGGAGGGGGATTCACTCACTATAAACTCTGGACGTACTGAAATAACAACGGGTGAAATGACCACTATAATGGTGACGCACAAATTGTGATTTTCTCATTTGGTGAGTCTGCTTGTTAACATCAGGTGTCTTCAATAATGCTCAATCATAACTCAATTAACTTCTTAATTATCTCATTAACTTCAACTCTGCTTCAGTGTTACTTTTAACACTGCTTTAGTGTTTATATGAGTCCACACTCAGAGTGTTAAATTAACACTGGAGATTTTGCTGTGTAATTTATTACAGTTGTCGAGCACCTCCTGGAGGAATACTAAGGTAAGCAGTGCATATGAAGTTTTACATTATTAAAACATTTAATTATACATAAATATTTACATTATTATTAAGCTTAAGATGAAATATCATTTTAATTACTATTAAATTGTTATTTTTGTAACTCTGCAAGACTTTCTGAAGCAAATCACATATACAGCTAAAACATTACAAATTGTATGATTGTACTGAATAATGATATGATAGCATTTCCATGTCTTTCCAAAAGAGGAGTAAATATAGAGTACGACTATGGAATGATATTCCGGACTTCATTCAAAAGGAATTACAAATTATATTTGCAATTGCGTTTTCAATTTGTGGACGCATAAAATGTGACATAATCCAAACGCAAAGGCAAATCGCACATTACCATTTGCATTTTCATTTAAGCGAACGTACAGTGTCTGCCAAATTTAAAATGGAAATGCAAAGTCCGTTTGCAATTGTGTTTCCCATATCTTAGGAGCTATGTGTCAAGCTGTCTTTGTCTTGGTTTCCCTGGGTGTCCACTACTGGGCTCAATTCCCCTTAGGCACTTCACCGTAGGCACTAGAATTCCACTAGCCTCATCACTTCATCACAGTAATTACACTCCTGTTAATTGCACCAGGTGCCTTCACTTAATTGTCATTAGCCTCCCTATAAATACCAGTCCTCTCCTGTTGTCTGTATGGAGTCCATTCCTTTCGTGATCCTGTCTTCTCATCCTCCGAGTTTACTTGTATACCGAGTTCCCGTTTCGTTTCCTTCTCTGTTCTTTGTTTGTTTGTTTTGGACTACATTCTGGTTTTGACCCTGGCTTGTTTTTGACCACGATTTGGATTACCCCAAATAAACATATCTGCAATTGGATCTCTCTCTCTCCCTGTGTCTTACTGGGTCGCGTTCGCAGAGGTGGGAAGTCCAGGGGCCAAAGAGTAAAAGTCCTGCCATATTTTTGTTCCACCCATGAACTCATCAGCCGATTTCACCAGAGGAGGAACCAAGTCATTCCTTCCAAGTCACAAACGAGTCTTGAGTCAAATCCCAAGTCCTCAAAGAGTTAAAGTTAATGAGATAATTAAGTGACTAATTAAATGATGATTGTGCATTAGTGATTAACATCTGCTGTTATTGAGAATTACAGAGGATCAGATGTGGATGTTTTATTGGTTAAAAAGATGCCACCATCATGGAGATCAGTGTTTGGTTTAATTGTGCTCTTGATCCTTGACTTGTTGTGCTAGATCTCTCTCTGTAGCTCTGCATGGGTTGTTGTGGAGAAGACAGAACTGTGACATATGAAAAACATAGTCACAATGAGCTGGTTCAACTATGTCTCAAATATTTTTGTCTTCTTTCTTATCACATGTCTAGGTTTTGAATAATTCCAGTGAAACTACAGCATGCACACAAAAAAAGCATTGCTCTAATATTTACAGGATATGGATATTTTTTTTATTTGTAACACATATAAAAGTTTGAACTCCAGTGCTTTTTAGACACACACACATATATCAAGAACCAGCATATGAATCTCTACAATGGTTACAATCAACAAAATGCTTCATGTTGCAATACATGAATTACTCCCATAATGCACCGCAGTATGAATAATAATTTTCACCACTGTTGAGGATCACATGATAAATGTTCATGGCTAAATGCCTAAATCCAATTTTTTTTTCTTAATATTAAAGTGTTATAAAGCATTATATGGTGGCAGTAGTACTTATAATGCTGCTTCTGTCATGATGATTTATGACTTTGACCTTTGACCTTTTGACAGGTTGAACTTCCGGTAACCTTATGATGGATGGGGTGGGACAAATGAGATCAAGGGTTAACCTATGACCTTTCCACGCATCGATCATGCGGTTTTGACAGAAAGTTTTACCCTATTGACCTAATTAGTTCTAAATCATGGTTTTGACGGCTAGTTTAAACGGAAGATGAAAGACTCCTCACGCATCGATCATGTGCTTTTGACAGAAAGTTTTACCCTATTGACCGTTTGTCTGTTTGAAGTCTGTGCCAGATAAATTGTTTGAAGTTTGTGTCAGTTAGCTTGTTTGAAGTTTGTGTCAGTTAGGTTGTTTGAACTCTGTGTCAGTTAGTTTGTTTGAAGTTTATCACAGTTATACGGTTATGTGTGTGTGTGTGTGTGTGTGTGTATGTGTGTGTGTGGTTATACGGCTTCTCCCCCTCCCATTACATTTATGAGTGGTGTATAAATGGGGTCGGTGTGTTCTACATTTTATATATATATATATATATATATATATATATATATATATATATATATATATTTATAAAACATGATATAATTTATATTATCTAAAAAATAATTAAAGGTTGAAAACACATTTTAATTATTTCACATTTATATAATCTAAAACACATTTGAATTATTTCACATTTATATATATAAAACATTATATAATTTATATAATCTAAAACACATTTGAATTATTTCACATTCATATATAAAACATTATATAATTTATATAATCTAAAACACATTTTAGTTATTTCACTTTCATATATAAAACATTATATAATCTAAAGCGATTTAACTAAGGTTGAAAAACATTCTGTTCTTTTAAAAAAGGTTATAAATGAAACTGTATAAAAAAATATACTGAAACCGACTGTTTCAGATAAAACGAGATCCATTTTCTTTTAGAGAGCTGAAGGTCCCAGTGCTTGCACGCCACAGTGCACACTCGTTGGAATTTACTAACCAATCATAATATCTTCAAAGCCATTTTTAATTAAAACCAAACGTATCTCACACGGGAGTACCATGATTTTGACAGTTTTCTGACGGTTCACCTATGAATTACGACTGGTGCGCGTCTAGCATCTCTTGTACCCCTCTCTCTCTCTCTCTCCCTCTCTCTCCCTCTAATGCCTGTGTACACACATTCGTCTCCAAGTCTTATTTTCTTCTTTTAATGAATATAAACACATTATACATTCGCAAACAATATAAAACAAAACATTTACATTCGTTTTTGTTCATCACTAAAAATATACATTTTACCAGGATCGGGGGAAAAAATATATATAATTGATCAAAGCCTGTTATTTTTTACAGTCTATGGCGACTTTAAACCATATTTCATGTCATCCCGTAATTTTCTTCATGTTAAGCAGATTACGCATTCATCTGCTGATAGAGATATTTTAACACTATAAAGTATGTGTTATTTGACTTAATATCGTGAATGAAAAAATGAAAAAATACTTTTATTTTGAAAATATGACGCCATCCTGTTAAAATACTTTTATTTTGAAAATATGACGACATCCTGTGATGCGTGCTTAGCTTTCCCTGCTACAATGCTATGTATAGAATTTCAGAAAACAAAAAACAAAAAAACAATTCTGCTCCGTTAAATCGACGTTTTGCCATCGCGTTATCCGTTTGTCATCTATGAACACGACATCGCGGGCGTGTATGCGCTCCCGGTCAGTAATGCACGGGTCTACCGGTCTTAGTGAAACGGCTTCCTCCGGTGGAATTCATACGCAAGGCATAATACTGATTATTGTATCAGCCCTAAACCCTTCCAACGCAGTAAACGGAACTATAACTGATCTTTTTCAAAAAGCTGTTTAATTTTTTTTATTTTAACCGTACAGCTACATTACCACCATACAATAAAATGCTGCATGCACGTACACTTTTAAGCGATCTGAATTATGACTAGCCTATAAATTTCATCATAAGCCACACGTACCTTGTTATATCACTATAATATCCACGGCGCTATACAAATTTGTATTTTGATAAACCATATAAACAAGCGGACATACGCGTGGACATATCAAGTTAAAAAGAGACTTATCTCTATTTTAAACAATATTAAATTATATATGACGGCATGTTACTAAACCGGAACATACATTTTAAACAAGTATTCATCGTTTTTATAAAACACATCGCAGTAACAGACATGTTACTAAACCAAAACAAATAATTTTATCATTCATTTTTTAATCATATATTCAATCAATACTTATACAACATATACAAACAAGTTTTAAACATATTTTAAACAAAAACTAATCATAAAATTACAGACATGTACAATCATGCTGATCACATATTACGGATATTCAGACTTTTAGCCACTAATACGTTTTAGGATAATGAAAAACGCCAACGTCTGAGGGATGCCAAAATATCTCCAGTCCCACAAAACCCACTCAGACTCCAGGGGTTAAAGAATATGAAAATAAATAATTATATAATGACATCATCATCCTAAAGCAATTCATTAAACAAAAAAAGTATTCAACATTTAAGTTAATCAAACTTATAAAACACACCATACTCTTCTTTTTTTTAAAAAGATAACTTATTTTAAATGTGATAGCATAGTATATATACAATAAACATTTCTGATGATACATATAAAAATTTATCCCTTACATTTTTAGACCGGTGAGAGATGTCCAAACATGAATGAAATATCCCCAAAATAAAATAATACGAATTAAAAAATAAAATAAAAATGATTAAATCATAAACAGAATCTCACAGGTCCTCGTAGTGAAATGTATGTGAGACCTGAGGGGCTGCTTCACACACACCCCGCGCAGGCGAGGGTGGAGTTCCAGACCGCATGATCTAAGTCAATGGTGTACATTATTTCAAAGCTAACATTAATGTAATGTTTTTTAATAATCAGTACCCCCACTACATCTGATGTAATTTATTACATCTGTTTAAATGTTTCTTAATTCAACAAAATGATGATATATATTACCTAAAATATTTTATATTTTTATATAATATTATATAATAAAAAATTATTTATATCATATTATATATATGATCATATTATATCAGATGCGTCATGCATTAATCACTTTAGATTCTTTGAAGTTCTTATTTTTAGCACCATCTTCAGTTTTCATACCATCTCTCTCTCTCTCTCTCTCTCTCCCTCACACCCACACACACACACACACACACACTCTCCCTCTCACACACACACTCTCTCTCTCTCTCTCCCTCTCTCTCTCTCTCTCTCTCTCACACACACACACACACACACACACAATATGAAACATGATGCCAAAGTCTTTCTGTATGTTTTAAAAATAAAAAATAAAAAATATTGATTTAGCTTTAAATCTATGCTGAGGAGCTCGTTTGTTTGTCACAGTATAGACTGTGAAGTTTAGATGAAGTTGTTTTATCTTTTAGAAGAAAGACCCTCGATGGTATTCAACCATTAAAGATGGTTCAGGAAAGACCCACGCGTCCTAGAGATGTAATTTATGTGCGTTGCTACGGTCGTAAACCTTTCACATATCTACGGTACTTTCAGACACAGAGCAGGAAAGACATTTGCAGGCCCTCTGCTTAGCCGTCCCAAAATACCTCCATTTAAAAGCAAAAATATTAAAATGACCGCCTGTACATCTAACAGGCTGTAGTTCTATTTTATATGTTTTGTATTAAAAGTACTATCCATATTATATTCCTTATTTAAAACAATATATTTAACCGACAGTATCCCCCCAACGTGTTTTCCATCAGTTGTTTGCCCTTCAGCCTTATTACATAGTGCTTTTCATTTAGCCTACTGTAAGATCCCTTTACAATAGTGTAATGAAAGTTAACTTTTCTTAAAGTTTATAGTTGTATTTTACTGTATCCCCATCCTTCTATCCTGTAGATTGTATGCGTACAGTAAAATAACAAATATACATCTTGCTTAAAGTCAATAAAATAATTACACCTACAATTGTAAACGTGTTTAAACACATTGTGTGTCACTAAAGCAAGGCACACCGTCTATCGTCTTATTTTTTAAATAACCCGATGACCGGCATCGTTTCTTCATATAATTTATACACCCGACTGCTTTTCTTACACGAGTAGAAAACTCTGTCTCTTTGGATGTGTTTGGCAGAAACATAATTTCTACATCAGAAATTTTTTTTAATGTACGACTGAACTTTTCTCATTCGACAGAAATACTATTTTCAAATTATTTACCCGGCCTCTAACACTCGGTGTAAATGTTCTTACCTAGAGCAGAAAACATACGCTTTGACTATTTTGTAGGCATCGTGTGATGTTAAATGGTTTACTAAAAAAAAAAAAAAAAAAAAAAACTGTAATCACCGGCAGCTGTGATTTTCAAAATGAAAGAAATGTACGAGCTGAGGACGTTTCAACTATTATCATCATTTCCTTTTGACCCAGATAAACCGGTAATTAATTTTCTACGCGAGTGTCACAATATACAGTTCTCATACTATTGGTGTAAATAGCCGTGCTAAAACATTTCTGACTGTTTTTGCAGGCCAGCAGATCATGTCAAGGGTGTTTCACATCTAAGAATCACAATGTTTTGTAAATGACATTTTTCTTACACCTCGATATTTAGCCGTATCAAGATTTTGGAGGTCCGTTCACAATTTGTTTGTCGGATCCTACGTTTTTATGCGATCTTTGTGCGGCATCATCGTAATAGGAATAAATGAAAATTAAGAAATTAAGTTACAGTTTCTCTCTTCGAGATATTTATTTTAGCTCAACTTTGTGTCTGTCCAAAAGTGTGATCGCATGAAGCATCGAAGCAAAAATGAAGTCTAGCTGTTTTACACTTAAAACTATTACAACCTAAACAAATCAAACGGTACACTCGTTTAAGTTTGAGCGCGTTAAAGTTTCCACACTCTTGTGAGATACATTTTATCCATAACCTTTTGTGTATTCGAGCGACCAAACCACTAAGATAGATAGTATAGCAAGAAAACTAACGTTTACAACGCATATAGAATTCAGAATACAATTGTTAAAGTATTTTTTTTTTGTTAACTGTTGATTTGTAAATTATATTTTTATTACTCCGTTAGATTTAGTCATCGGGTTCGGATAGCCGATGACACAATTCACATTTTTATTTTTAAGACTCCTGTAAGTTCATGCTAAATCTCGCGTGGGAAAGAGAGCGGGGTGAGCGTATTCTATTCATTTAAGAAAAATTGCCCAAACTTTTCTATTATTTTGACACAACGACATTAAACAATGTTATCAGTTCCTACGGCCATCTTCTTCGATTCAAATAAAGCAACATCTCCGGTGTACGTGTGTATGTGCTAAACATCTTTGCTTCTCCACTTCTCCAGATTTGTTATATGGGCTACCATTGTAATACAAACACATTTGAGAACTACGACGTTCTCACTTTTGTAACGGTTATAGAAAAATGCCGTACACACTTTTGCATTTCATAATTCAGTGATTTTAGCTGTAATGGTCACATAAGACAAAAATTGTCAACGTGTGACTCGTAAACATGTATAATTTTATTTATTTATTTTTACCAGAGATAGTCGACCGATCTGTTGACACGTTGTTTTGCAGTTTTCTGATGAAGAGTTTTCTCTGACTGCGGTCAGACATACACTGCCTGTTCATAGGAATTTTATAGCATGACAATATTGCCCCAACATCGAGAGCTCTTGTTCATATAGCCGATGACCGCATTCACATTGTTTCAGCATTTGCCAATTGACATGGTCGTAAGCATTATCATCTACCGTGCGCTGAGATTTTTCTGCTTTGTCCACTTTTGACGGATTTGCTAGAGGGACTATTTCGCCTTGTTGTAACATGATTACGTTTAAGATCCATAAGATTGCACTACATTCACCTGAAAAGGTTATAGATATAGTCTTTTATACAGGAAGTGTGTATCAGAATAACAATTACCTAATAGTGAAATCCACTCTTCTAAACTATTTTGAAAACTTTTAATGTTGATCTGGCCCACCAGCCATGTATCTTTTTCATTGTTTTTTAGATAAAGACTATTCTCAGAGTTTGGTCAAACAGACAAAAACATGAACAAAATAGAGTACAAGATGATTAAATGATTGTCAAGAGAGTGTTTAAACTGAGATTGTGATGCACTTTAGAGCTTTTTCTGGTCTACCTGTGTCACAATGACAAATAATAGCCACTACCTCGACTTTTAAAATGAGCCTTACCATCTTCTGTTATGACTCTTATACTTAATACAAACCCATCTACTACACTAAAGTTAGACATTAAAAGTCATGGATGTCATGGATGTGGTGTTTTCATCGTATGCATCTCTAAACAGTACTTCAATAAATAAACCGCTGTTGATAAGTCGTTCATTTTGAGTGAGAGGCGGGATGATTTTGACCGTTTTAGTCATTCGTCGTGCTTAAGGTCTGATCCGGGAAACCGCACTACGACCGGAACTGCGCTGTCACGTCTAAATAAACCGCTCTTCTTTAAGAAAACCGCGAGGCAAGCAGTTTCTGACAGCTATTAATTCACTTCATTTTTTTTCACCACCACAAATATTTTGTTTAGCATACATATTAGTTTTAGTCAGTTACATAGGCGTCACGCATGAAGTTTATAGTTATTTTAAATAATTATGATAGAGTTACAGGTTTAGGTTAGTGGGGTGCCTGTAAGCGGTGACAACTTCGAGCATCGGAGACGACGGTGTTACTCAAACAGCCCATATCTTTATCTTTTAACAAAAACTGTCGTATTACGCGTTACTAAGACAAAATCTGTAACAGCGTTCATTAATATGTTGAAATGAAAATAAACATACAAAACTTTATAATGACCGTGAGTTCAATATAGCCTAAAACCGCATTGACCACGATGATCCAGTGTTTTTAAAATCCACGACGATCCAGTGTTTTTTTTAAAAATGGTTCAGATCCGTCGAAGTCTTATTATTTGAAAATGAGAGAGTGCGTCAGTTTCAGACAAAGCCGATTCTGGCAGTCCACGTAGATACTGACAGATACTCCATCGACCGCGCTGTAAAACCCTTGTTCGCAGATCATAAGAAAACCTGCGATAACTGCAGAGTTTATGAGGTCAGTCGCTCACAGGGGATAAAGACTAGCCGTAGTCACGAGGAAGTAGCGGTGGATCTTCTGTACATTCAACCAAAAATGGGTTGGAGGATTTGCGCTCAAAAAGCGGAGGAGGGTGAAGGGGCCCTGGTTAGGGTTTGACCTGCGAGAAATATGAAGAAACAAACTTGTATCTGATATAAACTAGGATAATATAATGATATGACGTAAAAGATATTTTATGAAATCGAGCAGATTCACAGAGATATCACTGCGTATGAACAAGGAGGTTGAGGGCCAAAACTAGAAAACAATCCGCGAGGCCTAGGAATAACACTTAGTTGGTGAAAATAAGATAAGAATGCGAAAGTCCATTTAAACAAATTTAAACAGAAAGAATGAGCAAAGTCCTGGAAGCGTACGATTGTACTTGTTTAGATTAGATTCAACTATATCGTCATTATGCAGAGTACAAGTACAGAGCTAATGAAATGCAGTTAGCATCTAACCAGAAGTGTAAGAATATAGTGTTTTATATACATAAAAGTGCAGAGTAAGTAAAGCTATGATATACAGAAAATACAGTGTACTTGCAATATACAATATTGATCGGAGTATATAAAGAAAATAAATATGGATGCAATGTAGGGATCGTATGTACATGATGAACCGAGCAATGAAGGATTATATATACATTATGAACAGCAGGAACGTGAGAACGACGGTAATAAATACAGTCGAATGAGTGTGCAAAAGTATTGTTGAACGATGTATTATGTGCAAAAACAGTAGTGCAGTGATATTTTTTGTAGAAATAGTTTACTGTGCTTGTACATTAACAACTTTAGACAGTTTATGGTGTAATAGCTTTAACCATGTGCAGTTTCTTAGCGTAATGCGATGAGGAAGTGTGTGGTTTACAGTTCGCTCTAGCGTCCGTTAAGAAATTTAGCAATTTTTGGGCGAAAGCATTAGAACAAACATTTGACAATGCGGTGTTAGGCTATACGGTCATTATAAAGTTTTGTGTGTTTATTTTCATTTCAACATATTGATGAACGCTGTTACAGATTTTGTCTTAGTAACGCGTAATACGACAGTTTTTGTTAAAAGATAAAGATATGGGCTGTTTGAGTAACACCGTCGTCTCCGATGCTCGAAGTTGTCACCGCTTACAGGCACCCCACTAACCTAAACCTGTAACTCCATCATAATTATTTAAAATAACTATAAACTTAATGCGTGACGTCTATGTAACTGACTAAAACTAATATGTATGCTAAACAAAACATTTGCGGTGGTGAAAAAAAATGAAGTGAATTAATAGATGTCAGAAACTGCTCGCCTCGCGGTTTTCTTAAAGAAGAGCGGTTTATTTAGACGTGACAGCGCAGTTCCGGTCGTAGTGCGGTTTCCCGGATCAGACCTTAAGCACGACGAATGACTAAAACGGTCAAAATCATCCCGCCTCTCACTCAAAATGAACGACTTATCAACAGCGGTTTATTTATTGAAGTACTGTTTAGAGATGCATACGATGAAAATACCACATCCATGACATCCATGACTTTTAATCTCTAACTTTAGTGTAGTAGATGGGTTTGTATTAAGTATAAGAGTCATAACAGAAGATGGTAAGGCTCATTTTAAAAGTCGAGGTAGTGGCTATTATTTGTCATTGTGACACAGGTAGACCAGAAAAAGCTCTAAAGTGCATCACAATCTCAGTTTAAACACTCTCTTGACAATCATTTAATCATCTTGTACTCTATTTTGTTCATGTTTTTGTCTGTTTGACCAAACTCTGAGAATAGTCTTTATCTAAAAACAATGAAAAAGATACATGGCTGGTGGGCCAGATCAACATTAAAAGTTTTCACAATAGTTTAAAAGAGCGGACTTCACTATTAGGTAATTGTTATTCCGATACACACTTCCTGTATAAAAGACTATATCTATAACCTTTTCAGGTGAATGTAGTGCAATCTTATGGATCTTAAACGTAATC
Organism: Carassius gibelio; assembly: GCF_023724105.1. Lineage (NCBI taxonomy): Eukaryota > Metazoa > Chordata > Actinopteri > Cypriniformes > Cyprinidae > Carassius > Carassius gibelio. The sequence goes on along the minus strand of NC_068417.1, from coordinate 9,186,557 downwards.
ACGTTACAACAAGGCGACATAGTCCCTCTAGCAAATCCGTCAAAAGTGGACAAAGCAGAAAAATCTCAGCGCACGGTAGATTATAATGCTTACGACCGAAGGATAGTACGCGTAGGCCTGCTCTTTAATGTCAAGCGGCAAATGCTGAAACAATCTGAATACGGTCATCGGCTATATGAACAAGAGCTCTAGATGTAGGGGCGATATTGTCATGCCGTAAAATTCCTATGAACAGGCAGTGTATGTTTGACCGCAGTCAGAGAAAAACTGCAAAACAACGTGTCAACAGATCGGTCGACTATCTCAATTTTTTTCACAATCACAATTTTTGTCTTATGTGCTCATTACAGCTAAAATCACTGAATTATGAAATGCAAAAGTGTGTACGGTATTTTTCTATAACCGTTACAAAAGTGAGAACGTCGTAGTTCTCAAATGTGTTTGTATTACAACGGTAGCCCATCTAACAAATCTGGAGAAGTGGAGAAGCAAAGATGTTTAGCACATACACACGTACAATAGAGATGTTGCTTTATTTGAATCGAAGAAGATGGCCGTAGGAACTGATAACATTCTTTAATGTCGTCGTGTCGTGTTTTGTCAAAATAAAAAAATGTTCGGGGGAAATGTTTAATAATTTTTCTTAAATAAATAGAATACACTCACCCCGCTCTCTTTCCCACGCGAGAGTTAGCATGGACTTACAGGAGTCTTAAAAATAAAAATGTGAATTGTGTCATCGGCTATCCGAACACGATGACTAAATCTAACGGAGTAATAAAAATATCATTTACAAATCAACAGTTAACAAAAAAAAATACCTTAACAATTGTATTCTGAATTCTATATGCGTTGTAAACGTTAGTTTTCTCGCTATACTCTCTTTCTTAGTGATTTGGTCGCTCGAATACACGAAAAGGTTATGGATAAAATGTATCTCACAAGAGTGTGGAAACTTTAACGAGTGTACCGTTTGATTTGTTTAGGTTGTAATAGTTTTAAGTGTAAAACAGCTAGACTTCATTTTTGCTTCGATGCTTCATGCGATCACACTTTTGGACAGACACAAAGTTGAGCTAAAAGAAATATCTCAAAGAGAAAAAACTGTTACTCAATTTCTTAATTTTCATTTATTCCTATTACGATGACGCCGCACAAAGATCGCATAAAAACGTAGGATCCGACAAACAAATTGTGAACGGCCGTCCAAAATCTTGATACGGCTAAATCTCGAAGTGTAAGAAAAATGTCATTTACAAAACATTGTGATTCTTAGATGTGAAACACCCTTGACATGATCTGTTGGCATCTACAAAACAGTCAAAGCGTATGTTTTCTGTTCTAGGTAAGAACATTTACACCGAGTGTTAGAGGCCGGGTAAATAATTTGAAAGAAAGTATTTCTGTCGAATGAGAAAAGTTCAGCGTACATTTAAAAAAAATTCTGATGTAGAAATTATGTTTCTGCCAAACACATCCAAAGAGAAAGAGTTTTCTACTCGTGTGAGAAAAGCACTCGGGTGGATAAATTATATGAAGAGACGATTTGTCATCGGTTATTTAAAAAAATAAGACGATAGACGGTGTGCCTTGCTTTAGTGACACACAATGTGTTTAAACACGTTTCAAATTGTAGGTGTAATTATTTTAGTGACTTTAAGCAAGATGTATATTTGTTATTTTACAGTACGCATACAATCTACAGGATAGAAGGATGGGGATACAGTAAAATACAACTATAAACTTTAAGAAAAGTTAACTTTCATTAGACTATTGTAAAGGGATCTTACAGTAGGCTAAATGAAAAGCACTATGTAATAAGGCTGAAGGACAAACAACTGATGGAAAACACATTGGGGGGATACTGTCGGTTAAATATATTGTTTTAAATAAGGAATATAATATGGATAGTACTTTTAATACAAAATATATAAAATAGAACTACAGCCTGTTAGATGTACAGGCGGTCATTTTAATATTTTTGCTTTTAAATGGAGGTATTTTGGGACGGCTAAGCAGAGGGCCTGCAAATGTCTTTCCAGCTCTGTTTCTGAAAGTACCGTAGATATGTGAAAGGTTTACGACCGTAGCAACGCACATAAATTACATCTCTAGGACGCGTGGGTCTTTCCTGAACCATCTTTAATGGTTGAATACCATCGAGGGTCTTTCTTCTAAAAGATAAAACAACTTCATCTAAACTTCACAGTCTATACTGTGACAAACAAACGAGCTCCTCAGCATAGATTTAAAGCTAAATCAATATTTTTTATTTTTTATTTTTAAAACATACAGAAAGACTTTGGCATCATGTTTCATATTGTGTGTGTGTGTGTGTGTGTGTGTGAGAGAGAGAGAGAGAGAGAGAGGGAGAGAGAGAGAGAGAGTGTGTGTGTGAGAGGGAGAGTGTGTGTGTGTGTGTGTGTGTGGGTGTGAGGGAGAGAGAGAGAGAGAGAGAGAGATGGTATGAAAACTGAAGATGGTGCTAAAAATAAGAACTTCAAAGAATCTAAAGTGATTAATGCATGACGCATCTGATATAATATGATCATATATATAATATGATATAAATAATTTTTTATTATATAATATTATATAAAAATATAAAATATTTTAGGTAATATATATCATCATTTTGTTGAATTAAGAAACATTTAAACAGATGTAATAAATTACATCAGATGTAGTGGGGGTACTGATTATTAAAAAACATTACATTAATGTTAGCTTTGAAATAATGTACACCATTGACTTAGATCATGCGGTCTGGAACTCCACCCTCGCCTGCGCGGGGTGTGTGTGAAGCAGCCCCTCAGGTCTCACATACATTTCACTACGAGGACCTGTGAGATTCTGTTTATGATTTAATCATTTTTTATTTTATTTTTTAAGTCGTAAATTTTATTTTGGGGATATTTCATTCATGTTTGGACATCTCTCACCGGTCTAAAAATGTAAGGGGTAATTTTTTATATGTATCATCAGAAATGTTTATTGTATATACTATGCTATCACATTTATAATAAGTTATCTTTTTTAAAAAAGAGGAGTATGGTGTGTTTTATAAGTTTGATTAACTTAAATGTTGAATACTTTTTTTGTTTAATGAATTGCTTTAGGATGATGATGTCATTATATAATTATTTATTACATATTCTTTAACCCCTGGAGTCTGAGTGGGTTTTGGGGGGTAATTTTGAGAAGGCTGCGTTTATGATTAGTTTTTGTTTAAAATATGTTTAAAATGTGTTTGTATATGTTGTATAAGTATTGATTGAATACATGATTAAAAAAAATGTATGATAAAATTATTTGTTTTGGTTTAGTAACATGTCTGTTACTGCGATGTGTTTTATAAAAACGATGAATACTTGTTTAAAATGTATGTTCCGGTTTATTAACATGCCGTCATATATAATTTAATATTGTTTAAAATAGAGATAAGTCTCTTTTTTAACTTGATATGTCCACGCGTATGTCCGCTTGTTTATATGGTTTATCAAAATACAAATTTGTATAGCGCCGTGGATATTATAGTGATATAACAAGGTACGTGTGGCTTATGATGAAATTTATAGGCTAGTCATAATTCAGATCGCTTAAAAGTGTACGTGCATGCAGCATTTTATTGTATGGTGGTACTGTTAAAATAAAAAAAAATTAAACAGCTTTTTGAAAAAGATAAGTTATAGTTCCGTTTACTGCGTTGGAAGGGTTTAGGGCTGATACAATAATCAGTATTATGCGTATGAATTCCACCGGAGGAAGCCGTTTCACTAAGACCGGTAGACCCGTGCATTACTGACCGGGAGCGCATACACGCCCGCGATGTCGTGTTCATAGATGACAAACGGATAACGCGATGGCAAAACGTCAATTTAACGGAGCAGAATTGTTTTTTTTTTTTTTTTTTTTTTTTTTTTGTTTTCTGAAATTCTATACATAGCATTGTAGCAGGGAAAGCTAAGCACGCATCACAGGATGTCGTCATATTTTCAAAATAAAAGTATTTTAACAGGATGGCGTCATATTTTCAAAATAAAAGTATTTTTTCATTTTTTCATTCATGATATTAAGTCAAATAACACATACTTTATAGTGTTAAAATATCTCTATCAGCAGATGAATGCGTAATCTGCTTAACATGAAGAAAATTACGGGATGACATGAAATATGGTTTAAAGTCGCCATAGACTGTAAAAAATAGCATAACAGGCTTTGATCGATTATATATTTTTTTTCCCCCGATCCTGGTAAAATGTATATTTTTAGTGATGAACAAAACAAATGTAAATGTTTTGTTTTATATTGTTTGCGAATGTATAATGTGTTTATATTCATTAAAAGAAGAAAATAAGACTTGGAGACGAATGTGTGTACACAGGCATTAGAGGGAGAGAGAGGGAGAGAGAGAGAGAGAGGGGTACAAGAGATGCTAGACGCGCACCAGCCGTAATTCATAGGTGAACCGTCAGAAAACTGTCAAAATCATGGTACTCCCGCGTGAGATACGTTTGGTTTTAATTAAAAATGGCTTTGAAGATATTATGATTGGTTAGTAAATTCCAACGAGTGTGCACTGTGGCGTGCAAGCACTGGGACCTTCAGCTCTCTAAAAGAAAATGGATCTCGTTTTATCTGAAACAGTCGGTTTCAGTATATTTTTTTATACAGTTTCATTTATAACCTTTTTTAAAAGAACAGAATGTTTTTCAACCTTAGTTAAATCGCTTTAGATTATATAATGTTTTATATATGAAAGTGAAATAACTAAAATGTGTTTTAGATTATATAAACTATATAATGTTTTATATATAATGTTTTATATATATATATATATATATATATATATATATATATATAAATGTGAAATAATTAAAATGTGTTTTAGATTATATAAATGTGAAATAATTAAAATGTGTTTTCAACCTTTAATTATTTTTTAGATAATATAAATTATATCATGTTTTATAAATATATATATATATATATATATATATATATATATATATATATATATATATATATATATATATATATATATATATATATATATATAAATAAAATGTAGAACACACCGACCCCATTTATACACCGCTCATAAATGTAATGGGAGGGGGAGAAGCCGTATAACCACACACACACACACACACACACACACACACATAACCGTATAACTGTGATAAACTTCAAACAAACTAACTGACACAGAGTTCAAACAAGTTATCTGGCACAGACTTCAAACAATTTATCTGGCACAGACTTCAAACAGACTAACGGTCAATAGGGTAAAACTTTCTGTCAAAAGCACATGATCGATGCGTGAGGAGTCTTTCATCTTCCGTTTAAACTAGCCGTCAAAACCATGATTTAGAACTAATTAGGTCAATAGGGTAAAACTTTCTGTCAAAAACGCATGATCGATGTGTGGAAAGGTCGTAGGTTAACCCTTGATCTCATTTGTCCCGCCCATCCATCATAAGGTTACCGGAAGTTCAACCTGTCAAAAGGTCAAAGGTCAAAGTCATAAATCATCATGACAGAAGCAGCATTATAAGTACTACTGGTGGCATTTGCATAATGAGATTTCTCTCTTTTTTGTGAAAGTGACAAACAGTTAAGTGTGGTGACCCGTACTCAGAAATCATATTCTGTATTTAACCCATCCAAAGTGCACAGACAGAGCAGCGAATTCACAGCAGTTCTCTCTAACAACTAAACCACGAACTCTTCTCATATAATCAAGAAATTTAATCAAGATCATACAGTCATCAAAAGCATAAGTCGCCTGCTAGATCAAGACTTGTATCAGCATTGCACAAATGTTTGCTGCTAAACAATAATGCAATTGTATAGAAGCAAATTTGTGAAAACCGCTTAAAGGCTCAAGATATCAACTGAAGCAAATACTCACCACAATTATGGTGGCAAAGTTTTTTTTTTTTTTTTTTTTTTAATTGATTTCATCCAAAGCTGTGCTTAAAGTCAGTTGTAGTTCTTGTGTTTCTCTTTTCTTCAGTGATGTTGATTGTAAACAGCAGATGTTAATCATTAATGCACAATCATCATTTAATTAGTCACTTAATTATCTCATTAACTTTAACTCTTTGAGGACTTGGGATTTGACTCAAGACTCGTTTGTGACTTGGAAGGAATGACTTGGTTCCTCCTCTGGTGAAATCGGCTGATGAGTTCATGGGTGGAACAAAAATATGGCAGGACTTTTACTCTTTGGCCCCTGGACTTCCCACCTCTGCGCGTTCGTCACACTATGAGCCTATCATATTTAAATAACAATATTAACTACCACATTTGCCTTTTCACTCTCTCTGCACTGTGCATGTAAACTGCCAAAACTCAAATGGAATCGCAATACCTTTTGCATTTGAATTTCCAACGTCTTCAAAGAAACCTGTCAATCAAGTGGAAGGGGTGGGGCCATTTTATTTGGCACGTTTGCATTGGGAAGTGACATCACTCACAGTCGAAGGTAATAAATAATATTTAATTAATTAGTGTGGACATTGTCAACTAAATACTTAATAACCAATAAGGTTAAAGTGTGTCTTACAAATTACTTCCTCTTTTCTATCCTGTGAAGCTTTTACTTAAAGATGTTTCCTGATATTGACACTAGGGCTGGGCGATATATCTAACGATATGATCATGCGCATCTAATCAGTAAAGCTGCTTCCGTGATCACCGCTAAAATCTCCATCACCTGCTTATAATTGGAGTGGCATTTAATAGACAGCAGAGTTGGGACTTTCAATTCACAAGCAAGTCTTCAAGTCATATCCAAGTCCTCAAAGGGTTAAAATTAATGAGATAATTAAGTGACTAATTAAATGATGATTGTACATCAGTGATGAACTTCTGCTGTTAACAATCAACATCACTGAAGTAAAGTGAAACACAAGAACTACAACTGAATTTAGCCACAGCCTTCAACTGAAAAAAAAAACACTATGGCACCATAATTGTGGTCAGGGTTTCCTTTAGGTAGTCTCTTGACCCTTTTACTAATTCAAAGCAATTTGGTTCAAAACAATTTCAATATTGTTTTTGCAACAAACATGTATGCATTGCTGAATCAAATCTTGTAGTGACAGATGATCTTATGCTTTTTCTGCTTATAACTCATGTTGACTTGGACATCATGAGATAGTCTTCTTTGGATTGTTGACTGACATTCAGATTTTACCAGAGTTGGGACTTTCAAGTCACAAGCAAGTATTTAAGTCATATCCCAAGTCCTCAAAGGGACTCAAGTTAATGAGACAATTAAGTGACTAATTAAATGATGATTGTGCATTGTGCATTAATGATGAGCACCTGCTGTTGTTGAGAATTACAGAGGATCAGATGTTGATGTTTTATTGGTTAAAGTGATGCAACCATAATGGAGATCAGCGTTTGCTTTAGTGGGGCTCTTGACCCTTGACTGTCATGTTAGATCTCTTTATGTAGCATTGCATGAGGTGCTGTAAAGCAGAGAGAAGAAATTAATCTGTATGTGATAGGTGGTCAGATTACAATCAAATTAACATTAGCTCTATTTAAATTAAGCATAATCAACCCAATAAAACTACACTATGGGGAAAAAAAATTAAAGTAAGTGAATTTTAAATCTACTAAGTGCATACAAAATTTGAAAAACTATACTCTGTAGACACACACAGACATCAAGAACCAGCAAATGACTCTCAACAGTGGTGACAATCAACAAAATGTTGCATGCTGGGTAAAACCTTAGTAAAATCTCCCGTCATGCACTGCAGTATGAAAAATTGTCACCACTGTTGAGGATCGTGTGATAAGTGTGTTTGTCTAAAAACCTGAACTGATTGTCTCCTTTTGTGTCTTTCAACATTGAAGCATTGTGATTTTTTTTTTTTTTTACTTCAGTTCAGTAATAGCTGAGTGTCAATCTACTATCCAAAGATAAACACAATTTCATGATGTTCAGTCATCATGAGTTATAAGCAGAAAAAGCATAAGATCATCTGTCACTACAAGGTTTGATTCAGCAATGCATACATGTTTGTTTGCGAAAACAATATTGCAATTGTTTTGAATCAAATTGGTTTGAATCAGTAAAAGTCTCAAGACACTACTTAAAGCAAACCTTGACCACAATTATGGTGGCATGGTGTTTTTTTTTTTCAGTTGAAGGCTGTGGCTAAATTCAGTTGTAGTTCTTGAGTTTCTCTTTACTTCAGTGAGGTTGATTGTTAACAGCAGATGTTCATCACTAATGCACAATCACCATTTAATTAGTCACTTAATTATCTCTTTAGCTTTAACCCTTTGAGGACTTGAATATGACTTGAAGACTTGCTTGTGACTTGAAAGTCCCACCTCTGATAGACAGAGCCGTAGATCGCTGACAAGCCACGCCATATCGCGTTCATATCGAAGGCGATTCATCTGCGATAATGAACGCGATATGGCGTGGCTTGTCAGCGATCTACGGCTCTGTCTATTAAGTGCCACTCCAATTATAAGCAGGTGATGGAGATTTTAGCGGTGATCACGGAAGCAGCTTTACTGATTAGATGCGCATGATCATATCGCTCGATATATCGCCCAGCCCTAATTGACACTTTATGTTCTTTTTGTGGTGCTGAACACAAATCCATTTCTCATCTCTTCTGGGAATGCACATATACAAGTCTGTTCTAGTAGAATTTTTGTATCTTCGATCATACTAAAATGTACCATGTTTTTACTAGGGTAGCTAAACATTAGTTATCGATAGTGTTTATAATTAAACGACAGTAGCCACAAATGTACAGTTGTCTGAGACGTTATGAAATGTTCTTTAACATCATGAACCATAAAATGTAGTCCGTGTCCTGCTATGGTTAATTTTCATAATAGGTAAACATAGGTCACAAGTCAACACAGTCACATTTCATTGATTCAGGAGCTGCACAATGTGAAGCCGAGAGTCCTGTCTTGAATATAGAGACCTGGTGCTGATTCAGAGTAGATTGATATCTGTGGTTAGTGGTCGTGTTTCTGACCATAATGTAATTTTTTTTCAAGAAAACTAACAAAGCAACGCTTTTTAAATTAATTTAAAACCACTGCTCATCATGATGTATTCCCAAAAAATCAGCAACACAATCTTGAAATAGCTTTAAAAGAGACTGATTGGAGTGAAGTCCTGCAAAGTGAAAATTTAGAGAGAGGCTCTGATTATTTTTTGGGAAAGGTCAAAGAGGTGTTTGAATTGTTTACTAGAAGGGGACGGTTAACAAAAATAAAAAAGAATACATTACCCTGGGTTAATAATGAATGTAGGAAATTGATGAAGGAGAGAGATCAGCTCCTTAAAAAATCGCTGAATTCTGGTCTTTTATCTGATCAATATAAATACACCTCTATGAGGAATAAGGTAATACAGACTTTACGAAAGGCTAAAGCAAGTGTTTTTATGAACATTACTGAGGGTTCAAAAGGGGATGGGAAAAAATTTTGGCAAACCATTAATAAATTAGCTAGTAAAAAAAAAGAACAATGTAAAACATTTTGAAATTAAAATTAACAGTACTCTAGTAAAAGATTCTTTATCTATAGCCACTAATTTTAATTCACATTTTAGAAATTCAGTGGATGAATTAACACAGCATTTTACTGTTAAATACATTACATATACACCTATACAAATTGATAAGCCGTTATTTGAAATAGATGAAATAACTGAGTTAGAAGTAGCAAATATCATTGATGCATTAAAAAGCTCCAAAGCAAAGGATGCGTATGGGCTTGACACATTTTTAAAAACAAATAAAGATTCTTTAGTATGCCCAATAACACACATGGTAAACCTGTCATTCAAACAAGCAGTTGTTCCATTTGCTTGGAAGATGGCTACAGTTGTTCCAATCTACAAATCTGGAGATAAATTACATTTGAAAAATTATAGGCCAATAAGTATTCTTCCTATTATATCTAAGGTAGCAGAAAAATGGGTATCAAATCTTTTGACTAATCATCTAAATAAGGGTTTTAATTCTTTACATCCAATGCAATTTGGTTTCCGAAAAAATTACTCAACAGATTCAGCAAACTGTTTGTTTGTTGAGAGAGTGAAATGTTTACTAGATAAAAATGCATGTGTTGGTGCTGTCTTTTTAGATTTAAAGAATGCATTCGACCCTGTTGACCATCAGGTGCTTTTATCTAAACTAACAAATTTTAATTTCTCAGAGGAAGCAATACTTTGGGTAAAATCTTATCTTTCTAATAGGAAACAATGTGTATGTATTGATAGCGTGAAATCTTCTTATATTGTCTGCCCCAAGGGGGTTCCACAAGGTTCTATTTTAGGACCATTGTTATTTTCACTTTACATTAATGACTTACCTGAAGTATGTAAAGATGTAAATATTCAGTTATATGCAGATGATGTAGTTATTTATACCCATGCAAAGAATTTTGAAAAAGCCTCGATTACTTTGACCTCTGCTATGACTAATTTACAGGATTGGCTTATCAGGACAGGTTTAATATTAAAAACAAAAAAATCTGTGTGTATGATGTTTTCAAAATGGTTAGTAGAGATGACTCATTCAAATGTATTTCTAGGAGGAGAGGAAATAGAACTTGTGAAAGAGTTTACGTATCTTGGAGTTACTCTTGATTCTACTTTCACTTTTAAAAGCCATGTAAAAAAGTTGTCTAATATTGTGAAATTTAATGTAAGAAATTTTAGGTATATTAGGTCTTTCTTGACAGTTGGTGCTGCAAGGCTGTATTCATATTCAATGATTTTTTTCAAGTATGCAGTATTGTTTCAGTAGTTGGTCATTCACTAGTAATTCAATTCTTAAGTCAATAGAAACACTGTATAAGAAGGCGATAAAAGTGTTTGATAAAAAAACCCTCTCATTTCACCACTGTAAAATAATTAAAAAACATAATCTTTTGAGTTATGAATCTTAATTATGCATGCTTTGTTTATAAGGTCTGGCATGGGCTTGCTCCACCCCCGTTGAAGGAGTTTATTAAACAGAGGGCATATTGTGGTATTGGTACCAGGTCTGTCAGTAGAGGGGATTGGGAAGTACAAAATAGGCGAACATCTTTTGGCCAGAAAGTTTTATCAGTGATAGGGAGCAAATACTTTAATAGTTTGCCACACTCAGTACGACAGTGTTCTAATTATCACACTTTTAAAGAACATCTTAAGAAGTGGCTTATGAAAAATCAAGTGTGTGAACATTTTTCTTAGTAATTTTTGTGATGTGGTTTATATATGTGTTTTTAGCAGAGTCTTGTGTATAGTGAGTATTTGTTAGTGTGTGTACCTGCCTAGGGACTACGGACGTAAATTAGCATTACTCCAAACATTTTTCTCCTCAAGGATACACAACAAATCTTATGGTCTCTCTGGTAGAGGAATACTGCAAGTCACCACAGGCCCTACAAGAAAGCAGTGCTGTCTTGTCCTCTGCCACACCGCCCCCCCTCACCACTTCCCTCCAGAAGGTTGCCAAGGATGAGGCGGTCAGCCTCCATCTCACACGACACTCACGTTTTAATATGTAATAAAAAGATACATTTTACCAGAACAGTTTGTTACACTATGGATTTAATAATCGTCTTCCAAGCAGGGCCACTGGACACCTTTGTATGTTTGTCCCTCCCCTGCAAACTGCAACCTTATTGCTGACACAACACATGAAGGTATGGCTTTCCTAATGTTCCTGCCTAGTATTCCGTACGCCCAGCGGACAACCTGCCTGTATGCTGTGTATCGGAACTGCCTGTGGTGGAGATTGGGACATAATTACATTTTGATCATACCATGTTTTCATAGTAAACCATTCCAATGGTAAATATTGCATGTCCTGTTGGCTGATATTCTACTGTACTACACAACACCAAAGTTGTTTTTATAGTAAATATATGGAAACCACTGAATTTAAAAACCTTCTTAACATGATTTATTATTTTGGTGTAGAAAAGCTGGTTCTTTAAACTGCAAGGTTATATAATTTTTTTTTTTTTTTTTTTTTCTCAAAACATACTCTGGTCTGCTGGCTTGAAGAGGGCCATGCTCCTGTCTGAAGTTCATGTATGCTATCTGCAGCACAAAAGGATTCAGACACGATGTTTCAAACCCTGGATGGAGTGTGAGGCAGGTAATGTCTTCTGGGGGATCTAGGTTTAAGACAAGGGACCAATAGGCATCAAACTCCCTACAGCACTCACTCTCCACTGCTGATGGCATAGCCTCACATCTACCACACGAGCACCTGTTAAACAAAATGTGCTAAGATAAACTCATTCTCCTTCCCTCCTTGTAGCTCTAGTGGTTACTGTAAGACCTTGTAAGAAACGACATGTAGACTACAACTTCAACTTCAACTTGAAAGATGGGCTTTAATGGGGCCGTCACACTAGCCTTACTAACGTGCAAAATTATTTCGGACGCCGCTGCGAATATGGGCGGGAGTAAGATATAACGTAAGATATATTTCCCCTCAGTTATCACAACATGGATTAATCTGTGCTTGTACTGTGTCTTTTGCGACGGCGTCGAAAGCGTCTTATTATATTGTACTCTCTGTCTCTTTCTTTCTATAAATATATACACACTAAACAATAAAAAAATTTATCATCTGTTCCTGTTTCCATTGACACTGCGAATGCAGCTTAGGGCTGGGCGATATATCGAGCGATATGATCATGCGCATCTAATCAGTAAAGCTGCTTCTGTGATCACCGCTAAAATCTCCATCACCTGCTTATAATTGGAGTGGCACTTAATAGACAGAGCCGTAGATCGCTGACAAGCCACGCCATATCGCGCTCATTATCACAGATGAATCGCCTTCGATATGAACACGATATGGCGTGGCTTGTCAGCGATCTACGGCTCTGTCTATCAGAGGTGGGACTTTCAAGTCACAAGCAAGTCTTCAAGTCATATCCAAGTCCTCAAAGGGTTAAAGCTAAAGAGATAATTAAGTGACTAATTAAATGATGATTGTGCATTAATGATGAACATCTGCTGTTAACAATCAACATCACTGAAGAGAAACACAAGAACTACAACTGAATTTAGCCACAGCCTTCAACTGAAAAAAAAGTAAAAGAAAAAAAACACTATGTCACCATAATTGTGGTCAAGGTTTGCTTTAAGTAGTGTCTTGACACTTTTACTGATTCAAACCAATTTGATTCAAAACAATTGCAATATTGTTTTCGCAACAAACATGTATGCATTGCTGAGTCGAACCTTGCAATAACAGATGATCTTATGCTTTTTCTGCTTATAACTTATGATGACTGAACATCATGAAATTGTGTTTAGCTTTGGAAAGTAGAATGACACTCAGCTATTAGTGAACTGAAGGAAAAAAAAAAATCACAATGCTTCAATGTTGAAAGACACAAAAGGAGACAATCAGTTCAGGTTTTTAGACAAACACACTTATCACACGATCCTCAACAGTGGTGACAATTTTTCATACTGCAGTGCATGACGGGAGTTTTTACTAAGGTTTTACCCAGCATGCAACATTTTGTTGATTGTCACCACTGTTGAGAGTCATATGCTGGTTCTTGATGTCTGTGTGTGTCTACAGAGTATAGTTTTTCAAATTTTGTATGCACTTAGTAGATTTAAAATTCACTTACTTTATATTTTTTTTCCCCCATAGTGTAGTTTTACTGGGTTGATTATGCTAAACTTAAATAGAGCTAATGTTAATTTGATTGTAATCTGACCACCTATCACATACAGATTAATTTCTTCTCTCTGCTTTACAGCACCTCATGCAATGCTACATAAAGAGATCTAACATGACAGTCAAGGGTCAAGAGCCCCACTAAAGCAAACACTGATCTCCATTATGGTTGCATCACTTTAACCAATAAAACATCAACATCTGATCCTCTGTAATTCTCAAGAACAGCAGGTGTTCATCATTAATGCACAATCATCATTTAATTAGTCACTTAATTATCTCATTAACTTTAACCCTTTGAGGACTTGGGATATGACTTGAAGACTTGCTTGTGAATTGAAAGTCCCAACTCTGGTAAAATCTGAATGTCAGTCAACAATCCAAAGAAGACTATCTCATGATGTTCAGTCATCATGAGTTATAAGCAGAAAAAGCATAAGATCATCTGTCACTACAAGCTTTGATTCAGCAATGCATACATGTTTGTTGCGAAAACAATATTGAAATTGTTTTGAATCAAATTGCTTTGAATTAATAAAAGGGTCAAGAGACTACCTAAAGCAAACCCTGACCACAATTATGGTGCCATAGTGTTTTTTTTTTTTTCAGTTGAAGGCTGTGGCTAAATTCAGTTGTAGTTCTTGTGTTTCGCTTTACTTCAGTGATGTTGATTGTTAACAGCAGAAGTTCATCACTAATGCACAATCACCATTTAATTAGTCACTTAATTATCTGATTAACTTTAACCCTTTGAGGACTTGGATATGACTTGAAGACTTGCTTGTGACTTGAAAGTCCCACCTCTGCTGTCTATTAAATGCCACTCCTATTATAAGCAGGTGATGGAGATTTTAGCGGTGATCACGGAAGCAGCTTTCCTGATTAGATGCGCATGATCATATCTTTCGATATATCGCCCAGCCCTAATGCAGCTTCTTTTTTTTAATTAGCTTTTAAATATGTATTTTATAAAATAGGACGCTGCGCTACGGCTAAAATTAGCACTTCCTTCATTTTTTAATTTCTGTACAGAGAGGTCACGCAGTGACGTATCGATCATGTACTGGTCACACGACTTCATGTGATGAGAATTCGCAGATCAGAGTTCACCAAACTTGAACTTTCAAACGCAGCGAAATGCAAAATTTTTCGCGTGAGCCTGCGTTTCCGGTCTGATGCATTTACATGCGTATGAATGGAAGTCAGTGGAACGAAAAGTGCAGTGTGACCGCCCCTTAAGTGTGCAGCAATCAGACTAAAGTTCCGGATGAATCGGAATGAACATGCTACACTAAATTTGTGGTTTATTAACGTCTACACCTACCACAACCCTAAACCTACTCTTATAGTAATGCATATACAGTTATTATGCGTTATATTCGTGGTTGTAGCTAGAAGGGATACAGACATGCACCCTAAACCTATACCTACCATTACAGTAATGCAGGTACATTAAATGTTTTTTAGCATCAGAAAAAGGATGGGTAGGATAAACTGTCAGGATAGCGGTCTGGATTCAGCACTAAGACTTACATTTCTTTGAGAAATCCAATATATAAGTTTTTACATATTGAATGAGGTTTGTTTTTACTATTTTCAAATACAACTTTCAAATTACACTATTTTCAAACATGCACGTCCTCAATGCGTTAACATAATTGTGGGTGGGACCAACAGAAACTGGCCAATCAATAAATATTTTGTATGGTAAGCACCTATATAAGAGGAAAATTTTGAAAAAAAAAAGTCCAGTAAATGAACTTGAAAGCTCAGGTTAAATATATTTTAAACCAAATATATGAAGTTATAGTGAAACTATAAATTATAGTGAAACCATACATTTATAATATATTATATTTCATCTGGAAAATTACCAGCTTCTCACTGGGTCACCCCATCCGTAACTTCGCCACTGGTTCCCTCATGGTGGAATGACCTGCCCAACTCAATCCGAGCAGCTGAGTCACTGCTCTTTTGTTGATTTAGATTGCTTCCATTGTCCTCATTTGTAAGTAATCTTTTTTGTTTCTATATTAAATATTTTTATATAATATAAAATATAAGATTATAAATATATAAATGTATGTGCATGTAAATATTTTCAATATAATACAGTATATAGAAATAAATACTACATGTTTGTATGTTTATATATACACAATACACAGTAAACACACACACACACACACACACACACACATATATATATATATATATATATATATATATATATATATATATATATTAAACCTTTATTTTGGATGCGATTTAAAGCAAATTAATTGCCTGACCGCATGAATATATATATTAGTGTTGTCAGACGATTAATCACCATTAATAACATCCAAAATAAAGTTTTTTTTTTACACTGTTAGCAATTGATGTAATTTTACAATATATTTTACAACAATACACTGTATTCATGGTTTTTATTGTAAATGCAAATGCATGATGGGAAATTGATGGACATTCCTGTAATATTATTGTAACTACACTGTAGAAGCATTATTTTACAGACACCACAAAGCATTGTGGGATAGCATTAAAACTGGTACTTTAATATTCTTTCTAACATAAAAAGTCCAGTTTTCTTAACGTTAAAAGAAACTTAAGGGGTATGATGTTTCTCAAACATTCTTTTAACTTAATTTTGATTTAAAAATTCAACATTCTAGGAACGTTGATTTGTAACATTGCAAGAACATAAAAAGGTCCAGTTTCCATATTAGTATAGTGTTATTTTAAGGTCAGTCATTCAAACACCTGCTGTGATCAAGCAAGAAAGAAAGATAAATAAGAACACAAACTACAACTTTCTTCAGCCACAGTCGTAGGTGAACTGAAGATACAAGACTTTAAATCTCTCAAGATCTGAATAAACAACTCCACAAACAGCATTACCAGCTTCACTTGTAGTAATACTAACCAGAATGATTTTATTTATGTCATGCATCTACAGAAGTTCTTATTGAGATTAAGATTAAGATGTTGATGTCTTAATTAAAATGTTTTTTGAGATCACCATCATAGAGATCAGGGTTTGCTTCAGTTGTGCTCTAGACCCTCAACTTTTGCTACAATACTTTTTTCTGCAGTTGCAGTTGTTTTCAGAAAACATTTCTGCATATGTAAAGCAGATCAACAAGTCTGTTTTAATAATAACAACCAACTGACTGCACTAAAATGGTTTAAATAACCCAACTGATATAAAAATGAATCATTTGAAACAATGTTGTGGTTCGTACACTGGTGTTTAACAGTGAATAAATATCGTTTTTGCTAACTTTTTGTTAAAAACATGTTTTAGATTATTTATCCACTCACAGACATCAACATTTGGTGTATTAAACACAACGATGGTGACATGTTTCATGCCAGCATACAAAACATGTTCATGGCTCCCAGCATGCATTGCTGCAATTTTTTTTTTCTTTTTTTTTTTGGGGATTGTCACCACTGTTAAGGATTGAACGACAACAATACAAAATACAACATTTTATTGTATTAATGCTACTGTAATCACAGCAACACTGCTGTATAAACACAGAATTTTATTGTATTAAATCAACAGTATATTACTTGTATATTGTTTGCTGTAAATTCACGGCAATTAGTTGCCAGGAGTTTCCTGTACAAATACAAAAAAAATTTAACAGTGTACTGTATATATAAATACATTTACAAATACATTTAAATAACATTTACTTATATAATATATATCAATAATAAAATATAAAAACATAACATATTTTTCTTAAATATAAACATTCGTGTGTGTGTGTGTATTTATATACATACAGTACATACATATATATAGTACATAGACATATTATATTTTTGTTATGGAAAATGTATTATTTTAATTTTTCTGTCATTATCACAAAAATCTTTTTTTTTTTTTTTTATGTTTTAGTGCAACATTTGCATGTAGATGTTTTTTTTGTTTTTGTTTTTGTCTTTTTGTGGGCTAGCCAACAGTGGGTTGCCCTCAGAAAATCCTGATAGTGCCCTGAATGACCAAACTGCTATGGGCCCCGCATGGGCAAACCCTCATGAGGCCCACGAGGGAGAACCTCCGTTATTTATTATGTTGAATACCTGCAGAGTAAGATAATTTAATTATTTTCAGACTTTTGTAAAACACTTAAAAACGCTGGTGTGGATGGAGACACATTACCAAGACTATTTGTTTTTGCTCATTTAACACTGGTTTTGATTCAAACTTTGACTTAAATTACTTCAGACAAGCTGTTTGCTGATCGTCTGAACTTTGCCTGTTCCTTTTGAGCTTGAAAACACAAGATCAACAAAACTTTGTTTATTTTCTGTGATGTAAAAGAGGATGGACATCTGAAAGTAAACTGAGATGAAGGTTAGGGGAGGATTCGCACAAAACCAGATAAATATCACAGTTCACTCACATTTAAGACATTCTAAAGGATAATATTGTCAGCTTTTCAGTGAACTGATGAGGGAAATGGCAATCAAATTAGTTTTGTTCTGTTTGAGTTTCTGGCGTCTGGATGGTGAGTTTGAAATGGGTTTTTATGGCTTCAGTTGCTTCTGTTCTGGTAACATATAATAAATTAGTGGTTAGATTAGTCAGAGATGATTTATATTCACATTCATTGTTAATCTCACATTGAAATACTTTTTTATTTTTTTTTAACTTTAAAATCAATTGACGTGTGAACTCAGTTACTCAAACTCAATTAAAATACCCAACAGCATTATTTGTGACATTAAACATTAAATGTGTGACATTTAAGATTAAAAGCATCTTAAATTACAGTGGTGGCAAAAAGTAATGTCTGGAGGGCAGGGGCGTCGGACTGGGGGGGTAAAGTGTACCGAGGGCCCGAGGAAGGAGGGGGGCGTAGAAGTCAGTTTTCTATACATTCATATACATGCACTAACATTTGTATAGCATTTATGTACAAATAAAAAAGTTCATGTGCAAAACTAAACTTGTAGTTAGGCACTGGTTTGAAAAGTCATTTTCATGCTGTGCAGGGCCCCACCACCCTTCTCGAATCAATGTAAATGGTACGACCCGCAGTTCAGGTGGTTCTGCTGCCAATAGTATGTTCCTGCACAACCGGAGGCTGCAGATTCGCAGATTGACTTCCATAGTATTTTTTTTTTTTTTTTTTTGCTACTATGGAAGTCAATGGGGTCCATGGGGTCCATCAATCGTTTGGTTACCGACTTTTTTCAAAATATCCCACCCATCACTATGGTATTTGGTATGGTGGCCCAGCAAGATGGTTTGGTGCTACGCCCCTGCTGGAGGGGAGTGATCGTTGTGTTTTTTTTTTTTGTTTGTTTGTTTGTTTTTTTTTCATCTCTGCAAGTTGGATTAAACAGTTGGATTAAAAATTGAATTAAACATCAACATTTAAGGAAATATAAATGTGTGTGAATAATTTTTTTCATTTACTATATTTTGTCTTTTGCAGCAGAATATTATTAACTTCAAATTCAAAGTTTAAAAGTATTGTAGTGATCAAATCAACATCAAGTGATTTTAAAATGTTAATATGTGATACATTCTTGTTCTGCAGATGTGTTTGGTCAGGAAATGAAGATAGTGAAACCAGGAGATTCAGTCACTCTGAACTCTGGTCTTACTGAAATGAAAGATGATGATGAGATTCAGTGGAGGTTGGAAAATGAAAACACATTATTGGCTAAAATCATTAAACGGGTCGAATGCATGACTATATATGATGATGTTCTTGATGGGAGATTCATAGACAGACTGAAGCTGAACAAAAAAACTGGATCTCTGACCATCACAAACACCAGATATGAACATTTTGGACTTTATGAACTGGAGAGAAAAGGTTTAAGGAAGAGTTTCTATCTTATTATCGTTGGTGAGTTAAATTAAGTTCTATATTTTAATTGTAAGACCAAAATTCCTCATAAAACTGAACAGAAGATTGTCCACAAAAACAGATACCATGCAACAAAAGAACAATGCTACAAATCCTGAGAAGAGATCACCAATAAGGGACACAAAAAATCATTTGAATCCTTCAAACTGGAGGACCGTGAATGAACGGAGCATATGGTGCATCATCTGTGCATATAAATAAACTAATAATCAAAGATTAAGGGAATAGTTGAATAATCATATATCTCAGTTTAAATGAATGATATAATTCTGTGTTTCGAAGTCATTTGGAATTGGTGTCAGATTATCAAAACTGAAGTCAAATTGAAGCTAAATTAATACAAATTAAGTGAACTTTGCTGTAGCTCAAGTAAAAGACTACTGTTGGATTCAGTTGTTGGGTCAATGATCGATACTTACAGAATCAGCAATTCTGTAAGTTTATTAATACAAACACCATTTCTGTTCTTTTATATAATTAATCTTTACTTCAGTAAACCATCAGATAAGACTCTGAATCTGTGATGAACCCTGTTTCTGTTTGTTCTCTGTGTGTTTTTGATAATGTAGATGAAATATCAATGAAGGAGGGAGATTCAGTCACTCTAAACTCTGATCTTACTGAAATGAAGGATGATAATGTGATTCAGTGGAGGTTTGGATATACTGAAAACACTTTACTAGCTGAAATCAATAAACAGACCGACAGCATGACTGTATATGATGATGTTCTTGATGGGAGATTCAGAGACAGACTGAAGCTGAACAATCAAACTGGATCTCTGACCATCAGAAACACCACAACTGAAGATGCTGGAATTTTTCTACTACAGATTAACAATGAGAAAAAGATGTTCCTTCTCGCTGTCTATGGTGAGTTAAATATTTGTTCCACTTGTTTTATTTTTTCATCACCAGATATATTATTCCACACACTGTTTTGCTTTTTTCTGTCTGTTCTGTTATTTTATATTATTATTCTTTTGGAGATTACATTTCAAACTAATTACTTAAGTAAACATACATGAAGGATTTAAATTGCATTACTCTGTGACAACCCCTTTTCTGTTTGATCCAGATGAAATATCAGTGAAGGAGGGAGATTCACTCACTATAAACTCTGGTCGTACAGAAGCTATATTTATTGCGTGGACGTATATGAATGAATTTATAATCAATTATGTAAACTTTTTTTCTGAGTCTATCACTGTATATGATGATGTTCTTGATGGAAGATTCAGAAACAGACTGAAGCTGGACAAACAAACTAGATCTCTGACCATCACAAACACCACAACTGAAGATGCTGGAAATTATATACAATTTAGTTTTGGACCAAAACTGTTATTAAGAGCTTTCAGAGTTTCTGTCTATGGAGAGTAGAGAGCAGATTCAAAAGAGCTGAACAAGAGCAAGCACATATTCAGACATCAGAAACATAAAGGATGATGTTATTTCTTAGATTATTCCTCTGATATTGATGTGGTTAATTTTCAAATGCTCAGATATGCTCAAAGTATCAAATGCAAGTGTTTGTCATGGTCAATACTGAAGATTACCAAAGATGCTAGCATTCAGTAATTTTTCATATTTGATTTCAAATGTTCCTCTCTTGCATTGTTATTATTGTACACTTTCAGTTTAAAGGCTTTGTCTATTTATCTGTCAGATTAGACACACAGATCTCAGTCTATTTGACATCTGTATTTGCTTGCCTTTACCAATAAACTGTTCTCGCTCTGAGGTTCAAGAGTCTCTCCATAATTTATTACAGTTGTCGAGCACCTCCTGGAGAAATAAGCAGTGCATATGAAGTTTTACATTATTAAAACATTTAATTATACGTAAATGTTAACATTATTATTACGCTTATACAGATGAAATGTCACTTTATTTTTATTACTATTAAATTGTTATTTTTGTAACTCTGCAAGACTTTCTGAAGCAAATCACATATACAGCTAAAACATTACAAATTGTAAAAAATTTGATTTTATAGATGAAGGTGCTTCAGGTACTGTTCTAGAATTTAAAGCAGCAGACGCGTGTGCACTTAGAATGAAAAGTGAGAACAGCTCACAGAGTCCAAGCATTGGAACTGACACAACGTCAGAGCATTCCTTATAGAGCATGCCAAAGAGGGGCATGAGTGGAGAAGCCACAAAACACAGTTCTGGTAATGTCAGGGCAGGAACTACGGAACAGAAGTCTGGTGAAATGAGAGGCTGAGAGCAAGCAGAAGAGAAGACAAACTGAAAACACTAAACTGCACTTTGAGCCTATGAATACACATCAAGACAAAACACGACAAGACTGGGAGGAGGTCACGAACGAAGTGTAGCATGTTCACAACAGTCAGACAAAAGACTACACATGAGGGGAACATAAAAAGAGAGGGAATTTTGGATTAAACAAGTCACAGGTGTGATGGCAGCTGAAGTAGTAAATAAGATAATGATGGGGAGGGAACCACGAAGACAACGAGCACATGGCGAACTGTCAAAACAAAAAACAACAAAAATCTGCTGATCAGCATCGTGACAATATAAAGTTTTATTCATTATTCATTTAGTCAATATAAGAATCTTGGACCAGAAGCGAATACAAAAAAACTATCTCTCGCTCTGGCCCCAGGGGGAGATCATCTCTCGCCCTCCCAGCTCATTGATTTGACTACATTACAGGCGGAGCTTGCTGATGTGTTTTCTCTCCTACCTGGCCGTACAAATCTCATTCAGCACCATATCGAGATGGAGCCGGGCATGGTGGTTCGCAGCCGGCCATATCACTTGCCTGAAAACAAGACAAAAGTAGTTCAGGAAGAATTAGGTGCGATGCTTGAAATGGAGGTAATAGAAGAATCCAACAGTAACTGGGTGAGCCCAATAGTTTTGGTTCCTAAGACGGATGACTCAGTGTGGTTCTGTGTGGATTTTCACAGGGTGAATGCTGTATCGAAATTCGACGCATATCAAATGCAATGGGTTGACGATTTTTTTTTTCCACATTGGACTTAACAAAGGGTTAATGGCAGATCCCATTGTCTCCATTATCCAGAGAAAAAAAACGCTTCCACGACGCCGTTTGGATTACACAAATTTGTTACACTCCCGTTCGAGCTGTTCGGCGCGCCGGCTACTTTTCAGCGACTGATGGACAGGGTGTTGCAGCCCCATGGTGCATATGCTGCTGCCTATCTAGATGATATCATTATATTTAGTAATGACTGGCAGCAGCATATGTAGCATGTGAGGGCAGTACTGAGGTCGCTGAGAGGGGCTGGGCTCACGGCCAACCCGAAGAAGTGTGCGATTTGGCGCGTGGAGGTAAAGTATCTGAGTTTTCACTTGGGACATGGGCAGGTGCGTCCCCAAATTGATAAGACTGCAGCAGTTGCGACCTGTCCGCGTC
This sequence comes from Carassius gibelio, assembly GCF_023724105.1. Lineage (NCBI taxonomy): Eukaryota > Metazoa > Chordata > Actinopteri > Cypriniformes > Cyprinidae > Carassius > Carassius gibelio. The sequence continues at coordinate 9,163,541 of NC_068417.1, read as the reverse complement.
CCAAGACCAAAAAGGAGGTGAGACAGTTCTTGGGGCGGGCGGGAAATTATAGAAGGTTTGTGCATAATTATTCAGATCTCACCAGCCCCTTGACTGATCTCACTAAAAAGGAAACACCAGATACGGTTCAGTGGATGGAGCCGTGCCAGCAGGCGTTTACCCAGGTGAAGGCTCTATGTGGCGGGCCATTGCTTCACTCTCCTGATTTCTCTCTCCCTTTTTTGTTGCAGACAGATGCGTCAGACAGGGTATTGGGTGCTGTCCTGGCCCAGGAGATAGAGGGGGAGGAACGGCCGGTGCTGTACATTAGTCACAAGCTCTCTAAGAGAGAGACTAAGTACAGCACCGTGGAGAAAGAGTGTTTGGCCATCAGGTGGTCCGTCCTCACCCTCCGCTATTATCTCCTGGGACGGGAATTCACCCTCTGTTCGGACCACGCTCCCCTGATGTGGCTCCATCGCATGAAGGATACCAACACACGGATTCCTCATTGGTATCTAGCTTTACAGCCTTTTAAGTTCAAGGTGGTCCACAGGCCGGGTGTTCAGATGGCTGTGGCTGATTTCCTCTCCCGGAATGGGGGGAGTTGGCTGCAAGCCGGATGGCTCCGGATGGTCCATTTTGCACCATTTTTGTTTAGAATAAAAGCAGTCAGTAGTAACAGCCGACCCTGCCGTCTTCCTTCCTGCACAACAAACATAGTTACACATAATATTTAACATTATACGTAAATATTAAAATTATTATTAAGCTTACACTGATGAAACATAATTTTTACTTTTTGTTACTATTAAATTGTTATTTTTGTAACTCTGAGATGTTCTGAAGCAAATTACATACACATAACTTGTACATAAATTGTACTGAATAATGTAACTACATTCAAACAGGAAAAACCAAAAAAATCCAAGATACCAAGACTTTCCAAAAGAGGAGTAAATGTAGAGTACGACGGCATTTTAGTGCCATGTTATTTTTATTTATTTTTTTAAATCTAAGATTAGGGGATTAAAGTCATAATATTTCAAGAATAAAATAGAAATTACGAGAATAAACTCAAAATACTACAAGAATAAAGTCAAAATATCATGAGAATAAAGTCTAAATGTTTCGAGAATAAAGTAAAAATATTTAGTGAATGAAGTCAAAATGTTTAGAGAATAACAAATTAATTTCAAATGTCAAATATTTTTCCAAGCATACGGTCCCCGCGAGTTAACCCTATTACAAAAATATTAAATAAGAGAGCTACAGCGCCACCCAAAGGAATGTCAGTTGGGTTTGTGAGCTGATGTTAAGATAAAAGGTTGTTCCTGTTCAGTCTGTTAATAAATATCATATTCTTGATATGTGTTTTATTGCCTTATTCAAGTGATTTAAGTTTTTTAGTTTTTCTAACCATGCATAACTTTTCTTTTTTTTTTTTGGCCCTGACAACTTCTCCCAGTGCTCTCAGTCCAGGCCATTTGCATGAGCAATAAAGGCTATAATCTCAAAATATTATTATTAATGAGCTGAAGACACTCAGGATCTCATGACAAAAGGAAACACGTTAACACTTTTAACACGTTATGGTTCAGTCTCTTTCTGTTGAAAATGATGTAATTGATCTACAGGAAGCTGAGGCCTACTGGAGCTCAAAGTGTGAAGTGTGAAAGAAGCTGCTAGATCAGGGGTCTGCAACCTACTGCACATGTTACCAGCAGTGGCACGCAGAGGGATATTCACTGGAACTTGAGCAATAAAGAAAACTGCATTATGACATACATTTTGAGGTAATAATTTCTCATAGTCAAAGCCTGTTAGGAGCTATAAATACTTGTATTATTAAATTTTTTATTTTTAATAATTAAAAAAAAAAAAATTTATTAAACCACTAGCGGAGCTAGTGGTGTGAGGGGTAAATTGAACTCTGGTGGAAAAACTGAAGCTGATGCTTTACTTTAGAGTAATCAATGCATCGACTAGTGCTGACGCAAGCCATGGGGAAGTACACTACCCTTAAAAATAAAAAAGATATTAGAATATAACCACAACATTACTCTTAGGCCATTGCAAACTTTTTTTTTATTTATTTTTTTTATAAAAATGACAATCTGATGGAGGACTCGGTCACTACTTCTGTTTTATGGTGTCTTTAAAAATGGGCTGGGCAGTATTGGTACAATGGTTAACCACAAAAATAAAAAATGGCACGTCATGCCGAAAATGTTGCTGAACTCTGGCTGGATGATCACGTGTATTAACACTTGTAGTTATTTTAGATGTTGGTCACTTCATTTCACCACAGAGGAGCTTCACATCAGCGTGTAAGTCATTTCTTTGAAGAGTTTGTCTATTGGTATTTATAGACTGAAACCTTTGAAGATGTTTCACCAATTTTGGTTCTGTTTGTGTTTGTGGCATCTAATTGGTGAGTTTAAATGTGTTTTTTTGATTTCAGTTGTTTCTGTTATGGTACTATGTAATACATTATTTTTAATTCAGGTAATGAATACTCACCAAGAGTGAAATTTTGACATCATTTTGTGGGTATTTGGCCATATGTAGAGAACTGAATTCATTGGAAAATAGGCACTGAACCCCCAACTGCTCCCTGAATGGGTTAAATGCAGAGCACAAATTCTTAGTATGGGTCACCATACTTGGCTGTATGTCACATCACTTTTCACTTTCCTGATGGTGGGAGCTGGAAGAGACTGTGGGAGTGATGGGTGGGGTCCTTCGCAATACTGTTGGCTTTGCTGGAGCATCGTGTAAAGAAAATGTCCAGGATGGAGGGGAGAAGGGCACTGATGATCTTCACTAATGAGAAAGTGTAGGCACTGTTGTGCCTTCTTCGAGAGTGACAGTGTTGGTGGTCCAGGTGAGATCCTCTGTAATGTGCACCCCAAGGAATTTAGTACTGATGACTCTTTCCACAGTCAAGCTGTCAATGGTCAGTGGTGGGTTGTCAACCGAGTTTCTCCTGGAGTCCATCACAACCTCCTATGTCTTACTTTTAGGTTGTTGGTGCCACACCATTCAGCCAACTTTGCTACACCTGTCTGTAGTGCATTTCATCACTGTTGCTGATGAGACCTACCAGAGTTGTGTCATCTGCAAACTTGATGATGTGTTTGGAGCTGAACTTGGCAGTGCATTCGTGGGTCAGCAGTGGGCTGAGCACACAGCCTTGTGGAGCACCTGTGCTCAGTGTGGTAGTGCTCAAGGTGTTGTGGCCGACACGGACTGACTGAGGTCTTCCAGTTAGAAAGTCCAGGATTGAATAACAGAGGGAGGTATTTAGGCCCTGCAAGATTAGTTTATTAATGAGCTGTTGTGGGATTATTGCGTTGAATGCTGAGCTGAAGTCAATGAACAGCATTCTGACATAGGAGTCTTTATTCTCTAGGTGGGTAATAGCCAGATGAAGGGTGGGGGAAATTGCATCATCTGTAGAGCGGTTTGGATGGTATGCAAACTGGAGTGGATGGAGTGTGTTGGGGAGGCTGGTTTTGATGTTGTGCATTACTAAGCTTACTAAGCACTTCATCGTGAAAGTAAAAAGTGAAAGTTGAGTGTACAACAAGAGACTTCCTATTGGGTGTGTGCTCTTGGACAGATTTCTTGTTGTATCTTCAACTGTGGACATCAAAAACAACCTTGGCTAACTTGCTCGAGTTCTCCTCTCTGTGGAGAAAATTCGAAAATAGAAACATATATAGGCCTACATGTTAAATAACTGCTATTTCAATATTGACCAAAATAATTATTCTTATAATTTATTTTATAATCGAGACTGAGCTTGGATATTGCATCAAAAACCTTGTTGGGACAATCATTATTGTGCACTGTGGGCCCATGTATGACAGCACATTGTAACGTTCAACAATTACAATGGGGTCAGATTATACTGTGTGAGAGATTAGAGTGTTTAAAAATATATATATATATATATATTTTAAGTGAAAATCAATATTCACATGAGACAAAAAAATAAACCAGGAAAGCACAGGCTCTTAAAAGCATGGAGTCATAACACCGTACTCTATACCAGTCCGAGTGAGTTCCAGTGTACAGTATATACAACCCAAGCGATAGTCAAAATGCTTTGCCTGGAAATGTAAGTAAGAACAAAACTCCACAGTCCAGGATTGCTGATCACCAGCATATTAGTTAGTGTTTGCTTGCCATGCAGCCTCATTTATGCTGCTTTACTTCCTGAGTCATGTCTGGCTCTAAATTGAACATTATTGGCTCTGGTTATATGAGAGAAGGATCCATAATTAGCACAGGTCCGTTACTGATGTAACTACACTGTTGCATCTACAGGATGATCTTCAACCACTTCTGCACCCAGCTTGGCTCCTAAGTTGGGTTGGTCTCCTAAGTGTCAGTTGGCTCTTTCCAGACTTATTTTAGCCTGTGAGAGTTGCAGCACTTTCCTGTTGCATGTACTCACCGAGAAGTTGATGAGCCATGCAGCAGACACCAACATCAAGTGATTTTGAAGCTTTAACCTCTGTCAAAATCTGTTCTACAGGTGTGCTTGGTTTTGCTGATGAAATATCAGTGATGAAGGGAAGTTCAGTCACTCTGGACTCTGGTCTTACTGAAATAAAAAATGATAATGTGATTCAGTGGGGGTTTGGACGTGAAAATACTTCACTTGCTGAAACTAATAAACAGACCGACAGAATGACTGTGTATGATGATGTTCTTGATGGGAGATTCAGAAACAGACTGAAGCTGGACGATCAAACTGGATCTCTGACCATCACAAACACCACAACTCAACATGCTGGAGCTTATGAACTGCAGATCAACAATGTGAGGAAGTGTTTCCTTCTCACTGTCTATGGTAAGTTAATTATTGGTTTCATGTTTTTTGTATTTTAATCAGCACAAAGGTACAATTAATAATCCAAACTTTCTGTTTATGTTCTGTATGTCTGATAATTCAGGAGACAAGTCGGTGTCAATGAAAATTGGAAATTCAGTCACTATAAACTCTGGTCTTACTCAAATCATGGAGGATGACAAGATTCAGTGGAGGTTTTTAGATGATGCAACAATGTGGTTGTCTGGATATGAATACATTTTAATAGCTGAAATCAATAAACGGGCAGACAGCATGACTATATCTGATAATGCTCTTGATGGGAGATTCAGAGGCAGACTGAAGCTGGACGATCAAACTGGATCTCTGACCATCAGAAATGTCAGAATTCATCATGCTGGACGTTATAAACTGCAGACCACATACATAAAGATTGACTACCTTTTCACTGTCTATGGTGAGTTAAAAAACTGGTTTCTCCTGTTATTTGATGACAATTCATTCATCTTTTGTTTCTTTTAGCTGTTTTATGATATTATTTCAGTTTTAAATTTGTAACTATGTATTGTAGTAAACCATTGTCAAGATATTGAACAGTAATAATCTGTTTACTCCTCTTTCTGTTGTTCTTCATGTGTGTGTTTGGTGATACAGATGAAATATCAGTGATGGAGGGAGATTCACTCACTTTAAACTCTGATTTTATTGAAATGATGGATGATGATGAGTTTTGGAGGATTCGATTGAAGGTTTTGACTGATGATCAGATTGAGTGGAGGTTTTTAAAGACTTTAATAGCTAAAATCAATAGACGTGTTAACACAAGCACCGTATACGAGTATGTTCTCGACGGGAGATTCAGAGACCGACTGAAGCTGGACAATCAAACTGGATCTCTGACCATCACAAACATCACAACTGAAGATGCTGGAGATTATAAACTAAAGATAACTGGATCAAAACCGTCATCAATAACATTTAAAGTTTCTGTCTTTAGTAAGTATCAACTGAGCAGGAGGGTACAGTATTTCAGAAAGCAGGTTAAGTGACATAACCAGTGGGTATGTTTAAAGTTAAGTAAGTGGATAACCTCAACTTTTGGTTCAATAAATGGAGGTAACTTTCAGGGTATGTACGTTACCTTGTCTTGATCTCTTATGATAACCAGCAGGTTCTGTTTCAGAGTTAGCGTACTTTTAGAGCTAACAGCGCAAGCGTTACCTACAGACGAGACTGGCGTGTCAGATTGTGCACAATATTATATACAGTATCATTCAAATGAAGTTATTTATATATATAAATATATAGTTTCTGTCAGTGGTGAGTAGAGATAATTTGTCCTGTCCTTTAAATATTCTTATTTTATTAACATTTTACATATTTATTGTTGAATAAACTGATGTTGAGTATACACTGACTTGAACTTACGGGGAAGTCGTGGCCTAGTGGTTATACAGTTTGACTCCTAACCCTAGGAATATGGGTTCCAGTCTTGGGCTGGCAATAGCATGACTGAGGTTCCCCTTGAGCAAGGCACTGAACCTGCAACTGCTATCCCTGAGTGCCACAGCATAAATGGCTGCCCTGTGTGTGTGTGTGTGTGTGTGTGTGTGTGTGTGTGTGTGTGTGTGTGTGTGTGTGTGTGTGTGTGTGTGTTTTCACTGCTGTGTGTGTGCACTTTGGATGGGTTAAATGCAGAGCATGAATTCTGAGTATGGGTCACCATACTTGGCTGTATGTCACATCACTTTTGAAAATATAATATTTGATTTGTTTATATTTCTCTTTATTCTCTCATGTTTTCAGCTCGTCTGCCTGTTCCTGTCATCAGCAGAAACTCTTCAAACTGTTCTTCATCTTCATCTTCATCATCATCATCACAGCAGAATTGTTCACTGTTGTGTTCAGTGGTGAATGTGAGTCATGTGACTCTCTCCTGGTACAAAGGAAACAGTTTATTGTCCAGCATCAGTGTGTCTGATCTCAGCATCAGTCTCTCTCTACCTCTGGAGGTGGAATATCAGGAGAAAAACAGCTACAGCTGTGTGATCAACAATCCCATCAGAAACCAGACCACACATCTGGACATCAGCAAGCTCTGTCACTCATGTTCAGGTACAGCAGAGCTGATATTAGTTGATGTTGGTGCTGATATTAGCGGTTATTCACTGAAGTGAACTCAGTTTGATGTTTTTATTCCTCAGACTCTGAACACTGTTGTGGTTCTACTGAAGCTGTGATCCGATTGGTCCTCTCTGCTCTGGTGGGCGTGGCTACTGTCTTTCTTCTGGTTTATGACATCAGATCCTGAAGAGTTGAACAAGATCAAGTATAAGTCCATATGACAACAATGCTCTGCTCTGCTCTAGCCTCTTAAGACCCAGCAAAATTATTTGATTTACTATTTTTCTTTGTGCAAAATGCATTTATAAAGGTCATATTCAGGTTACCTCATTATATATAATGTATCTATAAACAAAATCTAATTAGCATATTAATGTGTTTTGGGGGCAACATGTAAAAATAAGTTTAATAATGGGAGTAATAATTGACAAGATTTTCACAATAATATATAACATTTCATAGGAATATTGAAGTATAATTTCTTTCCCTATTCATTTGTTGTGTCTCCCAAAATGAGTAATAAACATGCTTTTAGTACCAGTATCCTCATACGAGGACATACATGAAATCAAAATCCTGTTTCACAACAGAAAGTCATGTTTTGATTGGAAACCCCATAACATTTTCCTGAGAAGTTGATTTATGACACACAGTTTCTATTGGTCCTTCAGAAATCATTATAATATGCTGATTTGCTGCTTATTGATAAACATTTCAGATTATTATCAATGTTGTGAAAACAGTTGCGCTGCTTCATAATTTTGTGGAAAATGTTATACATTACTATTCAGTCTAGGGTAATATTAGCATCACAATATAATAAAGTATCATAGTTTTCAAAAAACAATATTAAGCAGAAAACTAAATTTTAAGTGTAATGTTTTATAATGTTATTATTTTTGCATTTTTTAATCAAGTAAATTCAGTCTTCAGCCTTAACAATTGTTTATCGTACAAATTTTACTGCAAATATTACTGAATTGTCTCTTCATCTTTAGCTGCTTAGCTGTTTCTCTGAAAGAAAAGAGCCAGGTTAACTCACATGTACGAAAGTTCTAAGCGGCCATGCATTATAATTTTTTTTCCTTTTTGTTTATAGTTATAACGACTTAATTTTCTCGTTATCTCGACATAACGAAAGTCGTTTTCTCGTTATAACGACTTATTTTTCTCGTTATCTCGACATAATGAAGTTCGTTTTCTCGTTATAACGACTTATTTTTCTCGTTATCTCGACATAACGAAAGTTTGTTTTCTCATTATAACGACATGACAGTTTTACTGTTGCTATAGTAACGAACTCAACTTTGACAGGTATCTGATGGACAACCATTTTGATTTTTCCAGAGACAGTACAACGAACGTTTTGTTTTTGTAATTAACATGTTTAAATGGCAACACCACGAAATTAGAGCTGCTTGGATTAAACTCACTTTTCATTTTCCCTTTATTTGAAATAAAATTATATATAATTTGTAATTTGTAGTAGTCATTATATGATGTGGCAGATATCATGTGTGTTACAAGCTTCTGTTTGAAAAGAGCGTCCATGTGTACATGTAGTGTGTGTGTGTGTGTGTGTGTGTGTATGTAGACAAAAACGATTACAACATTATAGAACAAAACTGAATTAAATAAGCCTATGGATTTTACATATATATCACATTTCTCATTAATATGGTTAACAATAAAGATTAGTAATAAGGAAAAGAAGCACATCAGCCTGCATCGTTAAATCCCGTCCTACTGTAGATAAACAGAATACAGTGATGTCAACCTTGGTTTTGATAAAGCAGTTATTTTATGACACTGAACGCGTTGGTGAAACTCATGCATCTAGCAGGAACTTAATACACAAAATATTCATATTGATTCAAGCATATTTAACATTTATGAATTAATTAAATGTCAGTAATGAAGACAAATTATAGTGATCACGAGGAAGGTCCGCGTACAGTAAAGTGTATAGTATACAACACCCCATCAGTTATATTCAGGTCTATAGTGCCAGCTGCTGGCGCAGTTTTGTAGCTTCTTAGAGAAAACTAGTTCGTTATAACGAGAAAACGAACTTCGTTATGTTGAGAAAACGAACTTCGTTATGTCGAGATAACGAGAAAATTAAGTCGTTATAACGAGAAAACGAGAAGAAAAAATATTATAATGCATGGCCGCTTAGAACTTCCGTACACATGAGCTTCAAACAGTGTTTCTGCAATTAAAAACCACTTACATCTTATTAACTCAATAAAAATAAAAAATAAAACTCAAAACGTTTTCCAAATTCAGAAATATACAGATTGATTTCATTTTCAGCTGAATAAATCAGGACACTATTCTCAGTAACATTCACAGCTTTGTATGACTGTTGTGTGAGTGTATGCAGGAAAATGCTGGTCCAGACGGTTGGTCGTCCTGTTCTGAAAACAAATCTGAGCTGGTCAATCTAGTTGACCACTCTGGTTTTTCTTGTGCAAGCAGTGTTGCGGAGACAGCATTTTGTGTTTCTACATTAAATGTTGCTGCAATTTTGTCTTTCTTCTGCAAACTTGTGTTGCATAAGGTTTTCTCAATAGTCATAGAATAAAACTGACAACTGTTTTTTGCACAATGTTTAACACAAAAAAAATATGTCAGTGTTTTAAAACTATATACACAGTTAAACAACAGCTAAACAAAGTTTGTGGACTTAGACACAACATTATATCTTTCAATATTCCTTTTCCTTAAAGAGTGAAATCTGAAGCTCCATCAGAGCTGAATGGAGTCAGTCTGAACAGAGAACAAGAGACTGAAGGTTTTTAGTTTGAATCTCAACATTAAGGTGTTTGATGTTCATCTCACATATTCAACACTCGACAGCGGGTGATCTGTTCCTGTTCCATAAAGCCATAAGACAAACTCTGGAATCAGTCTGAGAGGAGAAACAATTAAGACATTTGATACGAAATGAAGAACAAACGAGCTGAAGACAGTTAAAGGAGAGAACAGAGCCAAACACTCTCAGGATCTCAAGAGAAGATCAAACACATTTAAATTCTCTAGACACTGATCATGTTATGGGTCAATCTATTTCTGTTGAAAAGAACACCATTGATCAACAGGATGAGGCCAACTGCAGCTCAAAGCAGTACAGTTTAACATGTTATGAAATAAGCACAAAAAAAAGAGCTGGATGTCCCCATGCATTTTGACTGACAGTATAGTCTCACATCAGCTCATCTGTCATTGTATTAATGAACCAGTTTTGAAGAGTTTGTCTTTTCATATGATTTGTGGACTGAAACCGTTGAAGATGTTTTGGATTGTTTTGTTCTGTCTGTGTTTCTGGCATCTGGATGGTGAGTCTGAAATGTGTTTTTATAGCTTCAGTTGCTTGTGTTCTGGTAACATGTAATAAATGACAAGTTAAATTAGAGAGGATTATTAACATTCACTGTTATTCTCATAAAGAAATCATTTAAGATCAAGTTTGAATTTAGGTCTATACTCAAATACCCGGCAACAGAAGTTTAAGTCTGACATCAGGATAAAAGTAAAAGTGTCTTTTTTTATTTAAACAAGTGTCCAAAAGTGATGTCCGGAGGGGACTGGATTGTTGTCTCTTTAATAACTCCATCAAAATATGGGTACACTATTACTATTTTTAAATATTTGCATCATATAAGGGAAGAACAAAAACACAAACTTTGGTTTAGGTATACCTTACTGTGCAAAAGTCTTGGGCTGGTATTACTTTCACCAAAAAAGAAAAGAAAAATTGGTCAGTTATTTCCATGTTTTGCTGTAGTGTAATGTCAGTAGGAAATATCAATTTACATTTCCAAAAAATTTTTTTGTCATTAATTGTAATAATATAGTGAGATTTTTGTTCTAGGAGTCTGACAGCAGCCAGTGCTCCACACAGAGATCTGATCTCATTATCATCAGTCTGTCTGGAATAACATAAAGAAAGAAAATATTGCCCAAGCGGCAATCATCGGTGTCCGAGCACAGCAATTTGGCTAATGATGTTAAAAAGACATCAAAATTAACATTAAAAAACAGGTCAGATGTGCAACTGATGTCAAAAACTTGAAATGACATAAATTTGATGTAATTTGACCCTCAAACATTTTTGTCCACATGTACATTAAACCAATTTCAGTGTGGGATTAACTTCTTGTTTTCATCCAGTTACCACTGGAAGAAATCGCCATCCGAAATAAAATGAAAATTATGTTATAGCATCATTATCAATGAGTATTGGGGGACATTTGGAACCATCCTGCCAAATTTGGTGCTTATACGACTTACGGTTTAAGCTTGCCAGACTCATTTAAGGCAGAAGAAGAAGAAGAGGATCATTATGAAAACATTAGGGTTCCGGCTCCATCAGTGCTTGGACCCCTTAAAAACTGAGAAAGACTAAATCTGACACGCTGTCTAGTCTCTGTTTCCCTGGGTGTCCACTAGTGGGCTCACTTCCCCTTAGGCACTTCACCATAGGCACTAGATTTCCACTAGTCTTGTCCTTTCATCACAGTAATTGCACTCCTGCTAATTTCACCAGGTGCCTTCACTTAATTGTCATTAGCCTCCCTATATTTAGCAGTCTTTCCTGTTGTCTGTACGGAGTCCTTAACTTTCGTGTTCCCAATCTTCTCTTTATCGAGATTCTTCATTGTCTTCTCGTCCTCCAAGACCCCTCGTTTTCCGAGTTCCCGTTCCGTTCCCTTTCCTGTTCCTTCCTTTGTTTGTCTGTTTTGGACTGCTTTCTGGTTTTGACCTTGGCTTGTTTTGGATTACGTTTTGGATTACCCCATTAAAACATACCTGCTATTGGATCTCTCTCTCTCTCCCTGTGTTTATCTGGATCGCGATCGTTACAGAAGGACTCCATCCATTAGATCCAGCAGGATTGTTTTTTCATGTTTCCTCCCCAACCACCGAGCGGGATAAGAGTGGTTTGGAGGGAACCCGCCTGGTTGTTTTCCGTGGGACCAGGGGAGGTCGCAAAGGAGTTAGTGGTCGAGAGGAGGTCCGGCATCGCTCTTCACCATGGCCCCCTTTCGACCCTGGGCTCGTGTGGAATGGATGGGAGCCGCCGTCTCACCATGGCGGACGGAGATGCGAGAGGAAGCGCATGGCCGCCAGCCCAGCACCGCTGCCCAGGATGGCCGCAAGTCTAGCGCCACTGCACAAGATAGCCGCCAGCCCAGCACCTCAGCACAAGGTGGTCACCAGCCTAGCGCCACGATGCAAAATGGCCGCCAGACCAGCATCACAGCACAAGATGGCTGCCAGCTCAGCGTCACGACACAAGATGGACGCCAGTCCAACACCACAGCATAAGATGGTCGCTAGCCCAGCGCCACTGCCCAGGATGGCCGCCAGCCCAGCGCCACAGCACAAGATGGCTGCTAGCTCAGCGCCATTGCCCAAATTGGCCAACGGTCCAGCACCACGACCCAAGATGGCCGCCAGTCCAGAGTCATGGTACAAGATGGCTGCTTGCCCAGCGCCTCTGCACAAGATGACAGTCACAGCTGACCTTCCAGAGTTGAGTCAGGTTCCTGTTGACCTTCCAGAGTCGAGTCAGGTTCCTGTTGACCTTCCAGAGTCGAGTCAGGTGCCCATTGACTTTTCAGAGTTGAGTCAGGTGCCAGTTGACCTTCCAGAGTCAGGGTTAGTCACCGTCGACCTTCCAGAGTCAGGCTTAGTCACCGTCGACCTTCCAGAGTCAAGACTAGTTACCATTGACCTTACAGAGTCAGGACTAGTCAACGTTGACCTTCCAGAGTCAGGGCTAGTCAATGTGGACCTTTCAGAGTCAGGGCTAGTCAATGTGGACCTTCCAGAGTCAGGGCTAGTCACCGTTGACCTTCCAGAGTCAGGGCTAGTTACCATTGACCTTCCAGAGTCAGGACTAGTCAACGTTGATCTTCCAGAGTCAGGGCTAGTTACCAATGACCTTCCAGAGTCAGGACTAGTCAACGTTGATCTTCCAGAGTCAGGGCTAGTCACCGTGGACCTTCCAGAGTCAGGGCTAGTCACCGTGGACCTTCCAGAGTCAGGACTAGTCAATGTTGATCTTCCAGAGTCAGGGCTAGTTACCATTGACCTTCCAGAGTCAGGACTAGTCAACGTTGATCTTCCAGAGTCAGGGCTAGTTACAGTCGACCTTCCAGAGTCAGGCTTAGTCACCGTCGACCTTCCAGAGTCAGGACTAGTCACCGTTGACCTTCTAGAGTCAAGTCAAGTCACTGGTGATTTTCAAGGACAGAGTCAAGTCACCATTGATCTTCATGAACAAAGGCAAGTCACCATTGATCTTCTTGAACAAAGGCAAGTCACCATTGATCTTCATGAACAAATGCAAGTCACCAATGATCTTCATGAACAAATGCAAGTCACCAATGATCTTCATGAACAAAAACAAGTCACCAATAATCTTCATGAGCAGAGTCAAGTCAGCGTTGACCTTCTGGAATCCAGTATAACCACCATGGGATTACCAGTCTCGTCACTTCTCTGCTGAACTACCAGAGCCTCTCCACATCTCTGCTGAACTACCAGAGCCATTCCACGTCTCTGCTGAACTACCAGAGTCTCTCCTCGCCTCTGCGGAACTTCCAGAGTCTCGTCACGTTTCAGTCTAACTCTCTGAGCACCGGACCGATCCTGTTGTGGCCACGGAGGCTACCCTTAACGTGTTCATGTTCTCTGTTTCAGACTTGCCCAACCAGACTTGCCCTCCTGTTTATTCGACCGTACGGATGTGGTGGTCTTCTGCTCCGCCCTGGTGGCTGTCACGTTATGTCCTTCCTGGACTTGTGTTTTTGTGGTTGTTTTGTTTTGTTCTTCTGTCTGTTTTTCCATCTATGGACCTGGCCCTCCGTCCCTACCCCTGATCCTCCACCGGTCCACCTCCATCCTGGGTTTCTTGTCTGTGTCTTTCTTTCTGTTTCCCTCTAGGATCTGGCCCTCCGTCCCTCACCCTGATCCTCCTCCGGTCCACCTCCCTCCTGGACTCCTTGTTTTGTGTTGCACTTCTCTTGTCTCTGTTTGCCCATTTTACCTGGCCCTCCATCCCTCCCCCTGGTCCTCCGCCGCTCCACCTCCCTCCTGGTCTCTTTATGTGTTTGGTCTCTCCTTGGGTTCGGGTGGAGGATCTGGCAGCTGCTCCGTGGAGGAGGGGGTAATGTCACGCTGTCAAGTCTCTGTTTCCCTGGGTGTCCACTAGTGGGCTCACTTCCCCTTAGGCCATCACCATAGGCACTAGATTTCCACTAGTCTTGTCCTTTCATCACAGTAATTGCACTCCTGCTAATTTCACCAGGTGCCTTCACTTAATTGTCATTAGCCTCCCTATATTTACCAGTCTTTCCTGTTGTCTGTATGGAGTCCTTACCTTTCGTGTTCCCAGTCTTCTCGTCCTCCGAGATTCTTCATTGTCTTCTCATTCTCCGAGACCCCTCGTTTTCAGAGTTTCCGTTCCGTTCCCTTTCCTGTTCCTTGGCTTGTTTTGGATTACCCAATTAAAACATACCTGCTATTGGATCTCTCTATCTCCCTGTGTTTATCTGGATCGCGATTGTTACAAAATCGAGAAGAACTGTAGCAACTTCTCTAAGACACTTCAAAAAACTTACCTCCAAAGCTACAGTCCTATGAAAAGTTTAAGGTACTAGTGTAAAAATACTGGAAAATAAGGAGTAATCAAAAATAATGTCATAAATTTATTTTATTTATCAATTGACTTATATTCACTAAATCAAATCAACATTTGCTGTGAGCACCTTTTGCGTTTAAAGCAGCTTTTGCCCTTGGTGCAGTTGCAGGAAGGTATTCTTTTTTTTTTTTTTTTTTTTTTTTTTTTTATGAACGTCTTGGAGACATTGCAGTTCTTCTGGATTGAGTCTGTCTCGATTTGTTCTGTTTCTTCATGTTACTCCAGACAGACTAATGATGAGATCAGATCTCTGTGTGAAGCACTGGCTGCTGTCAGACTCCTTGTACAATCTCACTGAATTATTACAATTAATTGCAAAAAATAATGTTTGGAAATGCAAACTGATATTTCCTACTGACAGCAAAAGATTGAAATAACTGACTTAAAAAAAAATGTTGTCATCAGAAATACTAATTGCCTAAGATTTTTGCACAATACTGTTTATCTGACAATTATATATATAAAAAAAAAACAATACAGCTACAGGCTTTATTTTATTATGACAAAAATGCATTTAAAAACAAAAGCTCTGAGAGAAAAAAACATACATTGACTAGACCATTGTCAGTTATTTACAATTTGGCATGTTTCATTGCCATAAATAAAATGATTGAATCTAAACACAACTATGCTTACAAAATCTGTAACATGTTTTAAATAATTTGAAAAAAGTTTGAATATGTCCATTTGTCAGTCTGACATCACTTTTGGCCACTACCGTGGCTATTGTTCCATATATATATATACAGTATTGTTCAAAATAATAGCAGTACAATGTGACTAACCAGAATAATCAAGGTTTTTCGTATATTTTTTTATTGCTACGTGGCAAACAAGTTACCAGTAGGTTCAGTAGATTCTCAGAAAACAAATGAGACCCAGCATTCATGATATGCACGCTCTTAAGGCTGTGCAATTGGGCAATTAGTTGAATTAGTTGAAAGGGGTGTGTTCAAAAAAATAGCAGCGTGGCATTCAATCACTGAGGTCATCAATTTTGTGAAGAAACAGGTGTGAATCAGGTGGCCCCTATTTAAGGATGAAGCCAACACTTGTTGAACATGCATTTGAAAGCTGAGGAAAATGGGACGTTCAAGACATTGTTCAGAAGAACA
This sequence comes from Carassius gibelio, assembly GCF_023724105.1. Lineage (NCBI taxonomy): Eukaryota > Metazoa > Chordata > Actinopteri > Cypriniformes > Cyprinidae > Carassius > Carassius gibelio. The sequence continues at coordinate 9,147,766 of NC_068417.1, read as the reverse complement.
GCGTACTTTGATTAAAAAGTTGATTAGAGAGGGGAAAACCTATAAAGAGGTGCAAAAAATGATAGGCTGTTCAGCTAAAATGATCTCCAATGCCTTAAAATGGAGAGCAAAACCAGAGAGACGTGGAAGAAAACGGAAGACAACCATCAAAATGGATAGAAGAATAACCAGAATGGCAAAGGCTCAGCCAATGATCACCTCCAGGATGATCAAAGACAGTCTGGAGTTACCTGTAAGTACTGTGACAGTTAGAAGACGTCTGTGTGAAGCTAATCTATTTTCAAGAATCCCCCGCAAAGTCCCTCTGTTAAAAAAAAGGCATGTGCAGAAGAGGTTACAATTTGCCAAAGAACACATCAACTGGCCTAAAGAGAAATGGAGGAACATTTTGTGGACTGATGAGAGTAAAATTGTTCTTTTTGGGTCCAAGGGCCACAGGCAGTTTTTGTGAGACGACCCCCAAACTCTGAATTCAAGCCACAGTACACAGTGAAGACAGTGAAGCATGGAGGTGCAAGCATCATGATATGGGCATGTTTCTCCTACTATGGTGTTGGGCCTATTTATCGCATACCAGGGATCATGGATCAGTTTGCATATGTTAAAATACTTGAAGAGGTCATGTTGCCCTATGCTGAAGAGGACATGCCCTTGAAATGGTTGTTTCAACAAGACAATGACCCAAAACACACTAGTAAACGGGCAAAGTCTTGGTTCCAAACCAACAAAATTAATGTTATGGAGTGGCCAGCCCAATCTCCAGACCTTAATCCAATTGAGAACTTGTGGGGTGATATCAAAAATGCTGTTTCTGAAGCAAAACCAAGAAATGTGAATGAATTGTGGAATGTTGTTAAAGAATCATGGAGTGGAATAACAGCTGAGAGGTGCCACAAGTTGGTTGACTCCATGCCACACAGATGTCAAGCAGTTTTAAAAAACTGTGGTCATACAACTAAATATTAGTTTAGTGATTCACAGGATTGCTAAATCCCAGAAAAAAAAAATGTTTGTACAAAATAGTTTTGAGTTTGTACAGTCAAAGGTAGACACTGCTATTTTTTTGAACACACCCCTTTCAACTAATTGCCCAATTGCACAGCCTTAAGAGCGTGCATATCATGAATGCTGGGTCTTGTTTGTTTTCTGACAATCTACTGAACCTACTGGTAACTTGTTTGCCACGTAGCAATAAAAAATATACTAAAAACCTTGATTATTCTGGTTAGTCACATTGTACTGCTATTATTTTGAACAATACTGTATATTATTTATTTTTTTTCTTCTTCTTCTTTTTCATTCATCATGTTTTGTCTTTTGTCGCAGAATATTATTATAATATTTCAAATTTAAGTCATGTATTTCAGTGAAGCCTCATCAAACCAACATCAAGTAATTTAAAGCTTTGTTCACTGATGAACGCTGTTCTTCAGGTGTGTTTGGCGATGAAATGAAGCTTGTGAAACTGGGAGATTCAGTCACTCTAAACTCTAGTCTGACTGAATTAATGGATGATGATCAGATTCTGTGGAGGTTTGGGATTAAAAACACTCTGATAGCTGAAATGAATGTAACGGATGACAACATAACTCTATATGATGATGTTCTCGATGGGAGATTCAGAGACAGACTGACACTTGATGATCAAACTGGATCTCTGACCATCACAGACATCACAATGAAACACACTGGAGTTTATCACGGAATAGTGATCAACCGTACGAGCGTATCCATCTTGCTTGCTATCAATGGTAAGTTTAATGACCAGCTTCAATATGAATCCACACACTATTTTGCTTCTTTGGTGTCTGTTCTGTCATTTTATATTACTATTAATTTGAAAACAACATTTTAACTAATTATGTAATCAAAGTGTGTAAACAGTATTAATCTGTGCCAAACCCTGTTTCTGTTTGTTCTCTTTGTGTTTGGTGATACAGATGAGATATCAGTACAGAAGGGAAATTCAGTCACTCTGAACTCTGGTCTTACTGAAATAATGCATGATGATCAGATTAATTGGATGTATAAGACTGAAAATGCTTTAATAACTGTGAGCATTAAGCGAGCTGACAGGATGACTGTGTATGAGGATGTTCTTGATGGGAGATTCAGAAACAGACTGAAGCTGGACAATCAAACTGGATCTCTGACCATCACAGACATCACAACTGAAGATGCTGGACGTTATGTACTACTGATACTTGGACCAAAAGAGTCATTAAAAGCTTTCAGTGTTTCTGTCTATAGTGAGAGCATTTGTCTTCTCCTTCATATATTCTTGATATTAGTGTTTATTAAATGAGCTGATCTCAGTTTGATGTGTTTATTCCTCAGACTCTGTTCACTGTTGTGGTTTTACTGAAGCTGTGATCCGATTGGTCCTCTCTGCTCTGGTGGGCGTGGCTACTGTCATTATTCTGGTTTATGACATCAGATCCTGAAGAGCTGAACAAGATCATGCATCAGGTACATGACTGATAATGTAATTCCTCACATATTGTTTTTGCATATATTTTTGTGAGATGTCTTAATTTATGCCTTCATATGTTCATCCTTTTCAGGAAGTAATGGAATCTAAAGCAGAACATTAAGGGTTGTTTTTTTCATAATAAATACTGATGATTATTTGAGCTTGCATTCTGTTTTTCAGTGAAAGATGATTTAAATCCAGTTTGAAAGGTTTTATTATTTATATGTGACCCTGGACCACAAAGCCAGTCTTAAGTGTCACATTTTCAAAAGTGAGATTTACACCTCTGAAGCTGAATAAAAAAGCTTTCCATTGATGTGTGGTTTGTTAGGATCGGAGAATATTGGCAGTGATACAACTATTTGAAAAAGAGGAATCTGAGGGTGCAAAAAAAATCTAAATATTGAGAAAGACCCCTTTAAAAATTTCCAATTGAATTCTAAACAATGCATATTATTAATCCAAAATAAAGTTTTGATATATTTACAGCGGGAAATTTACAAACTATCTTCATGGAAGATGATCTTTAGTTAATATCATAATGATTTTTGACCCATAAAATGTCTTTTTGGCTATTGCAAAAAATATTCCCCAATGATTTAAGACTGGTTTAGTGCTCCAGTGTCACATATTTCCCTCTGATTCACAAAACAAATGAAGAAAGAGTCACAGAAACATGCTGAGAGTAACACAATTTAGATTCTCTATATGTTTGTACTGTACATGGGGAAGAATTGAAAATAAAGCAGACTTGACTTGACTTCAAGAGTCTGTCCATGTTTTACATTCAGGATGTCGAGCACCTCCTGGTGGAATATTTATGTACATTTTAATGAGATCAGAACAGTACATATTTGTAAATGTACATTATTAACTACATTATGTACATTATTTTTTTTTTACTATACAATTGATATTTTGCCACCTCTGCAAGATTATTGTTAGACTATTGTAATGCTTTATTGGGTGGTTGTTCTGCACGCTTAGTAAACAAACTACAGCTAGTCCAAAATGCAGCAGCAAGAGTTCTTACTAGAACCAGGAAGTATAACGATATTAGCCCGGTCCTATCATCGCTGCACTTGCTCCCTATCAAACATCGTATAGATTTTAAAATATTGCTTATTACTTATAAAGCCCTGAATGGTTTATCACCTCAGTATTTGAATGAGCTCCTTTTACATTATACTCCTCTACGTCCGCTACGTTCTCAAAACTCAGGCAATTTGATAATACCTAGAATATCAAAATCAACTGCGGGCGGCAGATCCTTTTCCTATTTGGCGCCTAAACTCTGGAATAACCTACCTAACATTGTTCGGGAGGCAGACACACTCTTGCAGTTTAAATCTAGATTAAAGACCCATCTCTTTATCCTGGCTTACACATAACATACTAATATGCTTTTAATATCCAAATCCGTTAAAGGATTTTTAGGCTGCATTTATTAGGTAAACCGGAACCGGAAACACTTCCCATAACACCATATGTAATTGCTACATCATTAGAAGAATGGCATCTACGCTAATGTTAGCCGTAGAACCAAAAATCATCTGGATTAAGACATAATCAAATTTAATTAAACTATTTTTTTATTTATTACTAGACTTCTGAAATTGTTTAACAGTTATTTAACACTTTATCATGCCAACCAGCACTCAGGATTTTGTTAACCTTTTCCTTTAATGTTCAAAGTATTTGCTCATTTTCAGTTTTTGTTTTTGTTCCTTAAAAATCCCGTATTAACAGCACATTGAACACACTTTTATGTGTATGTCTTGATTGAACAAACACTTGAACTTTCAGTATTTGTTTTCTTAGACTCCGCCTGTATCAGAACTATATTTATAATTAGTCCAATTAAAACTGGTTGCATTACCCAGCACTCCTCTAAACCCTCTTTTACAGAGTGTTTTTCTCTAATGGAAACCCAGTGTGTCATGTGCTATATGTGCTCTTCTTTTAGTAGTCATGCATCCCCCACAGAATATTATTTGGTAAACTAGTTCTTGTGGTGAACATGAGTTGAAATGTTTTTACTTTTTGTTCTTCAAGAGAGAACTGTTGTGATTATGACTTTTTGTAGTCTGTCAAAGCATAGCAGATATGATGCTTCATAGCTCAGATTTGTTTTTCTGTTATACATATAGTAGGAATATGAATATGAATATTATCGTTTTAGTGACTGATTTAGCAAATAAATCACATTCTTAAAGAGATTGTTCACTCAAAATTAAAATCCTGTCACCATTTAAGTGTGATGATAATAATAATAATAATAATAATAAACAACAACAACAGATGGTCACACAGTACAGAAACTATAGTTTAATGAATTATAGAAACAATTTTTTAAAGAAATCAAGCAGGAATTTTACAAACAATTGTAAGCAATGCTGAGCTCTCTGGATTATAATACCAGTACTAACAAGACTTAACATTGAAAATGTTTAACTATAAATATTTAAGTAGATGCAAGTCAGAAAACAAAAGTTGTTGATGTGATATTTACAAAATATATCACAATGTACATATAACACAAGATTTTCTCATTTACTTCTCAGGTCAAAAGCCAAACTCCAATGAGACAAACTCTTCCTGTTTTCCTCAAATCTATTGTTAAAGTTTGCAAAAGGAACAAATCAAGTTTTTTGGTTTTACTGAAGCTGTGATTTGATTGGTGAAGGATAGTGGCTTTAAAACATACTTGGGTACTTAAATTAAATATATTTCAGCCACACCAAGACACACAAATCAGGATGAGGATGAATATCATAAATCCTAAAAGCGGGGCGGACGAAACTAAAAAGAAAAAGAGAAAAGATTACAGCATAGATTACAGTAAGAAACATTTTAAGGTGTACAGAATCATTGCTGATTTGTCTATTTTCCTGTAGTCTCTTAATTAATTAATTCACTTTTACACCGGAGAAAATAAGCTTGGTCTTAAAAGCTATTGATTGTACATCAAAAACTAAAGCTGTTTTAGTAGAAGAAGAGATAGAACTGTATGGGTGATAAAGAGAAGGATGTCAAAGTGAAAGAAATATATTAAAATTTGACCACTAGTGACTTTCACTTTCGCCATCTTGGTGTCACTGTTTACAAGAAAAGATAACTGCCTGTTGCACTCACATCTTTACACCTTTCACTTTCTATGACCAAAACGAATGCTTGAAAGATGGATTCATTGTTTTTCCTAATGAAATGCATGACAACAATAAAATAGTACAATAACGAACTGGCTTACTGTCACTTTGCTGGTAGTGATGAGGTGAGGACTCAGGGGGTGAAGGGTTGAGGATCCTCACAGGAGGATAATGATGAAGGACAGGTGGAACAGCTAAAGCAGTAATAAAGGATAACCAAGAATAAACCAGATCAAAAGTGACAGAACACTGACACTTACAACGTTTATTAACAAAACTGATAAGACGACTTGGAAGCATAGCATAAACCACATGCTATTATACACACACACACACACACACAATATATATATATATATTTGTGTGTGTGTGTGTGTGTTATTATGTTACATATTAACTAATAACAGAAGTTTAATTTATTTGACTCACCTCTAACAGTGACATAGAATTTCTTGTAGATGGCTGCTCCTTCGTTGACAATCTGCATTGTATAAACTCCAGAGTCTGAGGTTCTGGTGTCTCTGATAATTAGAGATCCAGTCCAGCGATCCAACTCCAGTCTGTCCTTAAATTTCCCATCATCGCCAGGATATGTTTTGAAGAATTTTTGCTTTGTTTTGATTTCAGCTAAGATCATGCGCTGCTTTCCAAACATCCACATTACATCATCTCTCAGCATTACAGTTTCACCAGAAAACAGATTAACACGTTCTCCTGCTTTCACTGAAAGTGTTGTGATTTTGTGTGTCTTGGCACCAGATGCATCTGGAGATAAACACAGAATTCAAAGACATCACTGAATTCAATGATGAACTGCCTTTACTGTCATTTTGCATTATTGACACACTGTTTTCCTGATGAATGTTGTTCCATTGCTTTGACACAATCGGTTTTGTTTAAAGCACTATATAAATAATGGTGACTTGACTTGACAAACAGGATCAAAATTGTTTATCCTATACATATACCTGTCAGGCATAATTTATAACCTTCAGCAGTCAGTTTATTAAGCAAAAACACAACACTACAGACTGAACCAGGAGAAAGCTAAACTAGAACACTTAAAGTTCCAATATTGTCAACGTTTTTCACAATAACCGAGGAAAAATATAATGAGATGGTTTTTGGTAATAATACAGCAAATATATATTCTTAAGTTCCAAACCTGTAAGACCTTCGTTCATCTTCGGAACACAAATTAAGATGAATTTTGAGAGCTCTCTAACCCTTCATAGACAATAAGCTTACTTACATGATCAACATCCAGAAATGTAGTAAGGACATCGGTAAAATAATCCATGTGACATCAGGGGATCAACCGTAATTTTAAGAAGCTACGAGAATACTTTTTTTGTGCAAAAGAAAAAAAAAAACGACTTTATTAAGCAATTTGTCTCCTCGGCATCACCCTATAGCATCATTATGGAGAGTATCCACTGAATACAAAACAGCGCGTGCTATTCTGTGTCAGCCACACCACACATATACTTTGTTTTCATTCAAATCAAAGCACAAACAATGTAAAAAAAAGTGTCCGTGTGGCGCAGCTGACGCAGAACAGTGTACTCCCCAAAATGGCGAGGAGGAGACGAATTGTTGAACAAAGTCGTTATATTTATTTTTTATCGTTCTCCTTGCTATGTTTCTGAGCCTTGATCACGTAAGGATCCTTGGTGTCTGTGGAGGGTTAGAGAGCTCTCAAATTCCATCAAAAAATCATAATTTGTGTTCTGAAAGTCTTCGGGTTTGGAACGACATGAGGGTAAGTAATTAATGACAGAATTTTTATTTTTGGGTGACCTATACCTTTCAAGTACCTTTTTTTAAATGTGCCTTAGAAAACACCTTTACTGGTTTGCATCTTCAGCTATTCAAAAACAATGGCACTGAAATATTTTACTCACGACTAACAGTGACGTAGAATCTCTTGTAGATGGTTGCTCCTTTTTTGTCAATCTTCACTGTATAAACTCCAGAGTCTGTGGTTCTGGTGTCTCTGATAATGAGAGATCCAGTCTGATGATCCAGCTCCAGTCTGTCACCAAATCTCCCATCATCGCCATCATATGTTTCGAAGATTTTCAGCTTTATATTAATTTCAGCTATGATTTCTCCTTCATCTCCAAATGTCCACTCCATGTCGTCTTCTCTCTGTATTTCAGTCTCACCAGTACGCAGAGCAACATCTTCTCCCTCTTTCACTGAAACTTCTTTGATTTTATGTGTCACGACACCAAATGCATCTGGGGGACCAACAAAACACAAACTGTTTGTCCTATATATAGGTGCATCTCAATAAATTCGAATGTTATGGAAGAGTTCATTTATTTCAGTAATTCAATTCAAATTGTGAAACTCATGTATTAAATAAATTCAATACACACAGACTGAAGTAGTTTAAGTCTTTGGTTCTTTTAATTGTGATGATTTTGACTCACATTTAACAATAACCCACCAATTCACTTTCAGCTATTCTATTCAAAACATCTGCAAAGGTTTCCTGAGACTTCAAAATGGTCTCTCAGTTTGGTTTACTAGGCTATACAATCATGGGGAAGACTGCTGATCTGACAGTTGTCCAGAAAACAAATCATTGACACACTTCACAAGGAGGGTAAGCCACAAACAATCATTGCAAAAGAAGCTGGTTGTTCACAGAGTGCTGTATCCAAGCATGTTAACAGAAAGTTGAGTGGAAGGAAAAACATGGAAGAAAAAGATGCACAACCAGCCGAGAGAACCGCATCCGTATGAGGATTGTCAAGAAAAATCGATTCAAGAATTTGAGTGAACTTCACAAGGAATGGACTGAGGCATCAAGAGCCACCACACACAGATGTGTCAAGAGATTTACTGAACCACAGACAACATCAGAGGCGTCTTACTGGGCTGAGGAAAAGAAGAACTGGACTGTTGCCCATTGGTCCAAAGTCCTCTTTTTAGATGAGAGCAAATTTTGTATTTCATTTGGAAATCAAGGTCCTAGAGTCTGGAGGAAGGGTGGAGAAGCTCATAGCCCAAGTTGTTTGAAGTCCATTGTTAAGTTTCCACAGTCTGTGATGATTTGGGGTAAAAGGGTTCTTTTATTTATAAAGCACATTTAAAACAATCACATGACTGACCAAAGTGCTGTACAACATATTGATCATAGATAAAATAAAATATGCTACATTTACACAACAATTAATTTGCAAATGCTTCAGAAAACAAGTGAGTTTTCAGAAGGGATTTAAAAACCGATAAAGATGGAGCAGCTCTAAGGGGTGCTGGCAAGCTGTTCCACAATCTAGGGATCACAATCTAGGCATCTCCTCTACGTTTCAGCCTTGTAGAGGGAACCAATAGTAGGTTTTGATTACTAGATCTTAAATCTCTGGAAGGGTTGTAAGGGTGCAGCAATTCAGATAGGTAATGCGGAGCGAGATTGTGCAAACATTTATAAACAAATAAGAGTATTTTAAAATGGATCCTAGAGTTAACAGGAAGCCAATGAAGTGCTCGCAGAAGGGTGGTGGCAGAATCATATTTGCTGCTTTTTTTTTTTTATTTGGCTGCTGCATTTTGGACCAATTGTAAACGAGCTACTTGGGACTTTGAGATGCCATAATACAAAGAGTTGCAATAGTCCAATCGAGAAGTGATAAACGCATGAACAGCTATCTCAAGAGACCAAACAATGCAGATGAGCTGAAGGCCACTGTCAAAGAAACCTAAGCTTCCAGACCACCTCAGCAGTGCCACAAACTGATCACCTCCATGCCACGCCGAACTGAGGCAGTAATTAAAGTAAAAGGAGCCACTAACAAGTATTGAGTACATCAGTAAATGAACATACTTTCCGGAAGGCCAACAATTCACTAAAAAGTTTTTTTTTTTATTAGTCTTATGAAGTATTCTAATTTGTTGAGATTGTGAATTGGTGAGTTTTTGTTATGTGTGTGCCAAAATCATCCCAATTAAAAGAACCAAAGACTTAAACTACTGCAGTCTGTGTGTTTAATTTATTTAATACACAAGTTTCACAGTTTGAGTTGAATTACTGAAATAAATGAACTTTTCCATGACATATAATTTATTGGGATGCACCTGAACCTATGTCCTATGTCTCTTGATCTCACTGTTTACAAGAAAAAATAACTGCCTGTTGCACTCACATCTTTACACCTTTCACTTTCTATGACCAAAACCAATGCTTGAAAGATGGATTCATTGTTGAAATGCATGACAACAATAAAATAGTACAATAACGAACTGGCTTACTGTCACTTTGCTGGTAGTGATGAGGTGAGGACTCAGGGGGTGAAGGGTTGAGGATCTTCACAGGAGGATAATGATGAAGGACAGGTGGAACAGCTAAAGCAGTAATAAAGGATAACCAAGAATAAACCAGATCAAAAGTGACAGAACACTGACACTTACAACGTTTATTAACAAAACTGATAAGATGACTTGGAAGCATGGCATAAACCACATGCTATTATACATACATACATTCATATATATATATATATATATATATATATATATACAGTACAGACCAAAAGTTTGGAAACATTACTATTTTTACTGTTTTTGAAAGAAGTTTCTTCTGCATTTATTTGATCAAAAATACAGAAAAAACAATAATATTGTGAAATATTATTACAACTTAAAATAATAGTTTTCTATTTGAATATACTTTAAAAAAAATGTATTCCTGTGATGCAAAGCTGAATTTTCAGCATCATTACTCCAGCCTTCAATGTCAGATGTAACATCCAGTCTATCACATGATCATTTAGAAATCATTCTAATATTCTGATTTATTATGAGTGTTGGAAACAGTTCTGCTGTCTAATATATTTGATGAATAAAAGGTTAAAAAGAACTGCATTTATTCAAATTAAAAAAAAAAATCTAATAATATATATTCTAATAATATATTTTCTTTACTATCACTTTTTATCAATTTAACACATCCTTGCTGAATAAAAGTATTGATTTTATTTATTTTTTAAATGAAAGAAAGAAAAAAAAACTGACCCCAAATTACTGACCAGTAGTGTATATTGTTATTACAAAATATTTATATTTTAAAAACATAGCTTCTTTTTTTGTTTGTTTGTTTTTTTTTACTTTTTATTCATCAAAGTATCCTAAAAAAGTATCACGTTCTGAAAAAATATTAAGCAGCAGAACTGTTTCCAACTTTGATAATGAATCATCATATTAGATTGATTTCTAAAGGATCATGTGATAATGATCCGAAAATTCAGCTTTGCATCACAGAAATAAATGATCATTTAAAGTATAATACATTTAAAAACAATTATTTTAAATTGTAATAATGTATCACAATATTACATTTTTTCTGTCTTCATTTCATCTTTTTGATCAAATAAAAGCAGGCTTGATGAGCAGAAGAAACTTCTTTCAAAAACATTAAAAATAGTAATGTTTCCAAACTTTTGGTCTGTACTGTATATATATATATATATATATATATATATATATATATATATATATATATGTGTGTGTGTGTGTGTGTGTGTGTGTGTGTGTGTGTGTATTATTATGTTACATATTGACTAATAACAGATGTTTAATTTATTTTACTCACCTCTGACAGTGACATAGAATTTCTTGTAAATGGCAGCTCTTTTGTTGTCAATCTTCATTGTATAAACTCCAGAGTCTGAGGTTATGGTGTTGCTGATAATGAGAGATCCAGTCTGACGATCCAGCTCCAATCTGTCACCAAATCTCCCATCATTGCCGTCATATGTTTCAAAGAATTTGCTAATTTGATTGAATTCAGCTATGATTTCACCTTCATCTCCAAACATCCACTGTATGTCATTTTCTCTCTGTATTTCAGTCTCACCAGTACGCAGAGCAACATCTTCTCCCTCTTTCACTGAAACTTCTTTGATTTTATGTGTCACGACACCAAATGCATCTGGGGACCAACAAAACACAAACTGTTTGTCCTATATATAGGTGCATCTCAATAAATTAGAATATGGAAAAAGTTAATTTATTTCAGTAATTCAATTCAAATTGTGAAACTCATGTGTCATTTGGTTCTTTTAACTGTGATGATTCAAAACATCTGCAAAGTCTGATCACCTCCATGCCACGCCGAATTGAGGCAGTAATTAAAGCCGAGTACATGTTAAGTAAATGAACATACTTTCCAGAAGGCCAACAATACACCAAAATATTTTTTATTGTTCTTATAAAGTATTCTAATTGGTTGAGATGAATTGTTGTGAGTGGGGAGTTTTTGTTATATGTGAGACAAATCATCACAGTAACAAGAACCAAAGACTTAAACTACTTCAGTCTGTGTGCATTGAATTTATTTAATACACAAGTTTCACAACGAGTTGAATTACTGAAAAAAATGAATTCTGATTTAATAAGATGCACCTGAACCTATGTCCTATGTGTCAGAAATTAGTTCTCACAGACAAGTATCAGATATAATATTTAAGTTTATTTAGCAAGAACAAAACACCAGGTATCACATTTATGACTGTGAAACCAGGCCCTATTTTTGCTAAACTTTTACTTTATTGTTTCGAAAATATAGCTATGTTTGATTTGAAGCTGTACTTATATTAGGATATTTTAAACATGTAGATGATGTAACATAACTTAATAAATAAATATATAAGGAAATATCCTCTTGTACAAAGACAGTAACTTTTACCACACACTCTCTCTCTCTCTCTCTCTCTATGTATATTTATATATATATATAGGGCTCAAGACATGAAGCTCTTACCGTTCAAGAGTAGTAAAAGCAGAACTATTTTTAAAGTGTTCTTCATATCTCGGTGCAGTTGTAAGTTTAATAAAGATGATCTGGATTTCATGAATTGCTCCATGTCTCCGATTCTGACCCGCTTCCGACTGATTATAATCACCTATAGGCTAAACGCGTCTGTGAGTGCTCGAGGATTTTCGGTTTCTCTTTTACTATACTATAATTATTTACTATTATACATGCATGTCAACATTTCTTGACATTCACGAGTATCCTCGTGACATATCAACTAATGTTGTAGACATTTGCCCGTCTGCTTGAAGCATTATGTCGCAGCTTCTGTAAGACTCCGATGGATTCAAGAATAGAAATAAGCAGCGAACTTTAAAAGAATCACTTACAGTTGCAACGAACAATTAGGCTTACATCAAAAAACATCCAACTACAAATCATTTTATTAGCCTAATGAATGTTATAAATAAATAACATTCTCAATGCTAAAATAAACCGGGAACAAAAAAGTCAGAGAGAGAACGGAGATCGTAATAACCATATTTCTTAAATGAATCTGTTTAACCGTTTTTTAAATAGCCTCTTTTTTTTCTTCGCAGACGGCCAAACAGTCACACTTATTAAACTGAGCAGAAACGCAATATTTCCTAATATTGTCAGTCGTCCATATCAACGCCATCATCTGAAGCTGAAACAGCTTCTCTCTCGCTTCCCCATCTCTCGTATCACTCCAGAGGTTCGCGCCTCTTTTCATTCAAACGCATCTGGCGCCAACTTGTTATCGTCTGTAGTGAAAATCAGCACAGAGGACTTCAGGTTTTTTTTTAAATGGTTAGTTCACCCAAAATGAAAATCGTGTCGTTCCAAACCGTTCATTCGTTCATCTTCGGAACACAGATTAAAATATTTTTAATTCATTCCAAGAGTTCTCTGACCCTCCCAAACACAGCACGCTACAATCAAGGCTCAGAAACGTAGCAAGAACATAGGTAAAATAATCCATGGGACATTAGGGGTTCAAATGTAATTTTATGAAGCTCCGAGAATACTTTTTAGAGACATTTCCCTGTCTGCTTGAGGCGTTAATTAAGTCTCTCATTAAGTCATGACTAAAGACACACGTCCATTCCACATACCACAACAAAGAAATCTAAACAAATACATTTAAATATAGGCTATATGCTATAGATCAAGGCCGAAACCATGTCTTGAACAATATGATAATATTGAAGAGTGTGTCACTTTATTTAATGTTTTGCCTGGAAACAAAGATTCCGTTACGCCAACACAAACCCCCTCACAAAAGAAGAAAGCCGTCGAGTTTACAACTGTAATGACGAACTCTTATTAAGGTCAACAAAATGGTGGATTTTCAAAAGTATGTGAAATATTTAAAGTCTGCGGCAAAGAATCTTTCCGAGAGTTTTACACACCGGTCTGTTATTGTGGAGACACCAAAATGTGACGCTGATAAAAAAAAAGAAAAGAAAAAAAAAGTGATCGTGACGTGACATTCAGCCAAGTATGGTGACCCATACTCAGAATTTGTGCTCTGCATTTAACCCATCTGAAGTGCACACACACAGAGCAGTGAACACACACACACACACACACACACACACTGTGAATACACACCCTGAGCAGTGGGCAGCCAATTAACAGCCATGATTGGTTGTTTGACATGTGAAACCACATGATTCTGTGATTGAGTCTATCTAAAAACACTTGATCTGAAATCAATGAAAAGGTTGACAGATTCTCTGTGTATGATGATGTTCTTGATGGGAGATTCAGAGACAGACTGAAGCTGAATAATCAAACTGGATCTCTGACCATCACAACTTAACTCAGTGGATCTTATAGAATAAAAATGAACTGTATTTAAAAAAAAAAAAAATTTCACCATTTAGTTTCTTAATCTGCACAAAGATACAGATAAAGATGAAGTGACGTCAGTTTCAGTGAAGGAGGAAGATTCAGTCACTCTAAACTCTGGAGTTACGGAAATAATAGATGATTATGTGATCCAATGGAGGTTTGTAAGTCAAAACACTTTAATAGCTGAAATCAATAAACGAGTGGACAGCATGACTGTATATGACGATGTTCATGATGGGAGATTCAGAGACAGACTGAAGCTGAACAATCAGACTCGCCAAAATCCCTGACAATCACAAACATCACAACTGAAGATTCTGGACATTATGAACTACAGAGCAACAATGTGAACACGATTTTATTTCTCAGGGGGTTTGTTTCACAGATTTTATTTTTTAATCACCATGTGGTGTCACAGCATTATACGAAGCATTAGGGGGCTGAGGAAAAGAGATACATTTTTAAAAAGTAAAGTAAAGGAAAAATCATGTGCAAAGTTGTGCTAGCTGCTAGGGCTGGGTGATAAGGACAACAATAAAAAATAAAAAAATGTTTGACATCCTCCCCGATGTTCTCAAATTAAACGATTTTTATATTAAAGACTATGAAGACAAATATAGTGAATATCACTATGTACAGTACTGTAGGCCATGCTATATATTATGTGTCTAGTAAATTGTGCCTAGTGTTACGTCCTTAGGGATGTTTAGGCTGCATCCGAAAACTTAGGCAGGTGACTTGCTGCCTCGTTGTCGTATGACTTTGCAGGCAGCGTTTTTGCTCGAAGGCACCTCATTAAACTGATTTCGGACAGGTTTCTGAGACAGAGTAATGGTTTAAAGATCTACGGCAAAATATAGAGAGCTTTGGTGATAACTAAGTGGATATTTCATAACTGCAGTATTAATTTCTCGCTGGAAATGACATTAAAAGTGGAAAGCGTTGATCAGAAACATACATTTACACAAACTGACCACCGACCGCAACTTTCAGACGCCATCTTTATTTTTTGGATTAACTCTCAAAGAATGGAACACACAGGATTGTGGGATATCAAAGGCAGCGAAGGATACATCTATGCTGCCTTCAAAAACTGGCCGGATGAAGAAATCTCAGGAGACAGGAACTGAAGTTAACATTGAATTCGGACGTGCCTTGATGCCTCACAACCTTGGAATGCATCCTCCGAAGGCAGCATTTTTCAGTTTTCGGATGCAGCCATTGTATGTGTGTTTGTTTTCATATGTTTCTCTTTTCTGTGTCTTTTTGCCTCCCTCTTCATCTGCTGAGTTGATTGTCTGTGCCCTGTGAGGGCGTGATCCTCATCATCCCGATGCTTGACACCTGGGGAAGCGCTACTTAAGTGAGACGCCGCCGCTGCTGCCAGTGCAAAGGAGAGACTTTTTGTTTTGATTTCATCTTGTGATGTGTCATATATATAAATATATATATATATATTTTCTCCTCAGTGCCTAACAATTATCTTTGTGTAAATATAGTTGTTGTTTTTTTTAGTTCTTTGTAAAATAGTTATTTTACATTTGATTAAATTTAACTTTATGTGACTATCTCTTGTTTCTCGTTTTACTCATTTCATTCAGTGATATTGCTGACAGGTGCCTGAACTGGTTTAAAGTTCCCCTTCCAGCCAAAAAAGGGTCGTAACACTAGCAATAATTGTGACCAAACAAGTAAATATATGTAACCAGTTTAACTATATTTGCGGTAACATCTGAAATGAGTCAGACAACTGAATTATCTGAGAAGTTAAAGTAAATACGCTAAAAAACTGCAACTTCATGATGATACTGTTACGCTGTTTGTGTTCAGCTCCTTCTCCTATTTACTGTTTACATTGACTATCACTCTATATAGACTAACACAATCGGATACAATTATTTATTACAGTATACTGATAACTGAAGATTCATTTCGATGTAAGAAATGACTGGATAATTTTAAATGATTTCCTGTTGAACTGCCACCAACTGAATGGTGCAATGATGAAACTATTTAAAATCTAGTGAATTAATTCACAAACTCGATCATAATGCACAATGTAATATATTTTGAGGTGCAGCTTCTCATATTATTGGATTGTTTCACTAGATTACTGTAAACCGGTTACCTCAGCTGAACACAAATTTATACAACACTAACTTATGTAAGTATGAACGTGATCTGGACTTCATCGGCCAGTTGTTGACGTTAACGTGATCTACGAACTTATTAGCTTTGATTCGAAAGAAAACAGCACATCCTTGTGGTGCGGCTGATACAGAAGATGCAGGCTATTTGAATGATGTGGAGAGACACAGAGGAGACTACTGACACAGGAATTGTTGAATAAAGTCATTATTTTTGTTTTATTCACGTACAAAAAGTATTGTCGTCGCTTCATAATGTTACAGGTTGAACCACTGATGGCAGATGGACTATTCTGACATTGTATTTCATATTTTTCTGGACCTTGACAGTGTATTTTACTTGGCAGTTAATGGGACAGTCTCAAGACTCCCAGTATTCATCCAAAATATCCTAAATTATGTTCCAAAGATGAACAAAGCTTTAATGGGTTTGGAACAAACCAAGGAGTAAGTGATTAATGACAAAATTTTCATTTTCGGGGTGGAGTATCCTTTTAAGTTCCGTATCAGTTACAAAATATTATTACTTACCTATTCGGTTGTTAAGTAATGACGTAAGAAGTGCTGTTTCCGGGTCCAAGCCTCAACTCGCTTCACTTGAGAATCTGAGCTCAGCAGCCGTTTATGAGCACTGTCTATTCATATTAATCATTTAAGCTAAACGCTTTCAAACTTATGGTGTACACTACAGTCTCCGTGCTCACAGCGTCCCAAACACAAATCATTTTTATATATATTTTTTTTATATTTATATTTTCATTGTCTGCTATCTGGGACTTGGGTATGGAGTTAAAGGTTAGGATTATAACTTTCTCTGTAGTTTTATATCACATTGTGAGGTTATATTAGCACCTTTTGTTGTTTTCTTTTGGTATCTTATAGATCGTTTGGACACGGGAGCGGTGCTAAGTGACATCAGACTTAACAAGCAAATAAGGTCTTACATGGTTTAGCTCCTGCGTACTTAACTAGCCTTCTACCACGCTACAATCCATCACGCACCCTACAGTCACAAAACGCTGGACTCTTGGTAGCTCCTATGGCAAAGTCCACTAAAGGAGGTAAAAACTTTTTCACATTTGGCTCCCAAACTCTGGAATAGCCTTCCTGATAATGTTCGGGGTTCGGACACACTCTCTCTGTTTAGATCTAGATTAAAAACACATCTCTTTCGCCAAGCATTCGAATAATGTATCTCATCATCTTTGACTGCAGTTATATCTGATCAAATGTGCATAATTATTCTTTAGCTTGGGTTGAACAAATTAATTTTTACTTTGTTGGAGCAGCAGCATTGCTAATTATGTGTATGTTTTTGCCAAGCTTCATCCTGGATCCAGAACACCTGAGAAGAGATGATGCAACCCCTCAGAGGACCTCAGATGATGCTAACCCTGAATCAACAACAGAACTAACAAAAGTTTGACTTACAACATATTATAATTGCTGTTAATAGTGCTAATCGTCTGTTTGATCACGTCTTTATTTGCTTTAACATATACACACATCAGAAGCCTAATGTTATTTTTCTAATCATATATTAATCATCATTTATTTTCCAAGGCTTTATATAGTAATCTGCTAATAATAGCTTTACTAGTGATAGCAATAAAGTTTTCTCACTCTGAGATTCGAGTCTTAGTCTGTTTTATTACATTTTTTTGATATGTAGTGCTTGAATTTCGGGCTCACCAGTGCCACATATCTTAACATTAAAACATTAATCACCATATTCTTTTTTTTCTTACAATAAAACATTGTTTTTATTTTTTTAATAATTACACAATTATTATTTTTGTACTTGTGCACGGTAATGTTTTAGAGAAAATCACAAATACATATTCTATAACATAATTAGCCTACTATTTTTAATTATAGGATTATTATTAGGATATTAAATAATACAATTGTAAGCAGCATGCACACACGCTTTAACATTATCACATTAACGTCCTTTACATTTAATAATGTCATTTTTCTAGTTTTATATCGCGACAAGAATCTCACTATACTTGTTTTTATTTCTACACACTTTCTTCCCGTTCACGTCACGTGCTTCGCAGAAGCCCCGCCCACGGCGCTGACTCCTCACTCGTGGTCTCTTCTGATTGGCTGCGCGTCCGGCCAATGGTCCTCAGCCATCTGTGCAGGAACACTACCGAGCCATATTTCACTGACCATTAGCTCCAGCGCCATTCATTATTATATCAGGATCTTCTTCTATTATAGATCCTCTAACAGTGCAGAGATGTGGATCGCTGCTGCAGTGTGCTTTATATATGCTCTGGCTTTCACTGCGCATGCAGATGTGTATTTTAAAGAACAATTTCTGGACGGAGGTAAATGTCACGTCTTTGATCGTCATCAGATAGAATTGTCAGTGTTTTATTGAGATGAAAGTGTTTCTTGGAAATGTCAAAATCATGTATTTTTATCATGTATTGAGCAAGTTAACTTGCATTTCTTCGATCAAAGCCTGTTTTATCATTTCGCCAGTGGCACTCTCATTTGCATCCTAAACTGTGTTGTACAACTTACAAGCTGTGCTAAGAATCCATGATTTGTGTAAATCAATCAGATTTTTGTCAAAATGCGTACTTAATCGTTGATTTAGACAAAAGGAAAATATATTTTATGAGTCAAAAGGTTTTGGTTTCAGTTTGCTTTTTAAACCATTAAACGGTTGTTGTAAATGCAAATTTGAGGTTCCAGTGATTCATATCTGTTGTTTTCAACTTATTTGTATAATTTAAATGATAATATAATTGAAATTATATTTGACAGTAAAACTCCAGTCTGTAGTCTGAGAAACAATACAATGTAAAAAAAAAAAAAAAAAGTCAATAGACCTAATATCCTGAATATTGTGTCAAATAAAAATGTCCAGTATTGACTGATATGGTATATCCATTATCGACTGACCCAAATAAAATTCCTACTATTATTACAAACACCTAATTAAACTTGTCTCTCCAGATGGTTGGAAAAGCCGATGGGTCGAGTCCCAACACAAATCCGACTATGGCCAGTGGAAACTGACCTCAGGGAAATTCTACGGCGATGCTGAGCTTGATAAAGGTCAGAGGTCATGCTGTCTTTTACCAGCACCATATTGCTTATGCAAATGTCTTAATTTGAAAAGAAAATGCAACTCATTGCAAGTCGATGTGTGATGCACTTAACTGATAATGCAATGTTTTTTTTTCTCCCTTTCAAGGTTTGCAAACAAGTCAAGATGCCCGGTTTTACGCTCTATCCAGTCGCTTTGACTCATTTAGTAATGAGGGTAAACCGCTTGTCATCCAGTTCACTGTGAAACATGAGCAGAAGATTGACTGTGGTGGCGGGTATGTGAAAATCTTCCCCGCCGACCTGGACCAGACTAATATGCACGGCGAATCGCAGTACTACATCATGTTCGGTAAGTCACGATTGGTCACTTTCTTTCACCAAGAAAAGCATTGACTTAGTGCAACATGAAGTCCAAACTGATAGCATTTGCTTTAACAATTTTTGTGTCATTTTCACTTTGATCTTCATTGTAGGACCCGACATCTGTGGCTACAGCACCAAGAAAGTTCACGTCATTTTCAACTACAAAGGCCAGAACCACCTAATCAAGAAGGACATCAAATGCAAAGTATGTTTTACTAATGTAATTAAAATATTTCAAGATTAAATCGCAGCTGTTGCATTTAATTTCTTCCACTTGCACATTCAGGATGATGAACTCACTCACCTGTATACGCTGATCCTGCGGCCAGACCAGACGTATGAAGTCAAAATCGACAATGAGAAAGTAGAATCGGGTTCTCTGGAGGAAGACTGGGATTTCCTTCCCCCAAAAAAGATAAAGGATCCTGAGGCCAAGAAGCCAGAGGATTGGGATGACCGGGCAAAAATCGACGATCCCGAAGACACCAAACCTGAGGTGCACTTTCATTTGTCAGAGCTGTAGTGTGCAGAAATCCTTGCAATATTTACAAAAAGAAAGTTGTTCTTAGACTTTATTCCAACGGTGCTTTAACTTTATATTTAGGATTGGGACAAACCTGAGAACATTCCTGATCCTGACGCCAAGAAACCAGACGATTGGGATGAAGACATGGATGGAGAATGGGAACCTGCAATGATCCCGAACCCAGAGTACAAGGTACAAAATGATAGCCCTCACATAAAAGTTCCTAATATTTCAAGACCTATCAAACATGAAGCTATAAGGTGCTATAACATGGTCAGATTCGTCTAGTTTGACAGTTTTGGACGTTACACCACTTTAGAGTAGTCCTTTCTGCATGGTAGACTTCCAGAAGAAGGTTTTGGGTTTAATACCAAGTAGATTTGGACTTTCTAGTAGTTTTTAAGAGTGAGTAATGTTATCAAGTCGTAGATCCTAATATTTTAAGATCTACCAAACATAAAAGCCGCAAAGTGCTTCAAATTGGTTGTATTTGTCTAGTTTTGAGGTTTTAAGTCTAAATTGGGTACCTTGGAGACCCAGTTAAAACCACTTTAGACTGGTCTTTTTTGCTTGGTAAGCTGACAAAAAAAGGTTTAGGGTTCAGTAACCAAGTAGGCGCAAAGATCATCCAATTTGGATTGGTCTAGTTTTAGACATTGGGAGACCTGCTAAAACCAAATTAGATTGGTTTCAGTCACCAATATTTTTGGACTTTTAAGAAGGTTTTGATAAGACATAATGCTGCAGGTTGTTTCACAAGGTCCATTTCTACTGTATTTTCAAAACTAACTTCTCAATCAGAGAGATTGTTGATTGCACAAACCAGTTTTACCAACCGGCTAACAAAGCTTTGTTTACATAGGGCGAGTGGAAACCAAAACAGATTGACAACCCCAACTACAAAGGCACCTGGATTCACCCTGAAATTGACAACCCAGAATACTCTCCAGATGACTCCATTTACAAATTTGATAACATTGGCATTCTGGGACTGGATCTTTGGCAGGTATGGTTTGGATTGAAGTTCATTTGTAGATTTTAAAACACTGTTTGGTTATCTCTGGTGACTAGTCCACCAGGATTACACAATTTTTCCAGAATTTCATGGAATACCAAATTGTAACTTTTAGGTGTGACATACAATAGTTGTACATTTAAGAAAAAAGAAACAAAATGCAGAAAGCATGTTTATTTTTGTGATTTACAAAATTCTGACACAACATCGTTATTTAAATTGTATTGTTGGTATAAAAATAAGAAAGTAAACTATAATGGAGTGCACAGGTTTTTTCTTCGTGTCACACCAACATATCAGTAACTTTATGTAGTACTGCAGGTAAGGTTTTTTTTTGGTGATTAGTGTTAAGTTATCTTTTGACCTTTCTTACAGGTGAAAACTGGAACAATTTTTGATAACTTTCTGATCACTGATGACGTTGAGGAGGCTGAAAAATTTGGTACAGAAACGTGGGGAGCAACAAAGGTAATTATGCCTCTTAACAAGATGTTACAAATAATAACGTAGTTATTTGATTTCATTGATCAGTTCTTACATTTGTTTATGCAGTGTAAACATTGATAATTAACCATAAATAATGATGGAATGATGTTATTTTTACGTATCAGGGACCAGAAAAGAAAATGAAGGACCAGCAGGAAGAGGAAGAACGGAAGAAGAGTGAAGAGGAGGAGAAGAGCAAGAAGGATGATGATGATGCTGAGGAAGATGAGGAGGATGAGGGAGATGAGGAAGAGCGCACAGAAGAACCTCCTGAGGAGGAAGAGGAAGAGGAGGGTGAGGACGATACGCTCCCCAAAGATGAGTTGTGAAGAGGAGTTTCCTTCTGAATGAGCAGATCTGACGTGTTTCTGATGTGTCTCTTTATATATGTGGTGTGAATTTTTGGCCCTGCCCCTTTCTAGAAACATGTCACATGACGTAACTCGGATTTCTTTTGGTTTTGCTGCTAGAAGCCCACCCCCGCCCAACACATTTATAGTACGACCTGATAAACTTAAGATTAATTAATGTTTGGGTTTCTGTTCTGTCTTCAGTCGCGCAAGGGAAAAGTTCTGATGTATCATTTATTGGATTTGCACTTTTTTTAAATTAAAATGATTTATTTTTAAATGCTCGTCTGGCTCTTATTTTGTGGATGTTTAATCGTCCTATTTTTTGGTTGAAAGTAAATGTTCACTTAACTGCAAGTACTTAAAATAATTGAATATTATTTCTCAAAAAAAAAAAAAAAACAAGCTTTATATATACATTTTTGATCATATTCTGTGGCTTCATGTTAATCGAGTTAGATTTTTGGTCATTTTATTATTATTTTTTTGTCATTCTTAATAGATTCTGTTTATTTTAAATGTCTTTAACTAATTTTAAATCAATAAGTTTGTTGAAAATGTAAATGCGAGTATTTTTTTGTGGTCTCTAAAAAGCTTGTTTGTCACTGACCCTGACAGCAAATCTACAAAAGTTATTTTTTGAGTGTTTGTTCATTTGCAATAGGTCTAAAGAACCTTTCTTATCTCCTTTCCTAGTCAAATAGACTTTGATAATATGTCTTTAAGATGTTTTATGATTTAGACTGTATGTAAAACTAGCATCTTAAAGAAATCTGTCAGAAGTCTGTACACCGATGCTTTCCAGATCAAGCTATCTTTAACAGACATATTGCAGACGTACGTGTGCTATCTAGAACCCAGTGAAGCTAGTTCTGAGGAAAGCTCCATAAATGTGTTGCTTTGGTATTTTATCTCGGATAACGCCAGTCAAACTTTCATAAGACTTTTAGGGGTCACTGTACGTCCATGTATCCATGTGTCTTGTCCAATTCAGCAAGTAGATGGCGTCTTCCCACAACACAGGCGCCTCATCCCTCCAGAAGATAGCTGAGTCACATCTCCACGCGCGCTCATTGAAGACACTCACGAGGCTGTATTTCGCGGGGTCTCGCGCTCAAACAAGATGCTGACGATCACTCTAAAGACACTCCAGCAGCAGACTTTCAAAGTGCAGGTCGACGAGGAGCTGACGGTGAGTGTGCGCGTCTGTGCCCGTGTAAACACGCCAGCGAGCGGGCGTGACGCGCTGGGAGACGCCGCGGCCTCCGGCGGCTTGCCGCGCGTGGAGCAGTCGTTGTCATTGTACAATTTTACATTATAACCGGTGACGTCACAGAGCCGCGCATTCTAACGGCTGTTAATTTGAAAATAACGGTCGCGTTATTTACTTTAAAGGTCTGTTTTGACTCTCGTCCTGTGGCAAGCCGTTTTAACACCTATTCGATTAAAATAACTAGTCTTGTTAATGTTACTTGTAACTTATCTTAATTGCCAGCAAGTAGTCCAATAGTTATAAGTACATACTGGCTGTTTTGCTGATAACTATTCATTACTCATTCTATAACTCTAGTTATCCCAATAGTTAGTCAATAATGCTAATTCATTAGACACTAGGACTTGTCACTATTCCACTAATTATTGCGTTATTACTAGGTAGAAAATGCAAATTTTTGTCACTGAACTCTTTGGAGGTTAGTTAACTATACACTACCAACTTGTTATTGCTTGTACCTCTATAGGTTTACTATTTTACTATAATGCCAAATAGGTATGTTACTTTTATTTATACCAGTACTTACTAGTATGTATTCTAGCTTCACTAATCTGTTTTTAGTAGATACTAGTAATTATAAAAAAAAATATGTATGTATGCCAACTGTGACTAGTAGAATTTATTTTCTCAAATGCCTTTTTTTAATAAGAAATGAATGGGTACTTCATAGTTCGATAAATCTTACTAGAACAATTAAAAATTATACTAATAACTGGAATACACAGTAGTGTGTGCTAGTTAGTTTTTATGAATTAATAATACAACAGCTTGCCATGCTTCTTGTTTTCCTAGAATGACAATGCATTGCTGGTATGCATTGCATTTATGTTATGATCTGTTATTGTTTAAAACTTATTTATATTCAGTCAGATGAATGTATCTTGGTCATTTAAATATCTAGTTTTTATTAATGTGTTCTTTTGTAATGAGAATTTGAATTAATTTAGGGGGGAATTATTTTAGGTTTCCAGATAATGCAGTATCATTCTGACTGTGTTTGAGCAAAGCAACGAGATGAAATGGCTTCATAATTCATATGGGCATATGAATCCATTGCTTTGGTTCTTGAAGATAGTTTGGGAAGCACATGACCATTAGTTGCCTGCTTTCATAGTCATACAGTTTTTAAGTCTTATTTTGTCCTTGAAAGCACAATCTTGAATTGTAAAAATATTTCTGATTAAATTCTGTCCTTGTTCAATGTCAATACAGGTAAAGGCTCTAAAAGAGAAGATCGAGGAAGAAAAGGGGCAAGATGCTTTTCCAGCTGTCGGTCAAAAGCTAATCTATGCAGGTCCGTTTCTTTGGAGATTTGTTATATCTGCCATTGCAAAGCTTATATATTATAATTACTGCCAAATTTTTCTGTTCACATGCACCATATCCTTCTTCTGTTTTAATAAGATGCAAATTGCATTTGTGTTTTTCTTCATTAAATGCAGGCAAAATTTTGAATGACGATATACCTCTAAAAGAATACAAGATAGATGAGAAGAACTTTGTCGTGGTGATGGTTACAAAGGTACAGCTGTTATATCTCTAACAAAACATTCATCGATTTTAGGATGTTGCATAAAAAGCACTGGATGGGAGTGCCAAGATATGCATAACATTTTAAAATGCACATACATTAACCTATGCACATAAAACAATTAAAAATACTTTTGAGGGGGATTTTTTTAAAACTATGTTGGAATCAAATTTAGGGGATTTAGTCGCAACAGCTTTCAACAAAAAACAAATCTGAAAACTTGTCTTTCAGCAATTCATTATCTTGATAATGGCATTTTTGGGGCCTGAATATGCAACATTTTAAAATCGGTTTCAAAGTGTACGTTTTTGAAAATGATACCATCTGTGTGTAATGCTACCTCACAAGCAATTTGTACGTATTTTATGAGGTGGCTAACTCATTCAATTTCTGCGACAGGTAGGTTTAGGACTGGAGTTAGGGGTGGTGCTTTGAACAAATTTACCACCTTGTAAAATATGTAGGAATTGTCGTGAGATTTTATTGGTAAACTACGAACATGCAATTTTTTTTTAAAGGTGTGATTTCAGTGACGGGTAGGTTTATGGCCCGAATGCATAATACTATGTATTAAGTCATTTTTGTGGATCCATGTTAACGAGGATCATTTTAACAATGTTGTCATCTATACACAAAACATTTTTGTGTAAACGTACCCTTACCCGAACAAATTCCACGATGCACAACAAAAAACTGATTTGGTGTAATTACTTCCCAAAACATTGTCACAAGATTGCGTTCACAAACATCAGACAAACAATTTTGTAGTAATTTTATTTTGTAGTAAAAAGAGCTAAAGTGCTTTCACCATTTGCTGCAACTTGCCCATTTCCCAGGAAGTGACGTTTTTGTTGTCTTGAACACGTTTCTTAATTCGCATATGATTTATTTGAAATGTAATTTCCAGTTATTCGGAACTTTGGATAGAAACAGTGTTAAAGATCATTAGCAGTTTTCTATAGTTCTCTGTGCAGTTGTGTTTCTTTTTCTACAGCCCAAATCTGCAGCACCTCCACAAGCTCCTGCTCCAGTGCCGGCAGCTGCCACTACCGTTAGCGCAACTGTCGACGAAACCCCTGCACATCAGCCCTCAACTCCTGCTGCGCCTCCTGCTGTCTCCACAGTGCCTGTATCGACCTCCACTCCTGCTCCTGCTCCCATAGAACCAGCGGCATCAGTGGAGCCACCCGTGCCGCCCATCACAGCGCCCCCTGCTGCCTCGGAGGTTGCGGCAGAAAAGCCTGAGTCTGTTAGCGTGACTCCCACGCCGATCTCAGAAGAAGAGAAACAGGAAGCCCAAGAGGAGCAGGCCATTGCGCAACCAGAGGCCAGGTATGGCCACACCCTAAAAAAAAAAAAAAAAAACTTTTTAATCGCTCAAAGAATGAAAATTCCTCAATTTGTCATCTGTTTTGTTCAGCATTACAGATGAATTTGGTATTTTAGAAGCAGCTGCGTCCATACTAGGTATGTTTGGGTTTTCGGTTTTGTTATAAACCAGGTAAAGAATTTAAGAAATTGTCTTTAACGTCTGTCGCCATTCGTTTCTTTAGTTACAGGTCAAGCGTATGAGAATTTGGTGACGGAAATCATGTCAATGGGTTACGAGAGAGAACAGGTGATTTCCGCCTTACGAGCAAGTTTCAACAATCCGGACAGAGCCGTGGAGTATCTGCTTATGGTGAGAGTTACTAATGAACTTACTATAGTAGAGCTGCAAATAGCCAGGAACTAGTTTTATTCAAAGTCAACATGAAATGACATTTGCAACCTATTTTATTTTGTAATGTGACAAATTTCTGAGTGAAACAGGGACTTTTATACATATTTGCACTTTGAAACTCTTTTTATATTGTACATTTGCTTGGTGAAGTAAGCTTACTTAATATATTGTTTGGATAATTGCTCAAATTTTAAGATAGTAAGAATTTATATATATATTAATATATAAACCACTATAAATAACATTAGCAATAACTAATAACATTAATACTAAATTTATTTAAATCACAGATTAATTATTTAAATACATATTAAGTTATTCATATTAATGCTGTAATACACTTATTTCATTTTATTGATGCTGTCAAATAATCATGTAAAATTACTTAAATATAAATGTTTATTAACTGTATTATAATTTATGATTAATTCATTTTTTTATTAATAATGAAAAAAACTTTTAATAAATAATGACACTAAGTCAAGTTTAATTTAATTCTTTAATTTTGACTTTTTATTTAGAGTATCACCAATGAATTGTGCACATAATTAATGAATATTAATAAAAACAATGTGGTCGTCCTTGCTTTCATGTTGACTTGGAATAGTGCCTTGTTTAAGCCACACAAATTCACAAGTGAAGGAGCTGTTAATGTCTGTTCCTCAGGGTATTCCCACAGAACCCGAACAGCCACCACAGGAAGTAGTGCAGCCCACGCCAGTGTCCAACCCCACCCCTCCAGCACCACAGCGACCTCAGCCACCACCTGCCACAGCCGGTGAGTGGACATTTGTTCACGACGTGTGGAAATAGACGCCCATTTGCCCTGCAGCTGCCGCCTTCTTGCTAATTCGCTGAACCGTTGTTTTCCGGTAGCACAGCTGCAGGCGCTGTCTTTATTTATGCTCATAAGCATCACTGAAGTTCTGTTCAGCAAACGAGGAAGTATAAAGGTCAACATCTCAATCAAATCTGACCCCAAATTAGTGTTAATGAGTGAATGTGAACTTTGGACTTAAAGGTGATGTGCATAGATTTTGCAATGCTAATGTGTTGAGAGTAAACTTGACCCACATTTGATTTCTAAACTGTTTGATACATTGGTTAAACTATGTTACTTGTTGAAATTTGGTGACTTTTTCTCATTTTGGGATATGAATGTGTGTGCAAACAGATAGATATGTTTTGTAAAGGCTGGACGAATTTTGGTGGTGTTGGGGTCCAACTGACCCCCATTGGTTTCCATGCACTTTGGCACAAAAAAAGCTTCACAAAGACTAAAATATGAGATGCATAAAAAGGTTTACTCAAAATTAAAAACTTTCTTCATTATGAGTTTTAAATTCAAAAGTTCTGTGAAATTATATTTTTGGGTGATTGTTTTTTGGATCTCAATTATTAATTGGTTTGACATGAATAAGAAATGGCAAAAACACACAACAAAATTACTGAAACTCTTGACAAAAATTTAAATGACAACAACAACAAAACAAATTCAAAATATTAATAAAAACTTTAGTAGTACTTCACTAGTTTACACTATAGTACAAAAAATGTAGGCAATAATTATGCTTAGTGTATACACACTTGTACCAATACAGAACTGTAAAAATATAAAAAAAAATAATTAACAAAATTTCAATCAGTTTTTTTAATATGTATATATATTATTATAGCATATTATTATTATTATTATTATTAATATACATTTAAAAAGACAGCAAAATTGTTTAAAAAAAAAAAAAAAAAGTTTAATTTGAGTTCAGCTTAAACTAAATGAAAATTAGAAATTAAATGGTTTAAGTTAACGTTACACTATTATGTTTTTTTATGTTGTGTTAAGTTTTGGCGAATTTCATGGAAACCACAGACAGCATAAAGTGTAAATGTAAATATATTCTAAAAGCATTAGTGTTATTTGTGTTGCATATTTACTTTCATAATATGTAAATATATACATAACATTTAAAAAAACAAACAAACATAAAATTACTCAAATTTTAAGAGTGAAAATAGACAATATAAAACTAAAGGAATCTAAGGAATCTCCAGACTCCTCTCCAGCTATTTCTGTCCTGTGATCAGGTGTGGAGTCGGGAGCGACGCAGTCCTTGGCGAACCCGCTGGAGTTCCTGAGGAACCAGCCACAGTTCCAGCAGATGCGTCAGATCATCCAGCAGAACCCCGCACTGCTGCCCGCGCTCCTGCAGCAACTCGGCCGCGACAACCCGCAGCTCCTGCAGGTGGGTGGAGCTTAGAGCGGAGCCGCTGCTATTGGACGCACGATGCTAAACCTGCGCTTGTTTTTCTGTGCAGCAAATCACGCAGCATCAGGAGCGATTCGTGCAGATGTTGAACGAGCCACACGCAGGTGAAGCCGGAGCTGCTGAAGCTCCCAGCGCACCACAGACCAACTACATCCAGGTCACGCCGCAGGAGAAGGAGGCCATCGAGAGGGTATGCTAACAAAGTTTGGTTTGAAGATAAAGTATCGTTTCTGTGATACCTGGCACAATGAAAAGACGAATGTAAAAATGTAATTTTACTAGATACCATTTGGTCACGTTGGTGTTATAATAGTTACACAAAAAATAAGAAAAAAACCTATCAACTTTTAATTAAAGTCCATTTTAATTTACATAATTCAAAGTGAAACAGAAAAAAAAAAAATTATATATATATATATATATATATATATATATATACACACACACACACACACAAACATCTATATATATATAATTGCTAATGTGTGTATAAAATTATTTAATACACACAATTATTATGTTTTATAACATTTGCATAATTCTTGTTTTTTATTGTTGCACTCTAATTGTTATGTAGATAATAATGTATAATTATTTTTTTGTGTTTGTTGATAATTTTTCTATTATATTTTATAATTCAGTTAAATTTTATTTTAATTTAATGTTTATTTTGATAATTACTCAGCTTTTAAAGTCATTTATAATGTGTATCTTAATGAACCTTATATAATTACATATACACATACAAAATTCAATTTTATCTATTACAAAATGTCGGGGTTAACAAAAAGTCTTACTTTAAATAATATAAACTTACTTGCAATACAATTTTCTTTTTTCATATTTTTCATATTTTAATTTTAATAATGAATTTAAAATGACCGAAAGAACAGTTATTTCACACAACATGTTTTAACATTTTATAAAATTGAGTTTTGTTTTCTAGTTAAAAGCTCTGGGGTTTCCAGAGGGACTCGTCATCCAAGCCTACTTCGCCTGCGAGAAGAACGAAAACCTCGCTGCAAACTTCCTGCTCCAGCAGACCTTTGACGATGAGTGAACGTTAACCGTTTAGACGCGACGACACTCGGAGAATGGCAACGGAGAGAATGCAAGCGCTAGGCCGCATGTTGCGTGCGTGTGTGTGTGCGTTAAAGTGAATTGGACGTCGACTGGTCTTCCATGATGATTTTCATGGAGTTTAAGCTGAAGCCATGATGTGACGTTATTATCAGCACAGCAATTTATTTTTTATTTTTTGGTAGATATAGTCAATCCCTTACGATGAGGTGTCCGTTGTCTGTCTGGTTTCTGCTGCTATCTTTGCTGTGTGCGTCGAGTGAGGTTTTATTTATCACAGTTAAACCCTGCCAAAAAAACACTCAAGATCATCGCTCATTTCTTACAATTGTTTTTCGGTATTAATAATGAGACGTTTCAGATGAAGTAGATGCCAAATTTAATTTGTTACCAATGAAAACAAGCCTTTGATGGATAGACATCAAAACATTCAAAACGTCGTACCATTTTTGTTGCATTTTCTCCATTCGAATATTGGGAATATTTCAAATTAAATACAGTGTCTACTTATGGCATGTAAAATCATATTTAGTGTTTACTTTTCTTTCATTATTAGCCTCTACTGTGTGAAATACAACTTTTATGCAGTGGATGTCAC
This sequence comes from Carassius gibelio, assembly GCF_023724105.1. NCBI lineage: Eukaryota > Metazoa > Chordata > Actinopteri > Cypriniformes > Cyprinidae > Carassius > Carassius gibelio. The sequence continues at coordinate 9,117,072 of NC_068417.1, read as the reverse complement.
CAAACTACTTTTCAACTCATCTGTTCCCCTAAATCAAACCATTAATATTAAAAATAAACCACATTTTTCTGCACTGCATGGGTATGTTAGTATCTTTAAACCCATGTTTAAAATAAGAACTGTCGATAACGTCTACAATCATGACTTTTTGATTTAAAGAAAAACAGCATTGATAGTTGATATGTGATAATATAGTTGGCTCATCAACTAGATGTTATTTTCAAGTTTATTTCTGTTTCTGATGGGCCTTAACCAAAAAGATAATGGTAGTCATTGCTTTCCACAGTATAGGGGAATAAAATGCAATGAAAGTCAATGTCTACGGTCAGCTGTAACCAAAAAGGTGATGGTAGCCATTGGCTTATACATAGTGTTTTTCTCCATACTATGGAAGTCAGTGGCTACCGTCAACTATTTGGTTACAGCTGACTGTAGTATATTATAGTTTCCATAGTATAATATTGAGGAAAAATACTGTGGAATCCAGTGGCTACCGTCATCTGTAACTAAACAGTTGACGATAGCCATTGACTTCCGTGGTGTTTTATTTTCCGTACTATGGAAGGCAATAGCTAGCATCAGCTGTAACCAAACAGGTGATGGTAGCCATTGACTTCCATAGTGTTTTTTTCCATACTATGGAGGGAAAAGGCTACTATCAACTGTAACTAAAAAGGTGACAGTAGCCATTGGCATCCATAGTATTTTTTCCATACTATAGAGCGCAATGGCTAGTTGACGGTAGCCACTGACTTCCAAAGTATTTTTCTCCATACTATGGAAGTCAATAGCTACCGTCAACTGTAACCAAACAGTTAACAATAGACATTACCTTCCTTAGTATGGGGGAAAAAAACACTATAGAACTCAATGGCTACTGACAACTGTTTGGTTACCAACATTCTTTTTTTTTATTTCATTCTTAATTTTAATTTTTTGTTGAAATATCCCTTTATTAACTCTAAAGTTCTCAGTAGAATCAGTTCAGTATGCAGTAGAAACTGAATGATCGGTGGTTTTGAATGGAGCCCGAAATGCTGCAACAATCGTAGGTAATTTATGTGGTGACTGAATGTGGTCGAGTGTCTCAGCGGGTCTCGAAAACCTCCTAAAAATATGCATTGTAATTTGAATATTTGTACATACCGGTATTCAAGTGAAGGAAAAAAAAACAGTGTTGTCTTGGACTCTGTTGCATACTTAAGACAGTGCCAAACATAATTAGAAACTGGAAATGAATGAAATTACAGAGCTAGCTGCAATGCTTGAAATGGATGCAGAATGCATATATTTTTTATATAAATGATGTGTCCTGTTGCTATAGTGTAGTTTTTGAGCGAAAAATGCTGGAAGGGTATTTTTATCGAGTACGATAAAAAATCTATAGGTGTTCTGACAGGTACAGGGAAGACTAAGCATCCTGTTTACAATAGGTGATACAGTTTTGGTTCATTTCAGCATTTTATATTCATTTTTCTTCTTGAGGGATTTGATGTGTGGAGAAAGTGAACATGGAGGTGTTTGGTCTTAAATGCAACAGCACACAAGGGTTTGCTGAGTGATTAATGAATGTATTGTTTCAGTGGTGTGTGAATAAAATTGCTTTTAAAAAGCTTCAATGAAGTCTCCAAATGGATATAGTTTCATTCATCAGTAATGATCCATCATCAGGCTGCATGTATGCTTCTAAATCCCCAAGAAGTATATTTTAAAAAAATATTATGGTATTAAGAAATTTCAGTACACATACTGAAGTTTTACAATGTACTTCAATGACTTCTATATTACTCTCAAATTAATTTTAACCAGATCCTTTTTTTTAAGTCACTTAAAACCACTTCTGAAGACTTCTTGCGACAAAAATGAACAAATCAATTATGTAATAATTAATAAAGCCAAGGTAGTTTAACAGTGTATTTTATTTAAACAAAAACATTTTATGAAGAAATCTTCTACTGTAAAACGCGTCTCCTCTCCTTAACAGCAAATGATTGACATGACACAAGGCTCCTTAAATTCCCTGCCACGGAAAAGGCGACACAGCGCCATGAAATCTACACGTGGCCACAAATATATTGCATTCATAGTGTTAATCACTACCATAGAGAATGAATGTGAAAAGTTAGGGGAAGTTAAGCTCAACTAAGACCGGGGTTCGATTCCCCAACAGGGAGAATAGCAATCTTTTGAAAACCCATTTCATTTTCATTGGGTTTCAGACATTTTTTCCCCCATCTAGCAAGAAGTAGGATCATTAAAGTAAAAGATGACTGAAAATTAGCATAGAGTTTTGGATTGGTAGTATTGTTCTGTTCTGGGCAAGAACTCCCTGCACATCCACGCAGACTAGCATAGATAAGAGCAGGGACAGCAGCAATAACCCTCCAGAAACATAAATGTAATGCAGATATCATAAAATATATGATAAAAGATCAATAATTTAATGTAACCTTTTAGAAATTAGCCTTCTGATTCAAAGGAGGATCAGAGAGCTGAATCCTGACTGATAGAGGAGGAGTTGGGGATGGGGGAGGGTAATTAGCTGTTGAGCAACACTAAAGCTGGTGATAACACTGAATCTTATATACTGATCTTATACACTGGATTTTCCTCTACCTGACATCGATTATCAAAAAAGAGGTGGGCCACAGGCACAAACTCATGCTTGTTTCCTTGTTACTTGCAACACTCAACCCATAGAACAATATTTCAAGATAAATTGAAAAAATTCTGAGATATACTTAAAAATGTACCTTTAAATGCTTTAAAAAGACATTAAACCTACAGCACTTCTGCAAAAGGGTGGGAAAATAATGACATTTAACCATAATCCTTTGCAATATGAACAACCAACTAGAACTGTTTACACTATTATAGTGTAAGGCCTGGTTCACACGGGACGATTTTAAAATTGTCGGCCGATTTTCCAAATATGAGAGACCCCACACACAGCGATAAAAAATCACGGGTTTAACAGTTTTGGTCGTTCCGTGTGTGGTGTGCAGCCACACGGCAATATCAACTCATCACACACGAACCGATTTGACTCCCGAGCATTCCCAGGTCAGACGGGAAATCTCGCAAAATCCCTCGAGATCAAACGTGACTTCAGAGTAAACAATCATGGCGGACGAAGAGGATGCAGTGGCCAGTTTGTGCTTTGTCTTTTAACGAAAAAAAAAACATAAGAAAAACAAGAAAAGGCGATGGTCAAAGAGGTGGAGACAACGCGAGCATGGACTATACTTGCTATATCATAATATGGAGATAAGTTGTTGTTTTCTCTCATAGAAATGTTGTTACGTACTACACAGATTAATAACCGTTGAAATAAACGTTCATATATTCGTTTCCATGTACTCTGGTGGACTGCAGTTGTGGATGTAGTTATGCTCATCGACTTTATTTGTATTTGTTATATTATATACGCCGGCTGTTTTGATTTTGTTTCCCGGTACTATCACTGCCTCGTCACCTCACTTTCTGATTGGCTACACGCCACAGTCCACAGGCTGCATGATTGTTTGTCCTCGGGGGACACCACACACGAGAAGAAATCGGGCCAAATAAATCCAACATGTTGGATATCCCCGATTTGAGATCGGAGCGGTCCCGACATTCTTCCGAGCAGAGGAGATTAGTCTTAACACACCACACACGGCAGGAATATTTGATCAGATTATTTTACGATAATCGGAGCATCCTAAGATTGTCGGAAGGGGTGAATCGGGGCTAAAATCGGCCTAATTATCCTGCCGTGTGAACCAGCCTTAAGTCAAACATTCAAACTTCAGATTTCATTATATGACAAGATCATACCACACAATTCTCAAAAGCAGTAAAAACATTACTCCCAAAGTAATATACCCTAGATAAAGGTTAGACATGTTCAGTTGCCCAACATCTACCCCTTGTTTTTTGTTGTGGTATTGACTTGGACAGAACAAGAATTTGGACCAGAGCTTAGAAACTGAGAAAGATTTAGCTGAGGAGGATCAGGTTTCTGTACTTATTACTTCTGACGTAATGCTCCAGATAGAGGGATAGTTATTTTTTTGTGAACCGTGAGCATTTGGCCCAGCTAAGTCCCTACTTTCGAGCCTTTTTTTGTTTTGTTTGCAGTGGTCAGCAGAACACCAGGAAGCATACTGAGATTCAGGACCTTAGACCACCGCACTGGAAAACATTTTTTCATTGTTATTTACACTCCGGTGTAAGTATATATTGCCATCTACTGGCCATGATTCCAGCTCCTCCTCGTTAGTATAGTGGTCAGTATCCCCGCCTGTCACGCGGGAGACCGGGGTTCAATTCCCCGACGGGGAGAAAAGCAATCTTTTGACAACCCATTTCATTTTTAATGAGTTTCAGACATTTTTGTTATCAAGCAGGAAGTAGGTACCTCTATCAGGACCACTAAAGTCAAAGATGACTGAAAATTAGCATGTAGTTTTGGATTGGTAGTATTGTTCTGTTCTGGGAAAGAACTCCGAGCACATCCACGCAGACTAGCATAGATAAGAGCAGGGAGAGCAGCAATAACTCCCCAGAACAGAACCAACCTAAATGTACTGCGGATATCATAAAAGATAAATAATTTAATTTAACAATCAAAAAATTAGCCTTCTGATTTAAAGGAGGATCAGAGAGCTGAATCCTGACTGATAGAGGAGGAGTTGGGGATGGGGGAGGGTAATTAGCTGTTGAGCAACACAGAAGCTGGGGATAATGCTGAGTCTTATATACTGATCTTATATACTGGACGTATATAATGTACCCTACATATAGGTTAGACCAGTGCTTCCCAAACCTGTCCAGAAGGACCCCCTGCCTGCACATTTTGTATGTCTCCCTAATAAGACACACCCAATTTATTTCTTGCAGTCTCTACTATCGAGCTAATGAGTGGAATCAGGTCTGTTAGATAAGGGAGACTTACAAAAGGTGCAGGGCAGGGGGCCTCCAGGACAGGTTTGGGAAGCACCGTTTAGACATGCTCAGTTGTCCAGCATCTACCCCTTGTGGTTTGTTGTGGTATTGACTTGAACAAAACAAGAATTTGGACCAGAGCTTAGAAACTGAGAAAGATTTATTTGAGGAGGATCAGGTTTCTGTCCTTATTACTTCTGACACAATGCTCCAGATGGAGGGATTTTTTTGGCGGTGGTGATCACCAGAACACCAGATGGATGGATAGCATTTTTTTTTGTGAACCGTGAGCAGTTGCCCCAGCTGAGCTCCTGCTTTCGAGCCTTTTTTTTTTTTTTGGCTGTGTTCACCAGAACACCAGGAAGCATATTGAGTTTAAGGACCATAGACCACCGCACTGGAAAATTTTTTTTCATTGTTATGTACACTCCGGTGTAAGTATATATTGCCATCTACTGGCCATGATTCCAGCTCCTCCTCGTTAGTATAGTGGCCAGTATCCCCGCCTGTCACGCGGGAGACCGGGGTTCAATTCCCCGACGGGGAGAAAAGCAATCTTTTAACAACCCATTACATTTTTAACGGGTTTCAGACATTTATTTTTATCAACCAAGAAGTAGGTACCTCTGTCAGGACCACTAAAGTCAAAGATGACTAAAAATTAGCATAGAGTTTTGGATTGGTAGTTATTTTCTGTTCTGGGCAAGAACTCCCTGCACATCCACGCAGACTAGCATAGATAAGAGCAGGGACAGCAGCAATAACCCCCCAGAAACATAAATGTACTGCAGATATCATAAAAGATCTCATGAAAGATCAATAATTTAATGTAACCTTTTAGAATTTAGCCTTCTGATTCAAAGGAGGATCAGAGAGCTGAATCCTGACTGATAGAGGAGGAGTTGGGGATGGGGGAGGGTAATTAGCTGTTGAGCAACACAATAGCTGGTGATAACACTGAATCTTATATACTGATCTTATTTATTGGACTTTCCTCTACCTTAAATCGATTGCCAAAAAAGAGGTGGGCCACAGGCACAAAATCATGCTTGTTTCCTTGTTACTTGCAACACTCAACCCATAGAACAATATTTCAAGATAAATTAACTTTTTTGTTCTGAGATATACTCAAAAATGTACCTTTAAATGCTTTAAAAAGACATTAAACCTACAACACTTCTGCAAAAAAACAATGGCATTTAACCATAATCCTTTGCAATATGAACAGCCAACCAGAACTGTTTACACTATTATAGTGCAGTAATACTGAAATTCAAACTTCAGATTTCATTATATGACAAAATCATACCACACAATTCTCAAAAGCAGTAAAAACATTACTCCCAAAGTAATATACCCTAGATAAAGGTTAGACATGTTCAGTTGCCCTACATCTACCCGTTGTTTTTTGTTGTGGTATTGACTTGGACAGAACAAGAATTTGGACCAGAGCTTAGAAACTGAGAAAGATTTAGTTGAGGAGGATCAGGTTTCTGTACTTATTACTTCTGACGTAATGCTCCAGATGGAGGGATAGTTTTGGCGGTGGTGATCAGCACCAGGAAGCATGTTAAGATTAAGGACCATAGACCAGAGCACTGCAATCATTTTTTAGTCAATGTCAGGCAGGAAGTAGGTACCTCTGTCAGGACCACTAAAGTCAAAGATGACTGAAAATTAGCATAGGGTTTTGAATTGGTAGTATTGTTCTGTTCTGGGAAAGAACTCCCTGCACATCCACGCAGACTAGCATGTATAAGAAAAGGGAGAGCAGCAATAACCCCCAGAACAGAACTAATATAAATGTACTGCAGATATCATAAAAAGATCAATAATTTAAATGTAACATTCTAGAAATTAGCCTTCTGATTCAAAGGAGGATCAGAAAGCTGAATCCTGACTGATAGAGGAGGAGTTGGGGATGGGGGAGGGTAATTAGCTGTTGAGCAACACAGAAGCTGGGGATAATGCTGAGTCTTATATACTGATCTTATATACTGGACGTATATAATGTACCCTACATATAGGTTAGACCAGTGCTTCCCAAACCTGTCCAGAAGGACCCCCTGCCTGCACATTTTGTATGTCTCCCTAATAAGACACACCCAATTTAGTTTTTGCAGTCTCTACTAACAAGCTAATGAGTGGAATCAGGTGTGATAAGCCCCTTTCACACTGCGATTCCAGCAAATACACGGGTAAAGTGTTCCGGCAATTGTTTCCGGGTCGCTAGATTTTGCACTTTCACACTGCCAGTGATTACCCGGGATATGTGCGTGCTTTCACACACAACCCGTAAAAGGTCCCGTAACGACACGTGACATCAGGGTGTGAAGTTTAATTCAAAGGAGGATCAGAGAGCTGAATCCTGACTGATAGAGGAGGAGTTGGGGATGGGGGAGGGTAATTAGCTGTTGAGCAATGAAAAAGTGGGTGATAATACTGTCTTCAGATTTCAATGTGCCGGGTCCGACGTGCAGTGTGAAAGGTGCTTTAGATAAGGGAGACTTACAAAAGGTGCAGGGCAGGGGGCCTCCAGGACTGGTTTGGGAAGCACCGTTTAGACATGCTCAGTTGTCCAACATCTACCCCTTGTGGTTTGTTGTGGTATTGACTTGGACAGAACAAGAATTTGGACCAGAGTTTAGAAACTGAGAACGATTTAGTTGAGGAGGATCAGGTTTCTGTCCTTATTACTTCTGAAATAGTGTTTCAGATGGAGGGATTTTTTGGCGGTGGTGATCACCAGAACACCAGATGGATGGATAGCATTTTTTTTTTTGTGAACCGTGAGCATTTGCCCCAGCTGAGCCCCTACTTTTGTGCCTTTTTTTTTTTGCTGTGGTCAGCAGAACACCAGGAAGCATATTGAGTTTAAGGACCATAGACCACCGCACTGGAAAATTTTTTTTCATTGTTATTTACACTCCGGTGTAAGTATATATTGCCATCTACTGGCCATGATTCCAGCTCCTCCTCGTTAGTATAGTGGTCAGTATCCCCGCCTGTCACGCGGGAGACCGGGGTTCAATTCCCCGACGGGGAGAAAAGCAATCTTTTGACAACCCATTTCATTTATAATGGGTTTCAGACATTTTTGTTATAAAGCAGGAAGTAGGTACCTCTATCAGGACCACTAAAGTCAAAGATGACTGAAAATTAGCATGTAGTTTTGGATTGGTTGTATTGTTCTGTTCTGGGCAAAAACTCCCTGCACATCCATGCAGACTAGCATAGATAAGAAAAGGGAGAGCAGCAATAACCCCCCAGAAACAGAACCAACATAAATCTTCTGCAGATATCATAAAAGATCAATAATTTAATGTAGCATTCTAGAAATTAGCCTTCTGATTCAAAGGAGGATCAGAGAGCTGAATCCTGACTGATAGAGGAGGAGTTGGGGATGGGGGAGGGTAATTAGCTGTTGAGGAACACAAAGGCTGGTGATAATACTGAATCTTGTATAGTGATATTATATATTGGTACTGTGATAGGTTTTGCATCCATATAAGTAGATGTGGATCAGCTGATGTGAACTTGACTAACGTGACCTGCCAGAACTAACTCTAAGCTTGATTTATGGCCTGAGCTTAAGAACAGAGAAAGATTAATTAAGGGTTAGGTGAAGAATCAGTAATTTCCTCCACCTGACATTGATGCCACAAAAGAGGTGGTTTCATCATGCTTGTTTCCTTGTAAGTTACAACACTCAAGCCATAGAACAATATTTCAAGATAAATTAACTTTTTGTTCTGAGATATACTCAAAACATAAACTGTAATGCTTCAAAAAAGACATTAAACCTACAACATTTCTGCAAAAGGGTGGGAAGACAATGGCATTTAACCATAATCCTTTGCAGTATGAACAGCCAACCAGAACTGTTTACACAGTTATAGTGCATTTGTACTGAAAATCAAACATTAGAACTTCAGATTCCATTATAGGACAAGAACTTAGCACACAGTTGTCAAAAGCAGTAAAACACCCAAAGTAAAATACCCTACATATAGGTTAGACATGTCCAGTTGCCCAACATCTACCTACCCCTTATGGCTTGTTGTGGTACTGACTTGGACAAAATAAGAATTTGGACCAGAGCTTGGAAACTGAGAAAGATTTAGTTGAGGAGGATCAGGTTTCTGTCCTTATAACTTCTGACAGTGTTCCAGGAGGAAGGATAGTTTTTTTTTTTTTTTTGAACCGTGAGCATTTGGCCCAGCTGAGTCCCAACATTCGAGCCTTTTTTTGTTTTGTTTGCAGTGGTCAGCAGAACACTAGAAAGCATACTGAGATTCAGGACCATAGACCACAGCACTGTAACAGTGTACACTCCGGTGTAAGTATATATTGCCATCTACTGGCCATGATTCCAGCTCCTCCTCGTTAGTATAGTGGTCAGTATCCCCGCCTGTCACGCGGGAGACCGGGGTTCAATTCCCCGACGGGGAGAAAAGCATTCTTTTGACAACCCATTTCATTTTTAATGGGTTTCAGACATTTATTTTTATCAACCAAGAAGTAGGTACCTCTGTCAGGACCACTAAAGTCAAAGATGACTAAAAATTAGAATAGAGTTTTGGATTGGTAGTTATTTTCTGTTCTGGGAAAGAACTCCGAGCACATCCATGCAGACTAGCATAGATAAGAACAGGGAGAGCAGCAATAACCCCCCCACAACAGAACTAATATAAATGTACTGCAGATATCATAAAAAGAAAATTAGCCTTCTGATTCAAAGGAGGATCAGAAAGCTGAATCCTGACTGATAGAGGAGGAGTTGGGGATGGGGGAGGGTAATTAGCTGTTGAGCAATGAAAAAGTGGGTGATAATACTGAATCTTATATATGAAACTTGTATACTTATTTTATATATGGGTACTGTGATAGGTGTTGCATCCCTGTAGGTAGATGTGAATCAGCCGAGTGTCAGCTGATGTGAACTTGACTAACGTGATCTGCCAGAACTAACTCCAAGTTTGATATATGACTCAAGCTTAAGAACAGAGAAAGATTAAGTGAGAGGTGGGCCACAAAAATCATGCTTGTTTCCTTGTTAGTTGCAAGACTTACGCCTTAGAACAATATTTCAAGATAAATGAACTTTTTGTTCTGAGATATACTCAAAACTTAAACTGTAAATGCTTCAAAAAAAAAAAAAGACATTTAACCTACAACACTTCTGCAAAAGGACATTTAACCATAATCCTTTGCGATATCTACAGCCAACCAGAACTGTTTACACAGTTATAGTGTATTTATACTAAAAGTCAAACATTAGAACTTCAGATTTCATTATAGGACAAGATCATACCACACAACTGTCAAAAGCAGTAAAACTCCTAAAGTAATATAGGTTAGACATGTTCAGTTGCCCTACATCTACCCCTTGTGGTTTGTTGTGGTATTGACTTGAACAAAACAAGAATTTGGACCAGAGCTTAGAAACTGAGAAAGATTTAGTTGAGGAGGATCAGGTTTCTGTACTTATTACTACTGACATAGTGCTCCAGATGGAGGGATAGGGTTTTTTTTTTTTAAGTGTGAGTGTTTGGCCCAGCTGAGTCCCTTCTTCCGAGCCTTTTTTCTGGCAGTGGTCAGCAGAACACTAGGAAGCATGTTGAGATTAAGGACCTTGGACCACAGCACTGAAAAATTCCAGTCAATGTTAAGTACTCTGGTATTGCAGATAAAAGATCAATAATTTAATGTAACCTTTAAGAAATTAGCCTTCTGATTCAAAGGAGGATCAGAGAGCTGAATCCTGACTGATAGAGGAGGAGTTGGGGATGGGGGAGGGTAATTAGCTGTTGAGCAACACAGAAGCTGGGGATAATGCTGAGTCTTATATACTGATCTTATACACTGGATTTTCCTCTACCTGACATCAATTATCAAAAAAGAGGTGGGCCACAGGCACAAAATCATGCTTGTTTCCTTGTTACTTGCAACACTCAACCCATAGAACAATATTTCAAGATAAATTGAAAAAATTCTGAGATATACTCAAAAATGTACCTTTAAATGCTTTAAAAAGACATTAAACCTACAACACTTCTGCAAAAGGGTGGGAAAATAATGACATTTAACCATAATCCTTTGCAATATGAACAACCAACCAGAACTGTTTACACTATTATAGTGTAAGTCAAACATTCAAACTTCAGATTTCATTATATGACAAGATCATACCACACAATTCTCAAAAGCAGTAAAAACATTACTCCCAAAGTAATATACCCTAGATAAAGGTTAGACATGTTCAGTTGCCCTACATCTACCCCTTGTTTTTTGTTGTGGTATTGACTTGGATAGAACAAGAATTTGGACCAGAGCTTAGAAACTGAGAAAGATTTAGTTGAGGAGGATCAGGTTTCTGTACTTATTACTTCTGACGTAATGCTCCAGATGGAGGGATAGTTATTTTTTTGTGAACCGTGAGCATTTGGCCCAGCTGAGTCCCTACTTTCAAGCCTTTTTTTTTGTTTTGTTTGCAGCGGTCAGCAGAACACTAGGAGGCATACTGAGATTCAGGACCATAGACCACAGCACTGGAACAGTTTTCAGTAAATGTTATGTACACTCCGGTGTAAGTATATATTGCCATCTACTGGCCCTGATTCCAGCTCCTCCTCGTTAGTATAGTGGTCAGTATCCCCGCCTGTCACGCGGGAGACCGGGGTTCAATTCCCCGACGGGGAGAAAAGCAATTTTTTTGACAACCCATTTCATTTTTAATTGGTTTGAGACAACAAAGGATTTTCGTTCAGCAAGAAGTAGGTACTTATGCCCTCAGCTTAGGCACAGAGAAATATTTTGAGAAAGATCAGGATGGTGTCATATGTCACACACACATAGTGCTCCATGCTCCATGTTGTTTGTTAACCATGGGCATTTGGCCCAGCTGAGTCCGTACTTCCAAGCCTTGGTTTTTGGCAATGGTCAGGAGAGCACCAAGACACATATCAGGATTAAGAAAGTTGAACCATAAACACAAAACCACAGCCAAGATTTTTTGGCTGCATGCTCTGGGTGTATAGGAGTGACAAATCAAGTTCTGAGATGTACACAGAACGTAAACTTAGATGCTTCACCAAAGCCACCTTGTATTCAAACATTGCAAACTATGTTAAATTAATGCAAAGATATACCAGACTGTAGTCTAACCTGCAATAGTTTGAATGACTTAGCCAGCTGACAATATCGATGATGCAAATCTTAAAAAAAGTTTACCCCCGGTGGTTTGTTGTGGTACTGACTTGACAAAACTTGCATACATACACATACACAAGTCCTGATGTGTAGACTAATGCCAACCAAATACAACTCAACAATTCTTAAAAGATACTGCCTTATATATACACAAAAGTTTTTTGTGCACTTTAAAAAAAAAATTGGGTCTCTCTAGCACTTAAACCAAGATAGTTTAGCCCTTGTTTTTATTTGTTTGCTGACCCCATTCCCATGGAGACAGGTTAGAGCAAGGATATAACTTGAAAAGTAAGAGTTGGGAGTGCACAGTCATGGCTTGTGCAAAGCAAGATATAGGTACTTTTGATCAGAGCTTAGGAACCAAGAAAGATTAAGTTGAGGAAGATCCTGACCCAGTGCTCCAAGTGGAGATAGAGCTGTTCTTTGTGAACCGTGGGCAATTGGCTCATCTGAGTCCTTAATTCTAAGCCTTGATTTTTGTCGGTGGTCGGGAGAGCACCAGGAAGCACATTTAGATTAAGGGAGTTGGACAGTTTTTGGACAGAGTTTAGAAAGAACTTGAAGCTTCACATGTCCTTGACATTCTGGAGGCCGCAGACTTCCTCCAGTTGGATAGGGCTCGGCTACTCTGCTTGCAAGTTCTTGGAAAGACAATTGTCTCTTAGTAACTGCTTGAGAATGAAGCCTATGCACGGCAGCTCAGCTGTCTAGACCTCTATGCGGAAGCAAGGGATGCAGCCTTAACACACCTACATGCTTCAGCTCCCAAGCAGGACTTTATGTTCCATCTGAAGGAAAGCATGGCTGACCTTCTTGCTAGTGACAACTTAAGCATTCCCAAAAAAGGCTTGGCTCTTGATGTGGCCCTTGGCTGGGCAACATTTCACCCAAGTTGGGAAGAGGACTACATGGAACTGGTGGGTCTGGTTTGGCCCGATTGCTTAAGTTTACCCTACATTACTGATCTTCTGACCAAGATAAACAGTTCAGACCCACATGCTAAGCTCATTTGTAGACTGAACAATAACTTGCCAAGCAGTTGGACTATGGGCAGGTCCATGCCTAGAACTCTCTCAAAAGGGAAACTCTGTTTGTTCTCGGTGGACCGCATGAGCAAGAAACATAGCTGCTGTATCGGTTTTACCCCTACAGTGGAAGGTGGTAATCCCATCCACCCCTGCAAAAGAAGTGTCTCACAAAGTACTCCGTGGCTGGAGTAGGGAATAACCTCATGTGAGCCTATACATTTTAACCTTTCACAACTTGTTAGCATAAGGCGCTTTCGCACTGGAGGAACCTCTTTTTGTTTCTAGAACTATTGGCAGAAGTACCGGCTTTTTGGTACTGTATGTTCACACCACAGGAACTAGTAACATATTTGTTTAAGGATCTCTGTTTGTGGTAACTTAATTGGTTCCTACTTCAGAGTAGGGTCTAGAACAGTTCTATAGGAACTATCAGTGATGTAAGTGTACATTTTTATTGTTATTCAAAAGGTCACACAGAAAAATGTCAAATGAGAAGCAAGTATGCAACATTAACAGTATTTAAGATTATAAGAATATATCCATCTTCTGTCATTGTCACAAGTAATATAACAGCTACATGTTAGAGCATTAACAAACTAAAAAACACGGTAAATCCCAATAATAAAACAAGATATTTTTTTAAAAAACAGTGAAAGACAGATGCACAGTTTTACAATGAAAGATCAGTTATGGTTACTGTGCAAATAAACTTTCTAGAACCATCTAGAACAACAAAAAGACTTTGCCTTTAGCCCTTGGAGCAGATTATATAAATCAAGGGGCCTACATAGGCTTCCTCAGATTCAACTATTCCCTTTGACTTTCGAGATTTTGAGGCACATGCTCCAGTGAGAAATCATCTAATTCTTCATTTGCTAAGGCAATACTCAACCAAAGAACCATCTAACAAAACACAACAAACTCCAGTAGTCTCGTGCAACAAATTCTTTGACTGGCAGAATCACTAAGACAAGTGGACACTTCACCACTAGATTGCACCGCAAGTCTTTCCCAGTGGTCCACCACTGCCAGTTTTGAAAACAACAGCCACTACAGAAAATCCACACATTTCCACACAACCTAGAAGAATACCTATACAAATACAAAAGTGCTTAAAAAGAATGCATCTAAATGTTGTGGGTCTCTCTAATCAGGAAAGCGGACTCATTTCTTGTTTTAAATACCAATGTTCAATAAAGAACAGTTGCATTATTAGTAAACTAGTCAATTAAATACTTAAGATGTCTGTTTATGAACCATTTTAATGTGTGCAAACTTTTTAACCTGAGTTTAGGTGCTACTCAGTCAATGCATTATAATTAATTAGACTAACGTTAAACTAATTAATATAGTTGAATCTATATTCTCCAATGGTAATGTAATAATACAAAATAGTAGTATTTTTAGTTTTTTTACCCAATCTACTGACTAAGCGCTATGTTTTCAGGAAAACAAAACATCAGCAGTCTGAAATTACAAACAAGATAAGCCAAGAAAGTTAGAGATGGCTTAAAAGTTTATATACATTAAATAGAATTACTACCTGGCTTTCGGCATTCTGCTATTCATTTTTCGCCTCTGATTCGTCAAATTGTTCAGAACACAGTTATTGGCCAACAACGCTAATTTAGAGTTAATGTCACCCTTTTTCTGCTCACAGCTTTGTTCTTCTTCTCCACCTTCATCTTCTTCTTCCTCAGCCTCACTCTCTTCATCGCTCCGTTCATCGCGTTCCACCTTAAAACACGTTTGTTAGAAAATTGAGGGATAACCTCATTTATAAACTCAACTCTTAAGATACTCACTTTGCCTAAAAAGAGAAATTTGTGAACCATTCGAAGAATCAGCCAAGCCCAGAAGATGTGCAGGGCTTGAAGAACCAGCAACAGGCCGTTCAAGAAATAATAACCAGAGTACGGAGGAAAGACGTCCAACGAATCCACCACAGCTGTGTAGACGATTCTGGAAATAAACCAAAATACGGTTTATAAATCCTAAGAAGATTTTAACCATGTCAAAGTCTTATATTTTGAGAAGACCCATTCAAAATTAAATGAAATTAAGTCTGATTAAGTTCCTACCTGCATGGGAAAACCACAAGACGAGTTAGCAAGAATACAGCGGCGAAAACAACAAACAAGGCATCGCAGGTTTTTCTCCATCCAGCATAATTGAACATCTTAGCAGACTGGAAATCAAGCAAAAACAAAACATTAGTTATTTCTGTATATATCTTTATTATTTGTTAAAATAATACATCCATGATAAAAAATTTCATTTGATTAAATGATAAATTTTATTAATGTTTTATGCCTTCATTTACCAGATATTCGTGTATTAAATAATGTATTTATTAAAGCACAAATGTTTTTATAAAGATCATATTATCTGAAAAAAAAAGATTTCATAGTGACCTATTAAAAAGTTTGTTTATAAAAAAGAAAAAAAAAAAAAAAATATATATATATATATATATATATATATATATATATATATATATATTAAAAAGTTTTTTTTATATAATTTACTTAATTAGACATGCTTGATTAATAATCCTTAATTGAACCATTAAAAGCTAATAAAAAAATTTAAAAAATTACTGGGGGAAAATTAAATGCATTTCATGCTAGTAAAACTTTTAATACATTGTTCTTAAATTGTATTGGTTTCATCATTTCAATTGAGTTTTTGTGACACAATTTTATTTAAATTTAACCAGATTTTAAGGATTAAAACAAAGAAAAACAGAAACAAAATGGACCTAAAAAAAATTAACATGGAATTTGTGAAAAAATAAACCATTTAATTGATCTCAAAATCCATGATGTCACAATGGGAGCTGACAGAGTGGCCAATCAGATTTACCTCCAACAGGAAGTCAGAAGAGTCGTGGACGAGCATCACCAGGGTTCCCACGCGCACGTAGTTCGCACAGTATGAGAACGTGATGAGAAAAATGGTGGCAATGTGGTGAATGATCTGCTCTTTGAAGTCCTACACAACCGAAACAAACAGATACCCACAATTCATAATTTTTAAGATCTTTCGATTTCACACAAAATTTTAGGAAACTTACTTTGCGCTTTATGTCCACCGATACGCAGAGCAGAAGCGAGAGATAGAAGGACAACTCCATGATATAATACCAATACTGAGCTTCTGTTACAACCTGCAAACCAAATCACAAATAACACTAATTGTGCTCACTAGTTCCTCTCATTTCTGCCTAATCTCAAGTCCTTGGGATTGTTTGTTACAGACCTGTCTTGGGTATCCGCGCCAGCATTCCCGATGATCCCAAAACCACGGCGTCTGAAAAACACCATTTGACAAAAATTATTCCATGTGAATTTATATGTTTGAAAGTTTTGAATAAAAAAGCACCCATTTTTATTCATTATATGACCTATAATATTTGTGTATGAAGTGTATTAGATATTATTAAGAAATGCAAAAAATATAAAAATAATAGTATCAAATTTGTATTTGATATTTTGGAGCAACATGCACCATTTTTATTTTGTTTTATATAGGACTGCTAATTGTAGTGTATTACTGAAAAAAAGTGTATTAGATATTATTAGACCCTTTTTTGTGCCGACGTCACAATTACGTCAAAGTGCTAGCTGGAGGCAAAACAAAGTGAAAATTGGAAGCGATCAATTCAAACCAGCACAGGTTCGGCTACACAAGGATCTAAAAATATCATCTTGTTGTGATGTTTGATGCCAGAATCAACGTAATAAAGGCTTCAATTTGAAATTTGAACACATAGATGCTGCCACTGCCAGACAAAAAAAAATGATGACAGCTGTGGTTAAACGCTATAAAACGAGCGGACTGGACAGAAGCTATCGTTTGCAGCGCACACTTCTTATCAGAAAGTAAGTTTCTTGTTAGGTTAGTAATGTTAGGTTTCTCTATAGATGTGAGTCTCTCAAACAGAAGGGAATCCTGTCCATCCCGTCCATCCTTTTGAATTATTCTGGTTTTGTCCGTTAAAGTTAAACTTTTCAAATAACAATCGCGATCCCGGACAGTGAGCGACTTTACATATGCAAGCAAAATCTGATTTTCTCAAGTCACTGTTAAAAAACAAGCTAACAATTGTTAATTTCGTTAACAAATAGCATGACAAAAAATGTTTGTTGACAAGCTTTTTTTCACATAACTAAGACGAGATTACAATAAGGTCAATAAACGATAACTATGACTATTTCAACATGCAATTTAATTGAAGAAAAAAGATAAGAAAAATAAGCTTTACCAAGAACTGCTCTTTACTCTTCTACTAGGTATAAGTCTTTGGTATATAATAAAATGCCTATAATAAATCAGTACTCTAGATGAGGTCAAATAAACCATTTTGAATCCACACTTACTGGAGAAAGTGCAATACCTGAAATGCAAAGGTAAATTTCTCAAATTCTTTTGGAAAACAAAGACTTTTGAGATGAAAATTACATTAAATTACGATTAGATGGATCACTCATTAGATGAAGTATTATAGCGAGTACAATTACATAATAATTGGTTTAATATTTAAAAATACTGTTACATTTATTCATTGCTTTCGACAGAGATGCTTGTGATTGGCTACAATACCGAACGCTGCACGTTGTGAGGAGAACCTCAGGCTTAATGGAGATACTCACGTTAATGAGCGAGACGAGACCAGCTGAGAAGGCGATGAGGTAAAACACAAACCTCCACCTGAGGAGGCACACAGGAAAGCTCATGTTAATCAAATGCAAACACAATCAATCGCAGACGTCTGCTGTGGGTTTTAGCAGACTCTAGAGGCTTACGAGGCTTCACAGAACTTCCTGGTGTTGCCGGGTCGGTCCTGGTTTCGGCGCAGACGCAGCCAGGTCTGGATCTGACGCTGAGTGAGTCCACAGTGCTTCTCCAGAACCAGCAAATCATTCTGAACAAACACAGACACGGGGAAACTAAAATATGGGTCTCTTTCCATTATATTTTGAAGCTTATTTGGTGATATGTCAAAATTGGCTGGTATGCCAATAATGTTTTTGGCACATTTTCTAACTATTATACTGTATTTCATATATTAAATATATATAAACTGTAATATAAGCCCTGTAAATTAAATGTTCAATGAATGTTGCTTGAAAGATAAATTAATTCAAAAGTTAAAAATAAAAAATTAACTTGCAATGTCACCATTTTTATATATTTAATGATGTATTTTAATGTAATTTAGTAGTGATTTGGCCCTCTATAATAATTTTATACCTAAAAAGATTGTTTTTATATCATGTAAAAATGATAAATGTATTCTTTGTGTATGAAATTATACATATATATATATATATATATATATATATATATATATATATAAAATACATTAATTTAATTTTCCTATATATATATATGTATATATATATATATATATGATTACCTTAATAATGTATTAATTACCTTAATAAATATACATTATGTATCATAATGATTAATAATTATCAAAAAATTACATTATTATAAACGTTGAATATTATGATGTTTTATGCCAGTTTTGAAGATTATGTATGCAAGTATGCAATTACTATATATGAGCAAGAGAGAAAGCAACAACAAAAAAAATATATATATTTGAATTTTGATCAATATTGTAATAATATTGTCATAAAATGTGAAACAATCTGAAATAATATTGTAATAATATGATTAACAAGTAAACAGTCCCATTTAATTAAAAAGGGCAATTTTTTGTGCATGTTGTTTTTGTGGATCAGATCCTCAGGTGTGGATGTCCAGTATTAAATCACACGTCACAGACGGCAGGCGCTCATGTGACTAACCTGTGACGGCTGATGCTTCTTCTGCAGGTAAAACACCTCCAGCTTCGGGACGGGTGTGACACGCACCCAAACCTTGTCCCGGACGCCCAACCACCGGCTGAACGGCAGCGCCACAACCCTGCAACACACAGACAGAGACAGTGTAGTGTAGCCCCGCCCACCAGAGCATTTCATTGGTCCATAACAGTGCTGTGCATTAAATATTAAATAGCTTCTCATTGTGTCACGACACACAGCGGTTTTGCATCTATTACAATACACTGCACTTGCCTAAATTAATTCTCACTACTGTAATGCAAACCTTTTCTATTTTTAAGAGTATTTTATTTAATGTCTTAATTAAATGTCTTAAATAATAAATAATGCATTTTAAATGGTAATTTTAATTATACTGAAATATGATTTAATAAACATAACCCCCCAAATGAAACAAACTAGTGACAAGCTGGAGCTTTAATGAAAACACAACTCAAAAATGAAAGCAAACTCATGTAAAAAATAAATAAATAAATTAACTTTGGTTTGGTAAATTAATCATTATTAAAATGTAAAATTAAAATGTGGTAAATTCATCATTATTAAAATTGTATTGTTTGCATTTTTTATTAATTATTAACTATTGTAGTTATACAATAAATAATTAAAATATGAACTTAATTAAAATTACATACGATTGTTTCTAAATAATAAATAATTCCAAATAAACAAACATTTCTTTAATAGAAAAAATAAACACGTGCATTAAGTATCCAGTTGCTGCAAAAACACAATGGACACAGTGTAAAAACAGCAGCCTGCACCAATGGTTTTTGTCACAAGGAAATATTGACAACAAAACTGTGGGAAAACAATGCTCCACATTCATTCTGTCAAAACTGACACACTAAACTACAGTCTCAATCATTCAGAGACAAACTGTTGAATAACACATCCCCGTTAAAGTTAAAAAGCATCCTAAGCTCACTAGAGAAAAAACCCAAATGGTGTATTAGTAATGATACTGTTAAAAGGTGAACATTCAGTAGATGTAATGCTACTATGCACCTTTCGAAGACGATCCGCAGTGCGATGAAACCCAGGGCCAAGGGCAGGGAGATGAGCAGGTCTCGGGGTACGGGATGCTGATCTCCGTCCGCCGTCCCTTCAGAGATGTGTTTCCACGTGACGCCAGGAGGAAGCCAGAAATCCTGCCGCCACATCCACTGGTTCACAAGTTCCTCTAATCTACAGACGCCAAAGGAGAGGGTTAGAGCTTATTACAGCACATAAACCACCTACAGATCAAATTCTGTCAGCAGTAGACAAACTATCAAGTAAACAAACTCTCATAACAGTAACAGAATGGTCCATAATGGCTGAACTACTGATGTTGAGCGTTAAGAAATACAGCACTCTGACAGGTGAGTTTAAATAAAACTAAAATAAATAGATGTGTCTTCTGAACAGTCATTTAGTCCCGTGAAGGGTTAAGCATGCTGTGACGTCATGACTCCAACGCGGTTAGCGATCACAGTTATATTGACAAGTCAAGTCCTTTATTTGTATAGTTAAGTTTTTTTTTTTTTTTACAAAACAGATTGTGTCAATGCAACTGAACAACATTAATTAGGAAAACAGTATGTCCATAATGCAAAAAAAATACAGTTTAAGGCAGTTTATCACTGAATTCAGCTATGTCATCATTCAGTTTAAATAGTATCTTTGTAACAGTCGGTTAAACAAATCAGGCTAAATCACAACAAAATACTAATGACAGAATTTTAATTTTGGGGTGAACTAACGTTACTGCTTTAAAATATCAATTCTGAGCACTGGACGGATGAATTTATTTAATAAAACATATGAAAATAGACAATATTACCAGTAATGTGTTTTGTTGGGTCCGCGAAAGGGTTTAAACTGCCTCCATGACGTCAGGGAGATTACCGATCAAACCGAGTATTTACAACAAATCATTGTGCAGCTCTCTTTATTGACCTATCGAAGGCTTTTGATACTGTGGATCATGCAATATTAAAACAAAGACTTCTCAGTGTCGGGTTGTCAAATCAAACAGTTTGCTGGTTTGAAAACTATCTATCAGGTAGATCCCAGTGTGTACAGGCAGATGGTCTCACTTCCAGCCCTCTTAGTATATCCAAGGGTGTGCCCCAGGGGTCAGTGCTGGGACCACTTCTATTTATTTTATATATCAACAATCTTGATCAAAATGTCTCCAACGCAAATTTTCATTTTTATGCCGATGATACTGTGATTTACTGCTCTGCATCAACTCCAAACCAAGCTCTTTGTCAGCTTCAACTTGCTTTTGATACTGTACAACGTACCTTGTTCGATTTAAAACTTGTTTTGAATGACGACAAAACAAAACTTATGTTGTTCTCAAATGCAAAATCAATGTCACGGAATCTTCTACCCATCACTACTTCTCAGGGCTCCGAGATTGAGTCTGTATCTCAATTCAAGTATCTTGGTATCCTAATTGATGATTCACTCTCTTTTAAACCTCACATTCAACAGTTGGTAAAAAAATTAAAACTGAAGTTGGGTTTTTATTTTAGAAACAAGTCATGTTTTTCCTTTGAGGCCAAAAGGAGGCTTGTTGCTGCCACTTTCTTGTCAGTGCTGGACTATGGCGATGTCATATACATGAATGCTTCCATCACAAGCTTGAAACTGTTGGATACTGTTTATCATGGAGCTCTTAGGTTTATCACAAACTTTAGAGCACTTACTCATCACTGTTCTTTGTATGATCGGGTTGGTTGGTCTGCATTGTCCACCCGTAGACTTAATCATTGGTACATTTTTATCTACAAGGCAATTCTTGGTCTGCTTCCCCCATACCTCCAATCTTACATTGAAAAGAAAAATACAGGAAGATATTGTCTTCGTTCTGAGGACTTATTATTATTATCTGTCCCTCAAGTCCGGACCGAACTGGGAAAAGGGGCGTTCAAGTATGCGGCACCCTGCACTTGGAATCAGCTGCAAAATGTCCTGAATCTTAAGGAGCCAGTTTCATTGACTGATTTTAAATTACTTTTAAATAACATGGAAGCTACACAAACTGGCTGTAGATGTAATGACTGACTCAGTTATGACGGACGATCCTTGCTGTTGTTTATCGCTTGCGATAATAGGTGAAATTCTGATTTCTTATGATTTTATAATTATTTATTACTTGTATAAATTGTTATATGTTGACGTTATATGTTATATGTTTTTATGTCTGTAACCTTGTTAATTGTGCTGCTGCCTGTCTTGGCCAGGACGCTCTTGTAAAAGAGATTTTTAATCTCAATGAGTTTTATTCTGGTTAAATAAAGGTAATATATATATATATATATATATATATATATATATATATATAAGCGAAACGGCAATAAAACTATGCATAGACAACATAATATTAGTCGTAAAACAAAATTAAAACATTAATGTAGGAAATTCGTCAAAATTGTAAATTATATCTAAAATACAAAATTATATCTATAATCATCTAAAGACACAGCCTTGTCAATTTTAACACAACTGCTGCTTTAAAACATACATTTTGAGCACTTGCTATGTACAGCACTCCGACAGGTGAGTTTAAATTAAATAAATAAAACAGACAATATTTCCAGCAATGTGTTTTCTAAACTTTAATTTAGGACCGTGAAAGGGTTAACGGATCTCCATGACATGACAGCGATTGACGTTTTCAGGTTGAATATATAGCTACATAATCAGATTAAATCGCAATAAAATTATGAATAGACGTCACAAATTGATTTTAAAACTAAATGTAACGGTAGACAAATATAAGATCACTAATAAATCTAGAAAAGACGTCAGAAATCGACAAAATCACTAATTATTCATGATTTATTACCAAAATTCAATAAGAACTATAATAACAGTACATTTTGTTATAAAGGGAAAAAACAATGAGAGAAATGCCGTCCGTGTACGGCTAACGTAAGTTATCTAAGTACCGAATTATTATGTTAGTGATGAATGACATACGCGGTTATAATTATAATTTAAAACGTGGTTTTTACGTTACCTGTCCATGCTTCAGTGATGGAGAATCTCGTGTTTTTATTAAAGCAGGACACAGGCCTCTTCTCCCTCTTTAACGCGTCTTTGCGTTGTTTATTCCCACTCTTCAACGTGAACAGCATCCAGCGTCATTATGATCGCTCGAGATCTAAATGAAAACAAACGCTCGCGCGGATTCTACCGGCGAATATTCGAAGGAATGCGCGCGACCCGCTCCAGATGTCGACATCAACTCACATCCACCACATCAACCTCTGTTTCCAAGTCTTTCAACGGCTTCCAAGAGTAAAATAAGTCGTGCATTTGTTAAATTATCCCAGAGCCGAGAGAATTCAAGAAAACGCTTTCAGGAGCAGCATCTCCTCCGTCTTTCTCTCCATCCATCAGGGAACATGTTGTAAAGTGCTTTGCTTTCCACAAATCCATGCTGTATAGTCGCCCCCTATTGACCATTAGATGAACATATGACATATCTATCTATCTATCTATCTATCTATCTATCTATCTATCTATCTATCTATCTATCTATCTATCTATCTATCTTTAGTTGTATGCATTTTAATTGCATATAACTTGTTCCTGTATTTGGATAACAGAGTTTTACCATGAATACTAAACTTGAATATCTGTCAATCAATTAGAAATTAAACAAGATTTGTTTGAAATACACAACCAGGTTTATACCTTTATTATTTTGATTCAAAACTCTCAATGGCACGTATACTTTCCCCTTTTCCTGTTATATGTTTTGCCAAGAAAAATTACCAATAGGTGAGTAAAAGGTCTGCCAACTTCCAGCACCATTTGAGAGGAATGTACGTCAGTCCTGTCCGTCTGGCTCCTTACAATGATTCTACTGTCTGTTTTCATATCAGCCGGGATTTCAAATGGAAGAAAACAATCGTTTATTAATTGTTCTTGGCTGTCTCTTGACGATCTCATCTCTCGTCTATTTCAGGATATTGTGCACAGCACACGAAAACACAATTTGCACGGTTCATTTCTTCTTGTCTATGTTCCATCTGATGACAGTCCTGTAAAATGCATTGCATGTGTTTTATTTGGCTTTTAGCATGCATGTTAACCCCAGACTCCAGGGCATTAAATCTAAATGAAATATATTTGGCCAAAAGCCAATGTATGCATTGCAAACCTTCAGGATAGCCTTATTATGTATAATATATTCTCTGTATGTGAGTTTACATGATGCAGGCTGTTTAGCTTCATAATGCAATTCACTGCATGTTCTCTCTGCTATTTTAACCTTATATCTGATTTATCAATGGTATTTAAATAAACTCTAGCAACTGCCTATGAGCAGCTATGAGCTTACAAAAATAAAACTTTTGGTCACTTAGAGTAAAGGTACAAAGCTTAAGTCCTTTTTTTAGGTTTTAGTTTTTGTTCTGTCAGTCCCATCTCAGTTCAGCTCACATGTCTGAGATATAATTGAGAGAATGAGAACTGGACGTGTGCCAGGCTGAACCTCTAATAGTGCCAGCGATTCGACCGCTGAGACCAGAGCGCTCGGCTGTGGTCTCCCTCACAGTGCCCCTCTGATGGCTGACAGCAACAGAAGCAGGGCACACGGCCAGCGACGCCGTATTTCACAGCATAGCGAGAGACTTTCCCATGAGATTCACTCGTGAAATCACATGTGACCCCATCTACATTCTCAATGTACTACTGATTCAGAACCAGGCAAAACAGCAGTTTAATTTCACATGTTTGCCCCAGGAAACCACCTAGAACAACATAGAAACCAGCCCAAACACTCTAGAAACTGCCTAGCAACCAATCAAAACACTAGCAACTGCCTAGCAACCAATCAAAACACTCTAGCAACTGCCTTGCAACCAGACAAAACACTCTAGAAACTGCCTGGCAACGAGTCAAAACAAAATAACAACTGCCTGGCAACAAACCAAAACACTCTAGCAACTGCCTCTTGAACGTTCCAAAAAACTCTAGAAACTGCCTAGAAACCAGCCAGAACATTGTAGAAACTGCCTGGAAACCAATCAAAGAACTCTAGCAATTGTTTCTGGTTTGTTCTAGTTGGTTACACCTAGGTTATTGCTAGAGTTTTTTGGTTGGTTACTAGGTTGTCCTTGGGTTCTCTGGTGGGTTGATAGGCAGTTGCTGTTGTTCTAAATAGTTTCTAGGATGTCTCAAGCGTGTTAGACTACAATACTAGAGTGTTTTGGTTGGTTGTTCTAGCTGGTTTCTGTGGTTCTCTGGCTGTTTGCTAGGCAGTTGCTACTATGTTTCGGCTGGTTCCTATGTTGTTCCGGATGGTTTCTAAGGGTTTCTCGTCTGGTTTCCAGTATGTTCGACTACAGCAGTTCCTAGCGTGTTTTGTCTGGTTGTTAGGTGATTCAAAATAGGTTACTGGGGTGTTCTGGCTGGTTAGCGGGTGTTTTTTTTTTAGAATGGTTTAACTAGTTACTAGGTTGTTCTAGGTGGTTTCTAGGGGTTTTTTGTCTGGTTTCTAGGCCATCTCTGGAGTGTTTGCTAGAGTGTTTTGTCTGGACGCTAAGTGTTTCAGGCTGTTCTAGGTGTTTTTGGGGTGTTCTGGCAGTAACTACAGTGTTTTGGCTGGTTGCTAGGTTGTTCTGTGTAGTTGTTAGAGCAATGCTAGATTGTTGTCAGCAGCTTTGTAATTTTTAGCTGCTTATATCCATTTCATTGTAAGACATTAGATTATTTCAGCATGTTTTGCTTTATCGGTGTCATACAGAAACTTAGCTTACCTTGCAGAGTTAATGTACAGAGTACTGCAGGAACAGTATGAGTAGTATGCTAGCATGCTTTTCTGAACAAAAGCCAAAGATTTTTAAGGACTGCAGGTCTGCTTGAGTTTCAGCAGAGGGCGCAATGTCACATTTGTTAAGTCACGTTTCTTTGTTGGCAGTTGCAATCACTGCATGAAGGGTTTGAAAAGACCTCGTTGTTTGGCTGTTTGGTTTATGATATTGGTGAATAACACAGAAACAAACAATCTTTCGGCGGTGAGCCGTGTATTTATCTGTAATGTCACGCCAAAGCGATGTGTCTGATTCTGAGACTTATTTGGTTTTCAAAAAAAAACAAACAAAGAGGAGGAATCAATTTAATTTTTTCCCCCTTCAACAAGAAATTAATTTGTACACAATCTAAACTGATATGACCCAGTTTTGTCTTGAAAAAAAGCTCTTTCAGAACGGTCCACCCTCTCACGTTTCCAGCAAATATTTCCATGTCTTATCCTTTCTGCGGAGGCACCGAATGTCTTGTGGAGGTGTTGAAGAGAAACAGGGAGGTGAACTTCATGGTCCTTCTGTCCCAAATAAATGAACCATACTTAAACAATATAATGTTCAATTATCAAATAAGAAAAAATGAGCAGCAAAAACACCCAGAAACCAGCCGAAACACTCTAGCAACTGCCTGGCAACCAGCCAGAACAACCTAGCAACCAGACAAAACCTTATAGCAGCCGTCCAAAGCACTAGCAAATGCCTACACACCAGCTAACAGGTAACGTTCTCACAACATTCTTTAATGCACTTCCTTGTATGCGCAAGCCAATAAAGCCCTTTCTGATTCTGATTCAAATAGCAACATGTTTAGAGCACTCTAAACACCCTAATAACCATATGCCAACTTGTTAAATCTACCTAGCAACAGGCTAAAATCACTTTTAAAGCCTAATGCACTCTAGCAATCAGCATTCATTTACTACTCCAAGCCGTAATTCACTGAAAATCTACACAAAATCGATGTTAAACTCGCAGGCGATTCTTTGTCGTTTCTGAAAGCGATTTTGTGTTAGTTGTCGGTAGACTACGGCTCTGTGTAGTAACTGCCGCTCCACCTGAACCAGTGTTGCCAAGTCTGCGGTTGTTTTTCATGTCCGCGGTCGCATTCGATTTTTCGCACAGCCCCATTTTTGAGTCACGGTATTTCCGGATAATATTTGTTTTCTTCCACCTTTCTATCTCTTTTCGGCTCAAGGGCCGTCTGTCTATGGGTTTAATTAACAAGTGAACACTGGCACGAATCACATACGTCATATCTACCGTTGAGGCACAATAAACTTTCTGGTGGTCCAACCCTCATTTAATGTTTAGAAGGCCGCCCTGCATCAAATTTACAAGGAAAATTGTAATTCTGTTAAACAACAAACATCAGCACACTCTGAAATCCTTACAGACAACAGAGATTTAATTTAAACATTGAGAAACAACAGTTCAAGTGGAAGGTCAGGTCACCCGGCGGCCATCTTGCTAACACCTCTGGACAGCTGTTTATTTATGGGCGTTCAAGTGTAGTTCATACTAAAACCACTCTAAACACTCTAGTAACTGCATAGCATTTTTTTTGTCAATTTAATGAATTGAAAACGTAGTGTTACACTTGGGGCACCCCACACAGTGCTTCAGAAACACATGCTGTTCAGACATGCGGCGCTCAGGTTTGGTCGTAAATGTTCACTGGTTTGCTCATAGAGAGACCCGTGCGGTTTTCCAAGTCTGTCATTGTCCTCAGATGATCTCAGGTCTGCTCGGTGTGAGATCATTTCATGAATAATTATCAGAGGCCAGTAATTCTGTTCCAACTGCATCATCTAAAGACGAATAACAGCCACCATGTGTTGAAACCAAGCGGCAACTTCCCGCTCTCTCTCGTGAAGCCAACAAGGAAGTGAGTAAAACTGTAATTCATCGACTGGCCGCTTGAGGCTGGCTGCAGAAGAGAGTCAGTCCCATAGACTCCCCATGTTAAAATGCCCAACTTTACAGCAGAAAAAAACATGTTTACAGCCTGTTGCAAAAAATTATTTCTGTCTATATAGCTAATTTAGCCCTTCATGACAACTGTGAGGGGGTGAATTTTTTTTATAGCTCATCCGTTTAAATTATATAAATCCTTAAAGTTCTGCATAATTAAGGGCGTGGCTACTTGAGTGACAGGTGGATTGCTGCTCCTGACACCGCCCTCGTGCTAGGTGGGCGTGGCTTAGGCAACCAGCTCCCGCCTTTTTGCCCATTTTTGATTACCCCAGAGTGACGCGCGGTGACGCTCCGCCCAATTTTGGTTTCAAAAACTCTCTTCGGAAAGCCTACTGGAGACGTCACGGACATTACGTCCATGTTTAATACAGTCTATGGTCGAAACACACTCGTGTTACGCAGAAGAATGATTGCAGTCATGAAACGGCTTTCTGGTACAAAGTCTTTTTGGTCAACATTCAATGTATTTCTCCATTTATACAATGAATGGAAACAATTTTGTATAATTAAACAACATAATTTCATATTTAAATATGCATTAGGTACGTTTCTCTTTGTCGATAATAGAACCGAACCTAGACTTTGCAAACACGTCTTCGTTGAACTCATATTTACTAGTAGGAAACAAGGCGTGGAAATATATTCATCCAATAACTTTATCCCTGTGTAAACATTCAGTAGCAAAACTGATGACACACAGGTCAGAATCTTAGGATGATATGAACAAGAGTACAGGGGATTATGTGTTTTGAAAGTGAATCCTGCTAGTGGGAGACAAGTAGTCTTTACATGTACTCTGTTTTTGCAGAACTGAGAGACGACTGTTTAGGGGAAACTTCCATTACAAATAAGGATATACTGTAATGTAATTTGGAAGAGACTGGCTAAAGTATTTGATGTTGACCTGGAAGACTGAAGTTTGCACTAGTTGTTGTATAGTTTAGAGATTGTGTTTATAGTTGTGAGAAAATTGTATTTTATGTAACAATCCAGAAAAGCTGTAAAAAATATATATATATATATATATATATATATATATATATATTTTTTTTTTTTTTTGCAAATAATAATAATTAAAAAAATATGTTTCATTGGACTGTTTTTTTATTGTTAAGATCTGCTGTTTCAGTATCGACAGCTGCGCTGTTCTCTAGTTGGGTAAATCCCTGCTGTATGGGGTGGGATGTGCGTTGGTGACTCAAGAATACTTAGAAATTGCATTAGATAATTTATTGTGCTGAGTTCATTTGGCTGCCCTTGGCTTTCCGCAGGGGGTGGATTGCCTCAGCTGTTATTGAAAGGTGCTAATCATTTCCTCATTAGCGGGTACACACAATATTGAGATGCGGCCCTGCAACAAAAGGTCCAGTTGCCAGCTCCCTGGCTCACAGGCAAACCTCAAATTAATGGCATAGCAGCAGGACGCAGCATCTATATCCTGTCCCATCTAACCTGAAACCCCCCACTCTTCTTTGTGGATCGTTATAGCTTCTAGAAGTTTCCAGAACGTGCCTGGTCGCGGTCAGAAATTCACCTCACTTCATTGGGAGTAGACTGTGAATATCAAGAAGGCCAAAACTGAAATGTAACTTTTAAATATAGAAGATGAAGCTATTAAGCCATAATTGTGAGTTAAAAAGTCGCAATTAGAAAGTAAGCCACACTTATGTGAAAAAAGTTCCAGTTGCGAGAAATACTCACAATGCTGAGATAAAAGTTGTGAGATAAAAAGTTGCAATTCCAAAAGAAGTCAAATACGAGAAAAAGTTGCAAGTCAAAATTGTGAGAGATATAAAGTTGCCACTATGAAAAATCACAATTACCCACAAATATAAACTTTCCATAAAATACATCAACAGTCACCAGATATTTAACTACGTATTTCACTACAAAACTTGTGCCACCACTACACAGTTTAACACATAGCCATCCAGACTCATCCAAATTTTCAAACCCATTCAATCTTTCTCTGGAATTTGGTCATTTGAACACAAGCCACACTTAAACTCAACTCAACCGAGCGAGAAGTCTGTTTAGGCATCTGTTTGAAAAATCGCCTCTCTGTGCCGACCGAGAGTGAATTTTCTCTGAGGAAGAGTGCATTCCACTCCCATTTTAAGTGGCCGTGCTCTGCTACATGTATCCCATGCTGCACTGGGTCTGCTGTGGCTTCCAGAGCCAGCAGAGTGCAATCAAAAGCCAAACTTCAACAGCTACCAGATGGCCGAGATCATGTTTGAATGAGACTTCCCTTTCAAGGACCACACACCTTCTAAAACAATGGTTGTTTTCTTAATGTTGCTAATATTAATGCCGGGAACAAGTCAAAACTCTCCCAGAACATGTCACTGGTTGGAAGTCGCTCTTTTGGAACTCAGAAGATTTAGAGGTCTCAGTTATGTTTCAACTTAAACCCAGTGAATTCAACCCAAACAAGTACAAACAAGGTCACATGGAAGAACAAACACAGAGAAAGCAGATTCTTTTACATTTCAAATTCATCTCAGATGTTTCTCCTAAAATACTTTTATAAAAGTGTTAGGAGAAATAAAATAAATGTGGCTAGCAGCTTAGATCATTCGGCCTTGAGAGAATTTGATGGGAAATGTCAAATTGAGATCTGAGACTGCAGACTTGATTTTGGAAATCTGAGCACACTGAAACTCTAGATGAGAAGCATTTGGGGCATCTCACTGCCATCAGAATGAACTGCAATACTGAGATCCCATCTGTGATTTTTCTTTCATATGAGTGCGATTAACATAATATCCCAAAAACAATAGAAATGACTTGTTAGTGTGACTGTATAATACTATAACAATGGCCTTGCAGATATTGGAAGGTGATTAACTTCATAATGATCCCTGTGTGGTGCATCTAACAGCTGGTTTCCCATCTTCCCATCAGTGGAAGAACGGATCCACCCCCATCTGCAAACTCCCCAACTCCCCGACTTTAAAGCAGTCGCCTGGGAGTCCTGTGATGGTGCCGTTCCTCCACAGCCCTGGCTGATCGCACTTGCTAATGCTAAGCAAACAGACATTTGACTTTGTCTTTGTAAGGGTGTCCGCTCTTGAGGCCTACAGGATAGAAAAGCACTGGAGAGCTCTTCAAGATAAGGACGTAAAATTTAGGGACATGTCCCCACCAATGCCAAAATCAATCCTACACCTTTGGTTCAAGATCTCAAATTCTCCCAAACACTGAATGAAAAAGCAGTTAGCCACTTTCGGTGACCGAAGTTGCTTGCTTTCACAGGAATTGTTTCTCACAGGAAGACGTTATTGCTTTTCAGATGTTCCTCAACGTTTCTTCTTTAGCATGACATCTCAAGCCACATTCAGTATGATGAGCTTAAACATTTCTCATCATTACTCTGCCAACTCTTGACTCAAAGTTGATATTCAAAAGCAAGGAACCTTTCTTCTGGGAGCCAGTGATTATTTCCAATCAAAGGACTATGTATGTAAATGATGTAGAGTACAACAACAAAATCTCTGATTGTATATTCCAGGCTGTTTGCACACTTTATTTCCCTGTGACTGTGCTTGTGCTTAGTCATTCTACGTGTGTTTGCACAAGGGTGTTGGCGGTTTTGATGTACTGGGTTTCCTGCATAGTTGTCAAGAAGCAAGCAAACACAGCTGGCCACCTGATTGACTCTTAGCAAAACTGACCCTCTACAAAATGGCACCAAACGTGACCACACAAGCACAAATCCAGAGTGAGGAGGGGGTGAATGGTTTTTGGACCCATTTTGATGTCTGGAGCATATTATTGTTGTTCTTTCATGGACAATCAGTATCACTCGGAGCTATTCATTCGAGTACAGGTATGTGAAAACGTACAGATTCCTATACTTAAGTGCCAAAATTGTTAATCCACAAGCTCTGACCTTTCATTCCTGTGCTATGAGGCATGTTGCGTTAAAAACAGCTGCAGGAAACGGCGTAGACCGTGGGTACAGGTAGGATGTTCTGGTTACCGAGCTGTCGAGCATCTGTTCTTCCCCTCCGTAATGATATTCCAGGCTGTCTATCCATTTGTTCATGGTACACCTGCTTTACTTGATATTTACACCCATAAAAGAGGCTGTTTGGTGCCATTCCTCCAGTGGTTTGTTGGCTTGTGCTGGAACTAGTCATTTAGGGCCGTTAACCATTATCTATCAAGGGTGCTATTAGAAAACGTTGGGTTTCAAGTTGATAACATTGTTACTTAAAGTACTGGGAAGCAGTAGTTAAACCAAGATTTTCCTTAAAATCCTATAAAATATATACAAATGGAGTATAAATATCAGATAATTTGATTGGACGACTTTACCCCCCAAAATGTTGGTATTTTTTAATGTTTCTTTTTAATAAGTTAATTAAAAACTTGTTTTGAAATTAATATTATTGAGTAAAAAGGGTCAAAATATTTTTTTAAATGTATTCAGCATTCAAAACTGTTACTTCAGTTCACTTTGGAATGTATATTAATGTTGTATGTTTTAAACGTTTAGGGCCAGATTTGGTGGGAAATTCCAAGTTTACACCATTTGTCCTCGAGTGTTTTTTTATTATTATTATTCTTAAAGTAATGTGCATAAACTGAGAAAACCGTGACAGTAACGTATAATTAGTGTAAAACTTTTATAAATCACAGATGGTGATAAAGAGGCCATGGGACACTTTTAATAATTGGATGAGAAATGTTTGCAATTAAGTACTTTTCATTGTGAACACTGGTATCTTGGGAAATCTAAACACAGTTTGAGAAAATGTTAAGATCTCTTCAGAAACACGAGAGCTATGTCACTAGATTAGCATGGAATTTTTCTCAGCAGGAGCAGAAGACTAGGCAAAACATACTTATACTCCATACTTTCAGAGCCCAACTACACTACTCCCATTAAAGAAGTGGCATTATAATGCACTTAGTTTGTAATACCTCACAGATTTAGCCTCATGTGTTGAAAAAGAAAGTCTCTATGTTTGCTTATAACAGCTCTTTGCATGAATTGTGATGCCATTTTCACCTCAGCCAAAGGGGGGTCTGGTGGCCACTGGCTGGGCCGTATTTTCTGGGTCATTTTCAATGTAAACAACCAGTTCTGGAGTGATTGAGACGGGGAGCCGCTGTGCAAATAATCTGAGATCTGGAGCACATCCAGGTTTATTATTGCTGAGCTGAATGACTCCCTGGCTCTGTCTTTCTAAGAAAAGAATGAAATAATTATTTGATATCGCAAGCCAGTGAGAGATATACATTGTTGATGTTCTACTAAAATCATTAAATATTAGGTTTAAACTCGCAGTTGTGCTTCCAAATGCAGAAGCATTTGACAAAAGCTTCCCAACAAAGAGTTAATGAACATACAAGACACGCTATCTGGACTTAAGAGAGGAAATGGGTGAGGATTAGATCCTCAGCAGGATGCTGAGCATGTTAAGAGTCACCGTCTGTTGTAAACTATAGTCAAAACTTATCAGGCTTCTCGTTACACAACTGAAAACCAAAATTGGCCCTCCAAAACCTTAACTAAAACTGGATATCCTCTTTTGCACACAATTTTGCCCAGTTTTTGTGGACTACACACTGAGGGTGCTTCTACAACATGCTGACAAAACTGTTTCACAAAAGGAACCAGGTGTTTCAAGGCTGAAACTTTGCAAAAACTTTGCAGACATTAATGAATTATCACTGGAACAAACTTACATGACAAGTTTACAGTTGGGTTAAACCAAAAACAAAGACAAGTTGGTTCCCTGGAACGCAAATCATTGTTTTAGCAAGGCCCCCTGTTCACTAGGGCATGGATCTGTGTTATCAAGACGAAGCCACAGAGATCCACGTTCCCCACTTTACGTAATTAACCACAGATGCGAACATTTCATCTGAACCTGGAAGTGCACATCCGATCTGCAAAAGATTAATGACCAAATTAAGTGAGGAGTCTAAGTGTTTTTCTTCCATTCTCTGCATGAATGGCGTTTATCTGAATGAAATCTGCGGCCTTTCAGAGGGAGTGGGGTGAGAATGGATGCGTTTTCTTTGGGCTGTTTCTCTGGATGTTTCCGAAACAGAAGGCAGCTGTCGATGGTTTAGCAAGGTGTGTCTTAAGTAAATTGGCTGAGATGGGTTTCCCAGCTGTCGTTACATCACTTTTGATGATCTAGAACAAATTCAGATGGATGTTAGAGCATATATAAAGGCACAGATCAACCACAAATGCTCAAAGCCATCATATACTCACTAGCAAGTTCAAAATGAAATATTTCTGTAGATGTCCAAGCTGCTATTTTCCACAGAACGGAGGGCAAGAGAACAGGGGCTGTCCAATTTCCAAAGGACAAAAAAAAAAATCATAAAACATGGCAAAAAAAAAGTATGATTGTGTGATTTATTGAGATCATATCTTCACTTGAGTTTCCTCTGTCATGGGTTTCTCATTTGTGTACTTCCAACTATTGGAGAAGATGTGTTGCACCAAGTTTGACATCAACAACTAGTGGCACAACTTATTTTTGTGATTCATTATCTGATGCAACTCATTTTGACGGGTCATTTTTGAATGCACATGTTCGGTAGGACCCTTTTCTTGAAAACTCACCAACTTGAGGCATCTCATTAGAGAAGTTGCCAGGATTCCTTCCCACCTGCAGATACTGCATGATTTGAACTATGTTTATTTCTGTTTCAATGTACTAAGTACACAACGGAAATGGAGCACCACCTAGAAAAAGCTATGCAGCGAGCATTAAATGAGTTCAAGTCTTTAATTTCCCCAAAATAGAGTCACAATGTACACATCTTTAGGTTTCGCTACGAATGTGTGCAGTAAATTCCTGCCGTTTCTTAGATTCCCATGCGACAGTATGTTTTATGCGTGCTTGAGAGTGCAAGACACGGTACATCTGAAATCCATTAGCACGGGGTGCAGCTCACAAACAGACTCTCCATGCAGCTCTGTTGGAATTCCTTCTCCTTGCCAACTCCCCTCTTCCTTTATTCGACATTTCTCGT
Source organism: Carassius gibelio (assembly GCF_023724105.1). Classification (NCBI taxonomy): domain Eukaryota; kingdom Metazoa; phylum Chordata; class Actinopteri; order Cypriniformes; family Cyprinidae; genus Carassius; species Carassius gibelio. The sequence goes on along the minus strand of NC_068417.1, from coordinate 9,082,251 downwards.
TTTGTGGAGTTGCATTCTGGGAACTTTCTACATGTCCCAGTGATTTTGCTACTCGCACATTTCGGTCTCTTACTCATCTTCTCTCTGTAATTTAAAGAAGCAGTCAATAAACATCACATTTTACATGCACTATCAATGCAGGAGAAGTTCTAAAGTTAGTAATTCCCACTTTAATGTCTTAAAGGCACATGATGTTGTTTTGGCACTGGTGCACGTTACAATTTTCCCTGTTTTACAGGATGACACAGTTTTGCAGGTTGAAAACAGCTTGCGTTTGTCCTCTCTTCTGCCTTTGAAGTTGTGCATTCTTACCTCGCTACATCACTGGAGGTGTACAGCTGCCTCGGAGGAAGGTGAGGTTAGCGTTACTGAAATATATTTATATATATATATATATATAAAAAAAAAAGAACAAAGTGTTTGAAAGAAGAAAGAGCTCTCGAGGTTTAAAAGCACTAGAAATGAAGAGTGACGGAAGAGCCGCTTCCCAAAATAGCATTGAGTTTAGTGCTACTCTGATGTTTGGGGAAATGAACAGAATGAAACTCTTTAAGCACTTTATGGGAGATTTAATGGTGGATTCGTTCGACTTATGACCACAGATTTCCTCATTTACTCGCCCTTGTGTCGCTCCAAACCCGTATGGCTTCTGTGGAGCACAAAATAAGATGGTTAGCAGAATATGTTTGGGTTGATCTTATCTTTACAAGTAAAGCATATACTTAAAGATGGGTTCATTTCTACTGTCGCATCAAGTCTTTCAGGGTCATTTTCACGCCAGACGGCAGTGAGCATCTCAAAACTAAGTCAAGCTCCACCCTGACCCCTGTGGGTCGCCACCACAAACCCAGATCTGAAACTAGTCCAGACCTCATTTGGTGTCTCAATACTTTACAACACAGGGCATTTTTTACATCATTTTCTTTCATCAAGGCTACAGTGTCAAATAGCAAGGCATTCGTTACCCAATAGATAGGAGCATTCCTATTTTCTTGAAGAAACTACCATGGAACCTGAAGATATGTGCATGCTTATAGTTTGCACAGAACTAATGCGCATAACTTTCCCCATGTGGCTTGAATCAAACATCTTTCCAAAATAAATGACAGGGGTGTCTCGCTATGGCCTCAGTTGTGATGCTCTGAGACGCACCGATAACAGATTTCAGCTGAGATTCTTCCTATAACAGAACCTATAGAAGTATTTGGTTTCCTAACAGATGAACTTCACAAACTCTCTGAGGTTTCATCAAGGGAGCTTCTGATAATGTGAATTTTACCAAGTTGATTGTTTCTCCGTTATGATTTATTCATGTTAACTGTAAATGAGTCAACTGCTGGTAAAACTACAATCAATAGCAACATATCTTGTTCAACAAATAATCAATTAGCATTGCATGACATTTTCATACGTACACATAATATTTGGCTCTGTCTTGCACAGATATTATACTGTGTAATTTCTAAATGCATTCAAAATCTTGGGGACTGTATGATTTTCTTACAGAAATTAATACTTTTATTCATCAAGGATGCATTTAGTTGATCAAAAGTGAGAGTAAAGACATTTAAAAAACTATTTCCGTATCAAATAAATGCTTCTTTTGAAGTCTCTATTCATCAGTGAATCCTGAAAAATAAAATGCATCATGTTTTCCGCAAAAATATTGGGCAGCACAACTGTTTTTAACATTGATGCTGATCAGAAATGTTGTTTGGGTGCAAATTAGCATATTCAAATCATTTCTGACGGATCATGTGATACTTAAGACTGGAGCAATGAAGCTGAAAATTCAGCTTTTATCTCAATTAGCAATCGATTACAGCTTATAATATAGTCTAATAGACAGCAGTGGTTTTAAAATGCAATAATATTTCACAATTATACCGTTTTTCCTATTTTATTCAAAAAAATTCAGCCTTGGTGAGCAGAAAATACTTTTTTTTTTAACAATTTGTAACAACAGCACAAATAAAATCTGAACAAAAAAGAACAACCAATAATCCAAAATCTACATAATTTATCACACTGCAGTGCATGCTGGAAAATCACGAAACCCAAACAAACGGCCTGTTTAGGCTAGTTGGGAACACATTTTTTGTTATCCAACTCGTTTTTACATTTTATGACCCAAAAAGCCCCATATAAAATGCAGTTCCTGTTTTTATAATGCACTGTGTTCCCGAAATAAAACATGGTGTTGTTTTAAAAAAGACGACAGAGATGCGGAGTCCAAGCCAATCAAAGCGGCATCGGCAAGATTAATGGAGGAGTGAAACAGAGGCTTCTCGATGGGACCCAAACCATATTAAAAACAACTGAATCCTCATCTGGTTTACACAGGATTTGTCATCTCTCATAAACAAAGCATCTCTAGGACAATCTCCAGCCGTAGCACAACACCATCTCCAATCCTGCTGCCAATTATTGCCTTTCTAACAAACAATAAAAACACGCACATTTCATTACAAGTCTTCTTTATTGTATATTGAGAACATGCACTGACAAATATTTTGAATGTTTTCAGATATTGTGGCATCTAAATATGACTGTCAAGATAAAAAATTTAAAAAGGCATGTTTGATTAGTTAGAAAAGCAATAAAGCACATGATTGAAGGAGTCAGATTACCCAAAAAAATGAAAATTTACTGCAAATGTTCTCAACCACAGACTATCCGGATGTAGATGAGTTTGTTTCTTCATCAGATTTGGAGAAATTAGCATTCCATCACTCGCTCACCAATGTATGTAAATGGGTGCCGTCAGAATGAGAGTCCAAACAGCTGATAAAAGCATCACAATAATCCACACCACTCCAGTCCATTAATGAACATCTTAAAAAACAAAAGCTGTGCCTGTAAGAAAAGAAGAAATCCATCCTTAAGACATTTATACCTTCAAACCATTGCTTCAGCATAAAATATAACTCTATAATCCAATATGAACCAGTTCAAAATCTAAACAAATAAACAGGAGATGGACGTTTCCACTGGAAGAAACATTATTATGGATTATGGACTCATATTTCAGCCAAAATCGACAGTTTAAAGTTAAAAGAGTCTTAATGGTGGATTTGTTTCTTACAAAAACACTGCTTTTCTCTTCTCCAGATGTTCACTGATAGACTGGAGGGGTGTGGATTATTGTGGTGTTTTTATCAGATGTTTGGACTCTCAATCTGACGGCACCCATTCACTGCAAATGATCCACTGGTGGCACTTCTCTAAATCTGATGAAGAAACAAACTCATCCTAATCTCGGATGGCCTGAGAAAAGATTCCTCTTCTGTCTGGAGCACAAGATGTTTGTTCCAATCACTATGAGCAAAAGTAGTAGTGATGCCTGACAAGCGAACACTGCTAATAAGGAAAGTATTACATGAATCGAAAGCAGACCGTGTTTACAATCTTCACAAAAGGCATTAGTCAGACTAAGCCTCATTCTTTATCATCTTCCTAGAAAGGCTCTGGATGTCACATCCTCTTTGGGCGCAACCTGTCAGATGTTGAGGAGGAGTCAGAAGCAATGGGAAAGTGGGCTCAGCGCAGCGCACAATGTGGTTCTGTTTAGGGGCGAGCCGCGTGGGTCTCGGAGAAAGACGTCTCTGCCAAGAACATTGCTCCTATCTCGTTCCACTGTATTTGCTCCAAGGACGATGGAATCATTCCTAGCACCATGGATGTATTTTACATGACGTAGGCGTTTTAATCACGAGACGTGCTCAAACACAGCTACGCGCTGATTTCTCCAATTAACTTTTATGACATTGGGAACTAACATATTTTTACCGAATCTCCCACGTTTTTGACTGACTGCGGGATAAAACGAGCTCGATAAATGCGAGGGTGATGGAGGCCATTCTTGAAACTGTTCAGACTACAAAGACATCTATGTTTTTTAAACCTGCTGACTCAGTTTGGCCATTTCAAAAAAACATTGGCGCTCGCATTTGGGTCACATGCGCTCAGCTGTTCGACCACCCAGGTGGCGCGTCAACCCTAACAGCCAATTAAAATCAGGCAAGCTAGGTAGCAGTTAAGAAAACAGTCAGAAAACAAAGCTTTGTTAACACTGAATTATTCACCTTTTAAATATGATGACAACATGTTGAACCTGAATCACCTTTAGTCAGTTTTACTTTTTAAGATTTACTGTAAGTGAAGTCAGCTTTCTGTTGTTTTTGCATGCGCTGGGGAAATAAAGTCGGTATAAAGCACACCAAATACTAAGACCATTTGAAATGTTTCGATTCAACTTTTCTCTCAAATTGTTATGTTGACAATATAAATGGTAAATGTTTGTGTGCAAAAACATGCTAAATAAATTCAGCATTTACAAAGACAAACTAAGACTTTTTCAATTCCACTTTTTCACCTAGATTGTTGTGACAAAATAAAATGTAAAAACATTTTTGTTTATAAAAATGCAAAAATAGAAGCTACACAAATCCTACAGCAAAAAAAAGAATTTTCGTAGTAAAATGCATTTATTCTGCAGTTATATACCATTTAAAAATATATATATATATATTACATATAACAAATTATAATAAATTATATAACAAACTTTTTATGTGCATTTTATGTCAATACTTTACATAAAATTTAGGCTGTCAAAAATAGAATTATATTTAATAAGTGTCAACAATTGACATTTTTAGATTGTCTATATATGTGACCGTGGAGCATATTCGCTGGGGTTTATTTGTAGCAATAGCCAACAATACATTGTCAGAGACAAAATCATCGATTTTTCTTTTATGCCAGAAATCATTAGGAGTTTAAGTTAAGATCATGTTCCGTGAAGATATTTTGAAAATTTCCAACCATAAATATATAAAAACTTAATTTTTGATAAGTAATAAGCACGGCTAAGGACATAATTTGGACAATTTTAAAGGTGATTTTCTCAATATTTTGATTATTCAGACGTGCAAATCTCAATTTCAAAAATGTTTACCTTATTATATGACTGGTTTTGTGGTCCAGGGTCAAATATATATTTTGTCTGAGTATATTTTGACAAAGTTTTTCCTATAGCATGCGACCAAGGTACCTCAAACATAGCCTACTAAATACTATTGTTTTTCGTGTCAGGTAAAATGTTGCCTCGTGATTGTTGTGTGTTTCGTGTTGTAGCCCTATCTTTCCTTTGTCATGAGTCAATCACTTAATCAGTGCACTTCATTACTGCATCAATCGCTGGTTACAAAGAAACAGAGGACAAATTTGACAAAAGATCTAAATCACATACTTAGCTTTCTCTTTCATGCACTCTTTCAGTCGTGTAAATAATGGCTGGCTGCAGTGCAGGGGGGCAGTCAGCGGGTTCAGACCCCCTCCTCTATGGTTCTTCTACCAAAGCACCTCCCCTCGACCCTTCAGGGTAATTCACTTACTTTTCTCCTTCTCACAAGGGCTACAGTGCAGTTTTCCATTCAGGGGAACATATCCCGTGACAATAACGGACTCCTCCAGGCACTGCGAGACATCTGAGGTATTTCTGCTTCAATATCCTGATTACTTATTGCATGATTTATTTGCATCCGTTTCAACGAAGCGCTGATAGGATACTCCGCGATTTTCATTTAAAATGTAGGAAAGAACGAATCTAAGGCGATTGAGACGTTGGCTACTTTGCAAAAATTAATTTGAAGAAAAAAAGTCCTTGGTGACGCAAACCGGCGTTTCTTTCCCTACAGTTTGTTGACCGGCTAACTCATTTAAAACTTCATTAAAACTATTATCCCGGTACATGACTGCATATAAATAAATTATAAAGATGAGAAAAGTTGTGAAGTTTAGAAACATGAGAAAAAAAGTTACTTTAAGAGAAAATAAATTTTAAGTAAAAGTTGGTTAAATATACTTTAAATAGGGTACATCTGCAAGAATATAATATATATTCGTTAAAATAGACTAAAATGCAACAAGTACAGTTATATCAGTAGAATATTGGACGCCTTAACATAATCGCGAAATCTATGTGTGTAACGTTAGAGCGCGTTTGCCTCAGAAAAACTCAACTTTCTCTAACGACTTTTTTTCTCTTCCCAAAGGAAACGTTCACGTTCTGTCTTTTTTTAACGTCAAAATTAAAGTATAAGATGTTGAATTGTGTCACGGTGTCTGACTTAATTAAAATAGGAAAAGCAAACGATGTAATTCATAATAATACCTTGGAAAGATGACTGTTGTCATTTATGATTTTTTTTTCTTTGGTCGCGCCTCGTTTAGCCCCGCCCACTTGAAAACGCCTCAAACTTTCCCTCTCAGATTTGCCAGACCTGTCAAATTCAGATGAACTGTGATTTAACTAAACTTGCCATTAAACTAACAATCTGAAGGCATTTGTTAAGTATAATATTTTAATAAATTTTCCAAATGCATTCATGCATTCATGCTTTATCAGAATATAAAATATCTATTTTTGTATACTGTAAAAACTGCAGTCCCTTATTGATGTTGTTTTTTTTTTCTGTTCACACTGACCCGCCCACTTGAAAACTCTTCAAACTTTCCTTAGGCCTGTCATCTAAGATGGCGTACTGTAATTTAACTAACTTTATTATCACAATCTTCTCATTAAACCAACATTTTAAGACTTTGATGTTAAACAGTATTCATTTTGCGAACGCTTTTATCAAAAGCGGCTTGCAGTAAAACAAAGTCATATATTATAATAAGCAAGTCTGTGGAGGCATTACCAGTTTACCTCTGTTAAAGAATGTCCTTATTAAGCAGTAAGCCCACTTTGCAAAGGTTTAACACAAATATATCATGCTGAAAAGAAAACTATGCTGTCTTGCCACCCCTCTGAAGTTGAAATCCCTTTTGACTCCCATTATTTATCCTAAAAATCTTATTTTTAATGAGCCAGTTGAGGACTAAACCAGGAGTCCAGTCTTGGCCAAGAGTTGGTTTGTTTCTACACACTAAGACAAGTCTAAGTGGGCCTGTAAAAGAAAGCAGTCTGGTGCTTATAGAGCCACACGGCTTGCCCGGAATAATACTACACTTTATAAAAAACTCCATCATCGGCCGTGGGCGATTTAATGGAAAAATTTATGAGGGGGCACATTTGTTCTTATGTTCACTGTATAGGCCAAATAGGCTAAGCAGTAAAGCTATGCATTTCATCTTCTCTTTTTTTAGCCTTCAGTCTGGAGTGCACAAGCTTGAAATTTGCGTCTGAAGAGCTCATTGGAAAGGAAGAGTTTTATTGCAAGTGAGGCACGTTTAACGGCGCTTTAGGAGTCGCACAGCAGGGGCCAATGGGAGTGTGGAATCTGGCCAAGGTGGTGCTCGGATGGGCCGCAATCTGGTGGGCCGCGGTCCATTCGGCGCAGGCGCAAGGAGATGGAGACATCCAGGCCAGTCGATTCACTGGAAAACCTGAGGGGGAGGTGCAACAGAGGGTCCGTCGGAGAGGCCAGGAGTCCCTCAGGGGGTAAGAGTTTTTTCAGTACCGTCCTGCTCCTGTTTTCTGTCAGTTTCATTATTAATGTGGACACTCTAATGGCTTAACCATATGAAGCGGAGGGTTTAACTCAACTTTTATCACCAGAAGTACAGTATATTCATTTGGGGGTTGGTATATCTCGTCTTTAAAGCTTGAATTCGAAGCTAGCATCATTTTCTTTAAACGCACTTTTTAATGAAGTAGATTTATTTTGCAACCTGCTGTGTTGTTTGGGTTAGAGCCAAACTGGGTTGAAAGCATGATTAAGAAAGCAGCGTATGCGATGGAGCCTGCTGCAGAAGTCTGCTGTGAAGGAATTTTAAGTACTGAAATGCCTCACTATGTTGGTCATGACAACAGGAGTGTCACTTCCTACTGATATCTTGCACCGTTGAAAGATATTATTGTTTTGTTTACGTCTATATATGTCCAAGAAGAATGCATGGTGTTTTGGGTCTTTAGTTTCTGTTGAAAGTTGAGGTAAACACACTTACATGTATTAAAAGATGAGTGATTGCATGATGGATGTTTTTCCAAACCCTCCAGTGGCTCTTGAACTTAGTGTCTGCATTCGTCTCCGCAAAGCCAAAGCTGTGTATTTTTCTCATTTTTGGGAAACAATGGCTGTCTTGTGTCATGCAGCCCTCATGTGTTCGAAACAGTTATTCCAATCATCCGCTCATCTGTACTTGCTTATAACTCCCCTGCACACTGCAGCAGGAAATGAGGTATTCTGATTACTCAGGGGGCTCCAACAAGGGACATTTGTTTTCAAGCAAGAGGTGAGAAAGAGCATTTCCAACAGAGATATGTCTCTAATTCTTGGACCCTTATTTAATCAGGAAAGGGTTTTTGCAGTTAAGGTCTAAACAAATCTAGCAAGCCCAAACAGATACTTTGAGTCTGTTAGGACTGTAGAGACTGGAGTTCAGAAACAAAAGCACCATTCTTTATGGTACCCCAGTACTAGAAATGGGACCAATAGTAGTTGACCTGGATCGTAATCAAAAATTAGTTAACTGAACACTTTAGCCAATTTCCCAGATAATCCGAGGGGCAGTATCTGTTCCGGTCAGTGGAGCAGAACCATGTGGCACTGAGTCAAAAGAGAAATGTGCCACTTTTGAGAGCCCGTGCTTTCCTGTCCAATAGTTCCCTTCGTCAACATAAAGACCCTTCTTACAAATGTTGCAGTCTTAAGGTAGGGTCTAATCACCACCATGCACCATTTGTAATCCTATTTAACATACCAATGCTTTGTAAGAACAGCCCTTAAGAACACTGATTATAATTACGTTGCACAAAAAAACACATTTGATGTATTGAAGACCAATCAAGCCAAGTTATCCGGGGTCAGACGGTTTAAGAGAGCCCCAGTAGGATTTGGAGCTTACTGGCTGTCCTTGCTAAGCATAATTTGGCCGTCAGATTGGAGAAGTCTGATCACATTGCATTTGGGGGCCCCTTAAATGAAGGTAAAGTCTGGGAGACTGCTGTAAAAGCAGTGGGCTTGGGGTGAGAATATGATTATGTGGTTCTCGATGCCAACCCTTAGGAGTTTCGCCCAGTACAAAGCCAGCAGCAGGCTCAGGGTAGATGTTTTTAGAAGTCTTGCTGGCTTGGCCATGGTTTCTCTTCATTTGCTCAACATGTCTCCAAGGCAATGTCAGCTCCACAAGACTCCGAAGATGTGCTCCAGTTCTTCCAAAATGCTTGATCTTTGCTTCCCCAGAGAGACTGAGTTTTTTGTCTTGGATTTATATACTTTTAACAGCTAGAAATGCATGCCAGTCAAAAGGAAAACAATCCTTCTTGGATCTTGAAGAGCTTGCTAAAAGCCAACAACGTTTTGTTGTGGAATTGTTATTTGCAGAAATAAATTTTTCAGTTTGGGAACAAAAAAAAAATAGCCTGTGTATATGGAGCCATCTTAGTTTTAAGGGACCCCACAGAAAAACAATGTGTTTTTCTCTTTTTATTGGAGTTTGTCATCTAACCAATGGAAATGAATATGCAGATCTGATAAGTGTATCCTTATGTGTGCCAGAAATTAATAATCTCATCAAATGCACTCATTGTATTCCAACAAACAAGAAAAAGTATAATAGCCAACTGACTTCTGTTGTTTATTCCCTATACCACCAGTTGATCCAAAGTGTCTTGTGGACAATCTTATGCATGCAAGCAATAACATTAGCACATGGGACTTGAAATCATATAGAGTAACCCCCCTCCTTTCTCGTTGCATTAAAAGTGTGTATAGTCTAGACGGCAGTGTGATTGGAGTTCATTAAGGTCAGGGGCTTGAAACAGGCCAAGTTGGACAGGGAAAGGTCATGGAGATCCAGAGGCTTTACACATGGGAACTTTATAATGTTAAAACAACCGTGCCATTAGCTCATTGGCTCTGGACTTAGCAGCAATCCTGGGGGCTGGGAGCAGATGCCTCTGAATTGACCTTTAACCTCTCTTGGAGTGGTAGCCGGTGAGACTGAATGGTGCTATCTTTGTTTAACCCTCTCTCCTTCGTCCTGTTAGGTTTTTATGACCTCACCGAGAAGTGGCCAGAGGCCGTCAAAGAATCCTGATTTCCTATCTCAGCCTTGTCCAGACCTTACTGGAATTCAGTTTGTGAGGGGTTCTCAAATGTCGTAAAGTTGACCTGCTTTATCTAGAGATATTTGGCAAAGAATTACTTGCAAATATCTTTAGGCCTGAGGGCTGGTAGACCCTGTAAATTAAAAAGGATTTGACCTAGTGAAGTGAATCAGTCCATCTAGCAGAAGGAGTCACATGGTCTTTCCAGGTATTTGCCTTGTAGCAAAGAACCCGTTACCAATTTATATCTCTCTTTGAGGCGCTGGTTCGCATTCAAGATGTTGGGTTTAGTAAATGTTCTTCATTTAGTATTGGTAAACATACCGTACTGCAACTAATACATTTAGTAGTTTGCACATAGATTGCGTGTTTGAAATGCATTTTCTGGAACACATGTTCCTTTCATGTTTTTTTCCATGTCTCAAACCAATTACAAAACAATTTTTAAATATTATTCAGCCATTTTGATACCCCCTTCTTGAATCAGGCATGTGTTTGGCTAAAGACAAAAAAGAAGGAAAACTGGACACTTTGATCAGCAAATGTTTAACTGACGATTAACACTGTTTAAGTGAACCCTGGCTAACAAGCAGATAACAGTATGAGTTCATTCAGCTTAGTCAAAATACATGCAATATGTGCATGTATTAGAAAACATAACATTCTGTGGATTCCCCACTTTTGGACATGTTTGCTGCATAAAAAAAAAAAAAAGATTGTGCGTCTGTCATTCTACGCTAGTTGGAATTTAATCACGTCACCAAAAACATCATTGTTCGGTACAATTTATTCAGCATTTTAACTTATTCGGATGAAAAATTTCAGTTTCCAAACATTCGGTGCATCACCACTGAAAAATGTAGGATTTAAGAAAGAAGAGATCGGTTTGTGTCCAGGGATAACCTTCTTGGCATCATTGTGCATGAGTTTCAGACCTAATTCTTCAGGCTCCAGTTGAGAAATAAGTCTCTACGGTTCCACATTGCTGATAATTCATCATCATCTGGCCTAATTTCCACTGCTGCTTTTGTTTTCTGTCGCCCACCTCCCAACCCCCCCCAAACTTTTCACTTCCACTTGTTTTCTTTACCTCCCACTGATTCCTGCCCTTTCCCCAGCATTTTCCGTTTTCATGCTCCAACATCTAGCCCTCCATCGGCCTCTACTCTTTCTGGCCCTCCACATCTCTCTTGGTTTCTGCTGTTAGCGGTTGTGTCGTCTGGCAATGCGGTTTGAAATCCATCAAAAGATTTAAACTACAGCTGGTTGTCCCCAGGTGACTGACATTTGTAAACATCTTGACTTGTAGAGGAAAGGAATTTATGTGTGTGCGCAGAAAGACAGATGTACCTTGTGTTTTTTTTTTTTAAAGGGCCATTTACGGCAGGCTTAACTTGGTGCTGATAGAAATAAAACTGTTTTCGCAGCAAGGGTCCAGGTTTGATGGAGATCCTAAGGGCTTGTTGGAAAGAAACTGCCAAAATGACACATTCTGAGGGCAATTTGCCTCCAAGCTGTCAGTTACTAGTTGGTCATCTTGGATTAGGTCACTGATCAGCGAGCCCCAAAACATGATGCTGTGTTTGTTCACACTTAAGCAGAAACATACAGAACTTTGGGTTTGGTCCTGTCATTAATCACATGTACCATGACTAAACAGACACTTTTCTTTGAAACTAACTTTCTGTGAGAAAGTTGCCAAAAAACAGCTCATGGATGAGCGCATTTGGGAACTTAAGAGTAGCTTTAGTAAATATTTCTGTCAGGAAGTTTGGTTACGGTCCTACTCAAAACAAACTCTTTTCATGTCATTTCCCTGGAAAGTCCTTTGGGGCCGTTGTATGTATTGAGCCATATTTATTGCCAAGGGTCATGAGGTCTTTGAGACCGTGGATATTTCATTATGTTGTATGTTTCTGAGAAACGTTCAGGAATAATATTTGGTTTCTGTAATTTAATGGAGTGGTTTCCGTTGTTTCAGGCCCAACGTATGTGGTTCCCGCTTCCACTCCTATTGTTGTCCAGGGTGGAAAACGCTTCCCGGTGGGAACCAGTGTATAGTTCGTAAGTATCTGCAATATTTGTTTTTAACTTTGCATGCTGAAGATTCCACTTACCCACTGTACACTTAACCACAAAGTTAGCATTTAGCCTTAGGCTAACTGTGGTTAAGGTTCTTAAACAAGGTTACATCAGGGGGGAAATCAGCAACTCAACAGTAATGAATTGCTTTTTCTGGGGTTTGACCACAAGACCTTTAACCACAACATAAACCCACAAGATAAAGGTTTGGACATAAGACCCCAGCTATATTTGGATCCTGATACTAGCATGCTGCACAGTAGGACTGGATAAAAAATATGTATTTCTCAATTTTAATTAATTCCCAAAAAGATAATGGTTCCTAAATCCCAAGAATCTTAGTGTTGCCCGTTTTCATTTAACGAATGCATAATTGTAGCACACCTCCCACCCAATAAATCGCAATAAGCATTGTGCTTTGTTACTTTTGATAACAAACAAAGTCTCAGATTTCAAATTCTGTCCATTTTACTACAATATTCAAAAATATAAATACAGTTTTGCAACTGTTTAATAATAAGTGACAGATCGCTGCAGTGTCCAAAAGAAGCAGCAGCGCAAAGCACATGATCATCTCCTCTTCTTTAATAGAAGTTTCAGCACAAAATAAACATGAATAAACATCTCCAGGTATGTTAAAAGAAAGAGTAAATCTTACTGAATTCTGTATCCTGTCTCATGTAATCGCTCAGTCAGTGTTTTAACCATGGAAATATGTCAGTGTAACAGCATGTCATGTAACATTATTTATCTAGTGTACTGTCCACCTCTTTATATGCTAACAGATTCAAATGCCTTTGCTCATCACTTATCATGAATGTTTGTCTCTCAAGCGATCTGCAGGAACTCGTGTGGCGATGGCTTTTGCTCGAGGCCCAACATGTGTACCTGCTCCAGTGGTCATCTTGCCCCCAGCTGTGGTGCGGCCGCAGGTGAGTTCAGTCATTTCGGTCTCATTTTGTTTCAACAAAACGCCCTGGGCCGTATGAAAAACGCATTTTGACTAGTTTCAGAATTTTGGCCATTTTGGTACTTTCATTCATGGGCCTATTTTAGTAAAAAAGAGGAAATGGATATGAAATGACTTCTTGCAATGTTTGGAGCATGTGTGCTAACCGCTAGGGCACAGCTTTGACTGTAGATGTGTTTTTTAAAATAATTCTCTCTACCCTGCTTGCTTACTTTGTGGTTGAATGGCTTGTCATAATTTCAAACTTTTCCTTGACATTTCCAGCAATTTATTATGTTGAGAGGTGAAATTGAGCAGAGATATGGCCGGCTGGAAATGCTGGAAATGTGAAAATGCTCTGACAATGTATAGTGTTTCATCCTTCGAATCATTAGCTAGGAGTGTTTTCTGTTGAGATATGTTAAATTTGAGACCACACGTCCACCAGTGAAACCTTGCACTGAGCGTTTTTTATGACTTGCTTAGAAAAGCGTGATTGATTTTGTTTAGATGGCGCTGGGAAAAGTAATGACCGTCGGTGATTCCTGGACGAGGTGTTTAGCATTAGCGCAGGTTTCTCTTACTGCACTTGCTCTCTGCCAATGGCGTCCAGACGTTTCTCAGCGAATGCCCGGAATATGTGGTCATAGACAAATAAACCCAAATGCACCAAACCATAGGGTTCGGTCTCGTAAGCTGTAAAACCAGAGTCAATTTATTCAGCAATGAGAAATTGACCATCTAATTTAGCTGCCAGTCCTCTGACTGTTTGAAAGCAAATGCTAAACATACGCTTGTACTCTGTTTTGGCAGCCTTATGGGATTTGCGAGATCGGTGATGCTGTCATTACGCCTACTCGACCGCGTACCGTCTGCAGTGGTTGGAGGCGGCCACATTTATGAGTCAGTTATGAATCTGCAATTACTCCATAAATAACAAGCCACCACACGGATGTTAGCCGTAGCAATTAGCGTCCAAATACTGCAGCTGTGCTCAAGATACTTTAATGCTAGCCTCTTCATCATTAATGTCTGTCTACGACACCTCTGAATTTTTCTGATTTTTCTGAATCTGAATCAGCAGTGTTATTTTAGTATAATTAATTTATTATTAAATTATTTTAATTTTGTTGTGTTTTAGTAATTTTTTTCATTTTTTGTTAACCTACTGCACTTGTTAACACTAGTTAACTACAGTAAAGGTGTAGCTTAATATGTTAAATGGAACTGAGCTGACATGAACTAACAATGAATAGTTGCATTTTTATTAATGTTACCAAAGATTAATAAATTCTGTAAAAAAAAAAAATGTATTGCTCATTAATTGTTAGTTAATGCGACTAATGTTAACTAATAAGACCTTATTGCAATGCATTACCAAAATTAATTTCTTAGTACTTCAGCTAAATGAAAATGAGAAATGTTGCATTGGAAGCTAAATTTAATAAAGTTTTGTTTTAGATATTTTAGTATTTCAACTAAAAAAAGAAATAAAATGTGTTAAATTTGTGTTGTAGTTATTTTAGTATTTAAAGCAAATGAAAATCTTAAAAAAGTTGCCTTAGAAAATAACTTAAATAAAAACAAGTTGAAGTATTTTTTAGTTATTTTGTACTAGAATTTTTTTTATGTTTCTCATTTTAAACCAACTGAAATAAAACGTTTACATTTTGTTTTAGTTATTTTATTTCTTAAACTTAAAAAAGTGTATATTTTACATTAAATGTAATTCATTTCACTTAACGTTTATTGTATTTCAAGTATTGAAAATGTTACTTAATAGTTTTAGTTTAAATAACCGTATTTAGTTGATTTTCCCATACATTTCTGTCATATGTACATTCACTGACATAATGACCACTGATAAGCTACTACTACATATACTGTAGAAACTTAATTTTCTGTAAAGCTGCTTTGCAACGATTTGTATCGTGAAAAGCGCTATACAAATAAACTGAATTAAAAACCTGTCTGGCCGACAGCTCTTAAATCAGATCTCTGGATATATAATAGAACGCAGAACAAGAATTAGCGCCCCCTGCTACTCTTTGAGAAGCTATTCATTTTCATCTTGTCTTTCACCCCATGATGTCTCATTGGTGAACCTGACATTGACAGGCCACGGATCTCCACGCTGCGAGAAAGAAACGACCATAAAGGACCTATGTTTCTCAACCTCGCTCATGTTTCCTGCCGTCAACGTAGCCTGTAAAAAAGTGACAGATGTGACAGCTGTAGACAGAGGTGCATTGTGGGGTGGCAGGCCTCAGGATGCCCCGTTTCGTGCGTATGCGTCTCAGCACGTGCAGCTCACTTAGCATGGGTCAGTGAGCGAACCACCTGTAGGGGGCCGTCAGCAGGTCTAGCCAATGAAGTCATTTCCTGCGCTTTAGGAAAACACAGCCCATGCTAAAACATTTACAGACCTCGCTGTTGAAAGCATGCTATCATCGAAAAAAGAAGAAAAAAAAATCACTCACGTTTGATCTCTATCCAACAACATTTTTCATGCGAAATCAGACAAAAACAAGCAAAAAAAAAACTTTCATCCTTTACCCTTTGATTTTTGTTTATTCTTTTTAAAGTTTCTTTAAAAGGATTAGATCATGGCAGGCAAAGATAAATGAGGAATAAATGAGGGAGAAGTAGTAGCTTGAATTATATTTGGGCTGAAGCGTAATGGCACGATGCCTTTGTTTAGACAGAACGAAAGAGTTTGGAGAGAGCAACGTTTTGATGCAACCAATGGGGAACATCAATCTTCTTAAAAAACTCGGTGCGAAAGTCTCATCAGAGATGATTCGTTGTGTGCTTATGTCATCTAAATGCAATTTTAAATCTTCATGGTTCCATATGCAAACTCTATTGAACTTTATTGATTCGTTCTGCGCCAACAGAATTTCCATTTTGTGAAAATCGCTGGAAAATAAATCTACTCATCCAAAAAAATGTCTGGTAGAAAATCAGGATGAAAATAGGCTTTTGTTGGCCAAGTTTCCAGGAATTGGCGGTCGCCGATATTGGATAGACAATATATATGTAAAACAATTAAGGTTCTTTCTCAATATATACTGTAAGTATGATTAAGTTAAATAAATAGTGGGAGGAAGATGCAGTAAACACTAGTGTGACATAAATACATACAGTATATGAGGTGAAGAAAGTTCAAAATATGTTCTCTGAAAAATTATCTTAATAAATAAGCTGTAGGATATAGCAAAAGAGGGGGGGGGGGGGGGCTTTTCTGTATTTTCCAAATTTCCACATTTATCCAGGGATCTTCATTTCTTAATTAAAAGTGTAACAAATTAATACAAGAACTGTAAACTGGTAAAAATGTAGTGTAAAAATGTTTCACACAATACTTTTCATTAATATGTAAAAAATGCCACATGGAAACTTCCGTGAAACTTTTTTTATCAGTTTTGAATCGATTTCATTATATTTAGATATTTAACAGATTAACAGTTTTTTTTTTCACTTTAAATGTTCGTGTTTAATTCAGTGTGTCACTTTCTATTTCTTTGTAAGTCTTTGTGATAATTACATCACAATGGCAACAATATTCATAGCGTACAATGCCAAGTCTTTTAAAAAGCAGTGTAAACTAATTGCTGGAAATTAATCTAAGATTTTATCCAATGATTTTGGGTTATTCCCAAATAACAGGGATACATTTAGCTGCATGCATGGTTTATTGTTATACTGAGCACTCTAGATGAATTGTAATCACCTCTCTTGTCTCTGTACAGTCCAGTCCTGCAGCATCAGATGCATGAATGGAGGGGTCTGTAATGAAGATGCCTGCTCGTGTCAGAAGGGCTACACAGGAAATCACTGTGGACAGCGTAAGTGAATCTTTCATTTCAGAATGGCCAGACATCACCACATAGCTGCCCAGACACAGACAACAATAGATGATTTCACTAGAGTTTGGCTTACAGACACAAATTATCTCTGATTGCATTCAGACCCCACTATATATTTATCTATTTTTTGCATTTCGCCAATGATTTTTTGATTTCGCCAATTTTGCTTTCCGTAGCTGTGTGCGAGAGCGGATGTCAAAATGGCGGACGTTGTATTGGACCCAACAGATGTGCTTGTGTCTACGGTTTTACTGGGCCACAGTGCGAGAGAGGTAAGCCATCGCTATGCTTCCAAAGTTCATATTTTCCCAAGTCTTAATTGTGTTGACGTCTGTGAAGATGTGTGGTTTGTTTACCGTCTCAGGCCTGCTTCAAGAATGTGGTAACACTGTGTCAATGTGACCCAGAATTGCTCCGAGGGTAATTTACAGTACTTGCGTTTTGAGGCAGTGTGCTTCAAAGTCCTCTTCACTGTAGCCGGTGTGAAATTAATGCTACAGTTTACATTGTGGCCAAGTCTCTCAGAGCAGGAACAATGAGGTAATCTGGGAGAGAGAGAGAGAGAGAGAGAAAAAAAGGACGAAAGCCTCCCTCACATGTGCACGAGACGTGCTATCGGAGGTGATATCCTTGACTGGAGTTATGAGAGAATGACAGACCGAGAGGACCGTAAAGGCAGTTCCCATCAGTCCGTGTGAAATGTGGTAGAGAAGCGCCCCAGGCACACTAGGCCGAATACCTTAGCCCTTTTTTGGTACCCCACCCTCTTGCGTCTGGTTCTCTGTTTGACCCCACCCCTTCACGAAGCCCCTTGTGCAATTGTAGGCCGGTTCCCTTTGAAAACCCAACACAGGGAGGTGGAAAAGTTTGGGAGACATCTGGCAGTAGATAAAGTAGGGTGGAAATGACAAGGGAATGTTTCTGTGGAGACTTTTCTGACAAGAAAAGGTGGTGGAGGGGGGTGTTCTCCAAGAAATGGAGACCCCAGCTGTGTATACACAGCCAGGCCTGAACTAGTACAAACAATCCCTCAACACGGAGAGCGCCGTCCATGGGACACCTTCCTCCTTTGTGGGCCACCCGACCAGATCCCTTCAGTCCAGACTCACCCTCAAGGTCCTTGTGTGTTGGTTGTAAAAACATCAATCTAAACAATCAGTCATTTCACAGAGCAGAGACTGAGTCTTTATTTAGCCTGTCTCAGGCACGCCTGTTTATCATCAAGCGACTGGATTTCACACAGTTGATGAATTTCCAAAAGATGATGCAGGCCTGATGTCAGTCTCTCTATTTGGTTTTTCCCAAAAAATTCAGCACCGTCTTCCAAGAAAGAGGTAGTAACAAAGAAATTGGATTCTGAAAAGACTGAAGCACGATAGTTGGCTTGCGTTTTTATAAAGTCAGTTTTCTGCAGAAGAGTTCAGAGAAACATAACGCAAGCTCAGCTTTGAGTTGGCACGGTTTCTAGAGGGAGTTAAGCAAGTTAACGGTAAGAATGGTGTTAGGCCCATCTAATTTGTTTTCCGTTTAGTCACGTGTGCTCTGCATTATCACTTACCACGACCCACACCGAAGAAAGCTATGTGTAATATTCATTCGCAGTCAATGGTTGACTATGCTCGGGTTCAGGGTCACCAGTCCATCTTAGTTTGATCAATTACCACTGTTTTGGCAGAGATGGCTTTTTTTTATGTGGTGCATTGAATTCTAGAGAAAAAGTGTTTTCCGAGCAATGAAATGTGACTAATCCTCCTGTAACCACAAGAGAAAGAATAAATAGGGCCGAGTGTCACTAGACTGACTCATTTGGGAGTCATAAAACTGTTGTAACCTTGGCTTGTTGGATGTGTATAGCAGAGATAAGATGCGAAGAGATTGCCTGTTTTTATTTAGCTGTACTGTAAATCACAGAGCAGTAAAAGAGTTTGTTGGTCTGTCCGAAAAACTTCAAAGTCTTCCTCAGGGAAGCTTGACCGTCTAATGTTTCCCTACCCCTTCCCCCCGCCTTTTTTTTTCTTCAGGCCTACGTGAATGAACTTCTGCTTCTCCCCAAGTGAAAACACATTTCTTATCTTGGTGTGTACTCTGATTAAACCGAAATAGGTCACAACAAAGCGAGTGACTATTCTCAGTCATTCACTCTTAAGCAGGTTTTTGGCTGCGCTTGAGGTTTCCACCTGCAGTTGGTCCCCGCGGCTTAACGTTCCAGACTAGATTAACTTCCCTCTGGCTGATTTTTCATTTCTTAGAAGGTCTTTCATGACAGTCTACTCTCTTTCGGTCCATTAGCACTGAGGATGATAAAAACAGGCCAAGCCTTTGGAGTGTGAAGAAAACTGGAATTCCTCCTGCCAAATTACGCTGCTGCTCAAGCTTTGGACAAGTGTGAATGCCACATATCAGCGACCTTCTGAGGCATCGTTTTCCCCCTTCTTGCCTCATGATTCATGATAATGTTCACTGCTGAATAGTTGGCAGATGTAACTGGCAGAGAAACACTGTGGTGACTAAACGGAAAGTAGAGGTGAGTAAGCGTTTGGGAGGATGGGTGTAGGTGAATGGTTTTGATCTGACAAACCACTCAAACTCTAATCAAGTCAAAATTGATTCCGAATGTTGTCTGTATCACAGACACATACTCTCTTCTACGGATTATGATTCTCCTTGCTTCTGCACATTGCCACTAAATTTGCCAGCGTGACATTGAGGTTAACTGATCTCCCTTTTGCGAGATTAAAGTCCTCAAAGGAGTCCAGTCTTTAGCATGGACCTACCATGTTACACTGCCTTTATTCTTCTGGCCGTGTGCGCATACAAATGGTTCAGTGCAGAAATTGGCAGATTTGAACAACGTGGCGGCTTCCGAATTATGTTGGCAGGAGCCTTTAGACTCAGTGGCTCCAGTTTCATTGTAGATCAAAAGGTTGTTAGACAGACCTGAGCAGCTTCAACGATGTTCTTATTGCAGACATTTCTCAGTACTTTCTACATTGCTATTCTTCACTGCAAGGCAACTTGTGACATCCATGTAGTCCTTTGTGTAGGTATTGTAAATGTCCGAGAAAGTTGACCAGGGGTCTGCAAACTTGATCGTGTACGGCTGGTGTCCTGCAGAGTTTAGCTCCAAATTGCCTCAACACACCTGTCTTGAAGTTCTAGTATGCCTAGGACCCTGATGTGCTGCTTCAGGTGTGTTTAAAAAGGGCTGGCGCTTAACTCTGCAACACACTAGCGCACCTGGACCGATACTGGATACTCCTGTAGTACACCCTTTGACAAGTCACTACTCATTCACCAACTAATGGCACTAGGCAGTGGTGCAAGCTACCTCTAGGATTGGTTATCGTTTGAATTTGATCAATTCTTATTCTGATTCTGCTTATCGAAGAATGATATCAAGTATATTTATTCTGTCTCTTTTTGTAAAACTTTTAAGTTGTAGCTGAATAGCATGAACAAAAATCAGCAGGCTACATAAAAACTGGACTCGTTTAAGAGCCGTTTGTATGCAAAATAGAGCTGCATGATTCTGGATAAATTGATTTTTTTTTCTTTAAATGTAGATTATGGTTTTCTCAGGATTCTGGAGAAAAAACATTAGACAACTAAACGAATTCACATGTCATTTATGAATGAATGATTCAATGACTAAGTCAAGATTTACTTCTTTCATTACTGGATGAATCAGCATTTTTGAATGAATCTCTTAAATGATTCAAAGACAAATACATTTTAAAAGATCATTTTCACCACCTACTGAAACAGATGAATCATTGTAATTTAGGAATAGAATCACATTATTTGTATCATGTTTGTATCATGTTTGTGATCTTTAACGATCTCTTAAATTAAAGTGCTTTGTCATGGTGGTGGTGACATCTCTCTTGCAATCTTTAACTTACCACATATATTAAACTAAGCTTTTTCGGCATCTGATCACAAGTGTGGCCAAACTTTGGAGTGCTTCGATTAATGAGCAAGGTCCTGGCAGTAGGGTGGGTGGATCGATCTAAATATCGATAGTATCGATGCCAACACTGGTACTGATATCGGAACGATACAATTGTAATTGAATCGATATTTTAATTTAAATATCTCTCATCTACGTTCATTATACTTTGCTCGTGTCTTCTACCTCTACAATCCTGAGCAAACACTGCTTTCATCCTGAAATGATGAAATCCTTTCCATCCTGGCCCACTTTGCTATTCCTCCCCCTTCTGCTGCTCTGCTGTGATTCTTTGTTGCATCGTCACGTGACTCACTGACACAACACGCCGAGAAGCAGCGAACTGAGCGAAGCTGATAGCACATTGAAGTACAAGAAAGAGGGCTCAGGGAATGTAATTGCACAGGTATATTTGTTCTTTCTTTGTTTTTCAGTAATAATTGTGTGCACTTTATTTCATTTGCTTTTAAAACCAGAAAAAAGGGAGAGATTTTTTTTTGTTCATTTTATTTTTTTATTTTTTAAAGGCTGTAAATAATAAATGCCTAATAACTAATAATTTTGTGGGCTTCAATACATTAATAAAAAATATTGCCTAAATAATTCATTCATCCACCTCAGAAATAATGACAGACCTACTGCACTCCCCTACACAAGTTTTTTTTTTTTTTTAGTAAAAATTATCGTATTGGTATCGGTATCGGCGATACTGACCCTATATGTATTTGGTATCGGATCGATACCAAATTTTGCAGTATCGCCCACCTCTACCTGGCAGATCGCAAGTTTGGGTCCTCATAGATGAAAAAAAATGCTCACACAGGAATCAATAGGTAGAATACAAATTTACATTTTACAAGTATCCAATTTTCTGACCACAAGTATCCGATTCTGGAATTGGAATCAATGTTCGATTTCCAACCCTAGCTACCTCAAAGTAGAGGTCGCAAGGTTGTTTTTGCTAATAGATACTCTATTTTTTGCACTGGATTTGTTTGCTCCCATCAGGGGAAATGACCAAATCCACAAATCAAGAAGATTTTGACTTTAAAGATATGACCCAGAAGGTTTTACCCATATGAATATCATCACTCACTGTAAGAGTCAAAGCAGCAATATAGAGAGGCTGATGAATTGGAATACTGGATATGCACGGACACATCTGGGCCTTAGCTTGTCCCAACATAGTCCCAACCAGGCACAATTAATCAATCCCAGATGTGCATAGGATGCTCGCAGTGGGTCCCCTCAACTTGGAGAGGACCTGCATTCCTGGACTCAAATCGTCCAGGAAGAATGGGCAGGTCACGGGAGCGCATGAGGAATGAGGAGAAGGGACAGCAGCGGGATTTGAAGGCACATGAAGGTTCCCTTCTTGTATTCCCCTCTTGACCTACTTTCTTAGTGCCATTTCCCTCCCTCTTGGGTATGGATATATGATTTCGCTTTGGTTTTGCATGCAATATTATGAAGGATATGGAAAGATTTGTTCATTTCTTTGAGAAATGACCAGGGTCAGGATCTCATTCATTTCCCACCAGAGTAAACTGACTCTCACACTATACCCCAAACAAATGCAGGATCTCATTCAATTATGTTTTCAAAAGAACACTAGCAAAGACTTTGAGGATCCAATACCTCACAGCCGGGCATTTGTTTGAGTTCTTTTAAACAGAAATGACTGCATCCTGAAATGGTCAGTTTATTTCTGTCGAACTGGTTTGTTTGATGCTCAAAACATTGTTAATGTGATTACTGTAAGTCGTCTCAATTGGCTACCAGCACAAAGGAAGTCATTTGGCCAAATCTCCAACAGTCAATACAGTGCTAGCACCACAATCCCACATTTTGACCTCAGCCAAAAACAAGACCGTTTGTCATGGAAATTGCCATTATTGGTGCAACCCAGCAATTTCTTAGTGACTATCTGGTTATCCTATTAGAAGACCGTGAAAGAGAATCCCTGTCAGAGCATTCCCAGACCCACCTCCAGCATGGGAAACAGCTGCGTGATGGAGAAGATGCATCTGCTTACTTCTTTATCCATAAATGGGATTTCTTGTGGTCGTAATTTCTTGGTTGCATGTCATGTTTGTTAGCGCTTGTTTTTTCATATTATAGAAAGGATTTCCATGCCAGTGTTGGCCTGTTGGTCTTGGCTGGTTTGGGTGTTACTTTTGGTTGAAGTAATATATATTTTAATGGACTTCACATTGTTAATTACAAAGAATGTAATATATTTGCCTTTTTATATAAGGTACAAGATCATGTATTAACGAGTTGGTTCAAAATTATTCTAAAAGTAATCCAAAAGTAGTCTGACTATATGGCCTAAAATGTGTAATGCAATGGACTAGCGTTACTAAATACAATTAAATGAATGAAATTTGGAATCAGTAATGGACTGCAATTTGTACGTAATCTTATTCACATACTTCTGAACTCTCTAATGCTCTTCATCTCTCCTATAATCAGACTACAGGACCGGGCCATGCTTCACACAAGTCAACAACCAGATGTGCCAAGGTCAGCTGAGTGGCATCGTGTGCACCAAGACGTTGTGTTGCGCCACCATCGGGCGAGCATGGGGTCACCCATGCGAGATGTGCCCTGCCCAACCCCACCCTTGCCGAAGAGGTTTCATCCCCAACATCCGCACTGGTGCTTGCCAAGGTAAGAATGAGCGTCTGGCGTCTGAACAAACAGCTCTTTCCTTCTCAGCGTCTGGCAAATTCTTGTCCTAATGAGCAGCCTGACGCGGCAGATGACACTAAGAGCAGTCATGGGCCGTTTAGGGTAAACCCTACGTCTCCAATCCCTGTCCAAGAGGACACTTCCCCATTGTGCTTCTTGGTAGAGTCAAATATTTAGATGACTTCCAGTGGGAGTGCTTTAAATGGGATTTCGTAATGGCTTGTCACATTTATTTGTAATTATAGGGGGTATTGTTTGGACTTCTTGTTTGATTTTCAGGGACACAGATGGACGTGATTTAATTCTGTTCTCAAGGCCTGTAACACATTATAAACTTATTCGATTAGGTCATGAACATTCAGTAGATGAGGTTACCATAGCATGATTAACACTGGTTTGGAGAGGCTTTCTTCAGTCAGATACAATTTTTTGTTTGCAATCGGGGCAAGCAAAACTATTTTAATGGGAATTACGTATTATTTTGCAGTATCCAGTACATGTATGTTACTACATTCAGTTCTCAGTTCCTTTTTCATTGAGGCTGTAGATTCTGCACAGTGTTTTATATACCATTTAGATTTAAATAGCGACAGTAACCCTGATTCTGCAGCAGCACAGATGAAAATAACCAGTTCTTACAATATTAGATATTTTGTGAGCCAAAACTGCAAATGCCACCCTGATTTCACACATCATCTCAAAGACGACCACTCCCAAACGTCTCTCTTAAACTTAAGATATTCTTTCCCTCCCCTTAATATACAACATAAGAGACAGCTCCAAGTCTGGCCTGGATTTGCCCAAAGACGGAGTGCTTTTGCAAAAGTCAGTCTGGCTGAAGTACAAAGCACACACATGTGCACATTCGGGCGGGAGGATTTGCGTACCGTGCAGCGAGCTTTCCAGAGTCTTTTTGTGTTTGACGGCATTTAATGGAAGAAGTTATTTTCAGTCTATATTAGTAGACAGAACCAATGATTTGGTGCTTATTGGATACAGGTTGAAGGTCTGCGGATGTGCGCATCAACAAAAAGAGACAGATTGATTCAGTGCTAGCCAGATATGTAAGCGCTATCCAATCCAGACAATACCCAAGATCTGTAGTTGTGTTTAATAAGTCTGAAAATGCCCAGACTGTGAGCAAACAAAGATGATACATGTGTTTCACCCTTTCATGGACATAAAATAACCTATGAAAGATCCTTTAAAGTGGGCGAAAACCAATAATGGATCTCCATTTAAGAACTTTAGACACTGCTGTTTTTGTTCTAGTAGAAATTACTATTTCCTATCCAAACAAAACTGAATTTAAAAATAAAAGGTTTTGCGATCAGTGCGGTCATGTTGGGTGACCTGTAAAGAAATACATAGGTTATGTTTAGAATAAAATACTTGTGTACTTATTGCATACTTCGAAGCATATATAGTCTTTTTTGTTATGTGAAATAATATGCAAGATAAACACTGCTCTAGATGTAAACAACACTGTTTTTGCTTCTTTGAGAACTAATTAATCTGTAAATAAATTGTAAAGTCCATTTTTAAATGGCTTCGTATATTTAGTTTTATATGAACGATTTAAAAAAATGTTTTATAAATAAGGCTCATTGTTTAAAAAACTACTACATTTTGCAGTCCAGTGGAATATATGAAATGATAGAGCTTAAAACGTGGTTGATATTCCTTCCAGGTTGTAAAAAATTAGTTTAATTTGAAAGTTTATTGGTAGCGAGTTGAGTGCATTGGATTTATGGAGTATTCTTGAGTACAATATGCTCTGGTTGTTTACTGCATTTTTGTAAAAGTACTGTTTATGAGATAAATATATATTTTTAAAACCATTTGGTCAAGTTGTGTTCACTTTCCTCTCTTCATTTCATTAGACGTGGACGAGTGTCAGGCCGTCCCAGGACTGTGTGCTGGAGGGAACTGCATTAACACCGTGGGCTCCTATGAGTGCAAATGTCCCGCGGGTCACCGGCAAAGTGAGACCAACCAGAAGTGCGAAGGTACGTCACTTACTGCACCGAGTCCAAACCACACAAGCTGTCAGAAAACAGCACGAGGATGATCTCAGTCCTATTCGTAACTGGAAAAAAAGAAGTTGAGTCACACACTTGGCATCTTCGTCGACATTGTAAGCGAGTTAATATGCATGAAATGTTGACGTCCGGGGAGAATTGCATTGAATCAGCCTACAGTACATGATGGTTTATGCTGTTTTGGGTTGAGGTTCGTCTTTAACATTAGACAGTGCTGTTTGGGTGGAATTTGAACAATGCCGAGTGAAAACAAACAGGCGTGTTGTAAAGCGACGGTCTGCGGTTCTTAGGCGGATTGAGATAAACCTAAATAGAGAGATAAAGAGAGAGAGATAGTGGATCACAGCTATTATATACCAGATGGCTGAGCTTATTTCTTATCTACCACCAGTATTATATTTCAATTTAGGAAAAATGCAAGTGAGTTAACAACAGTTAATGGAGAAAATAGTAAAACAATAGGTGTAAAAATAAGAATATGTATTAATTGTATTCTTTTTACAATTTACACTGTTGCACTATTTCTAAAATAAGTGTATTCAAATATTATATTTTATTTTACACTGCGGTTTCATTAAACTGTGTTTTATAAATGTCAGCGTTGATTACATATTGCATTCTGGGTTTCCAGACAGCCTTTTAATGAAACGAGTCCCACCTGAAGTAAATGGCATAACTCAGAGGTTGTTTTTATCACGGCTCCATTAGCTTGATTTAACTTTCATTCCAGTGTGCACTTTGTCTCAGATATTTGTCATAAAATTCCTGAGTAGGAATACTAAAAGGCACAGATGAGCTGTTTTGATATACAGCAAGAGTACAGCGCTGTTAAAAATTCACATTTATTTGCATCTGGCAAGCAAGAAACTTAAGTAAAAGTGAAAACGCTTACTCCCAGGTTAATCCTGTCGGCGTCTAGGAGAAACAACGGAGATCTCATTTGAGACTTTTCATTCCTGCAAGTTTCTACATTTTCACTTCTCGCTCAAAACTGTTAGTAAAGAGTTAAGCATATGAACCAATTTGATTCGATATACTTCCAGTAAGCCAGACAGAGGGAATCCCAACCCTTGAGGTTATTAGTTTAACTCTGAATCACATTTTGACCCCGAATGACAAGGCCATGACTAAAATAAAGGTTTGGAGAAGAAGCAGACCTCTGTCAGCAGCGTTTTCCCTCGAGCAAGCGAAAGAGAAACGTCTGTAAATTAGATACTCGTGCGATTACTGAAACACCTGAACTATGAGGCTGAATGGCTTTAGTTTGCTGAAAAAGTGTTTTCTTTGAAGCTGCATGGAGGGTGGAATAAAAACCCAGGTGGTAGTTCTGTGGGGTGAGGAGGGGCGCTTAATTACAAGACAGTGGTGTGGTGGAAAGAGTCTTGCCCCGGGCGAGAAGGTACAGAATGAGGCGCACCTCGCACTGCTTACGGGGCACTTTCTGACTTACAGAAGCCAGGAGCTCATTTCAGAGAAACTAGGTCTAGAAAGCTAAACAAAGTTTGCATGAAAATGCACATATAAAGGTTCTTTAATTAAAGACTTAGTGATTTAGGGATTTTGATTTGTCATGAGCTCCTGAGATGAGAAGTCATGCTGCTTTGGAGATTTTTACCGTTATATTATAGTTCTTCAGATCAGGATCATTTTAGATCATTTCCATTGGAAAAAGAGAACCTTTCAAAGTTCTAAGGTCGCAGAATAACCTTTTTGTGACATCATAAGAGACTAAAGTTCTTTATAGGAACTTAAATTGTCTAAGTTCAATGCCACTGAATCAAACTTCAAAAACGTAAGGTCGTTGCACACTATGCGTATGCGTTTTTATTTTCGTCATCCTTTCCTATCAAAATGGATAAGAAAATGCAGAAAATTGAACATTGTTAAAAGCTTCTTTACGTTCTTATGTCATAGAAGGACTTTCATGACATCATAATTTAAAAAGAGTTTTTATACTGCAATATAAGAACTTGGAATGCTCTCATTATTTAGAACCATTATTTTTTTGACAATTTTTAGTCCATTAATTTTTAAGCTAGTCAAAAAAGCCCAAGTAATGGGGTACAGTTTGATAAACATTGAATTTTTCCTTTTTGTCTCAACGTTAAATGCAACTGAATAAAACTACAAAAACAAAAGTTTTTTTTCATATTCGTCATCCTTTCCTATCAAAATGCTCACTACGGATAAGAAAACGCAGAAAAATGAACCTGATCCAATTTTTTTTTTTTTTTGTAACGTGATTGACACAATGTGAGATCGTATTACAATTTCGGACGAGAATTTTGGACTCAATCTGCAATGACCTTTAGAAGAACCTTTTTTTAAGTAATGTTGTCATAGAAGAAACTTTTTACGATGTCATAAGAAAAAGTTATTTTTGATGGCTTTATAATAACTTAAAGTTTCTTCGGTAACATTTTAAGAATTTTGTAAAACACTACTTGTAAAGACCATTTATAAAAGCTTTTTAAGTTCTTATGTCATAGAAGAACTTTCATGACATCATAATTTAAAAAGATATAAGATATAAGATATAAGATATAAGAACTTGGAATGTTCTCATTATTTAGAACCATTATTTTTTCGACCATTTTTAGTCCATTACTTTTTAAGCTTGCCAAAAAAGCCCAAGTAATGGGGTAGTTTCATAAACATGACATTTTTGAATGTTATTTTTTTACCCCACCCTTCATAATTCCTTTTTCTCTCAGAGTTTTACTAAACATAACCATTTGATCAGAGAAACAACTGCATCTGCAATGCAAAAACCCAAAGAAGTGTTCTCCTCATAACATATGAGGATGCAAACACACACACTCCAGCAGTCATTTGTCATTCTGCCCTGAGTAAAGTCTATTCCCGCTTCTGGGGCTCCGCTGACGAGAGGGTTTGTTTTGCAGAGGTTTTTATGACTTCAGCAGGGCCTTTTTCAGCTGCAGTGGGACACCATGACTCCCAGTTTCCACACACATCAAACACGTAATCGCTCGTCATGCTCTTCCCACATCCCGCCTTAATCTCATGCGACAAACCCCACACACAGCGTCCGCATTTAATTTTACTAAATTGCACGTGTGTATAAAAATAAGAACGACACGCAATAAAAACCAAGAAATCTCTTAACCATCTGTCAGTTTTTGCTTTGAGTTCATGCCCGTGCGTTACCATGAGGAGATGGATGAAGCCAAAATGCAAATCTCTCTGGTTTCTCAATTAATGCTCGCATCGTAGAATCCAAACGAGAGTTGCTGCCTTAAATGTTTCTCCAAAAAAGAAAAAAAATGCATTTGAGTTCATACCGTTTGGTTTCTACTACAATTTCGGTTACATCAGCATCTTGAAATGTTTAACAGTTCTAGGAAATGTATCATTGTGTTGTATTTTAGATATCGACGAATGTACAACCATATCTGGAGTGTGTGATGGCGGGGAATGTACCAACACGGCCGGCAGCTACGTATGCACCTGTCCGCGGGGATATGTCACCAGCGCAGACGGCTCCAGATGTGTCGGTGAGACTCTTTCATCCACACACACACACATATAAACACACATGCATGCCCACGCGTGTTCCCGTGACCTTACACTCCTGGGTTGCATCTGAGCCGTGCATCATATTGCTTGTATGACTCATGGGATGAAGTTGTGTGTGGTCAAGCACTTCAAGCCCGGGCAAGTGTGTCTCTTGTCCTGTGTCCTGTCTCTTCATCTGCAAACAGGACAGAACTGTTGTTTTACAAATGTAAATAAACCTGGACGAGTTGGCGACATATTGTTTCAGGTCAAAAGTGTAATTTCTGCACCACTCTAGTGGCACCTAATGGAATTGAATTTTGTTTGACGGGAAAAAAAATTGTTCTGGTGCTGCTAATAGTGCAGAAATGTATATGTTTCAAATAAGTTTGTTATTTCGATCTCTTAACATTTTTCATTGTTAGGATTTGCTCATTGTACATTCGTGTTTTTATTACATTTTGCTGTTTTTTTATTTCTATTGTTAGCTAACTTAATATAGTCAGTTCATTTTAGCAATAAAGTTCTTCTGTAGCATCATATGATCCTAAAAAGGTTGTTTTTTAAAATTGATTCACAAAAACTTAGAATCTTTTTAAGATTGGAATTGGTTCTTGTTTTGATAACATTTTTCGCGTCAGGATTAACTATTACGCTCAGGTGTTTTTAACATCTTGATAATTAACAAACGTAAAATGGTCAGTCGATCTTTGGAAGTTATTCTGTATCATGATATTCTTTTTAGGTATCATTTAGCTTTTAGGTTTCAAATAGGTTCCTTTTGTGTCAGAATTGTTAATGTTAATGTTAATTGTTAATGTTTTCGTTTACATTGTCTTTTTGTTGTTTTTCTTTTCAGGAAACATAAAATTGTCAGTCCATTTTAGCAAAAGGTTCTTCTGAGAATTTAGGTTCCTCATTTGAATTTTTAAAAAGAGTTTATAAGAATTTCATCCTAAGAATTTAATTAATAGAACTTAAAATGTAATTATAAAGATTAAAATATAAAACTTAAAGATTGCGTCATGAAACAAACTTTTAATCATAAGGATTTAAAAGAGGTTATAAGAATTTCATTATAAGAACTTATGAATGCTCTCTTATGGTATTGGGCTGTAAAACCCTTTTAGAAACTCGATCATGTTTGTGAAGCAGCTGTCGTGAAACCTAAGCCAGGTGTTGCACAGTTCAGTGCATATCAGAACGACACTGACACAGAAAAATCAAATTTTGCTGAAGGACATGCTTGTGTTATGGAATTTATAAAAAAAACTGTGGTCTGACATCCCTTGAATAAAAGAGGTTAAACTCGGGCTCATCTTACAATGATTGTTGATTTCTAAATAAAATATATTTGTTGTCATATTCTTTCAAAACATTCTGGGAAACACAAGCAGAAATCATTTCTACATGTTTATTTGTAAGAAAAAAATTTTTTATGCACTTCTTGGGTTTCACAAATAATTTAGCTGGAAATTTGTTCGGCTTCGTTTCATAAACGCAACAATGAATTAACATACAAATAAATAAATGAAAATATTTGGGCTAAAAGAAGTAATATTAATGTGTTAATTATGTTTTCATAATCTTTCATCAAAACATTCTGGGAAACACATGGAGAACAAATTTGTGCATGAATTGGCATTATGATAAATGTTTGTATAACAAATTGTGGTTTTGCAAATAATTTACCTAGAAATGTATTTGGTTCATTTATAATGAATGCAACAATTTATATACAAATGAAACTTTGTACTAATGAAAACCGCTAGTCATATTCATGCTCATCTTACAATCGTTTCTTTCAATAAGAAAATGTTTTTTCATGTGTTTTCATCAAATTATTTTGGGAAACACATGAAGAACAAATTTCTTTTTAAATTGGCATTACGAAAAATGTTTGGTTTTGCAAATATCTGGAAATTTGTTTGGTGATTTCATTTCGTGTTTTTTTTCTGTTGACGTCACAAAGGTCAAATGCAATGGCAAATGAAAATGTATTTAAATGTGAAACCGTTGCAAATTGCCTTTAAAAACGCAATACTAATTGAACTAGTCTTTCTTTAGTTTGAGACTTCAGTTTAGTTTCTTTTGGCGAACAGGTCTCGCGTGGTCTCATCCGGTCTTGGGGGATCAGACGCCAGAAGACAACGGTGAAAACAGAGTCACATGGATGCTATTTCCTCCTGCTAACATTCCAATACAGTGAGGCAGAGGCACTGTTGTCTCTGGCATCTCCTCTGTCTTTTCTCTTAACTGTCCGTTTCTCTCACACTCCCTTCTCTTTTTATACACGCCGTCTTGAGTTTCTCACTCCCGCCACCCCATATGTCTCTCGTAACCCTGTGATCTGTCTGGTCCCCGGGTGCAAATACAGAAACGTGAGATATCGGCCCTGGATGACGCATTGACGTGGCCTTCATTCGTTCCCAGAAACCCGTGTGGATTTACGGCAAACGTTCACTGTACATATGGATCCGTGGAGAATTTGGGCAGCCCGCATGATTTTCTACATGTTGACATACAGAAAGAGGAAGCCAAAATGGTTTTGGGAGCACAATGTCATGGGAGAATGTTCGAAAGTTGATGTGAAATCAAAATTGACTTTGTGTAATTGCGCGTAATTCATCAGTGCATGTTATTCCAAAGGCAAACCATGCTATTAGTAACCATCAACAAGCTATTTAGACATTGTTTTAGGCCAGAAACCAAAGGTGGCGCAAAAGTTTTATGGTATCTTTGCGTTGGTGCTTTGTATCGCACAAAACCAGGCCGTTGGGAGTCATTTACCCTGACGCTAATCAGCGTTAATGCACCGCAGGGCCCCAATGCAAACATGAAAAATCTCTCTTTGAGGCTCGAGAGAAGCTCTGGTTCCAATTGAAGCCAGTTTCCCATCACCATGCTTGCAAAACCCAGCCTGCCCCCCTCAGGCCGGGTCAATCCCAGGAGGCTGCAGTTCGGGAGTGTGCGGCTGCAACCTCCAGACGAAGGGTTTCTTATGTCCGACATAATTGTTTGAGATTACTCCACATGGACTTGATTTATGGCAGAGTGCTGGCTCATTAGCCGAGTTAATCGACTTTCACCCCCCTTTCGCATGGTTCGCTCACGCTAATGTCGCAGTGTACACACCCTATCGCAACCAGCCCCCTTCGTTGACCTTGACTAAGCGAAATGTCCCATCTCAAGTCTATGTTTTTGGCCCTCCAGTGGCTTTCTCAGGCTCCCACCTCATAAATTCACTTCCTGCTAGGGGGCCGTGTAAAAGGGCACGCATAGACCGGACTTCCTGTGAAGTGCGAATGTACTTGAGAGAGAAGCATTTGTTTTATTTGGAGTTAATAAATTGGTATAAATGTCATCACTTCTTGGAATCGGTGTCGGAGTTAAATGATGTTATTTCCTGGTCAATAACTGCGGCCCACATGATGCACTATACACCATGTACTTATGCACTCAACCATGTAGACTATGAATGTTATTAATTTTGGAATGTTCAGAATTTTCAGTTGGAATTTTCAATACACTCCTCACACTACCAATACCACAAAACGTCATAGATTAGTACATAAGTACACGATTTGGTACCAATTGCCTCTCACTTAAAATAAAAGGCTAAGTTGAGCGCGTTGCATTGTGGGATACAGTATACTGTTATTTCATATTGCTCATTTTGACAAAATTCACATATTGTTTACAGTATGCATATACTAGGCAAAAACAGTACCATTTCTGAAATTTCTCTTGTTCTCTCTCACAGATCATCGGCTCGGTACGTGTTTCTCGTCTTTAGCGAATGGCCGGTGTGCTAGCGAGCTGTCCGGTCAGTACACCAAGATGCAGTGCTGCTGCGACACTGGCCGCTGCTGGGCCCTTGGACACATCCCAGAGATGTGCGCCGTCAGAGGATCCGGTGAGTGGGATAATGCTAATCACTAGCATTTACAGCTAAGACGTAAACCATCACTGTTACTATTGCTAATGCTAGAAATGTGAACGTTGTCAGTGCTATTTAGATTTTTTGTTCAATTTCTATTAGCTTTGAGGTGAATGTTCATATTGTAGCATATTCCTAAAAGATATTTAATGTATTTACACATATAAAATTAACTTTGGTTAATTTTAATTTTTTATGTCTTTTAGCTTCGAGGCTAATGTCTGTATGCTAGCATACTTCAAAAATATGTTTAGTTTATATACAAATCTAAACTTTTTTGAAGTTTATAGACCATGTCTGTTAGCTTTGGTGCTAACATCTGTATGTTAGCATACTCCAAGACAATAAGCATAAATACACATTTTAAAAAGTTTTTTTGTTACGTTTTTAGTCCACATGTATTAGCTTTGAGGCTAACATTTGTATGCTAGCATACTTTTAAAATGCACTTTTAAATGAGCTTTTAAGAACTTTTAGTCAGCGTCTGTTAGCGGCTAGCGTCTTAAAAAAATATATAAATTGATGCTTATAGTCCATATCTGTTAGCTTTGAGGCTAACATCTGTATGCTAGCATGCTTCTAAAACGAAAAGATATTTAGCATATATTCACATTTAAAATTATACTTTTTTTATAAATTAAACTTTTGCTTTTGAATAGCGATAGCAAGTAGCATAGTTCATGGCTGTAATGCAAGCTATAGACTATTGGCACCTTCAAAAAGGGTCCAAACTTTCTTTTTCAAATACATAAAGAAGTACAGAAATAAAACTGTATTACATGCCATCTTTTGTGGTGTTTTTAATGTAGTTCTGAACGGCACAGATTTCAAAGTACATTATGATCCTTTCTTCTTGTACTGTATTACAATAAAAACATAATTTCAGAGGAGCTATTTTTTTTTAGATGTGCAAGCATCTGACCTTTAAGTAGAGCTCTTTGATGAATCGCTCCAGACATACTGTACCTCACCACAAAATCATGATAAATACATGTCAGGTCAGCAAAGCCACCGTCCCTCGGGATAATAAAACGTTTTCTTTCATTCCCACTTCTTCTCACCCGTCTGTTTTACGCCTTCCCTCCTCTTTGACACCGTCATGTGTCTTCCACAGGAATGCATGTGTCGAGCGGCTGCCAAATCCTTAGTTTTTCTGCTTTCGTTTAATGCGCAAGCAAAGCTCAGATTGCTCATTATTTCATGGTTTTCAATGGTTTAAACCATTTATAAGTAGATCTTTATTAATATTATCTAAATGTGATGACATTATTTGTTTACAGTAAAAAAAAAGATATATAATATATAATATAATATAAACACAATATTTCATTATAAATAAACATATAATATCATTATAAATAAATAATATATTTAATACTGAAAAATGTAATTATTTTAAAGTTATTAAAAAGTTTGCATTTAAAGTGGGAATGTACATAGGAATTTCTGCAATTTGAAACTTCTTCAATTGTAGGAATTCTATAAATTGCTATATATTTCCATCTCCCTGCAACTGGTATAGTGTTAAAGCTACTATTGTTGATTTGCAGATGAATACAGGAGACTGTGCATCCAGAGGCTTCCCTTTGGCACCGGTAACGGCGGCAGCGTCATTCATGATGGTAACGGCGTTCTGAATATCGGCATCGGCAGCTATGGCAAAGGCCCGTCACAGAACGGAAACGGCGGAGGCTACATTTACGGCCGCGAGCACACCATTGGAAATGGCAATGGAGGCAACGGTGGCCAGAAGATTCAGATCAGTGAGTGGAAGCTGCCAGCTTTTCCTTTCAAATAACTGTCAGAAGCTAAGAACTCAGTGGTGTTTTCCTGTTTGTGCTCAGGCCAGCTGAACGAGACCACGATCGACGTGTGCAAGCATTTCACCAACCTGTGCCTGAACGGCCGCTGCATTCCCACGCCCACCAGCTACCGCTGCGAATGCAACATGGGATACCGGCAGGACGTGCGCGGGGAGTGCATCGGTAAACCTGTGCATTCATCTTTCACTCAAGAAAAGTCATTGCCTTGAATGCTGGCATGATCTGAAATGTCCTCTGCTGCCATCTGTAGGCGGTTTGCTTGTCTTCCACAGGCCTGAGGGTTATAAACAGCTGATTTTGTCATTATCTCAGCATGTTATTGATTATTAGTGACTCTCATACATCTGCTTTCTACGCTCAGATGTGGACGAGTGCGTCAGTAACCCGTGTGTGAATGGAGACTGTGTCAACACACAGGGATCGTACCACTGCAAATGTCACGAGGGATATCAGGGAACTCCCACCAAACAGGCCTGCATCGGTTTGTGGCATGATATAATTATACTATATACCAGAAACATGTCTGTGGTTTCGCAGTTTAGGGTTTCGCAGTTTAGGACAAGAACAAGTTTAATGCTAACATTTTTACATGCAAAATCTTTAGGCCTAAAAAAACAACACCTTTAAAGCAAAAATATAATAATACTATAAAATTGTCTAGGCTTGTGCTCTATGCCTTCACTATTATTGAATTTATATTATTTATTTGTTTTATTTTTTTTACAATTTCTTCAATTTTCACTGCAAAAAATGTTTTATTATGATTATTTTATTTATTTTATTATATTATTATCATTTTAATACTTCAACTTAAAATTGCTGATGTCTACCTCACCTTCAATTAAAATGTATATATATACTAATCTGTTCCTGTTGCTTCAGACATCGACGAGTGTATCGTGAACGGCGTTATGTGTCGTAACGGACGCTGCGTGAACACAGATGGAAGTTTCCAGTGCATCTGTAATGCTGGCTTTGAGATCAGTCCTGACGGGAAGAACTGTGTCGGTAAGAGCTTAAACTTCAACTTTAACTAAGTCTGAACCACTTAATATTAATATGTTTTTTGTGTTTTTACACTCAGTATTTTGAAATATTCACACAAAATTAGATCCTTCACCTGTTTGATTGCGGAGTATTAGATAATATACTATAAATCCTGCAATAAAGTGCTTAAAATTGTTTAAAATGTTTTATAAATCTCTTTTGGAGTTTGGGGAAGGTGGAGGGTGACAGAAGGTCAAAATAAACATTTTTAATTAATCTTTTTGATGAATACAGTTAGTACAAGAACTAAACTGTGTTTGTCTTATAGTGTTTTTTTTTTTTTTTAGAAACATTGAAACATTGTTTTCTTGTCCTCTAGATCATGATGAATGTGCCTCCACCAACATGTGCCTCAACGGCATGTGCATAAATGAAGACGGGAGCTTCAAGTGTATCTGCAAACCTGGATTTGCATTGGCTCCCAATGGACGCTACTGCACTGGTAAGCATTTCTGGGAATATTAAACCTAAGAAAATCAAAAAAATACTTGAGACAAAATAAAAGTCTTTAAAGACCATAGTCTTTATTCTCTGAACAATGTTTCTTCAGTGCAGCTCTTCAAAATGGCTTTGCATGTAACTGCAAGTCATTATCGCATATTTGACGTCAACAGCAAACTGTCACAAGGAATTATTAAAATCTTAACTTTGATTACAATCGTAATGTCACACATCTTGAGACGTCTTTGGTTCTCGCATCTGGTGTCATTCACCAATGTCTTTAGTGACCATAATTTAAGTTGTTATTGACCGCCATTGACATCTTTATTCATTACTGACACGTTATTCTTGAATGGCTTGCGCTATTTCCTTCTTTGTTTCGTTCTGACAGACATCGACGAATGCCAGACCTCAGGCATCTGTATGAACGGCCGCTGTATGAACACCGAGGGCTCTTTCCGCTGCGAGTGCCCACCAGGACTAGCCATAGACGTGGACAGCCGTGTCTGCGTGGACACCCACATGCGCACCACCTGCTACGGCGCAATAAAGATGGGCACGTGTTCGCGTCCATTACCCGGGGCAGTCACGAAGTCAGAATGCTGCTGTGCCAACCCTGAACATGGCTTTGGAGAGCCCTGCCAACCCTGCCCTGCATTTAACTCTGGTAAACCACACCGATTCACCTTCATTGGCACAGTCGCTAACGATACTTTAATATTAATGCAACATATGCTAGCTTTGACGTGTGCTAGCACGTGGCTAACATTGTTTGTTTTTTCGCAGCCGAGTTTCAGGCGGTGTGCAGCAGTGGACCTGGAATCACAACAGACGGACGAGGTAAGTCTGTTTTTGCTAATTTGCTAATCATTTATGAATGCTAAATGCTAATGAACTAGATTTGTTTGTTTTTCGCAGACATCAACGAATGCGCTTTGGATCCAGACATCTGTCAAAACGGGATCTGCGAGAACTTGCGTGGGAGTTACCGTTGCATCTGTAACATCGGCTACGAGTCCGACGCTAGCGGCAAGAATTGCGTGGGTAAGTTGCGCAATTTTTTTTTATTACGCAACTTTTTATTTGGTAGCAAAACTTAGCTTCTACTATGTTTTGGGTACAAAAGACTTCTTGTACAACATTGCTCTGAAAACTATGAGTAGTAGTTGTGTTTTAATGAATTTTGCTAACTTTTTGCGTATCTTTCAGATATTAACGAATGTTTGGTGAATCGGTTACTGTGCGACAATGGCATGTGTAGAAACACGCCTGGAAGTTACACTTGCTCTTGCCCCAAAGGATTCTCCTTCAAAGCTGACTCTGAGACTTGCGAAGGTTTTCTTACGACAATTTTTTTTTTTTGCTCATTGTGTTTTTTTCCTGAATTTCACATAATATTATAAACATTGTATCTTTCGTTCTTACCTATCATCCTTTTGTTCAGACATCAACGAATGCGACTCCAACCCCTGCATCAATGGTGTGTGCCGAAATGTAGCCGGTTCCTTCAACTGTGAATGTTCTCACGGCAGCAAATTGGACTCCACTAACACCATCTGCGTGGGTATGTAATTAAAGTCATTTTAGGCTTAAAGAAGTGCTTCAATGGTAACAACAAGATTGGTAGAGCTCTTATGGATAGTTTAGTAGCTATTAAATGTGTTTTATTATATGCAACTGCTAAATACACAACCTAACACTGTGCGTGTCAATGTTTATTTTGTATTTAGATGTAACCGAACAGCATTCTGTTACTTTTATTCATTTCAAGCCAGGCAGTTTTCATTCTTTGTCTGAAACCGAAAGTCGTTTGATTGAAATTAATGGAGAATGAAGGCAATAGGTCGCGCGTTTGTGCTTTCAGCATGAATGCCCACTGTGATCCCATCCCGCTAGATATCAGAGTTAGTTTTTATATATCTGCAGAAATGCAATGACTCTCCGCAGGGGAGCCGCTCCAAATGTCAGAATGTCCATTTGTCATTGTCACACTTTTTTACTTCTCTTTCACGTAATTGCCCCATGCAGACAGCATGAAAGGAACCTGCTGGCTAAACATCCAGGATGGCCGCTGTGAGGTGAATATAAACGGGGCCACGCTGAAGTCCGAGTGCTGCTCTACGCTAGGGGCAGCCTGGGGAAGCCCATGTGAACGCTGCGAAATTGGTTAGTTCATATGCAAAAAGCAATATGCTAAAAATGCTAATTAAAGAAAATGCTTGTTTGGTTACATAGGTAATTGAATGATATTTATTTGCTGTAATTTCATTTATATTAAAAAATAATTTGATTATTTGTGTATTTTATATAAGGTTTGCCAATTTGTTTACAATTTATGTTCATTTAATTCATTTTTATTTAATTTAATAAAATATTCTTGCCAAACTTTTAGATAACAAATAATTATATTTATTATTATTTGATTTATATTTAAATAATTATATATTTTTTCAATATTGTGTATACATTTCTAATTTGTAATAATTTCTATAAATTAAATGAAATTCATATTTCAAGAAAAAAAAAGAAAAGAGTATGTTAAAGTTTTGTACGCCAAATTTAATTAATCCAAAATGTAATGTATTAAAAAAAAGCTAAATGAACCAATGTTTGCTTTAAAGACGCAATCTTTAACAGAAAAAAACAACGTTTTTGACACGTATTTTCTACAGATCCAGCCTGTTCGAAAGGTTTCGGTCGCATGAAGGGACTTGTGTGTGAAGGTACGTTACCCACAATGCTTTGCTGCATTAACAATATTATCTATCTAGAGCTTTGTATGATGATGCATCCTGTTTCTGCTTTGTCTTTAGATATTAATGAGTGTGAGGTTTTTCCCGGCGTGTGCACAAACGGACGCTGTGTGAACACGCAGGGCTCGTTCAGATGCGATTGTACGGAGGGACTTACACTGGACGGAGCCGGACGAACATGTGTTGGTATGGAAACATAGTAGTTTCTCAAATTATTTATTGCTTTAGTTAATTTATTGGTTTCAGACAGCATAATAAATCAACATGAAACTGTTTTTAAACAAAAAACAGAAACTGTCAACTGGTTTTATTACTGATTTAAGATGTGGGCAACTGATCCAAAACAAGCCCAACATGTGAGAACAAAACAGCTGTGATTTATAGTGGTCTGTGTGTCCTGTAGACATCCGAAGCGAGCAGTGTTATATGAAATGGGACGAGGACGAGTGCGTGGAGCCGTTACCGGGCCGGTATCGTGTGGATATGTGCTGCTGTACGGTTGGAGCGGCATGGGGTGTGGACTGTGAGGCCTGTCCAAAACCAAACACACCCGAATTCAAAACCATCTGCCCGCGGGGTCCTGGAATTGCTAACCGAGGAGACATCTTGACTGGACGACCCTTCTACAAAGGTGCAGCATCACAGCTGTCTTTCATTTATTCATAGGGATGAGCGGATTTAGAAAATTTATAACCGATATGATACCGATACTGATGTTGTTTTGGTCTATAACCGATATTGCCCGATATTGTACATCTAAAATTAGATTTTTATATTTTTTTGTATAAAAAATCAATAATAATAATAATACTAAATTTCTCCTGTATATATATTATAAAGACTAAGTCAAATGAAACTAAAAAATAACAATACAAATAATGAAATATGTTTTAAATATAAATACATTTATAATAAAGAAATATAATTGTTACCTAAAACATTCACATTATCCTTATTAAATTAAATACAAATAACAATACAAATTGACTATATAATAATAATATTATAATAAATAAACATGATTTGTTACCTGAAGTTTTCCCATTAATCTTTTTATAAATTTAAATAAAAACACATTTAATATAAATTATATACAAACTGATAAAATATGTATATATAATATAAAAAATAACATATTTTTTACATTGAATTTTTTAATGAAATTAAATACAAATCAATGTAAATAATGTAATTTATACAAAAATTATATATATATATATATATATATATATATATATATATATATTATTTAAATATATATACAATTAAAATAAATAAATAAATATAATGATTTATTTATTTAGCCAAGAAAAGAAACATTTTGGCATTTTATAATTATAGTTATTTTTGTTTTCTGTGTATTTTTCTGCAATTTTGTCCCCAAAGTATAACAAGGTTACAAAAACAGAGACACAGAAAGTCAGATTTGTGGCATTTCTTTAGGGATTTTTTTTTTCTGTGTTGAATAATGTGGTTATGAGCCTGTGTTTCTCTGCAGATGTGAACGAATGTAAGGTCTTCAGAGGCCTGTGCACTCACGGGACATGCCGAAACACCATCGGCAGCTTCAAGTGCCGCTGCGACAGCGGCTTTGCCCTCACCATGGAGGAGAGGAACTGCACAGGTCAAACACTAAACACTAAATCAAAGCTGAGAGGCGTTTCACTGCGCCGCTCACTCAGGCTACAACAAACTGATGCAGAATGGACTGACTCTGAGATCTTCAGAGTGCATCGCGATTCTGCTTTTATGCCGCGAGATTAATGTAAACACAGCCCACAACCTAGTAATTCGCTTAAACCTTTTCGAATTTATGAATGATTATTATAGGTTCAAGTGTGTGTAAAGATTTGGAAACGAGCAGAGTACAGCGGTTTCTGAAGCATGCAGCGCCATCTGCTGGTTAAAATGAAGCTTAGAATCGCGATGCATTAAGAAAATCTTTATTATTATTATTATAATAATTATTATTTTCCCAGCCGTACCGATCAAGATGTTCCCCTCGCTCCCGCAGATATCGACGAGTGCACCATCTCTCCGGACCTGTGCGGACACGGCGTCTGCGTCAACACGCCGGGCAGCTTCGAGTGCGAGTGCTTCGACGGCTACGAGAGCGGCTTCATGATGATGAAGAACTGCATGGGTGAGACTCGAACCCTGGACGCTCTCCCCGTCCTCTGAAAGCCTGTGTGTCACAGCTTCTCTGTTTCTGTCCCGCAGACATCGACGAGTGCGAGCGCAACCCCCTGCTGTGCCGGGGCGGGACGTGTCTGAACACCGAGGGCAGTTATGAGTGCGACTGTCCTCAGGGTCACCAGCTGAGCGCAGAAGCTTCTGCATGTGAAGGTACACTAGAAACTCTAGTGGTGATAACATAAACAATAAATAAACTAAGTGTGTAATTTTACCAGTTTATTGATACATGATATATATACTATTTGATTTCCTCCGCTCAGATGTGAACGAGTGTCAGCTGAGTGATAACCTGTGCAGGAACGGTCAGTGTGTGAATATGGTGGGCACCTATCAGTGCTCCTGCGACACGGGATACCAGGTGACCCCTGACAGACAGGGCTGCGTGGGTGAGAAACCTCCACCGACATCCACATGCATCAGACTAACGATCCTGATCAGTTCAGAAGCTAAAAACGTGCATCTTTTCATTTCCGCAGACATCGACGAGTGCACCATCATGAACGGCGGCTGCGATACGCACTGTACGAACTCGGAGGGAAGTTACGAATGCAGCTGCAGTGAAGGATACGCGCTCATGCCCGACCTCAGGACCTGCGCCGGTAACACACACACACACACACACTCTAGAGCTGCACAATTATTCATTGAAGGTAGTTGGCGTTTCAAATAACGTGTGTCGATTGCATCGCTTTGCCAGTAGGTGGCGACAAGTGACTTTTAAAAATTGATTTGTTATTGAATCATTTACACACACACACACACACTCTCTCTCGAGCTGCATGATTAATCGTTAAAAGATCACCCAAACACCTACGCCATCTGATTTCTAAATGACGATTATATGCCCGTGTCTATTTATAGTATTACTAATAATCAAACTAATAATACACGCTATTATTTCTGTCTTACAGTCAGTCATATTATCTCAGAAATACTGGGATGAAAGTTTATAGTTCGGATGCAAACATTGAAGTCTGTGGTTGCGATCAAAACAGAGCAAGTCGTCTTTTGAAAGCAACTGGCGCTTCAAATAACGTGTGTCGATTGCATCGTTTTGCCAGAAGGTGGCGACAAGTGACTTTAAAAAAATGCATTTTTTATTGAATCAAAAATGCTGATTCATCCAGTAATGAAACAAGTGAAGTATTACTCATATGTGACTCTGGACCACAAAACCAATCATAAAGGGTCAATGTTTTGTAATTGATTGATTTATACATCAAATGGAAAGCTTATTCATCATCAGCTTTCAGATGATGTATGGTTTGTTATGATCGGACAATATTTAGCCAAGATGCAACTATTTGAAAATCTGCAATCTGAGGTGCATAAAAATACTGAGAAAATCATCTTTAAAGTTGTCCAAATGAAGTTCTTGGCAATGCATATTTCTAATCCAAAATTAAGTTTAGAGACATTTACGGTAGGGAATGTACAAAATATCTTCATGGAGCATGATTATGATTATTTACTTAATATACTAATCATTTTTGACATAAAAGAAAAATCTATAACTTTGACCCATACAATACTTAGTTTATTGTTGGCTATTGCTACAAATATACCCCAGCGACTTAAGAGTGGATTTATGGTCCAGGGTAACATATATTCAAATGTTTATACTTCATTAAAATGCAATACTTATAAATAGACTGTAACAATTCATATTTTGACATTGTTTAGCTCAGAATCGTGGGAGAATCGT
Organism: Carassius gibelio; assembly: GCF_023724105.1. NCBI lineage: Eukaryota > Metazoa > Chordata > Actinopteri > Cypriniformes > Cyprinidae > Carassius > Carassius gibelio. Next base: position 9,039,185 of record NC_068417.1, on the reverse strand, counting down.
GACTCTTAAGTTCATCCAGAATTGTGCATCTCTAACAAACACACACTTACACACACACACTCACACACTGTGACTCTCAGACTGAGCCTCGTCTCTCCCGCAGACATCGACGAGTGTGAAGACACACCGGACATCTGCGATGGCGGCCAGTGTACGAACATCCCCGGAGAATATCGCTGTCTCTGCTACGACGGGTTCATGGCCTCCATGGACATGCGCACATGCATCGGTGAGACACGCTACTCAACTCATGTTTACATCTGTTTGTGTATTGTATATTATATTATATTATATTATATAATTTACTTTTATTTAAATGATTTTACAGTATCCTTGATTTATTTCATGAATTTCTTTTCTAAAAAATTGTGTGATCTAAGTAAGTAGTAAATTAATTCAATCATCATCCTTAGTAACCTTGATTTTTTAAATATTGTATTTATGTAATTTTAATGAAAAAAGTAAAAAAAGCCAAACATTTGATTCAATATTAAACAGTAATTTTAATACTAATTAGCCTCATTTTCTTTTTAATTTGTCTGTTTGTTGTATTTTTAAGTTATAAAAAGGCTTGAAGGGTATTTACATTATTTCATTTTCTTGCTTTGTAACCTTGATTTATTTAATGATTTTTAATTATTTCTGAAATTTACTTTTTGTTTACTTTTAATTAAATAATAAAAATAGTAATGCTTTATTTGGAATTAAAGTTGTTTACATTGTTACAGGGATAAGTAAACTTGATTTACTTTATGAATTATTTTCTTTAACTTAAAAAAATAATAATGTTTGCGTTACTTTTCTATCTTTCTTGTAATTTACGAAGTAATAATTAACTTTTACCTCATTAATTTTGACATTATGTAATTAGAATATGTAGTAACCTTGATTTATATGATGAATTATTTTTATAAATACATTTTTTAAAATTATTTAATGTTAATTTTATTCAAAGTAAGCTTGATTTTGATTTCATTGCATTTTTATATATATAATTTTTTTGCAATTATTTTATTACTTCCGTTTTATATATATATATATATATATATATATATATATATATATATATATATATATATATATTTATTTATTTATTTATTTATTTTATTTTTTTATGTTTAGTCATGATAGTGTAAATACCACTTCTGTATATTTAAATAGGCTCGTATTATGTCCTATTTTGATCTGTCCTGTCTTGTCTTGGTCCAGATGTGAACGAGTGCGATCTGAATCCTAACATCTGTCTGCACGGTGACTGTGAAAACACTAAAGGCTCCTTCATCTGTCACTGTCAGCTGGGTTACTTCGTCAAGAAGGGCTCCACCGGCTGCACAGGTAACCCCTGATTCCTCAAGAATCGAGTCAAATCAACCCCAAATGAAGACCAGCTTCTGTAAAGTGTCTGTTCTGTGTCAGATATCGACGAGTGTGAGGTGGGCGCTCATAACTGCGACATGCACGCGTCCTGCGTCAACGTCCCGGGGAGCTTCAAGTGCCGCTGCCGCGACGGCTGGGAGGGCGACGGGATCAAGTGCGTGGGTGAGTGACGATCCGCAGGGTAACGTTAACCTTAGAGTCCTGGATGTGGTTTGAGGCTGTTCTTGCGTCGCTGCAGATGTGGACGAGTGCGTGACGGAGGAACACAACTGTAACCCGAACGCTGAGTGCATGAACACGCCGGGGTCGTACCGCTGCGCCTGTAAGGAGGGGTTCAACGGCGACGGATTCTCCTGCTCCGGTATCACACAACACACCCAAACATCTCACGTTCAATCGCCTTTGTTTTACCAAGTTATCGCATTTGTTTGTTTGTGTAACTCACTTTTAATTTTAAGTTAAATACAAAAAAACACAAATCTTTACTTAGAAAGTAATCTGATCGTATACGAAACGAAAAATGTATGTTAATTCTATTTTTCTATTTTTTAGTTTGTGTTGATTTTTTTTTTTTTAACTTTAAAGGAAATGGAATCTTTACTTTTAAAAAAACTTTACTTAAAAAGTAATCTGAACGTAAACGTAACTGAATAAAATTTGACATTCGTTGTATTGTTCAGAAATCTATTTTATCTTTTTGTGTTTGCGCTTATTTTTTAAATTTTTTATTATTTTTATTGTCCTAACTTAAAATGAAATAAAAAAATGATCTTTACTTAAAATGTAATCTTATAAAGTAATATTTCCTTAATCTTAAAAATTTTATTACTTTCTATATTTCTATTTTGTTAATTTTCCATATCTTCGATGTTATATATATATATATTAGTGGTGTCAAACGATTAATTGCGATTAATCACATCCAAAATAAATGTTTTGTGCACATAATATACGTGTGTGTACCTACTGTGCATATTTATTATGCATATATAAAGATACAGACATACAGCATATATTTAGAAAATATTTACATGTATATACATTAACATATTTATATTCATATAAATTATATCATAGATACATATATAAAATCTATAAATGTAACATTTATTTTAAATATATACATGCATGTGTGTGTATTTATGTATACATAATAAATATACACAGTACACACACATATATTACGTAAACAAAAAAAAAATGGATGTGATTAATTGCGATTAATCGTTTGACAGCACTATAATAAATATATAGCTTTTTTTTACATTTCACTTTTCTTTTCTTTCTTTGCTACAGACTCTGGTCCTAAGTTTGTTTGTCCAGCCTCTGTTTCTGCTATGAAACTTGTCATAAACGGCAGGATTGTTGTTGGTTTGTGTGTTTGTGTGCAGACATGGACGAGTGCGCTGATAACGTGAATCTGTGTGAGAACGGTCAGTGTCTGAACGCGCCGGGAGGATATCGCTGCGAGTGTGAGATGGGCTTCACCCCGACGGAAGACAGCAAGGCCTGCCAGGGTAAACACACACACACACACACACACACTCTTACAGTAACACACACACTCACTCGATCCTCTATGTGTGTGTCGACCGGCAGACATCGACGAATGTAACTTCCAGAACATCTGTGTGTTCGGATCGTGTCAGAATCTGCCGGGAATGTTTCGCTGCATCTGCGACTACGGTTACGAGCTGGACCGCAGCGGAGGAAACTGCACAGGTGAGACTCACACACACACACACACACACACACACACACACACACTCATACTCACACACACACACGAATCACTGCATCATGGAGATCTCAAGTCTGTGTTTATTTCAGCAAATGCAGACAAAAGACGCACTAAATGTGAGGGTAGCTTAATTATTTTATAATTTTTTTGTAGTTTACTTTCAAATAATAAATAATTAAAGCTTAATTTAATCATTTTATATTCAAAATGTATTTATTTCAATTTAATAAAATACAAATATTTACATTTGAAATCAAATACATATTTTTCCTTCATTTATTTGACAAGAGTTTGTGTGTAATTTTCTTTTGATTAACTTATTATTTGTAGATTAATATTTGAATGAAATATATTACATTTATATCAAGTTAGATTCATTGTCTTAATTTTAAATTGACTGAATTTTCTTGTTTGGTAACATTGATTTATTTAATTAACATTTTATTTGTTGATGTGATTTATTGTTTATTGTAATAATAATAATAAAAATAAACTTTTGCTTAAATGTATATTAAAAATTACTTACTTATAATACATTTATTTGTCAGTGTATTTTACTTTTGGTGAAATAATAAAAATAACGTTTTTTTTTTGTTTTTTTTTTACATTTTGTATTTTACATTTATTTAATTTCAGCAAACATCAACAAAAGAGCCTCAATTTTGAGCGTCATGGACTTAAATCACTTTTATTCTCAAATAAATTTTATTTGTTTGTTTAATTTTACTTTAGATAATTGAATGCAATAAATTTAAATTTTAATGAATCAATTTGACATTTAATCTTAATGTTTAGTAACTATTTTAATGAACCATATTAATTGTGTTATTTTAGTTGAAATAAAATAATTTTAACGAAATAATTGTCTTACATTTATATCAGTATTTTAATTTATATTTCAATTCATAATAAAATTGCGAAATTATTTTGTATTTAATTGTATAATTGCTTATTTATGGAATTTCAATGTTAAGCAACTTATTAATGTTATTGTTTGTTTTGCATTTAGTTGTGTAATTTAGTTTTAATAAAGTACTAAAACAAACGAATTAATTACATTTATTAAACGTATTTATTTTTGGACCATGTGTCGTTTCTCACTTTCGTCTCTCTTTGTCAGATATTAACGAGTGTTTCGACCCTGTGAACTGCATCAACGGCGTATGTGTGAATCTGCCCGGCAGCTACCAGTGCAACTGTCCTCCAGACTTCGAGCTCAACCCGTCGGGCGTGGGCTGCGTCGGTACTGAAACCGTCCAACTTGAGTCTTCCACATTCATCACCATCACTGTAAACGTAATGCATGAAGTTTCTGTTCTCTGTCAGACACGCGGGTGGGGAACTGCTTCCTGGACACGCTGGACCGCGGCGACGGAGGCATCTCGTGCAGCGCTGAGATCGGGGTGGGCGTGACCCGAGCGTCCTGCTGCTGCTCGCTGGGCGGAGCCTGGGGAAACCCCTGCGAACTCTGCCCACCCATCAACTCCTGTATGAACAACACTACCTCAATACTGACCTCTAGCAGTACAAACATATCACTCCTCTCAGTGGCATGTAATGAATCTGGAAAGCATGGTGGACGATAGCTAATATAACGATTATATAGAGATATGCATATCATATATAACGAATATGCTGAAATGTTATTAAATGGGACTTTGGAGCACAAATATAGTTGCTATTTGTAACAATAAATAACAATACATCATGTGGGTCAAAATTATCAATTTTTCTTATGCCAAAAATCATTAGGATATTAAGTAAATATCATGTTCCATGAAATGTAATTTGTAAATTTCCTATCATAAATGTATAAAACTTCTAGTAATATACATTGCTATGAACTTCATTTGAACAACTTTTAAAAGCGATTTTCTCAATATTTAGATTTTCTCAGATTCCAGATTTTCAAATAGATCACATATTGTTCTATCCTATCCTAATCCCTTTTTTATTTGTATTTAAGTTTGAGACCGATATATTGGTAAATATTTAGCTATTTTCCTATCAGCTGATGCAATCTTTAAGAATATATACAATTATTATTATTATTCCCCCTTTAGTCTTATTTTAGTTTCTTGTAAAGTGCGACAAAAATACAATTAAGAGACCGATATATCTGTAAATATTTAGCTATTTTCCTATCAGTTGATGCATTTTTAAGAATATATACAATTATTATTATTATTTCCACTTCAGTCTTATTTTAGTTTCTTGTAAAGTGCGACAAAAACACAATAAAGAGACCGATATATCGGTAAATATTTAGCTATTTTCCTATCAGTTGGTGCATTTTTAAGAATATATACAATTATTATTATTTCTACTTCAGTCTTATTTTAGTTTCTTGTAAAGTGCGACAAAAACACAATTAAGAGACCGATATATCGGTAAATATTTAGCTATTTTCCAATCAGACAATAAATTAAGGATATATAAAATATTATTCTTTTTTAATTACCACTTATTTGAATCTTACCTTAGATTTTTGTAACAAAAATACAAGTAGGAGACCGATATATCGGTAAATATTTAGCTATTTTCCCATCAGCCGATACCTCTGCTGTAATAAAACTAAAACCTAAAGCATGAATTCCCACAATTTTTGTCTCATTTACTGTCATTTAATAGTAATGTGTATATATATATCATCATTATAACAGCTGTTGCTTACTCTGCTCCCTAAATATCCCTACAAGCATCAGCCAATTAAAAACAGTCGTAAATACCACTTAGTCATTCTGCCATGAGGACAGACTGATTGTATTCATGATGAACTGTGTGTCTCCTCACAGCCGAGTACAAAACTCTGTGTCCCGGAGGAGAGGGTTTCCGGCCAAATCCCATCACCGTCATCCTGGAGGGTAAGAGCGGATCAACACCACAACGCCTGCGGTCTGTGAGTCTAATGGCGCCTACATTAATAATCTCTCTGTCTCGCTCGCAGATATCGATGAGTGCCAGGAGCTGCCTGGTCTGTGTCAAGGGGGAAACTGTGTCAACACATTCGGCAGCTTCCAGTGCGAGTGTCCTGCCGGATACTACCTCAACGAGGAGACGCGCATCTGCGAAGGTCCGGCCGACAATCTAATTAATCAAATTAATTATTAGATTTTTTCATTATGTTTTTGATTTACTTTTAATTAAATATAACATTGAAATATTAGTATAAAAATAATTGACCTTTGATTTAACAACTTAATATTTATATTAAATATAATGATTTTCTATATTTTTTTTATCAAATTAACATTTATCGAATTTTAATGTTAAGTAACCTTGATTATTTTAGGAATGTATTTAAATCTATATTAAATCTTTTTTTTTTTCTTATTTAAATCAAATTTATTTTTAATTATCATTTACTTCATTTAAATAATTAAATATTAATTACAAAATATATTTAAAAAAATATTTAAATATTATAATAATTAATTTAATTAAATGTACATTTAATGAATTATTTTAATAATTCATTATTGTAGGATTTTAATTAATAATACTTTCAATTAAATGTTTATACTGAAGTTAAATATTAATATTTTAAGCATTAAATTAACTTTTAACTACTTTTTTGTTTAGTAAACTATTTTAGGAATAAACAATTAAATTAATATTTCAATAATTTTTATTGACTTATCTAAAAAATGTTATTACTTTGTGTCATTTTAAATAAATAAAATCTTAAGTTTTATTTACACATTTTAACTTCTTTAATTCATTTGACATTTTTAAATGTTTGTAATTGTAATAAAGACATGCAGATTTCTGCAAACATCTATAAAAGTAGCAATGAGACAGAAAGAGTTGGAGTGGATCGAATCTGAATGCTGATATATTTTCTTATGGATTCTCTCAGATATTGATGAATGTACAGCGCACATCGGCATCTGCGGTCCGGGAACCTGCTACAACACGCTGGGAAACTACACCTGCGTCTGTCCGCCCGAGTACATGCAGGTGAACGGAGGAAACAACTGCATGGGTAAGAGCCGCTCGGCAAGCGTTTAGGACTGAATCACAGCTTCCTGAGCTCATCCGTGTTTCTGTTTCACAGATATGAGAAAGAGCGTGTGCTACCGCAACTTCAACGACACATGCGAGAACGAGCTCTCCTTCAACATGACCAAGAAGATGTGCTGCTGCTCCTATAACGTGGGCAAAGCCTGGAACAGACCCTGCGAGGCCTGTCCCACGCCGGCCACGTGTGAGTGTGGGAGAACCAGGACTAAATACATAATGAAAGTGAATGCCAATGGCACAGGAAATACAGACATTATTACTGTGCATTGCTTTGCACAAAATAAAATGTAACAAATAAATTATATAAAACAAAATGCATTGCATAAAATAAAACAAATACATATAGAAAATAACCAATATTAATATAAATAATTTAATTTAGTTGGACATTGGTTCCTGATGGTGTGGTATTCAAACTTACCCTCCATTTTCATTGCTTAGCTTTGATTCAAATAAAAAATGAGGTGCATTGCATAACATTAAAAAAATATGAATTGATGAATATATGAAAATATACAAATTTAAAATTATTATTAATCAGTGAAATTATTTTGGTGGGTCATATAAACTATATAAAAATAAATAAACAAATATTAATAATTTAAGACATTTTTGGCATTGAAATATCTAGCTTTGCATAACAAGATTAAAGTAAAACTAATGTATATAAATATTTAAGTGGCTATTATTTGGGTCTTGTTTTTCTGAGGCTGTGGCATTAAATTCAGTCTCTGCACAGATTATATTCTCACTGATGTGTGTTTATTTTGTGTCTCCTGCAGCCGAGTATCAGCTGCTGTGTGGAAATCAGGCTCCCGGTTTCATCATCGACATTCACACTGGAAAACCCATCGGTGAGTCGCCTGAAACATCTCACTTTATAAACATAAGCTCTGCGTCAGCACTTTCAAACAAATGGCTCGTTATATTCCCCCCAGATATCGACGAGTGCCGTGAGATCACGGGAATCTGCATGAACGGTGTCTGCATCAACCAGATCGGCAGTTTCCGCTGCGAGTGTCCGATGGGCTTCAGCTACAACAACATCCTGCTCATCTGCGAAGGTACCGACGCACCAATGCCTCTGTGCTGAAGATCGCTGTCGTGTTTCTTGACTTACTCCATCTGTTTGCCACAGATATCGATGAGTGCAATAGCGGCGACAATCTGTGCCAGCGAAACGCCAACTGCATCAACATCCCCGGCAGCTACCGCTGCGAGTGTTCGGCCGGATTCAAGCTGTCGCCCAGCGGAGCCTGCCTCGGTGAGTTTCACGGCATCCACCACTGTTTAGCACATTTACTAAATAAAATACGATTACATGTGTAATAAAATAAAAATTATTTAACCAGTCTTTAGATGGGTTCGGTTTCAAATTCAGTCAAGAATAAAACAAAACAAAATAAATTAATTACGTAGGCATTAATTGCACGCATTTTTTTTTTGGTGCAAAACCACTTTCACGACTTTAGCAGACACAACATGTGCAGGTATAATGTTTTTAACACTTAGTTAAAGTAGCCTGCCTTGTTGGCTAAAAGATTTTCACAGTAAATCCACCCACCAACGTGTGATTCGGGTAGTCAACACTCAACCAACAATCAACAAGCTCCAGTGGCACAGAATAATAATTTTGACGCGATCGACCCGTGTTCGAATCCGCCTTTTGGTGAACTTTTTTCTCCCTTTTCAAATTTCAAATCACATCAGAAATCTTTTTTTTTTTCTATGAAAATGAAGAGTATACTCAAAAAGTTGAAAAGAAAGTACTGGCTAGAGTTAAGATAGGTGTAGGGAGAGGCTTTATTGTCCCAGTAAGGTTCATTTAATAATTTGCATTAGAAGTTCAATTTACAATGTACTACAATACTGAGGTGCAGGTGCATATAATTGACACTATTTGAAAAAAGTAGTAAAAGTTTAACATAGGGTTAATAGAATCTATAGTTATTTGCACTTAGTGTACATAGCATATATCGCTAAGAAAATGTGCTATTTTCACGTAGTGTACATAGCCTCTATTGCTATTTATATTTAGTGTATAGTAATGTTATTGCTATTTATGCAAACAGTTTTATATACTCATGAAGTGTAATTTCTGGCTAATTTTGTGGCTTTAATGTGTTGTGTCAGACCGTAACGAGTGTCAGGAGATCCCGAACGTGTGCAGCCACGGCGAGTGCATCGATACTCAGGGAAGTTTCCGCTGTCTGTGTCACAACGGCTTCAAGACCACACCGGACCTGACCATGTGCATGGGTGAGTGTCTGCGGCCGCTCTTCAAGCGTCAGCTGCTCTGAACCACGTGTGATGGGCTGAATCTCACTGTCTCTGGCAGATATCGACGAGTGCGAGCGGCAGCCGTGTGGAAACGGCACCTGTAAAAACACCGTGGGCTCCTACAACTGCCTGTGCTTCCCTGGCTTCGAGCTGACGCACAACAACGACTGCATGGGTGAGAAACAACTGCTCATTTAAACTCTTTAAATGCATAATTAACTATTAAATATTGTAATGAAATTTGCATATTAGCAGGAAGGACTTCATTGTTTCCTTTACATTTAAAATTTTTAAAGTTTCATTTTAATTATTTTAAACTTTATAATTTGGCTTTTACCATTTAAACTATTTAAATACATAATTAATTATTAAATATTGTAAATAAATTTGGATTTTAGCAGGAAAGACAAAAGTTTCCTTCAATTAAAATGAAACTTTACCATTTTAAATGTATTTTAAACTTTAGAATTTGACTTTAACCATTTAAACTCTTTAAATACATAATTAACTATTCAATATTTTAAAGAAATTAGGATTTTAGCAGGAAAGAAAACATTTTTTTATCTTAATATTTTTTAACATTTTATATATATTTTATATATTGCGACTTAACCATTTGAACACATACATAGTTAACTATTTAATACTATAGAAATGTATCTTTCTTTTTTTGTGAATGTGTTTTACATTTTCACAGATAATTCTTCTCAATCATTTAATTCCAAAATGTTGGGTCTTCAAACATTTTTAAATTAAATATGCTAAAAATGAGCTTAAATGTACATGCAAAGATGATGTAATCATATTTTGGATGTTTTTTGAACATTGTAGTTACAATTTGTCAAATGTCACAGAAATTCACAATACTGACCACCATATGTTACTGATTCTATGGGTATTATTGTCCAACTATGTACATGTGTGATATCCTAATGACATCAGAGGTGGTTTCTGTGTGTTCAGATATCGACGAGTGCAGCGTTCACGCCAGTCAGGTGTGCAGGAACGGCCAGTGCATCAACAGCTTGGGCTCCTTCAGGTGTCTGTGTCTGGACGGATATAACCTGACGCCAGACGGCAAGAACTGCGTCGGTGAGACTCTTACTGTACAGATAGTCATCAGAGACACCTCTTTGACATCCATACCATTAATCTCCAGGGAAAACTCTGGAAAACTATTTCAGAAACGCATCTTGTGTAATGCATTGACAAGACCGCCTTGTCCACTCTAATATGTTTTCATTTGAAAACGCATTTTTTTCTCTCTCTGTTTTGGCCTTCCGTCCACTCTGAGATGGTGTTTTTAGTCCAGGAAACACTCTCCAAAGTGGATAAATTTGAAAACGCTGTTTTCGTGTTTTAGTGTGGACTGTGAAAACTGAGGCTTTTGAAAACGATGACGATAAATTAAATATATAATTAATTTCTTTAAATATTGGAATTTTACAATTGAATCAGATGAAATATGGTGATTCATCTATTTTGTAATTAGCAAAAATGGTAAAATATTTGCTTTATAAATACTAACTAAATATTGATATTTTGCAAATGAATTAGATGTAGGGGTGTTTTTATCAGTTTTTTATCAAATTATATTTATTAGAGATTTTATATTAAAAGTTTTTCACTTTTTTATATTTTATATAATGTACAGTTATAATGTATATCTATTATCTTTTATTATATATATATATATATATATATATATATATATATATATATATATATATATATATATATATATATATATATATATATATATTATATACAAATTTAACCACATTTTTTTTTTGTATAATTAAAAACTCATCAACTTGCTATAAAAGCTGCTGTTTTTAGTAACTGAAAGACTTTTTCCGACAGTAGTTTAGTTTCTCTGATCATCATGTATGTGTGTTATGTTGTGCAGGACTGTTATGTAATAATGTGAGTGTTTGTGCGTGTCAGATATTAACGAGTGCGTGACGCTGCCGGGGGCCTGTCAGCCGGGGACCTGTCAGAATCTGGACGGCTCGTTCCGCTGCATCTGTCCGATCGGGTACGAGGTGCAGAACGACAAGTGTGTGGGTAAGAGCTTCAGTCACACACACACACACACACACACACACACACACACCTGTGAGCCGTGCTGACCCGTCCCGTCCTGCACAGATATCAACGAGTGCAACGTGGAGCCCAACATCTGTCAGTTCGGAACGTGTAAAAACACTCCGGGCAGCTTCCAGTGCCTCTGTCAGCCCGGGTTCGTGCTGTCCGACAACGGCCGCCGCTGCTTCGGTGAGAACACATTTCATCACATCAATCCGCTTTTATAATCAATTAAAGCAATGAGCCCCAAGAAGCTGTGGTTTACAGTGAATTAGTAGTTTACAGCCCCTGAGCTGTTATTAATTCACTGTAAACCACGGCTTCACTTGGGTTATTGCTTTAGAAAACGGTTATTCCATAGACGTAGTAAGGTTTCACAGAGTAAACCATATAAATAAAAACAGAATTCTTCCACCAAACAATGTAGTTCCTCAGAATCAGTTGTGGTTCCAATAAAGTGGTTGCCGAGCAACACAAGAACACTGACGTAAACAAAGGCGTGTGTTTGTAGAGTAATTAACAACAGCTTGGAACACGGCTCAACCAATCAGAATCAAGGACCGGAACTCTCCGTTTTATACATTTTTTTTTATCATGCTGCTGTTTGTAATGATTATTTTTATTATTTTAGGGGAACTACTGTGGTTTTGTGAATTAATGAATCAAATATAAAATGTTCCTAGTTATTCATTTATTTAAATATTGATATTTTGCAATTGTTCTTTACATTAAAAAAAACAATTAATTATTATAATTTAAATGCAACAAACCATTTAATATTTTAATAAAGTCTGTTTCATTTAATGAATAAATCAGTCACTCTGAAGCGAGGTATATGGCTGTATTTAGCAGCTCTGTGTGTTTTCCTCACATGAATGTGTGTTTTTGTGATCAGATACGCGCGAGAGCTTCTGCTTCACGCGGTTTGAAGCGGGAAAATGCTCCGTCCCCAAACCACTCAACACCACCAAAGCCAAGTGCTGCTGCAGCCTTCTGCCGGGCGAGGGATGGGGCGACCCCTGCGAACTGTGTCCGCGCGAGACTGAGGGTAACTGAACACAACTGCTTTGTGTCATTAATACATCATTCTCCTCATTACAGAGACAGTTCTGTTATTTTAATCATTTAATTCAACAAAAAAGTAAATTAAGTTAGTATAGGTAAGTTAGTATAAGACAGTCATCTAATATGTTAATAAATAGTCCTACATTTAAAAAATAATAATATTATTTGATCATTTAAATAAACAAAAAAACTTACAAATTTTACTAAATGAAATAATTTAATGTTTTATATAATTATTAAATAGATGTAATTTTAATCAATTTATTTTATTTTTGATCATTTAAAATTTGCAACTTTTTCATCATTTAATTTAACAAAAAAATAGTTTCATGATAATGTAACTAAATTAAATAATTTAGTAATGTTTTATTTAATTAATAAATGGTTATAATTTCGATACATTTTAGTCATTTTATGACTAAATTTCATTCTGATCACATATAATTTGTTATATTATTTGATCATTTAATTTAACAAAATAAAACTGTAGTTTCATGAAAATGTAAATAAATTAATTGAATAATGTTTTATATAATTAATATATCGTTCTAAGTTTAATACATTTATAATTTTAATTTTGTTCATTTAAAAAAAACATTTTTTATAATTTAAATTGTTCTCATATGTAACAATTAATAATAATTTCATTAAAAAAGCTTAATTACTAAAATATTAATTATATACATTTTTGTCATTTTAATATCGGTCATTTAATGGAACGGAAAAAGGGTAACTTAGCTATTTAGTATAAAAGAAATAGTTGTCCGTTTTATAAAATAAATAGTAATTTGGTAATTTTGACCATTTAATTGAACAAAAAGTGTTGAGTAATTTAATATGGTTTTCTATAAAATTTCATTTCATTATCTAATAATTTTTTTTTTATATTATTTAGATCGTAATATTTTAGTATGTCAAAGTAAATGTAATTTAATAATCACACGTATAAGAAATCAAACCCTTCATGTCTCCATATGCATTTTTAAAAATCAGAGTAATTTTGTGGTGTTTTTCTCCCGCAGCTGCGTTCCACACGTTGTGTCCCTATGGTCACGAAGCTGTCCCACGGCCCGAGGGACGCGAGGGTGAGAAAACCGCTTAAACTCTGTCAACTAAAGCATGTTTCCTTTCCAAAATCCCCGTCCTGACATCTCATGTGTCTCCGCAGACATGAACGAGTGCGTGGAGAACCCGGGCATCTGCGGGAATGGCATGTGCATCAACACTGACGGCTCGTTCCGCTGCGAGTGTCCCTTCGGATACAACCTCGACTTCACCGGCGTCAACTGCGTGGGTGAGTTCACCAGAAAAATATGCAAACTTCCGACTGGCTAACAGTGTCTCATTTAACCTTAATTCACTCTGTTCTCGCTCTTTTTGATCACTGCGGGAAGGTTATGGGTTCAATCCCTTAGTTTACAACATCATTAAAGTAAAGTATCAAGCAAATGATGGACTAGTTAGTCATGTGGGTTATTAACAGCACCGTTCTGATGGTCTGATGGTTGATTGGACAGATACGGACGAGTGCTCCATCGGAAACCCCTGTGGAAACGGCACGTGCTCAAACGTTCCTGGTGGCTTTGAGTGTTCCTGTCAGGAGGGATTCGAACCCGGACCTATGATGACCTGTGAAGGTACGGACAGGAGATAAGCTACACTGTATTTCACAACAAACCATTACAAAATGTTAGTCATACATATATTTTTATATAAAAAAATAATAATTATATATATATATATATATATATATATATATATATATATATATATATATATATATATATATATAAACTACTATAATTATTTAACACAAAATTTATTAAATTTAATTATAGTTTATTAATTAAGCTCTTTTTATTTAATTATATATATATATATATATATATATATATATATATATATATATATATATATATATACCATGTAAAATTAAAAAAAAAAATCAATATATATATATATATATATATATATATATATATATATATATATATATATATATATATACCATGTAAAATTCAATGTAATATAATAAAGTGTGTTTTTATAATTAATACAAAATTAAATTTAAACTAAATTTTTCACAATTTTATAATATGGCTGTTTAATTTAATTAAAATATTGATGAATTTTATAAAAATGTTTTATATAATTATATGAATAATTTATATTTTTGATTTTAATGTTTTATATGTATGTGTGTGTTTGTTTAAATTTGTTTTCTTTAATTTATATATATAAAATACCAGATTTATTTACCAAAGAAGCATAATTGTAAGGATACATCATTTATAGTAGGGGTCAACCGATTATCGGCATTATCGGTGCCGATATTAAATGCTTTTATGGTTTTCGGTCATTTGCCTATAAAATAATTCATAAAAGCATTTTAAAAAGTTTTGTCAAAGCCCCTGTTATTCTTAATTTGAATTTAGTTTAATTTTAATGGCAGACATATATATCGGTTATCAGTCAACTTATCTGTAATAATCAGTATCAGCCCTGAAAAACACATATGTTCACCTGGACCTAGTAAAGATCATGTTCCATGAAGATATTTTGTATATATTTCCTACTGTAAATATATCAAAACATAATTTTTTATTAGTAATATGCATTGCTAAGAACTTTATTTGGACAACTTTAAAAGACAATTTTCTCAATATTTTTTTTTAAACTCTCAGATTCCAGATTTTTAAATAGTTTTATCTCTGCCAAATATTTTCTGGTCCTAATAAGCCATACATCTTATTTATTCAGCTTTCAGATGGTACATGAATCTCAATTTCTAAAAATTTAAATTTAAGGCTGGTTTTGTGGTCCAGGGTCACATATCGGTCAACCCCTAAATTATATTCGTTTTTGCATTTTTTATATGCCTCTTAATAAAGTATTAATAAATTACATAATTATGCTTCTTAAGTGAATAAATTCTGTTTAAATGACCTAACACAGTTACACTTCAAAAAATGATGCTTGCTTTGAGGTTGTTAAGATGTTTCTACTGGAAATAAACGTGTTTTTGTCACATACTACATTCATAAAGTGGTGGTTTTCTCTTAGGATCTGTGTGTTCATCTTTATTCTGTGTGTTCAGACATTAACGAGTGCGCGGTGAACCCGTTGCTCTGTGCTTTCCGCTGTGTCAACACCTTCGGCTCGTACGAGTGCATGTGTCCGACGGGATACGTGCTGCGCGACGACAACCGAATGTGCCGAGGTCTGTATGACGATCCACATCATCATTATACACACACAAACGGGAGTGCAGATGATAATCATTAGTCCTCCCTCTCTCTTTGCAGACCAGGACGAGTGCGCAGAGGGGCTGGATGACTGCGACTCCAGAGGAATGGCCTGCAAAAACCAGATCGGTACCTTCATGTGCATCTGTCCTCCAGGCATGACGCGCCGGCCCGACGGAGAGGGGTGCATGGGTGAGAAACCAGCACGAGTGTGTGTGTGTGTGTAAGAGAGAGAGAGACTCACTCAAGCTCTAAAGAGAGAACGATGCCTGTGTGTCTTCATCAGAAAAATAGACAGTAATTCAAAAGAACAGACTCATGATTTTCAACTGGTGGACGAGAAAACTGGTGGAAAAGACCAGAATATTGCAGAAACTAATAGTGACTAATAATTTTGCATGAGCAAAAATATTTTCTTCAGAAAATGTCTAAATATATAGTAGTAATAATAATGCTTTAATATTTTGTTTAATTACTATAAAACAATAATATATATTTGTTTAGTGATAATAATAATAACTTAAAATTTTATGCAGTATAAATATACATTTGTCTAATGTGACTGCAGTAACTATTGTACTTTGTCAAAAGTTTTACAAGGCTATTTGTAACATGCATTTTTAATAAAATATTAAATTAGTATTATACAAATGTTTTTAAAAACATAAAGTTTGGCAAAATACAATTGCCACAAAATATACAAAACAAAAAACACAAAATATACAATAATATTATGTATTATATTATATTATATTATATTTTTCTACATAGTCATAATACTATTTCAGCATTTTATGCAAATTGTTATCATAGTGTTTACTAGGTTAAATAAGTAATATTTATATAATACTAATAATTTAATGTTACTTTATATCAATGTAAACTGGAATATTGAGAATGTAGTGATATCCTAGACAATGTAGTTGGACAAAATGATAAGTTTTTAACATGCATTTTGAATAATAATAATATTAATAACAATAATTAAAATTTAATGCAAAATAACCATAAAACAAATATTTTCATATTTATATTTTCTATATAATAATAATAATAAAAGTAATCTTGTATTTAATGCAATATTAATATAAAAGCCTTTAAAATAAAGAAGAAATATAATAAAAATAATTATTTATATTTTATATAATTACATAATAATAGGTCAAATTTGACCAATATTACGCAATTAAAATCTGTAACATTTTTATTTGATATAACCTAAACCATTTTCTGTATTGCATACTGGATATCATTTAAATGTACACAAGTAAGTCATTTTTATACAGCAGGTGCTCATGGTGCTGTTGCCGTCTGTCTTGTTGCATAAGTCGTCTCAGATCATCTCTCTCTCTCTGGCAGATCTGAATGAGTGCCGCAGCAAGCCGGGGATCTGCAAGAACGGCCGCTGTATCAACACCGTGGGCAGCTACCGCTGTGAATGTAACGAGGGTTTCGAACCAAGCTCCACGGGCACGGAGTGCATTGGTAAGACCCAGCACCCAATCAGAACATGACTGAAAGAGCCAGCGGCCAATTAGAACACGGCTGAAAGAGCCAGCGGCCAATCAGAACACGGCTGAAAGAGCCAGCGGCCAATTAGAACACGGCTGAAAGAGCCAGCGGCCAATTAGAACACATCTGAAAGAGCCAGCAGCCAATCAGAACACGGCTGAAAGAGCCAGCAGCCAATCAGAACACGGCTGAAAGAGCCAGCGGCCAATCAGAACACGGCTGAAAGAGCCAGCGGCCAATCAGAACACGGCTGAAAGAGCCAGCAGCCAATCAGAACACGGCTGAAAGAGCCAGCGGCCAATTAGAACACATCTGAAAGAGCCAGCGGCCAATCAGAATGTGTACACAGATCGCATGAAACCAAATGTTACAACTGAATCAAACCCCCAGTTTTCAATCATTTAATACAGGATTGCCATTTAATGAGAATAATTGTGTCTAACTGGCCTGTAATGTTGTCAGATAACAGGAAGGGCTTCTGCTTCACGGAGGTCCTGCAGACGATGTGCCAGCAGTCGTCCACTAACAGAAACACCGTCACCAAGTCGGAGTGCTGCTGTAACGCCGGCCGCGGCTGGGGCTCGCTCTGTGAACTCTGCCCTCTGCCCGGCACCATCCAGTACAAGAAGATGTGTCCGCTCGGACCCGGATACACCACCGACGGCAGAGGTCAGACATCTCAGCTCTTCTGAGTCACTGTGGAGAGATTTCATTGAGCGACAGTCTCTAGAATAAAATCAACATTAGCTTCTTTTAGACCAGTGCAGTTATTTTATGTACATTCAAATATCTATACAATTTATATATATATATATATATATATATATATATATATATATATATATATGAAGTGAAGTGAAGTGAAGTGACATTCAGCCAAGTATGGTGACCCATACTCAGAATTTGTGCTCTGCATTTAACCCATCCGAAATGCACACACACAGAGCAGTGAACACACACACACACACTGTGAACACACACCCGGAGCAGTGGGTGTGTGTGTGTGTATATATATATATATAAACATATAAATTAAGAAAATGTGTGTTACTTTTCATATTTGTTTATACTTATGTATATTTACACTAATGGATATTTTAAAACAATTTTACTGGAATAAATTGTTATTATAATTCCTTTTGGACAAATGATCAAATATCTTTTTTATTTTTCTTTGTGATTTATGATTAAGTGTTTGGGCTATTTCAATATATTTGAAATATTTGTATATTCATATTTCATAAATATTTCAATTTTTTTTTTTTTAAATACATTTGATTATATTAAGTGTAAATATTCTGGATATATATATATATATAAATGAATTCAGAAATATGTATTTTTATGTCGATAATTATAAATGTTTACATCAATGCATTTTTTTTATTATTATAGTTAATTATTTATCAATCTAATAATTTTTGGCAAAAATATTGGATTGTGGATATTTACTGGGAAATATTTAAAAATACATTTTAATATATTCATGTTCTCATCAATATTTCAAATAAGTTTATGGATATTTGAAATGTATTTAATAAATATATACATTTATAAAATATCCATGCATTTTTAAATTTAGAATTATGAATGGTTTACATTAATGCATTTTTAAAATAATATTTTAGTGAATTATTCGGCACTGTAATAAATTATACAAAAAGCACATCCATTTCTTTGCTTTGGAAGTGGATATTTATTTACCAGTAATGTACATGTGAAATATATATATATATATATATATATATATATATATATATATATATATATATATATATATATATATATATATAAACAATATTTAATTTATCATTATTAGTATTATATTAACATTAGTACTGTTTTTTAATAAGTGCTAAATATGTTTAGTTAGAAGTACTTTATTAAAATTCAGGCATTTCTTTTAGATGTAATATGCATATTTAGATGCATTTTTTTTTACCATATCTACCATGTTTTTGCAGACATTAACGAGTGTGAGGTGATGCCTAACCTGTGTAAGAACGGCCAGTGCATCAACAGCGTCGGCTCTTTCCGCTGCCATTGCAACGTGGGTTACACCAATGACTTCACTGGCACTTCCTGTGTCGGTACGTTCTCCTCGCTCACCATAACCCTCTTTTAACACAACAAAGTGTGGTACGGTTCAAAAAGCCTGTTTTTGATCCAATACATGATGCTTTTCAATTAGATATGGACGAGTGCTCTCAGTCGCCCAAGCCGTGCAATTTCCTGTGCAAAAACACTGAAGGCAGTTACCTGTGCTCATGTCCCAGAGGATATATCCTACAGCCTGATGGGAAGACCTGCAAAGGTTAGCTCATAATCAAAGCGTATATTTGTCCTTGATGTGATAAAATATGCTCATAGCAATAATCAGTCCCAATGTGTGTGCTAAAATGAAAAACGGCTTATTTCATCCCAGATTTGGATGAGTGCTCAACCAAGCAGCACAACTGTCAGTTCCTGTGCGTCAACACGATCGGTGGCTTCACCTGTAAATGCCCCTCGGGCTTCATGCAGCACCAGACGGCATGCATAGGTGAGGGATATGAACTCAAACCACCCGCTAACATGCCTAGCCCAGAATCTAAATAATTGAGCAGGTCATTTGGAGCTAAAATTGCCTCCATGCTTCATCTCGTAGACAACAACGAATGCAGCAATCAGCCGAACGTATGTGGCTCCCGCGCCTCCTGCCTTAACACCCCCGGAAGCTTCAACTGCGAATGTCAGAAGGGCTTCTCTCTGGATGCCACCGGACTCAACTGTGACGGTAGGTTTTAAATTTTAGGCCCATTAGAAATATTTTTGCACTAAGCACCAATGCAAACATCACTTGTTAAAAGCTGTTATATGCTTTTGTTGAAACCATCTATTCAGTGCATAATCATGTGTAACAGCAGAATTGTTGGTGGAAAACTACGCTCAAATTGCGCCTATATTACTTGCGCACTCCCACAAAGCACCATAAAGGACATAATCAATCCGCTCTCAAATTACTTAAATTAGTGCTGTCAAAATGCGTTAACCCAAGCGATACATTTTTTCCTGTTTAATACGTTAAAATATTTAATGCAATTAAGGCATGGCCTTAATCCTATTTGATTTTTTCTTGAAAACAAATCTCTTTACACCTCTTTACGACCACATCAAATGGGAGACTTTCCCAAATGCACACTACAACTTTAAATTTAGAAAAAATATGCGATTAATTAATACAAATGTTTTTACGTCTATACAAATTTTACTGTCTTTAAGTTCTAGGTAAACTTTTTACGCGTTCTGCTCCATCTCGCGCACGGCCATTTCAAGGTGGCTTTCAAAGCATATTCAACACATCGCCGTAGCACCTTGTGGACTCGTTCTGTCTCAACACTCACCTCATGCCAGCGCTGTTGTACGTAGATGTCAGTGGACACTTCTGATTATAAAAATTGCATCACACGGACAGTGTTCGGACCATCACTGATCATGACCGGCCGAAGTACACTTGGGCTTTAGACTGTCATTTGCAATACTTCTTGGAATTTTTTGGTTTGGTTCGTGGCATATAATGCTTTAACAAAGCATTTTTTCAAAATCCCAATGGGAAAATTGATTGAAAAGAAAGTACTTAAGGAACCAACACCACTTAGAAGGTGGACGGACAAGATTAGAAGCACATGCTAACCTGATTTTGGTTTCTGACAGACGTTGATGAATGTGGTGGAAACCACCGGTGCCAACATGGTTGCCAGAACATGTTGGGAGGCTTTCGTTGCGGATGTCCGCAGGGTTACGTTCAGCACTACCAGTGGAATCAATGTGTGGGTGAGTATTTCTGCGCAGATGAATAGCGATTCTCAGTTGCACAGTTGTTCTAATTTCTGCGTCTTCCATTCACCCAGATGAGAACGAATGTGCCGGGAACCAAGTCTGTGGGTCTGCATCTTGCTATAACACTCTGGGCAGCTATAAGTGCATGTGCCCATCAGGTTTCGACTTTGAGCTCTCTGCTGGCGGATGCCAGGATGTTAACGAATGCGCCCTGAACAATAACCCCTGCAGCTATGGCTGCTCCAACACAGATGGTGGATACTTGTGCGGATGTCCCGGGGGCTTCTTCAGAGCAGGACAAGGGTGAGTAATTAAGGCTAGCCTGCTCATTTTTGTGTATGCCACAAGTGTGCATTCCTGCTCGACAACTTTCTTTCAGAGTTCAGCCCCACCTTTCTACAATGCACCCAACTTGGATGCTTCTAGTAATCCAGAACAGCTTTACTAGGTAGTTCAAGGGATAAAGTCTAAGAAGGTGGCCCTTCAGTAGCAGGACTGGATACCCAAATAGTTTGAACATACTGTACACTATATAGTAGGGAGGTCCACTCTGGTCTTGGAAGGCCACTGTCCTGCAGGGTTTAGCTTTAGCCCCAAGTATAGCGAACCCAGGTTACAAAGGTCTTCAGGATTAGCGCTAGAATCCACAGGAGTCTCCATCCAACCCTGCTCCTGGAGAACTACCATACTTCAAAGTTCAGTTACATCCTGTGTCAACCACACCGAAGGTTGCTTGGTAATTACAGACAGGTGTGTTGGAGCAGCATTGGAACTGAAGTTTGCAAGGACGGTCTCTCCAGGAGCAGAGTAGATCCCTGCTCTATAGGTTGTTGGGCCTCCAGAACAAGAATTTGGAAATCACTTCCCTGAACTGTATAAGTGCAAAGAATGCATTAATGTTTCACCCTTTTTCATTTCTAGGCACTGCATCACAGGAGCGGGCTTCCAGGGTCAGTTTGGCTCAGAGGGAGTGGATGACGAAGACTCATTGTCACCAGAGGCCTGCTATGAATGCAAGATCAATGGTGACCTTGGAAAGAAAGGTCGCCATAGGCGTAATTCTGACGCTAATGAGCTCAAGGTACTTTTGAGTACTGTCCATCTCTCTTTAGATGTCTTGTTATCAATATAGCCAAAGTGCTAAGACTGAAAGGGTGTAATAGACTTAAATCTTTCAGATGCTTCTTCTAAGGTTTCCAACTCTTCTGTCCTTCCCTCAGGAGACAGTGAGCTTAGCCAGCATGGATGTCCAGACCGCTATCCCCATGAACCTCAGTCTGGCACAGCTGCAAAACAAGGAACCCCTACTTGAGTTGCTTCCAGCCCTGGAGCCGCTTGAGCACCATGTGCGCTATGTCATAACGCATGGAAACCAAGGTGACCACTTCCGCATCCTGGAGCGTCGCGATGGGAAGAGCGTTCTGCGGCTGGGTCGAAAGCCACCCCCTCCAGGTTTGTACCGCTTGGAGATTGCCAGCTTGCGTCTGTTCGGTCCGCGCAAACTTCATCAAATGGAGGACCAACATGACAGCTACTACTTGCTGGGCGAGATTGGCGATGCACTGCGCATCAAGCTGCACATCCACCTGCACTGAGACTGACCCTTGACCACGTGCCCTTCACTGCAGGGCGTAGGCTCTGCAAGACTGTGTCAATTTACCGCCATGTTTTGGGTTCGTTTTTTTTTTGCCATCCTTTCATGTCAGCTCCTACCGACTCCACCAGGTTCGGTGGAATATGTACATATACCACCATAAATTAGCAGGAGTGCGTTAGCACTAGCTTTAGCACCCACTTTTACCAGAGGGACAATCAGAAAAATCAGTCGTAAAGACAATTTAATTTTAGTATGGCTATTACAGTTGTAAACTGTCAAAATTATCATGAAATGACATTTCAGTCTTTAGTGCACATAAAAACGTTGCATTATAGATGAAGAAAAATATAAAGACTGTTCACTCACCTCGATATCTCAGTATAAACTGGGGTAAAAAGTTTATTCCATTCAGTATTTAGTCATTCATCAAGTATTGTACTGTCTTTAAAACTAAACACAAAAAAAGGTCACACTGCAGCAATTTTTCAGGTTTAAACATGAGTCAAAACATGAGTTTCAAACTGCTTATGGTTCTCGAAACTGAAATGAGTCTTTTTACACAATATTTCTGGGACATTCTGGAGTGTTTGCATGAGCTGCCACATCGCATTACCTCATTTTACACACATGCACGAGAACACACACAAATATATGTACCGAAGTTAGGACAGGAGTGGTGCTCAATTTGCACTGGGCCTCCTCTGCGTAATTTAATCAGGGAAAAATCATTCCAAAAATGGCTGCGACTGTCTAAAGGGTTTTCGAATATGCATGTTATGTTGCACAAACTTGGCATTCACATTTGAACCATTTTCTTCTCCATACTTGTGTGCTCTTGTTGGTGTATTTGACAAAGACCTGCTTGGCAAACAGAGCACATATGAATGGAGAACTGGCAGTTCTCTAAACCAACTAGAGGCCATTTTTGATTGCAGCTGGAGATGTGCAGTCTCAATTGTACATAAGGATTGTTTGGCAAGCCGTCCTCCTAAACACTCCAGATACGGACACGCAAACACACATTTTCAACTTTCAAGTGTAGTAACGATTACTAGGTGACCCTCGTTTCTTAGTTTCACAGTAACCGCGAAACAAACAAGGTGCTAAGATTCCAACGTACGCTGTACTACGAACTGATTTGTGGATCGCTAACGTGACATTTTTCAAAAGGTCTTTTGTGTTTTATTTTATTTCATGTGTGATTGTCTTTTGTACTGTCTCAATGCTGAAAAATCATTACCATCAAAGCTTGTTGAAAATTGTAATTGTATATTTTAAAGTGAAATGTAGTTTTTGTTTGTATTTCTTCTTCTTTTGTATTCTCAAGCATCAAGACTGCCAAACCAAATATTTACTTGTACACATTAGATAAATAGCCTTTAAGAGCTGTTGACTTTGTTTTTCCTCTGAATACTGACAATTAATGATCACGGCGTACTTAATTTACTGTCACTGAGCACTACGTGACGTACATCACTGTTTACATGAGCTTGTCCATTGATCATCTAAATTAATAATACTGTAGTTTATTGCAACAACCAGCAATATTGGACTGTTTTCAAAGGCTGTAAACAAAGTGATTTTGGTGCTAGAATGACAAAACTGTTTCTTGAACATCACAGTAACTGCACTGTACGACAGCCTGAGCTATATTTATGCATAATCATTTGTCTAACTTGGGAACTTTGTATACTTTCATATCTTTTGTTTTTGTTGATGCCACTACATGTAAAAGAGCGAATGTGCGTGACTGTACTGTATGTCAAAAAATCAGCAGCAAACTTGAAATAGTCATCAAGCTAGTGTTGGGTTACGAACTACAGACCAAAGAAAGTGGACCGGGTCGCTCAGGATGTCATCCCATACCATAAATCCCAGAGGTGCATTGATTAGGGCATCTGTATGAATTCTTCTGAGCCATAAACATGCATGACGGAGAAACCTGAGCACCCCGTTCACTGCTAATGAGTAATTCCAAATGCATTGTTTTTAAACCATTTTTGATCCATCTGTTAGATCGGAGTGATCCGCACAATGTTTGTGAACATCTGTACGAAACAACAAATGGCAATAAAACAACATGGGTTATATTTTTAAACCTTTGTCTTTCTGTTCTCTTTGTGCAAAAGGCTATTTTTAGCCATGCTAAAGAGATCTAGCGAGCGTATCCAAGTGGAAATGGCTTATTGATCTCAGAAGGGTGGCCACTTCGTCTGGAAGATTTTGGAAGGCTTAAGTGAATAAACCCAGTTTTATTTCAGACAAAAGGGAATTAGGAAAATATCCAAACTACTTACAAAACTCACAAAGCAAACGCAAGCTCCAATGTTTCTTGGCATATCACCATTCTTTGCACATCCGTCCAAATGAGAGCTGCAAATTCAAGACGACACATTAGCAAAAAGGGAACTCCAAATCGGAGCGGGGATATAAAAATATATCTTTCGGCCGATTCTAAACCTTTCTTCGATCACAATGGTTTCAGAGAGCTCGGTAGATCAGCAAACAGACAACCAATGACAGGAACAACCTTCAATATATGAGAACATATGGCTTATATATATATATATATACACATAGTCAAAAGGACAGGAAACAGCAATAATAATACAAGGACAGAAGTTCAGAAATCTTAAAGGGATTTTTGCTCCAAATCCAGAACATCCTCAGAAACGTATAAAGTTTAGAACGGGTCTGTCGAAGGCAGCAGGTATGTCGGACATACTCTGACTTTCCAATACTGAAGTTTTCCTTAAAGATGTATTTTGTGCAAATTTACCATGCTAAATAGACAAAATCACATGGAGTATGCCATAATCATGGTAGAAGGCTTATTTAATTTTACACCAATGAAAACGAGGCAATGAGGGCAGCAATGACTAAGCAGAACAAAGTGTAAATTGCTTTGGAAACCAAGTTAAATCCAAAGCAGCAACAATTGAATGAAATTTCAGTGATCTTTACAGTGTAAATTGTATATAAACCATTTGTTGAATTCAACGCAACAATTAACAGAAATTGACATTTTAATGACACTTAAGTGATCTGTGTAAACTTAGCGAAAACCATTTGCTGAATTCACTGAAACAATTAACGTGTTTTTCTCACTACTCCCTGATGTGTGCGTGCACTTGGATTGGTTAAATGCAAAGCACAAATTCCAAGTATGGGACACCATTCTTGGCAACACGTCCTTTCCTTTAACTTTCCTTTCCTTTTAAATCAGTTTACAGCAACAATCGACATAGCCTCATTTTCAGTTGCATTAAATTAAATATGCCATCTACATGGGTCCATTGAAGGGTTTCATCATGTCTTTTACAATTAAGATTCATCTACAGTAACAAAGTATGTACAGTAGCTGAAGGGTAGTAACGGTTCACAGTTAGCATTGTGTTGGGCACCTTGAACCGTTGACTTCATGTGTTTGTTCGTTGTAGACCTTGTAGACCGTCCTGAGGAAGTAGCTACAGCGGAAGAAATGGACGACCCTGTTAATTCGGTTAAGTTTTCGCCCAAAGTGTATTTCAAGGTACTGTATACATGGCACGTGCATTCCCTGGGAATCAAACCCATGATGGTTTAAGCGCAATTAGCTACAGGCTTGGAGTCATGCCACAGGTTGGGGTAAGGCAGGTGGTGTGTCAAGGTCACATGACTACACCAGGGCGTAATCAAACTGGCCCCGCTCGAAGCCCTCCTTGTGATCGGTCCAAGATGAAGCGGGCATTCGGCTGTAAGGGTCCAGCAAGATCCGGAAGCAACGCACCAAGAGGAAAATCAAAAACAGCATCAGGAGACCCACGAACGCGAAGGCCGTCCTTTGCTCAGCATCGCCACCAAGAGGTGGGCTGCTGGGGACCCCGGCAAATGACGGCCCCGGCGAGAGCAGCTCATAGTCTAACGTGGACACATCGCTCATCCTCCAGGGGGGGCGACGACAGAACTTGCAAGCTGTCGCAAGAGTGGGTGGGACAGAGAGATTGGCCAGATTGATGCGGCGACCTGGATGTGAACAAACGAGGCCAAAGTGGACACCTTCGACCGCGTGACGGACACGCAAAGTGACACAAGTGGAGCAATCCGGGACCAAGAGGGGTCAAAACGACAGGCTTTTTTTATTCCAGACCTGTCAAATCGTATCTGATACGCAAGTGGAGCAGCGCAAGCCGATGGGACATGACACAACGGGCTGCCACAATGCATAAAAACAGCAAGGACTCGAGTCACACGCTCGTTTCTTTTGGCTGTAGGGATGGGGCTAATTGGTTCCAGATGGGACACGGTTTGCAGGTGTTGTCCCTACGTTGGGCGCCAGTTTATGGATGGCCTCACGGCAAGCATCCCATTTCTGACTGCCGCTGAAAGCACATCAGACACCTAATCAGATCAGATAAATATGCGAAGCCGGGAAAGCCGTGTGTTCAAGCGAGTTTAATTGAGTGGGCTCCAGTAGGTGTGCATTAGGTTGATGAGTCAGAGATGATCTGTTCCTTCGTGCTTGTGTTTTCTCACACAGAAGCGTCTTGTAAGGTTGGTACTATTGATGGAGGCTGGCTAATGTCTGGGATAGTGTGGATTTCAGGGCCAGGATGGGATGTAGGTGGACAGCACAGAGTCACAGAAACGACGCCTTCGCTACAGAGCGTTTGGCCTCTGGTCTGTTGTACTTCACCCTGTAAACACACAACACACACGAATTCAGCATTTAATCCGTTTAGTTGCATGACCATTAACTGTTCCTAAACCCAAAAAAGCTCACAATGAAGAAGCTATTATGTGCATTTCAGAAGTGTACACTGGATGTTACCACAATGTATTAAAAAAAAATGTAAAAAAACTTTGGCCTAAGGCACATTTGGCACGTTAATTTTTTTTGTTAAAACAGTAAAAATAAAAGAAAAATCATATATATATATATATATATATATATATATATATATATATATATATATATTAGGATGATATTAAATGGCAGAAGATGGCATAACTCATGTTTTCAGTAGATTGTTGATCATGTTAATGATGTGGAGGCTTATAAAGTCATGTGTCAAATCTGAGCGCCTGAATGAATGTTTCTACTAATCCAAGCAAAACTTCTATAATTACCCTGACACTCTACGTAATGGTGCAGCTGATTACAAAACGGCAATACCAGCAAAAGCGGCTGTTGTAAATGTAGTCTTTATCCATCAGCGGGGCTTTTTAAGGAATCATTAGCGGCCTCCTGGAGGAAACCAAATAAGCATTTGTGAATAATACGAGTCTCATTCTCTCTCGAGTGTCGCTGGTTTGGGATCACAGGATGCAAAATGTCAGCAGACGATTATCTTAAACTTGTGAACAGCGGCAGCGTGATTAAAGCGATCAGACAGAGACAAGGGGAAAGATGGATGACTGGCGCAGAAATCACTGGTGCTGAATGGACGGGCCCAAGCCTCATGATGGATGACGGGACGACGTGAGGATCTGGGACGACGCTCTCTTCACGCGAGCCGTATCTCTGCGTCCTGTGCTGCTCGCTCTGGCCACTTCATCAACGGGACTTAATCAATCAGCTCTTCCCTGAGACACGAGAGCAAGAGTCCCAAGGGTCTTACAGAGCAGAGGGAAATTTTACTGTGCAAAATAAATATATATAGCACTTTATTTTACAGTCCTGTTCCTCATGTACATACTATGTACTTATTATAGTAATTACAATAACTATGTAATAACTAGGTACTAACCCTGAACCTACCCCTAAACCTAACCCTACCCCATGTAGTTACCCTGTATTACCAGAACTTTCTTAGATAAATACACTGTAAGTACACTATAAAGTACATGGCAGTACACATACTGTAAAATAAAGTGCAACCTATATATATATATATATATATATATATATATATATATATATATATATATAAATGCTGCTGCTGTCAAAAACAAATTAATAACTTACAATAAATAACACTATACTACTAATAAATAAGCGATAAATTATAGTGTTATTATTAGTAATAAAATTTATGTAATTATTATTTCTATAATTATTATAAATAACCAGTAAAAATTTAATAAAATTTAGATTTTCAACATTTCATTAATTAATTCATTCCCTAATATTAAATGAATTAATATTATATTAATAAACCAGCAAAATAATTTATTTAAAATTATAATTAATTTTTGTAAATTTTATTATTATTATTCAATTAATATGAATAAACCAGTAAAAAATAATAATTTATTACAATTATTTTTTTAACATTTGCTTAATTTTACTATTTTTATTTAGATTTAACATTTTATTTATAAATTCATTAATTCACTATTATTATTGTTATTATTCAATTAGAGGGGTCATATGATGTTGCTAAAAAAACACATAATTTTGTGTATTTGGTGTAATGAAATGTGTTTAAGGTAAAAAAAAGAAAGAAAGAAATAAAACCTTATTTTCCACATACTGTAAATTATTGTAGGTCTAGTAAAATTTTGTAAAATTATCATTTATATTAAAAACTGTATTTTTATTTTCAACACTTTATTCATTCATTAACTTATCATCACCATAATTGTCGTCATCATTATCATAATTAAATGAATGGATAAAGATGCTTCTATTTCTATACTAATTGTTATATTTTATTAATTTAAGAAAAAATGCTACTACTAATAATAAAATTACTGAACAGGAATTTACATGATGCAAATTTTATATTTAAATATTTATTTAAATTATATTATAGTTTTGATTCTATTTACTCATTCTTTTAATAATGTTATTTAAAAAAAAAAATAATAATAATGATAGTAAAAAATAAATACTAATAATGCTTACAATAATAATAATAATGACTAAAATACATATGTATAAATATTAAAATTGACCAAAGTTGATATTGTGGTCTATATAATAATACCTCAGTATTAACAGTAAAAAATGAGGTCCTTCGATTCGATTTTTTATATATGATTCTGCAATGATTCACATATTTGACATTTTGACAGTCCATGGCCTCAAAAAATATGAAACCGGTCTGTGGATCGAATGAAAATGTCCAAGTTCATACTGAGACTTAACTGCAAATCTGATCCCAGTTTGTAACTCTAGATGACAAATGAGAGCCACGTCACCTCGCTGGTGCTCAGCTCGGAGATATCAGAGATCTGGTTTGTGTTTTCTGTCCTTCAGACGCTGAGGGTGAACGGCTGGAGCAGATGGAAACCCAGCAGGTCTTCAGAAACACAGGTCACAGCCAGAGGACTCGTCTCAGAGCAAACACTCAACGAATCTGTGGGACCCTAAACAACATCGACCTGGTCAGAAGTGCATGTTTGTGCAATAACAGGGCCGGTTGCCAGATCTTCAGGCTGTTAAACCCCCTCAATGACATCCACAGGATCAATTAACAAGTAAACAGGACAGGAATACATCTTTCTTTCTGTTCATGATGCATCAAACCTACCCTGGGTAATGTGCTCTCAGAAACTGTTCAAAAATACCTTTTTGGTCCTTCTTTAGGGTCCTTAGTGATACTTATATGCTGTATGGTGAACTGTATATTATATTTCATATTCTACTGTTTATTAAATATTAAATATTATATTTGATAGAAGTTGTTTACGGAGTTAAATGTTTAATGCAAGAAGTCAAACGTAGTATAACTAGTTAAAAAAATTGTCTAGGCATGTTTTATGCTTTTTTAATTTCTTATAACAATACATTTACATTTATATAATGCATTATAAAATTATTCTCAAATTATACTATGGCTGAGTAAAATGTATAATGCATGAAATAAAAATAGAAATAATAATAAAAATAATAATAATCACTACAGTAAAAAAAAAAACTTTATATTTTTACATATTATAATATATCATTTTGTATTATACTTTACAAAAATTAAATATTTTATGTATATTGTTTCAAAAATAATAAATTACATAATAATAATAATAATAACAAATAACAGTAAAAGTCAAGGCATGTTTTGTGCTTTTTTCCCCCATTATTATAAAATAATGCATTACTTTCATATAATACATGATAAAGTTGGAAAGATTTTTCTGTATGCAGTTTATGATTTCTATTATATTCAATTATGGCTTCTAATAGTGTAATAAAGCAAAACTCAAAAAGGCATGTTTTATGCTTTTTTCATTAATTGAACACAGGGATAGATTATGTTTTAATAACAAGAACTAACAACATTTTATAAACAATATTTGTTGTTTATAAACATTTATTCATGCATTTATCTACATATATAATTCATATCTAAATCTATTTATTTCCTGTTTTTGAAAGAAGTCTCTCATGCTCACCAAGGCGGTGTTTATTTGATCAAAAATACAGTAAAAATTATTAAATATTATTAAAATATAAAATAACTAGTTTCTGTTGTATCATCTGTTAAAATATAATTTATTCCTGTGATCAAATGTGAATTTTCAGCATCATTTCTCCATTCTTGTGTCACACGATCCTTCAAAATTCATATTAGGAATCACGATTTGCTGCATTTCTGATCATTATCAATGTTGAAAACAAGTTTTTTTTTTCAGGATTCGCTGATGACTAGAAAGCTCATAAGAACAGCATTTATTTGCAACAGAAATATTTTCCAACATTATAAATGTCTTCACTGTCGCTTTAGATCAATCTAATGCATCCTTGCAGAACAAACCTATTCATTTATTTCAGAAAAGCCCTCACCAGACTAAAAGTTTCTCATGACGCATCAGATTCTCCATCACAGTAGTAAATGTGTGTGTGTGTGTTTGAGGAAGAAACTCTCCTCAGCTCTTCCTCATCTGAAAACGAACGGCTTTTCATTAACAAGCTCCTCGGGGAGGAAACGTCCGCGTGGTGTCTCCGCTTTTGGCCCGTGGGAACATTTGTGAGGAAAACGACTGAAACCCAGCTCATTATTCACTGAGACGGACCAAACGGCCGGATTCGTCATTATTTGTCCGAGAGCCCTCTCCGAAACTAATTAAAGGACACAGTATGATGACAAACGAATGGTGTTAGCATTGAAGAAAATGCTAACCGAGGGCTAACGGCGAATTCGGTTCAATTTTCCCGCCAGCTGGATGTTTATCAAGATAGAACGGGTCTGGGAAGAGAAAGGAAAGGAGAGATGACGCCATCCATCTCGACCGTTACTGCTGACAGTCTTTGATTTTTCGCTTTATGTTTCTGTTCGTGTGCTCGTGTGCATTCATCAATAACGGATCACTGTCACCGGCGGCACGTCTGCGGGAAACGTCCCGCTCACCTTGAGCTCGCCACTAAAGTGAAATATCATGGGGATGATGGAGAACTGTGGGGTTTTCATACGAGTACAGGGATGTACAATTATTCATAGTTATTCATGAACTCATATCGAGATTTGAGAATCTGGACCTCCGATTCAATGAGAAATGGCAGATTCAATAAGGAGAAGCAGCAAAAATATTATAAGGGGAAATAATTTAATAAAATGTAAATAAACTTCTAAGTGCACATTGTAAATAAATTACAATAATGCAAATTAAACAATATTAAATCTATAACGTCATATAAAAATAATAATAAAAAAGTAAAATAAAAATACTTAAAGCATATAAAACAGAACATGTAAAATTCAAATAAAGTAAAATAATGTTATAAAAAGAACATAAACGTTTAAAAAACACATTTAAATATTTAAAATGATGTACTTTTACATTTCGATAATTGATCATGCTAACATTTAATAACACTATCTTTAAACAATATTAAAAATACAGATTACATTTAAAGTTTTTAAATTATGTACTCTTATTATAATATTACCTTAAGTGCTCTTGCTTTTCAAATGAAAACGATTAAATACGAAAACTTTTACTTAAAAATGTTAAATAAAATGTTTTATCATAAAGTCAGTTGCAATATTTGATACTAAAGACCCAAGATCTAAAGATCTCCAAAAAGTATAAATAGAAATATTTTTATATTTTATAAATATTCTTCAGATTTTTTTTATCCAATTATCTTCCATTTACCAGTTATTGGCCCTAAAGGAAAAAATCATTTACGTTTTAGATTATTTATTTATTTATTTATTTTCAGATTCTTCAAAAACATTACATCTTTTATAAACAAAACAAGTGACTGTATTTATACCCAAATCACTGAACCATACAGTCAACTGATTCATTTAGAAATTAAACAAGTGTCTGTCTTTGTAACGGAGCTGATGAATATTCAGTAAACGGATTTGTTAAAAGCACAGAATCATTGAGGAAAAGGGAGTCGCTGAATCATTATTTCAGCAGATTCGTTTGAAAGCACTGATTCATACAGAAACAAGCGGCTTCCTCCATGAATGCGAGTCACTGAATCATTCACTCAACTCTGGTTCTTTTTTAGAGAAAAACAAAGACGGGAAAAAACTGAACTAGTCACCGAATTAGAATATTGGAATTTGAAAATATTGGCATTTGAATAAAAACATTGCATACAGAGTTGGTCTACGATGATAAATCATCAGAATGTGTCGCGATTCTCTCTGGAATCAGTTCTGAGCTTAGATTTTAACAGTAGATGGCACTCTACTCCAGTTTTTATGAATGATTATTTTAGGTTCAAGTGTGTGGTACAGGATTTGGAAACGAGAAGAAGTAGCGCCATCTGCTATTCAAAACTAGGCTCAGAATCGACTCGAGGAAAATCGATGTTGAATCATTTCTTGATTCGCAATGCATTGATTTATTTGCATCCTTACTATAGAGTATTGTGAAGTGAAATACCCGAAAACTTTGTAAGGACGGCTGGGCCCAGATCAGTCTGAACGTGTCAGTGTTAACCTGGACTTGGCCTGTGGAGACTGAGGGGAAGTGATCTGTCAGCACTCCTGACGTCTTTAATTCACATCCCAAATCAAAGCATGAATTATTGAGCCGCAAGAGCGTTTGATGGACAGAGGAGACGGCAGTGAGTGAGCGCTTCGGACAGCACAGGTCCTTAGTGGGACGTCTTCCACCTGGTGTCAGTCGGGACGGGAAGTGAGGGGTTGCCAAAACTTTTGGACTACGTGACTACATACTTAAACTTAACTTTAAAGTAATAATATTACTAATAAAACCAGACACAACCAGATTAACATAACTGGGTTAAAAACATTGAGCAACAGTGACTCAAAAGGACAACACCGATCGCTGCCTAAGGTGAGTTAACACCGGCCACTGAATACTGAAGAGAGAGAGAGAGAGAGAGAGAGAGAGAGAGAGAGAGTGACGCTGTGTCATGTCAAACCTCAGCAAATGTGTGTTGAAAAATGTGCCTCGCTGTCGGGAGGAGGGCAAGATTGAGACGCCAGAGGAGATAAAACGACTCCAGCCAAATCTTGACAATGGGAGATCCCAGCGCAGATGTACGCTAGCCCAGCTATTAAGAACAGATTATTGAATCACGGCAGATGGAAATAAAAACGCTGATTCCAGGAAAACGCAACAATCGCTTTGCCTGCGCCCACATCCGGCCCTGAAAGCTCAAATTCATCTTTCCACAGAGTCAAAAAAGGCTGGAGAACGAGAAGGTAGTGTTGGAGGGCAAAGGACACCCTGCTATCAAATACTGTGTTCCAGGGATGTTTTGCTGTTTCCATTAAGTTCTAAAAAAAACACTCTTTCAGAATGTTCAAAACATCCACTTTTTTAAATCTTTAAAAACCGGTTATTTTCTTGGTTATGTAAACACTTAGTTTTCTGTTTAATTTAGAATTCTCCAAATATTTTAGAAATGTTACTACTGAATTTTCTCGACATTTAAAGCATCAAGTTTGTGAAAGGTTTTAAAAACGCAACTTCTGAAAACGTTATATTTTAAACATGCTCCGAATGTTTTTTGTAAAGGTTTCAAAAATGTTTTTTTTTTTTTTTTCGGTTATGCAAACATTGTTTAATCACTTTGCAAACATTATGGGAACATAACATCCAGTTTTTTTAAATGTTTTGAAAAAGTCAGTTATGGAAATGTTATTTTCAGAATGTTCTTAACATTCAAAATGTAATGTAAACATTACTGTAACATTCCATTTTATCATTTTGCAAACATTATGGGAACATTAGAACTGAACGTTCAAAACAAACAACCAATTTAATAAATAATATAATAAAAATAAAATAATAAATACGTTTTAAAAATAAGTTATCAAAACGTGATTTTCTCAATGTTCAAAAACTTTCTATTTTATAATTTTGCAAACGTTATGGAAACATTACTACTGAATATTCTCAGAGTGTTCAAAACATCCAGTTTTTAAAAGGTGCTGCAAATTAAGAAAACGTTTTTTTTTTAATGTATTTGGAACGCTTAAAACTAAATGTTTCATATCATTTTTAAAACATTTAAAATGCCACAGATTTTGAACATTCAGAGTTACATTTTTAAAACTTTTTTTTTTTTTTTTTTTTTGCGAACAGTAAACGAACATTCAGTTTTTTTAATGTTTGCAAAAATATTATAAAGAACATTACTACAAAACGTTTTTTTTTTTTTTTAATCCTGGTAATGCAACTTTCAGGAAACATTCAGTTTTAGAATTCTGCAAACATTATGAGAATGTTAGTACTGAACATTCTTTGAACGTTCTGAAAATGTCACAAACATCCAGGTAAAACAGTGTAGAAGAAAATGCTCCATGAACCATGTATAAATAACGTTTCAGTGCTAATGTTTTGAGAACATTACAGATAAAACGGAAGCTTCAATACATGTAACTTGAAGAATGTTCGTTCATCATTTTGAGAGAACCTTGCCAGAACATTCTAAGAATGTTTCCTGTTGGCTGGGAAGGACATGTTTTTAAATTCACATCACTCGTCTGATCAGGCCTAAAGAGGCGTATTATCATACAGCTACGCCCCATTGGTCCCTTCAAGCTAATTTTTGAGTGTAATTGCCTGACTCTGTAATTAATTTTGACTGACGCTTGTACTATTTTTGCACCGAAAACCTTATGAATGGTTTCTGTCGTGAACATGCTGACTGAGATTAATAACGCTGATCTTTTCAGCATTGCTTTATGGATGTGGGAGACCGATCTAATTGAATAGAAGTAGATCAGCAAAATTTTTCCCAATGAGAAAAATGATCCTGGATCTGAGTATTTGTTCCGTGCCATATCATCTGCATTACATCAGCTATGGCTTATGCTTTATAGTCTTATTTTATTAAAAGCAGATTACTGCATTATTTAAGAAGCCTTTCATAAATGGTTTCAAGCCATATATACACACTATAATCCATGAATTGAATTCTTTAGGTTTGATATAAAGCTACAGACTTTCATAAAATATTGATAAGAGTCTCAAGCTTTTTAATATATATTCGTAAAATGTATGGTGTGAGAAAAGATGTTAATATTTAATAAACTGCATATTCATCATCACATGCTTTCAAAATAATGAAATGCCCCAAAATGAGAGATTATCCTAATATCAGGGTATTCCACATAATATTAGTATTCATTAAAAATATGATCACATAACTGAACAAAAAAGTCCTAACATTACCACAAGGTGAAAAAAAAATACTATGGTACTGCTATAGTACATGTCCAAAAGAACAAAGTATATGCATAGTATGGTGATGATCATCATGATTTAAAGGTTGGTTGGCAATATGAATGTCAACATGGCAATTTGAAATTACCATGGTAGGCTACTGAATGGTATTCATATCAATGTGTAAAATATAAGGTAATATAGGTGACCCTGGAAAACAAAACCAGTCAGAAGTAGCACAGGTTTATTAGCAATAATAGCCAACAATACATTATATGGGTCAAAATGATTGATTTTTATTATATGACAAAAATCATTAGGATATTAAGTAAAGATCATGTTCTATGAAGATGGAACTTAATTTTTGCTTAGTAATTTCCATTGCTAAGAACTTCATTAGGACAACTTTAAAGGCGATTTTCTTAGTATTTAGATGTTTTTGCACCCTCAGATTCCAGATTTTCAAATAGTTGCCTCTCTACAAACCATACATCAATGGAAATCTTATTCAGCTTTCAGATGTATTAATCAATCTAAATAAAATTTTAAAAAGACAAAATTTTATACATAAAGTACTGAATGATTGAGTAACGTTAGCTACTTGAGGTAACGTTAAATAAAAAAAAAAACAACAGTACTAACGTTACATTAAATGTGGTAGCCTACTTTTTCATACTTTTCTGTCTAATTATATAATCATAAAGATTTAAACAACTACATACAGTAATCTCAATTTCCTTAAGGTTAAATATATTTTTATAGTATATAATCATGTCGAATAAATTAAAGTTTTCCTATATGACATCTATGTTATTTAGTTGGTTCTCTGTAAAATAACGGATTTCGCCTAAGCTCGCGTGAAAGCCGTTTAAAACGCGTCACACATCTAAATTGCCCTCATACACGCATTAAATCTAAATACAGTGAAATAAGTAATAAAGTACTGACTAACCTGTTCGTTGTTGAGTGTGATGTGAGAGGAGAGTATCCTCCTCGGTGTCTGCCCGCGAAACTTGGGCGCGTTCAGCAGCTGCGCGCTCACGAGGCAGCTCCGACTGAGTGCGAGGGCGCGAACAGGCGCGCGACCTGCTCTTAAAGAACCCGCGTGCACCACATAAACCAATCAGAGCATAGAATTTCCTTTTTACTTACAGGGGTTGGCTTGATTTGGATCTTGCAGTGTGAATACAGTGGGACTTCATAAATAAATACCTAATCATTAATAAGTCATGAACAAATCTATAATAATCAACAAAGCATGGATTAAGCTGTTGTTTGTTTATGCTATTAAATTCAGCTAAAATAGAATTGAAGATTAATAAAAGAATCTAAATGATTCACTTATCTAAAATGATATTTTTATAAAATATATATTAACATATATTAATTTAAGAAATATGGCCTATAACAGTTTTAATATATATATATATATATATATATATATATATAATGTTTCATTAATGTTTCATTTAAAGACAACTTGAGCTTTTCTGGTATTTTGACATATTTCAATCAAAATCTATTAACTAAATATAAATTTATTTAAAGAGTCACCAGCTTCAGGGGTGCATGTGAAGTGTCATAAAAATTATGTTTTGACTGTTCAGAAATAAACAACTCACCACATCCCTCTGTGATCAATGTGGCCCCCCATCTGTTCATGACAGCACAGGCCATCTGTTGCCAACAAGAAACCACATCCACCCAATTACATAACATGGATCTTTCCCAAAACACTAAATTTAAACGAGTGAGGATGCAGAAAAAAACATGATGTGATTAAAGAAAATGTCAGATCTCTGTTTGAATCCAAACCACAAGAAGGGACAACAAAACTCTTAAAATCATTGTAGACACACACACATATATATATATATATATATATATAAACAATAATCATTATTCACCCTCATGTCATTCAAACCTGTACAAGTTTTTTATTTCT
This sequence comes from Carassius gibelio, assembly GCF_023724105.1. Taxonomy (NCBI): domain Eukaryota; kingdom Metazoa; phylum Chordata; class Actinopteri; order Cypriniformes; family Cyprinidae; genus Carassius; species Carassius gibelio. The sequence continues at coordinate 9,000,966 of NC_068417.1, read as the reverse complement.
GCAGAACATAGAAGAAGATATTTTGAAGAATGTTGGTAACCATATGGTTTCGGTTCACGTTGACTTGCATTATATGTAAAAAAGAACACACAATGGAAGTCAATGGGGGCCAAATATGTTTGGTTACCAAAATTCTTAAAAATATCATCTTTTGTTTTCCACAAATGAAAGGAAGTCATGCAAGTTTGGAACGATGTAAGGGTGAATAATAATTACAGAATTTGTATTTTTGGGTGGCCTATATCTTTAAAATATATATATTTTGGAAAACAGTATCAAAATACAGATTAAGATGTTTTATTTGCACTGGAGTTGGTACTTTGATATCTTCGGAAGCAAACACAGAGCGTTCCATTTGGTTCCAATTTGTTTATTTTCTTTATTTTGTTTATTATTAACCAAATAAAATGTTCTGAGAATGTTCTCTTTTTTGTAACCTTAATATAATCTTTCTAGAAAGTTTGAGACAATAAAGAGAACTTACACAGAATGGTTCCCTAAAGGCTATTTTTAGGTTTTAAAAACAGAATATTCTGGAAACCAGATGTTGTTAGCTGGAACATTAATGTCCAATAATTAAATCAGTTTCACACAATGGAAGTGCAGTATTTATGGATAAATCATCAAATTTCATTGAGGTTTCCAGTCTGACAGAAGGTTACAGTTTGACTCTTTAAGCCATAACCCTCCAGAACTTAATCCCAACACAGCGAATCGTCCAACCGAAGGTGGCGACTCGGCCATCTGCACCACCTGCTGCCATCTACGCTGAATCCTGCCAATCCTTGCTTGTGCCAAGCATGTGGACGCCAGCCTCTCCCGCAGGTCAGACAGTGAGATTTGTCTCTGTGAACCCAGTCTGTAAGGAGGAGTATTGGCAAGCGCGCAACCAATATCCTGAAATTACCTTGTCAGTTTCTCTTGTCATTCATTTTTCTCTGATACCATTTAATACACAAATTACTCAAGTGCTAATTAAAGGTTTCTAATATATTTTCCAAACCTGTCTTGTCATATGATGTATGTTTTTCTGAGGAGAGATTAAAATGTTCTTCACTGAACACTTTGGCCAAAAAACACTGACATGCCAGCTGGGAATTGATTCATTGGGCAAATTTTTCAAAATGTAATTTCTGCTGGGTCAAATTCCAACTAAAAACAACTTTTCAGACACGTATAAAGACAATATCCATTCATTTAGATAGGACTTGGACTTGGAGTGAACGGACTTTCCTTGAAAGGGACTTTGGTTTTGTTCGCACCAGTGCCCGAAAAACATCCCGCGAGTAACCTGCTTTACTTTTGATGTGGACACACCATAACAGCTGTGGTTTTAAGGTTAAAAAAACACATTTTCCACATAATGTACATTATCGGTGCTCCCCCATGCCCCGACTTCTGAAACGTGTAGATTTTTACAATGCTAATCAGTCTCCTTAACGTACTGTGATGACTTGTACCAGATCGACGAGACAAAAACAATTAAAGATTCATTACAAACAAGGCATTTGTAGCATCCAGTGGGGACATCATTACTTATTTTAATGATTTATACTGTCTTTTTTTTAAGTGTTAAATTGTTAATCGTGCTGCGTGAACATTAAACTATGTTTGCATTTGTGATCGGAGAAATGACAAACAACAAAAACTACTCTACACTGCTCAAAACTCAAGTTTAAATTGTAAATTTTTCTAAATTGAGGTTTATACATCCACTAAAAGCTGAATAAATAAGCTTTCCATGGTTTGTTAGGATATGATGATATTTAGGTGAAATACAGCTATTTGAAAATCTGGAATCTGAGGGTGAAGAAAAATCGAAATACTGAAAAAAATCGCCTTTGAATTTGTCCAAATGAATTCTTAGTAATGCATATTACTGATCAAAAAATACGTTTTGATAAATTTACATTAGGGAATTTAGTAAATATCTTCATGGAACATGATCTTTAAAATATCTTAATGATTTTTAGCATAAAAGAAAAATAAATAATTTTGACCCATAGTATTATTATTATTATTATTTGCCTATTGCAAAAAATATACCCCAATGACTTAAGACTGCTTTTGTAATAAATATAAAATACAAATATAAAAAACGTACTTATATACTGAGTCAGACTGTCTTTCCAAAGTTGGAATCACCCCACTTTCTAGAAACAGCCTTTATCCACAGATGCCTCCGTAAAATGCGCTGTACACATCGGAATATTTGGGTTGAACTGTTCTGGAGCAGTGTTGTAAATACAACTTAATCACTGATTTCAAGTTGTGTCCTCTTTAGAAAGACCAAACAAAGTAGTCCGCTTTCACAATGAAACACACAGCATCTCCACAACAAGACAGAGGCAGCAAATGAGGGAATAAAAGGTACGCCTTGTTTCTTTGCCTGAATATTTGGTGGGGATATGCAAATCTTCCTACATGGTGACGTAGACATTTGGGGGCGTGTTAGAATGAGCTGTGTTTGGAGAGCGTGGTTGACTCCTAACTTTTATAAAGATATCTCTTTGGATTTGAAACTTTAGTCTTTGCAACTTTACAGATCTTCTTTATGTATCAAGAGCTTTTAAAACTCCAAAGAGAAAGGAAATTTTAAATGGCATCACATGACCCCTTTAAATAATGCGTGGCTACTCATCTGTACGTGTGTGAGAGAGAACGAGAAAGAGCCGCTGAAGGACCGGGCGGTTCCTCAGTTGAAACTCTCGCAGCGTGTTGCCCGTTAAAAAGAGAAAGCGGTCGGAGTGTCGCGACGAAAGCAGGTGGGCAGATCGAATCAATAACCCTGATAATGAGATCCGTGGGGCGTCATTACCGTCAACCCCTCCGGCCGTATATGTGCCTTCTTCCGTGACGATCGAGCGATGTCTCCGTCGAGCGCAAAACACACCTCATTACCCTTTACAGGTCTCAGAGCACTCTCCTTTTCCTCAAGACATAGGCTATGTACAGTTTTTATGAAGGTATAATGGTTATACTTTTCTTTTAAAAGCTTAACTGGAAAGTAAAGCCACATATTTGGTCGTTTTCCTGGACAAAATCTAAAATCACAAGTCAGACCGCTGTAATTTACCAAGATTTATATCACTGTGTGTGACTTACTGTTTTTATAGAGTACTTTTAATTTAATGAGGGCTTAATCAGACCATGTTGACAAGAGGAAGTCACTTCACTTACAAGCTATGAGTAATAATGAACTATAACCCGATCGCCATTTTTCTTCTTGGTTATTTTAATTTCCTCAGATTACTCAACCTCATCCTTTCAAAATGCGTTTACAAGTGTTTCAGAAGTTTTACAGTCTACCCAGCTAACAGGGAATAATGTTCTCTCAACTTTTAGGCTACTAACGTTAGGACAAAACATATGTTTATAGAACGGTCTTTTAATCGTATTAATATTTTATTTCTGTTGTCATAACGTTGAGAGAAAATGTTCTGAGATCAATATTTTGAGATCTATATTTTGAGGTACGTTCTAAGACGTTTTTGTAACACTTATATATAAAACGTTTACAGCAAGAAAACTGGACAGTTTAACATTCTTAGAATATTAAAACTAAATGTTCAAATGCTGTTATATTTGGGGTAAAAATAAAGTTACTTGCAACAACAACGTTCCTACAACCGTTTTATAACGTACATTTGCTATCCACCTTTTTCCTCGGAAGCTAGTCCCAAAGAATTTACAAATGGCGGCGCCCATTTTTACGTCAGGAAAAAGGTGGATACTTGAGATTTCCATGGGTGATATAATAAAGTATTACAGTGAGTTCAGTTTATTTGACTGAAAACAAACAACCAAGGTGTTGTAGGGAAAATCCAGTCTTCGTTTTTACAAATTCACACTTGAGGGCACCTGCAGAGCCCCTGAACGTCTTCAATCGTTTATCTAAAGCAGGGGTTTCATAACGGCCAGCCAAAGGGCTTGATTCAGAAACAATTCCACCAGCGTCCTGCAGCGTAGTTGAGTTGTGTCACGCCCTGCTGTCAAATAAAGTCCCGCCATCAGCGCTGGGAGTTCGCGGGATTGAGTTGGACTAATGGTCACTCATTTCCCTCTTTCCAGAAGGCCAGCAGGTATCGATCAATATCCCATAGACATCCATCAAAACCAATATTCCATTGGGAATGGTTTTATTATTAGCGAAACAGCCAGGCGATAAACACATTATGTCTCTCGCTGACCCTGGGAATTGAGTTTGGAGGATTTATGCATTTCCTTGAGCCGCGGCACAAAAACAAGGAGCTCGTTTTGAGCCCGGCTCCATCGGATATGCATAAGATTATTAATATTGCATGAATGCATAATGGACGCAAGCATTTCATACCAACAATAATTTGCTTGCTACGAGGTGTGTGAAAGTAAATTAGGTAAAAACTATTAGTTGCGTGCTGAATGCATACAATGAGTGTTTATATCCGTCAGAATGTGTACACGTCAAATGTTGCGACGTCCCTAAATATCATAAGCACGGGAAAGTGATTTATTGCCATAAACTTCAGTCCTGTTAAATAATTAAATGACATTTTCTTCATAATTACTGCTATTGTGAGAGCGCAAGGCTATAAATAATGCACAAATGTGTCCCTCATGAGTTGCATGTGGATTTCGCGTGAACTCCGCTATAGATATTATTGATCACGTCTAATTTAATTACATACAAAACTAGATTTTTTTTCTTGAGAGTGATGGGGCCACGTGATCTCTTGGGTTTGAAGGGCACGACAGGATCTCCCGAATTCAAACATCAGAGCGAATTTATGATTTAGCACTAACCTGGACATAATGCATTCAAAAATCTACACATTTCATCAGAGAGAGAAAAGATTTTTATATTTTTGTCTGGGTTTTTATCCCGTTCTCCACTCTGTCTTGTTATCTATCATGTGATATGATTTAAATATGCTTTATGGCAGATTATCTCATTTATCATGTAGAGCAGGACCTTGAAGATTTCATAGGCCAGTAAGCGACGTTCATCTCGGGCTGCAGCAACTCTAATGCAGCTATTTATCCCAACAGACGCGCCATTGCGCAGTCCGTCACCCTAATCTACAGACACAAGCAAACTCAGTTAACATTAAGACCAGTCCTGTTGACATTTATGCCTCAAGTGTGAACCTCAATTAGGGTGACACAAGACAAACCACTACATAGTACATGTCAAGTCAAAAGCAATGAACGCTAATTTATTGGTTTAAATTACTACTGACCAAACGCAGGATGTAAAGGGCTTTACAAATATCTTGTCTCTTGTCTTTTAAATACGTCATGCAAATGACAGTTAGCAGAAGCTAGAGATTACAGTTTATAAAGTTTTAAATATAGATCTTTTTCTTAAACATAGGCCTTTATTAACCCCCGGAGCCATGTGTACTTTATGATAAATGGAGGCACTTTTTGGGGCTTCAAAATCTCAACACCCATTCACTGTCATTACTGAGCTTTGGAAGAGCCGATTGTATTTGGAGTTGCAATAAGTCTCAAATTTCTGTTTTATTACAATATTCATACTATAAAGGGTGTTTTGGTGCTGTTTGATGTGGAGTGACTGGTCGCTGTAGTGCATCGTCAATATAACAGCTTGTAAACAATGTCACGTATATCACATTTACATATTCCTAAATTTACAGAATAAACTCCAAATAGGAGCATTTTGCAAAATATATGCACAATATAAAATATGCATAAACATTTTTACTGTACTTAAATTTTTTAATTTATGTTTTCATAAATCTGTAATTTTTTTTATGACAGCCACCTTTTAATTGTTTATATAAAAAAATGAATTGTAGTAGAAATACAATTATGTAATTGTAAAGTAAACTTTAGCCAAGTGTTACAAGTGTACAAATCAGTTAATTTTAATCTTGAATATTATACTAATGTAGTATCAACTGACTCTTGTGTATATTTTATATCATTCGTTGAGAGGTTTTTTTTTCTTGAGAATGTACTGTACCTCATATATCCAAAATAATCTATATTGTATCAAGTCGAATTGCAAGCTTGTGAATCAAAACCAAATCAAATGGGGAAATTTGTGTCAAAACCCAGCCCTGGTATGTAGTATAAATCTATAGTGCATATATATGACCTGCCATATTTATAAAATTTAGTTAGAAAATGTCTTGACTTTTGACTTTAAAAAATGCTTCAGAATATCATTCTACCATACAATTTTTTGTTGTTCTTACATACTGTTGTTACATACTATTCTTTCAGTATGTAGTGGACATTTCCCACGAGACAAATGAACAGCAAGCAATATTAAATATAATTTTAACTGTCTTTTTTCACTCAGTATTTGATTGGACCAGCCAAAATTACATTTTTGTACATAATTGAATTAAAAAGGCTAAATAACCAGATCTTTTGCCTTTTGCTCATACTAGATCTGGAAGGTCAAGCTTGTTTGTATACAGCACACTGCACGTTCCAAACCAACCCAAAGTCTCTTCCCTGACCTGTCAAGAACATACGCTCGCACACACACACACACACAGGCATGCTCATTTACATATGCAAATAAGCCACAGCAGTGGCATTCATTTAGAGGCTTGCTAATGAGCCCCCTCCAGTGCTCATTTATTAGACCTTCAGGCCATTTAGTGAGTCACTTAGCATGTTGCAGAAAGCATATAATTGTTTTCGATGGCATGATCAAGTGTCTTGTCAACGAGAGATGTGCTGTTAGGTCAAAGATCAAGGAGATGTGCGATTACTCAACGACAGCAATTAAGCGGCAAATCAACGGCTATTTAACCATTCTCCACTGTAAGCTGCATACGATCTCCTCATGAGCCTGCGTTGGCGTCTCCTCGCCCCAAAATGAAATGAACGATCGCTGCAGACGCGACCATCGCCCCGTCCCAGCGGCAGATTCTTTATGAGGATCTATGGCTGTGCTTTGGAGGACAAAAACAATGGCAAATCTGGTTTCTATTGATCAGTAAGTCCTCTGCCTACGGGTCTCCTGTTAGTGGCTTTCAGGATGGCAATTTATCACGGCTTTAATGCGGAGGCCGACTTGTTTCTGTCAGGGCTTGAGACTGGGGAGATTTCTGCTGGTGTAAATTCAGCTTCAGCCTTAAAACATTGCAAACAGCTGTCGAAACTGGGAAGTCGCTGGATATTTCGGTAATGATGTGTCATTGCGTTACTGGTGATGTCCAACTTTGCAAACTCTAGTTCTCTCCTTAAAGATGAGGAGATCAGATTAATGAGTTACTCCAAATTTCACAATCACACACACACACACACACACACACAAAGTTCTGGACATGATTATAATATAAGTCAGACACTGAAGTGAGTTGCTGTTTTGTTACTCTTCTGAGGAAGATGTCATTCACCTCTTTGGCAGTGTACCACACAGAGAATTTAATGTTCATCCAATCTCATTTTGAGAATTACTCAAGTACTCAAAAGAGAATATAGGAAAATGTAACTTAATTGATTTGTGTTTCCTGCAAGCTAAATTTCACATACATAAGAATCTGGCTCTAAATCTCTGTTTTCTTTATTCAAAGTTTAGACAAGTCTATATGGAAACTATCCAAAGCTCTGCTAATCCAAAAGCATTCAAAACTGCATCTTATATTCATCCTGTGTCTGCTTAAGGGTCAATTTATTATTGTTTTTGACCTGTCAACACAGGTAAAATAATATTACATTAAATTACTCTTTTACTATGGTTAAACCATGGTAACTACAAATTGTTTTACAACAAATGCCTAGATAAATCAGAGTATTTGTAGTAAAACTGTGAATACAAAAAAGAATTGGTTAGAAAATTGTTAAACATTCATTCATTCAATATTTCTCAAGTGATTTGTATTTATGTATGTTTTCTTTTTTGGTTTCTTTTTATAACTGTCTTGGTTTGATGTTTTCTACTGTTTAATTTAAAAATAAATCAGGAAAAAAAAAATATAGTAAGGATCTGAATAAATAATTTCAATAATCATTTCAGATTAGTATTTCGGAACTAAAATCGCAAATCATTTAGTTAGCAAAATGATTCGCAAACTCACTCGGAAGTTCTGATCTAAATCAAATGATTCACGCTCCGTATTCCTGATCTCAATCAGATGATGGCAGGCCAGGGGCGGATCTACCGGGTGGCAAAAGCCACCCTAAAAGAAAGCCTTGCCACCCCTGCTGCCACCCCAGTTGGCAGCAACGAATTAAAGGTTATGGGCAATTTGAAAATTTACGAGCGCGAAACTTTCGTGATTCTGATCCCGCTCCGAACTCCCGAACTGATTCAAATGATTTGCGATCCCCAAACTGACTCAAATGATTCGCGAACCCGCTTTGAACTCCCGAACTGACTCAAATGATTCGCGATCCCCAAACTGACTCAAATGATTCGCGAAAACGCTCCGAACTCCCGAACTGACTCAAATGATTCGCGAACCAGCTCCGAACTCTCGAATTGATTCAAATGATCCGCGAAGCCGCTCCGAACTCTCGAACTGATTCAAATGATTTGCGATCCCCAAACTGACTCAAATGATTTGCGAACCCGCTTTGAACTCCCGAACAGACTCAAATGATTCGCGAACCCGCTCCGAACTCTCGAACTGATTCAAATGATTCGTGAACCCGCTCCGAACTCCCAAACTGACTCAAATGATTCGCGATCCTGCTCCGAACTCTCAAATGATTCGCAGTCCCCGTAACTGACTCAAATGATTCGCGATCCCTACGAACCCCCGAACTGATTCAAATGATTCGCGATCCCCAAACTGACTCAAATGATTCGCGAACCCGCTTTTAACTCCCGAACTGACTCAAATGATTCGCGATCCCCATAACTGACTCAAATGATTCGGGATCCCGCTACGAACTCCCGAAGTGATTCAAATTATTCGCAGTCCCCAAACTGACTCAAATAATTTGCGAATCCACTTTGAACTCCCAAACTGACTCAAATGATTCGCGAAACCGCTGCGAACTCTCGAACTGATTCAAATGATTTGCGATCCCCAAACTCTAATAATTTACAAAGTATTAATATACCGTAATATTTTTGTTGTTGTTGTTGCTATAAAAACAGACCTAAGCCATCAATAGCCTTTAAAATGGCTTAAAATGCATTGTATAAAAAAATAATGAGGCGATTGGTTAATAATAACACTGTTAAAATACATAATGTAGGCAAATACAAAATAAACTATTTATGTACATGTTATTACAAATGCCTGCACAGGGAGACAAATGCCATGTGATTGCTGCTGTTACACTTACAGGACGATCAAATCCTTGTTTAGTCTACTGACCAAACATTTAATTAAAAAATTCACTTAATCTTTCATTTTTGGACACCTTTTTGCTATAGATGACACAGGCTTTATAATTTCTTCAACAAAAAACATGTGAATAGCACAACCCTTACTAAAAAAAAAACATGGTTGTATTATAGTAAAACTGCTTAGTTTCCTTTTGCATGATTTCTGAATGCTTGAGACTATAAAATAAATTAGAGTCATAATAAAGTTATAGCCACAGGTAAATGTCGAGAGCTACAATTGTGATTTGTAAATAAGTTATTTTTTCACCCCTATAGTAGGTGTTTTTTCCATCATCATATTTGAGGAAGGGGGGCACAACAATAAATCCTGCTTATGGGAACCCTTAAGGTGTTGTTATACACATCTCTGGGAATGTGTGCTCTACTACTACACACACACACACACACTGAAGCACGCATGGTGTTTTCAGCTCTTCAATATATTGACACATGATGTATGATACACATGTGCACGTCAGTGCGCTATGAGAGGAGTTCACCATTTCATTTGATAAAACTATCGTCATTCATTCGTATCGTATACACAGACTGACAGAAACTGCAATGTCTTTACGACAACCTGTCGAAATAAAATTTCGGTATAACTTGAAGAAATTAGTACTATTGATTCAATTCAATTCAAGTTTATTTGTATAGCGCTTTTTTCAAAATAAATCGTTACAAAGCAACTTTACAGAAAATTATGTTTCTACAATATTTAGTAGTAGCTAGTAGTTTGTGCACATTTGACAGGATTTTAGAAAAAAAAATAATAATAATAATACAAGACGTAGTCAGCTAGACGATGAACTATCAATATTATTAATTAAGTTATTATATGATTCAGTCACACATTTAGCAATAATTGTTAGTTCTGTTTGTTGATTCAAGGTAGCATCATCTGGGGTCCTCTGAGGGTCAGCATCATCTCTTCTCAGGTGTTCTGGATCCAGACTGGAGCTTGTTTAAATCCTAGTTACCACGGGATGTAAATCCCGTGGCGAAACATAGAAACAAAATACAGACATCATTAGCATAGCTACTGATCCAACAAAGTAAAATTAGTTTAACCCAAGCTAATGAATAAAAATGCAACTTTGAACAGATGCAACTACACTCACAATTAAAAAGATACATTATTTGAATGCTTGGCGAAAGAGATGTGTTTTTAATCTAGATTTAAACAGAGAGAGTGTGTCTGAACCCCGAACATTATCAGGAAGGCTATTCCAGAGTTTGGGAGCCAAATGTGAGAAAGCTCTACCTCCTTTAGTGGACTTTGCTATAGGAACGACCAAAAGTCCAGCGTTTTGTGACCTTAGGGTGCGTGATGGGTTGTAGCGTGGTAGAAGGCTAGTTAGGTACGCTGGAGCTAAACCATTTAGTGCCTTATAGGTAAGTAATGATAATTTGTAACTGATACGGAACTTAATAGGTAGCCAGTGCAGAGACTGTAAAATTGGGGTAATATGATCATATTTTCTTGACCTCATAAGGACTCTAGCTGCTGCAATTTGGACTACCTGTAGCTTGTTTATTGAAGAAGCAGGACAACCACCTAGCAGTGCATTACAATAGTCCAGTCTAGAGGTCATGAATGCATGAACTAGCTTTTCTGCATCAGAAACAGATAACATGTTTCGTAGCTTGGCAATGTTTCTAAGATGGAAGAATGCAGTTTTTGTAACATTGGAAATATGATTTTCAAAAGACAAATTGCTGTCTAATATAACACCCAGATTTCTGACTGTAGAGGAAGTAACAGTACATCCGTCTAGTTGCAGATTGTAATCTACAAGATTCTGTGTAGTGTTTTTTGGTCCAATAATTAATATCTCTGTCTTATCCGAATTTAATTGGAGAAAATTGTGTGTCATCCAATCTTTTACATTTTTAACACACTCTGTTAGCTTAGATAATTGGGAAGTTTCATCTGGTCTCGTTGAGATATATAGCTGAGTATCATCAGCATAACAGTGGAAGCTAATTCCGTATTTTCTAATAATATTACCAAGGGGCAACATATATATTGAAAATAGAAGGGGACCTAGTACGGATCCTTGTGGCACTCCATATTTTACTGATGATAAATGAGATGACTCCCCATTTAAGTAAACAAAATGGTAGCGATCGGACAGGTAGGATCTAAACCATCTTAGAGCCTGCCCTTGAATACCTGTATAGTTTTGTAATCGATCTATGAGTATGTCATGATCTATGGTGTCGAACGCAGCACTAAGATCAAGTAAGACTAGAAATGAGATGCAGCCTTGGTCTGACGCAAGGAGCAGGTCATTTGTAATTTTAACAAGTGCAGTTTCTGTGCTATGGTGGGGCCTAAAACCTGACTGAAATTCTTCATACATATCATTTTTATGCAGGAAGGTGCTCAATTGAGCAGACACAACTTTCTCTAAAATTTTAGACATAAATGGAAGATTTGAGATAGGCCTATAATTTGCCAGTACACTAGTTTTGGTTTCTTAATAAGAGGCTTGATAACCGCCAGCTTGAATGGTTTTGGGACGTGTCCTAAAGTTAACGACGAGTTTATGATATTGAGAAGCGTTTCTTCTGCTACAGGTAACAGCTCTTTCAGTAATTTTGAGGGTACAGGATCTAATAAACATGTTGTTGGTTTAGATACAGTGATAAGTTTATTTAGCTCTTCCTGTCCTATGGTTGTAAAGCACTGAAGTTTATCTTTGGGTGCGATGGATGAAACTGAAGTGTTAGACGCTGTAGAATCTACATTCGCTATTGTATTTCTAATGTTATCTATTTTATCAGTGAAGAAATTCATAAAGTCATTACTATTTAACGTTGGTGGAATATTTGAATCAGGTGGCATCTGGTAATTTGTTAACTTAGCCACTGTGTTAAATAAAAACCTTGGATTGTTTTGGTTATTTTCAATGAGTTTGTGTATATGCTCTGCCCTAGCAGTTTTTAGAGCCTGTCTATAGCTGGACATACTGTTTTTCCATGCAATTCTAAAAACTTCTAAGTTAGTTTTTCTCCATTTGCGTTCAAGACTACGAGTTAATTTCTTGAGAGAGTGAGTATTACTGTTATACCATGGTACAGTACGTTTTTCTCTAACTTTTTTCAATTTGATTGGGGCAACAGCTTCTAATGTATTAGAGAAAATAGTGCCCATGTTGTCAGTAACTATTGCACAGTAGAGTATGCTATACGTCAAGTGTGCTCGATAGCTAATAATAATAGTTTATTATAAAACACAAAAACTCTGTCTACAACTCACAAAAATAAAAGTTTGGTCTAACTCAAAGAAATGATGTAAGAAATTGCTTAGAAAAATATACTTAAAGGATATTTAAAGGAATATCACACAAGTTTTCATAGAAGTTTTAATTTAAGCTTGACAAAACAATAACACCATATTTTTCAAAAACAATTTCTAAAAGTACATTTGTATTTGTGCCTATAATGTTTATTTATTTATTATTATTGTCAGCTAATAAAACCTATGCTTCAGGGATATTAAAACCTATGCTTCAGATATTCATATAACATCTAAGGCTAAATGTAGTCTTGACTTCTTATAATAAATTGACATATTGATAACACTGAATCTTTTATAATGCTCTTAATTACATGTCGATGCATACTGTATGCATTAGTGAGTGTGGTGGTGCTGACAATAATAAATAAATAAATAAATATTTAGGCACAAATACAAATGTACTTTTAGAAATTGTTTTTGAAAAATATGGTGTTATTGTTTTGTCAAGCTTAAATTAAAACTTCTATGAAAACTTGTGTGATTCCTTTAAAATAATGTTTTAGTATATCTTTTAAGCATATTTTACTAAGCAAATAGCATAATCTACATATGATTTACAGATTATTTTAATAAATATCAAACATTTAATTCAATTCTGCATTATAGCTGACACCTACATGAACAATTACAGTTGTTTTTATGACTATAGGTCATTCTCCTCAAATGCTACTGACGTTAGAAAAGTGTATACCAATATCGCATGTAACTTTAGAGACGGTCCCTAAATTTGATACTCGTCCAGTCAAGCCAACTTTACTCTTAGTTTTCTTTTCTCTTTGCTGGATTGGATTCATCTGTCAATTATGAACATTCAGCCGCAAACATGAGGTGCGAGCGGTCGCGAGCGCGGATGGGAGAATGGAGGAATTTTTTTTGTTTTTGTTTTTTGGAGCGACTGGGATGGTGGTGCCCCCTTCATGGAGTTGGTGCCCTAGGCAGATTGAGTCAGTTCGGGAGTTCGGAGCGGGATCGCGAATCATTTGAGTCAGTTTGGGGATCGCAAATCATCTGAATCAGTTCGGGAATTCGGAGCGGCTTCGCGGATCATTTGAATCAATTCGTGAGTTCGAAGCGGATTCGCGAATCATTTGAGTCAGTTACGGGGATCGCGAATCATTTCAGTCACTTCGGGAGTTCGGAGCGGGTTCGCGAATCATTTGAGTGAGTTTGGGGATCGCAAATCATTTGAATCAGTTCGGGAGTTCGGAGCGGCTTCGCGGATCATTTGAGTCAGTTTGGGGATCGCAAATCATTTGAGTCATTTCGGGAGTTCGGAGCGGGTTCGCGAATCATTTGAATCAGATCGGGAGTTCGGAGCGGGATCATGCATCACGAAAGATTCGCGCTGGTAAATTTTCAAATTGGCCATAACCTTTAACCAACTGGGGTGGCAGCAGGGGTAGATCCCAGTAGATCCGCCCCTGCTGCTAACTATTGACAAGCTGCTGATCAGAATACACCTTAGATGAAAACATTGTGCATTACGATCGAGTTTGTCGCTTAATTCACTATATATGAAATAGTTTGAACTGCAGTTTGTGAAGGTTAAAGGGAAATCAGTTGAAAGCAACAAACATTGAAGGGAATGTTCAATTCATCAGTGGAATAAACATTTGAGAAATTGTATCTGATTGTATTAGTCTAGAGTTATAGTCGATGTGAAAAGAGCAGATGGGAAAAGCAGATGAACACAAAACAGCAGAACAAAATAAAGTTAAAGAGTTATCATTCAAATCAATATTGATGTATAGATAGCAGCACTGCAGCTAATATTAAACAATAGATAACTGCAATGAAGCTACAGGTGATGGATAGGAATTTTTGTGTTGCATATTTAGATTATTCTGGAAAACCTCTGAAAGCCCCTCAGCAATCCCAAAATTGGATTAGATGACTCTAGAAACAGCTACATCCTAGAAAACGACCAGAAGCAGGAAATTAGGTTTGAGTGTCTGGAAAACAAGCCTAATGGGGTGGCAAACCTCGTGGGAAATGGGTGTAGATGTAAGCACGCTCATTTCGGCCCGATATATATCTTCCCATACCCCCAGGGCAGTTACTTACGCCCTCTCAGGCATTTGTTTGCTCCGTAAAAGTGACAGCTAATCTATGGGCGTAAATCAGACGACTGGAGGTTGTGAAAACAGCTACAGAAGAGTCTTTCTCGGCCATCGCCCGCCTTATAATAAATAATTGACCTCATTTTTTTTTTTTATGACAAATCTCGAGTTTCTATTAAATCAAGCAAGATACATTGAGGCACTTGATGAATAAGTGTTTATCGACATGCAGAGGAACAATATGAAGATGAAGAGAGGATGTTTTGAGTATAAGAAGTGCTGTTTGGTCGTGCATGTTGAAATATTTCAATGCACCCAAAACTCAAATCAAATGCCTTCAAATTTCATTGTGTTTATTTAATGTTAGACTTATTTAATGGACTTTTTAGTTTAGAAATTTGTTGGCGCAATATGAAAATTCACAGGTTTTTTTTTTTGGGGGGGGGGGGGGGGGGGTTGACTACCATTTGTATAACCACAGTATAACTACAAATACCAAAGTTAAACTATGGTTAGTTTTGCATAACCATGGTTAATTTGGGTTACAGTGGTTTTACTCAGGTTTACTATACAGTTTGGGTTTATTTGGAGTAAAACCATGGTTAATTTCAGTAAGGCCTTTTCTGTTAGCAGCTCTCGCACAGCGCATTTGTGATTCACAATTAAACCACGTCCCCAAAAAAGTGATTCTTATGAGCCGACCCTTGCACAGCTACTGTGGTTATACACATGTGTGAATAGAGTAGGCTTCAGAAAATGCTTCTTCTAAACTAACACAGTACAAGTTACAACACGACGAAGCTGTTACCTAACAAGGTATTTAAAAGATACTTAAATTTTTTTTTAATATTGAGTTAAATTCTTATTAAAACACAAGCCAACATATTCTTACCTGTGAAAGGTGATCTAGTTTCTTTAGGTGGTTTTTACAACCAAATGCTGCGCAATGCTGTTGCATTTTTAAACTAATTTATTGTTGTGACGATATAAACTGCTCCAAGATGGCGGACATGTTAACGCATCCAGTATTTAATCATACAGGCAATATACAACATATTTTCAAACAAAATTTGTTTAAACATTGTTGGTCACAATATAAATACTATACATACCGCTATACTAAACCAGTATTTAATAAACCAGTATTGAAACTCAGAATTGTCTTATATTTTATAATATCATCTCATGTTCTGAGGTGGGTTTTCTGTATTTTCTGCAAGCCTCCTCACTGTGATGGGTCATAACCACACGCAACCAGACCATCCATCTGCAGATGTAGGGAAACTTCAGAACGCGAAAGCGCACACCTCAGCGGTCTCCTCAAGCCGAGGAGATCCATCACCAAACATATGCGCTTGTCATGCGGACTTATGAATGGAGGAACAAATAGGAAGGCCTGTTTATGAGGCATCCTCCACATTTCCAGAGCCCAGGCAATAAATCTGTCCGTGTCAAAACGGCGCGCCCGCGTTCATGGACGAGAGCTGCACGTTGGCGAGCATCAGCCCACAGAAACCTGAAGAGAACAAATGTCTGAAACACATTGCATAACAGCATTTTCTCACTCACTGTGTAGGTAAATGGCCAAATCCTGCCTGCAGTTCTGCAAAACTGGCTGCTGAACTGAATCAGCAGTTTTTAGGTTTAGGCTATACAGGAGGTAAGCCAGCTGCTAACATAAACGTACATTAACAGAAACGTTACGTTTTCTGTCACAAGTCTTAAAAACTACAATTATAACCTGCTAAATTACAAGCTAATTGATCTGAAGTGGTTTTAACAGTCAAGCTACCATTTAATAACAGTGCAAACAACTAGCTAACTGCAATAATGCAACAAATAAAACTATTCAATTATAGTTAGCAAGTTTGAATTAGTTGCTATGTGAAGTTAGCTAGTTTTTCTAGTAGCTTGTAGTCTGGTCAACTGCTTTAAACAAAAGGGTATCTTAAATAGCAACAATTTAAAACTTAATGTAGTAGCTATAACGTCATTGCAGTTAGCTAGTTCTTCTAATAGCTTGTAGTGTAGCTAGCTACTTTAAACTGAGTGGCACAACTAAATTGAGTGGCTATCTTCACTGCACTTAGCTAGTTTTTGCTAGTGGTTTGTGGCATAACGAAGTGCTTTTTGTAAGCGTAGCTTAACTTAAAATGACTTTGAATTGACTCTTTGTCTTTTCAAATAGTTGATCTTTTAAAAAGCAGTTAGCTACACTACAAGCAAAAAGTTAGCTTAACGTTAAACTACTTTAAA
This sequence comes from Carassius gibelio, assembly GCF_023724105.1. Lineage (NCBI taxonomy): Eukaryota > Metazoa > Chordata > Actinopteri > Cypriniformes > Cyprinidae > Carassius > Carassius gibelio. The sequence goes on along the minus strand of NC_068417.1, from coordinate 8,984,039 downwards.
TTGAGTAGCTACTTCATGGCAGTAGCTTGTATATTTAACTACTCTTTTTAAAGGTTAGCTTAACCAGCTAATATTTAAATGTATTTAAGTAGAGTAGCTTGTATTTCATATTAAATCAGAGCACTATAGCCTTATGTGCCAAATTCAAATAAATTACACAAAATACTACTAAGAAAACTACGAAGAACTTCAAAAGAGTTAAAAGGTTAGCCAATGAGCTAACTTGCTCAGAATAGAATTCAAGCTTACATACTGTATATTGTAAAATTAATATTTTAAAACTATATGGATTAGCATTTCAAATATTGGGTATTTTAGGTCATCTTACCTTTTGGGAACATTGTGAATTGAGTGAAACTCATTAAATCATCATTTATGGTGAAGGGTGGGATATTTTTAATATAGATTACACGTTCTACATCAAACAGCAATTCATTTTTATACAGCAGGAAAATTGAATTATATTCTATCATCTTATTGTCATTTTGAAGACGACTCGCAATTTTAGCCCCACATTAATGAGGCGTAAATGTATAAAAAAAAACAACTGATGGCTTAATAAACAATCTGTTGAAACACTCCGAAAGAAGAAAACATTAAGGCCGATCTTAAAGATACAATCTGAAATTGATAAAACTACATAACCTGGACCAAATCTTTAATAAATAGACACATCAACCATTGTGGCAACAATTCCAAACTGTTTCTCAGTTTAAGACACCTGGGGAGGTTTAGTTATATTCAGATTCAATCCAATAGAAAATTACGTACTTTTATTATAATTATTATTATTATTATTCCACATTGTTATTGACAGGTTGGAAGAATGGCACTTGATAACCAATCGATTTTACACATTCCTTTCCAACAGACAATACGCACAAACATAAACTAAGAGTCTCTTAGTCTTTCAGACGGATGGGGATTTGGTCCAATGGCGTTGAGTCCAACCGTCGGCCATTTTGGCTCACCGTGAACAACCCTGGGGTTCGTGGTAGAGCTCTGGAAGAAACCGCTAGGGGAGGAGTTATGTAAAACAAGCCGATGTTTGTGGCTCCGCCCCTAGCTGAGCCACACCCCCGATCCCTCCCCTCGTGTCCCCATTGAGGAAGCCATTGTTTACAGGATCTGTTCAGTGCTGGAAGCGGAGATGTCTAAGAGTCTCCAGGCGGCGTAAGGATTCAACTCGTCCTGATCTCGACACAATGCCCAAACGTACATCATCCTGATAACCTTTTCCTGTGGAATGCACAAATGCAAATATGTGAGAATTTCATGAAAACATAGATTTTTACACAATTATTCGTATTATATTTTAATAAAAAGAAAAATCGCATTAGAATTAAAAAAATAAATAAAAATCATAATTTAGATTACTCTCAATATAGATATTTAATCACTGTAGTACAATCACTTATTGTTACATTTAATTATTTGATTAACATTAATATTTTTTTTTTTCAAATTAGTCGGTAAATATTAATAATATAATAAATTTAATATAATTTTCAAAAATACAATTCATATTAAAGAAATAATTCATATATTCATATAGTAATTGTGGACGTTTTTTAAACATATTTATCCATAATAAAAATAATATAAATAAATTATATAATTCTTAATGGTTCTATAGTTTTTTCTAGGTAAAATATTTTTTTCTTTAAATTTTTGTGGGGGTGAATTATGAGATGTTAATAATCTTATTATTTCCATTAATAATAATAATATTACCATGTAAAGTAAATACAATTATTTATTTATTTTTATTTAAAATATTTCAATATTTTTCTATGTATTCACGTTATTTTTTTAAATATTTTTTTAATATTTAAATTTAAAAACAATATCAATTAAGATTAAATTCACATTTAATATATAGACATGTTTAATTGAATATTTAATAGATAGATTATATAGATAAGATAGATTCAGCCAACAGCTAACGAGAATCAGACATTTTGCAGGAGAATCTTTATATAGAAACTAGAAATGAACTTTTAAATGTTGAGATTTATTCAAACACATGACAGCTACTTCAGCCGTGTGAAATAAAACAGTGTTTCTAACATCCACGACCGTCTGAACTCAGCGACTCGAGGGCACTGGGCGGCGGAAATTAACTACAAACTCCTCACGCAGAAGCATCCCTGGTGTGTCGTTACATTAGGCCTTTGAGCAGATTTATATTTGGTGATTTCCGCAAACTGCCCAGCCACGGCGGCTCCAGAGGTGAATCACACCACTGATTCACTAGCGCTAACGGCTAACGTCATCGCTAATGCCAGCGCTCACTCACCGGGTCGCCCTCCACCACTTCACCCTTCATGTTACGGATGACCATCACCAGCTGAGCCTGGAAGGTGATGATGAGGACGGGACCTTGCTCCATCATTTTCCCCATCGCCAACTACAGCGAAAAACACAACCGAAACGAGTTACTCTGATATCCCATTATTCTGCATTATACGTGCATCAGGACGCTCTGATGGAGTTACTGGGCCATTAGCGCGCAGCAAATGGATGTTACGCCTCTTTCTGATGGTTCTTACGTCAATGTTATCGATGTCCAGGATCTTGGAGTGGAACTGGAGACCCATGGCTTTGGCCTGCTGGATGGGGTGAGCCAGCTGACTGTACGTCTGCAAGCAGAACCAGTGAAAACCAGCGTTAGACCGTCAACTTTACACCAGAATCTGTGACAGAAGAGGTGGATTGTGGGACACTCACCGCCTCGTAGCACCAGTCCTTCAGGACGTCCAGCTCTCCCTGGATCATGGCCTGCAAACAGAGCGCATGTTCAGCTTTTGGGGGTTCAAGAGCAAGGCATGCTGGGAGTTGGGCGTCTCACCTCCAGGATGTTGGGAATGATGTCCCGCTCGCACTGCTTCAGGAACGAGTCCTTGTCGAAGTTCGGATCCACCTTCAGGATCTCGGTCAGAACCTCAGACATCTCTGTTTTAGAGAACAAGCCGCCTGAGAAGAACAGAAAACACTTAGGAGGATTCATCTGACCTATAAATTTACTCTCCATCCATTTATTATCTATCTATCTATCATCCATCTATCTATCATCTATCCATCCATCCATCCATCATTCATCTATTTACTATATATCTATCCATCCATTTATCTATCTATCCATCATCCATCTATCTATTATCTATTTATCTATCCATTTACAATCCATCCATCTATCCATCTACCATCCATCCATCTATCCATCCATCCATCCATCCATCCATCCATCCATCCATTTACTATCTATCCATCTACTATCCATCCATCTATCCATCTATCTATCCATCTACTATCCATCCATCTATCTACTATCTATTTATCTACCCATTTACTATCCATCCAACCATCCATACATCTATCTATATATCTATCTATCCATTTACTATCCATCCATATATTATCTATCAATCTATCTATTTGTCTATCCATCTATCTATCTAGCCATCTATCCATCCATCCATTTACTATCCATCCATCCATCTATACATTTACTATCCATCCATCCATGTATTATCTATCAATCTATCTATTTGTCTATCTATCCATCTATCCATCCATCCATCCACTATCTATCCATCCATCCATCTATCTATCTGTCTATCCATCTATCTACTATCCATCCATCCATCCATCCATCCATCTATCTACTTTCTATTTATCTACCCATTTACTATCCATCCATCCATCTATCTATCTATCCATTTACTATCCATCCATATATTATCTATCAATCTATCTATTTGTCTATCCATCTATCTATCTATCCATCCATCCATCCATCCATTGACTATCTATCCATTTACTATCCATCCGTCCTTGTATTATCTATCAATCTATTTATTTATCTATCTATCCATCCATCTATCATCTATTCATCCATCCATCCATTTACTATCCATCCGTCTATACATCCATCCATTTATCTATTTATCCATCATCCATCTATATATTATCTATCTATCTATCCATTTACTATACATCCGTCCATCCATCCATCTACTATCTAACCATCCATCCATTTACTATCTATCTATCCATTCATCCATCTATCCATCCATTTACTATTTATTTATCTATCTATCTATCCATTCATCCATCTATCCATCCATTCATCCATCTATCCATCCATTTACTATCTATCTATACATCCATCCATTTATCTATCTATCCATCAATCTATTATCTATTTATCTATCCATCTACTATCCATCTATCCATCCACCCATCCGTCCATCCATCCATCCTTCCATTCGTCCATCCATCCATCAGTAGGGTTAAGCAGAGATGCCGTGGTGTTGTTACCGATGATGTCAGTCATCTTGTCAGTGACGGCACGGGACGCTCTGATGAAGGCGTTGTCGCTCTCGTCGTACTTCATCTTCATCTCGAAGAACCCTGGGAGGAGGACAGCACATGAACATGAGTCGGGATGATTACATGACACATACTGTCACTATTTCTCTCAGTACAACAGTCTGACACTAAATCATGCTTCGGGCAACACGCAGCCCTTCCCGTGAGAAAGCCTTCGATCGTGAAGGGAAAACAGTCTCGGCTGCTCGTTACTGCGTCTCATTATCACTGCGCTCAACGAGCCTCTGACTGATGCAGTGAACTCAACACAACTAACACCCAGAGCCGCTCCTGAAACATCCAGCAGATCCCTGCAGCACGGCGCCATCTGTTGATCACACATCAGCATTTCAGTCCCACTCACTGTTAAAAACAGCATTGTTGTCCTTGAAGTCCTTCCACTGCTGATACCACTTAGAGTCCTTGTGCAGCACCACACCCATCGCCTCCCTTTGAGAAAGAAAAACACCTTAAAACAATCCTGGAATATGCAACAACACACTTTCTTCCTAACATAAATATATGGTGATGATATCAGCCCCTGAGATGCGACCTACTCGTTGGCCTCAAAGACTTTGTCTTCTGCGCCTCCTGCCTTGGAGGAGAAATCGCTCCTCTTCCTCAGTCTGGTGGGCGGCCGGTACGGGCCCATCTGTCCGAAGTCACCGATCTCTTTCTTGACACTCTCCACACCCTGAAGACAACAAGAGTTGAAACGATTAAGCCATTCAGGTCATTCTTACGCCACTTACATGCAAGAAAAAGCCACGTAATTCATAGCCTATAACGTAATGAGCATTTCTGTGACGTGAAAACTCAATAACATGATACAGACCTGTGAAATCGCCCGAAACGCTCCGGTCTTTCCCAGTTTTTCTCCCCCTTTAGACACCGTCTCCGCCGACTGTTCCATGCCTTCTTTGATTTTCTTTCCGATGTCCGAGCGGCCGACCTCTTCCAGACCCTGAGGAGAAACGCATGGCATTAGCATGAATCAGCTCCTAAAATATTATACAAATGTATTGCAAATATAAAGCTTTGCAGAATGTTTAAATAACACAACATGCATTGAATAAAACAACTCTGAGCGGTCGTGCAAATCACTTCAGTTAAATCCAAATGAATAGGGTAAAAAATCAACCAAAAAATATCACCATTACTTCCTAGTTGAATGATTAGATTAATAAGAATTGCAACTTTTATTTTGTTAATACAATTTTTCTAAAATATTTAGTTTAGATATAAAAATTAGAGATTATCGAAGTAGATACGACACTAATTTGCAAACATTTCCAGAGCAGAAATATGCAAAGCTAGGCTCGAAATTATTGCGTCACTTTGTTGACATATTAGAGTCAAAGGTTTTTACAAAAGGAATTTCGGATATATATTTTTTTCACTCCAAAAATCAGAAAAACACTGTCAACAGACGAAAAAAAAATCATGTTTTTTTTGGAACACAATTTTGTAAATAAAAACAGGTGATTGATATTTATTTATAAAACTAAAACAGCAAAAATTTTCAGGATACAAATGGGAATAAAACTGTAAAACTTGGTGCATGTAAGTGCTGCTGAAGTTGAGAAAAAACTCATTTAGTGGAAGTCACCTTTCAAGATAATATATTGTAATTGAAATCTAAAGAGACGAATAGTGCAGCAATAAACCATGCAAATGATATATGAACAAACCCCACAGTAAAAACCTTCAGGATATAGATGGGTATAAAACTGTAAAATTTGGTGCTTGTACGTGCTGCCGAAGTTGAGAAAAAACTAGTTTTGAAGAAGTCTCCTTTCAAGACTTCTCTTGTAATTGAGAAATAAAGTGCAATAATAAAACCACGCAAACAATAAATAATGAAACCCTCATTAAAGATCTTCAGGATATAGATAGGAATAAAACTGTCAAATGTGGTGCTAGTAAGTGCCAACGAAATTTTGAAAAAATTCAATTTGACACTGAATGGTTTTGCCTTAAATATTAAATGTGTTTCCAACAAATTCAAAACTGAATCCAACAGTTTATTGTGCAACGTAATCCTTCGCAGAACATGACAATAATGCGGTGCAAATATTCTGGAAAAACATAACATTCAGCACTTATGCAAATCGCTGCACATTTAATGAATACATAAATATAAATGTGCTCTGAAATGAGAAAAATTGCGTGTCAAGATTTGCTGGAACGGCCAAAAAAAAAACCCAGCTTTAATTACACTCACCTCCTTCACCGTCTCTGATATCGTCCCGAGTGTTTTCTTCAACACGTCAGAAGTTTTAACTGTTTCGGACTCGATGGTTTTCTGGAAGACACCCACAAAAAACACCATTTTAAATTAGAGAGACGCCATGTCTGGCTAGTTTAGAATCACGAAATCGTACATATTTCCTCCGGGCTTGCTTGAGGGCTTCCGACTCCTCTAGTTTTTTGGCCTCCTCGCGAAACTTCTTGATGTTCTCCTTCATCTCCTTGTTCTTGCTCAGTTCCTGCTTGAGATTGTCCATAAACTCTCCGAGAAAGCCTCTGCGACCGCCACCGGAGGACATAAACCTCGCCTGCGGATGACTTACGTGTGAAAATAATGCTTTAAATCCACTATTTCCCCCCCAAAACAAATAATGTGTGACCCTCACCTGCGCCGTGGCAGCCGCCGGGCCACATATCCTGTACACATGAGCTCTGTCGTATAAAGACGCATACTGACGAGCAACTAAAAGTGCAGAACTTCTCCTGACACACAGCTGAGGAGAAAAACATGCATCATAATGCAGTTTTTACAGAATTATGAATGAAAAAAACACCATCTAGTGACAGTTTTGCCATAGATAAACATGCTCAGGAATTTATGTCACTGTCAAACAAGACTTTATACATAAATTACTTATATATCATAAAACTTTGATGCTTTTCCAAAAGATACCATGGTATTCCCATGGTGCACGTCCATAAAGCATGGTAAAACCATGGTACTTCATGGTTAAGAGGTCTAAACACAATCAATTCCTGTCTTTTTTGTGATTTGTACATACGTAATCTGATTTAAGAGCTTCGTTTGTTATGTTATTACAATATGTAATGTTACATCAAGGCCAGAATCATGTTTCATAAGCATGACTGATCCATCTATTCACATTGCTGCGTTATAAACGCGCGGTTCTGTTGAACCAATCGCACGCTCGTGCTGCTTTAATCGCGGGCGTCGCGTTTATCATCCCAATGTCGATCGCGTTGTTAAAGAGCGCTTAATATTCGGTTTACATGAGAAACTCACCTGGTAACACTGACACAAGGAGGCCGCCATCTTGGAACCGCTGCGAGTGACCCGTTTGGCTGGTGACCTTGTGACGCAATTCCGGGGGAGGAGCGACGTCTCTGGGCAGCCAATGAATAGACTCGTGTTCTCTGACGTGTCGCTTGGTATGTCTTTTATATATTGTATGGAATCTATCTATCTATCTATCTATCCACACACACACACACACACACATATAAACATTTAAAATACAACATATTCCTTGCTGACATATGGCAAAGATTTTATTTTGTACAAAAAATGTTCCTTACAGTAACACAATAGACATTTTGCTTTGAGTTGACGTTTTTCATTTCTGTGTCAACTTAACAATTTTTAAAGCAAAACACAATTATAAGGAATATATTAATTATGTTTAACATGGATATTAAGCTTAGACTAAAAGTATCACAAAAATATATAAAAACAATAACAATAGAGAACAATAAATCACCATAAAACATGCAGACAGTCCTAATGTTGAATCAATCAATGATATGAAGCACTACCCGACCCACATCTGGCCCACATGAATTTCACATTGATCTGGGCCAAAACTATGGTGCTGTCTGGGATGTCTTGTTTTTTCGTTTCTTTTTAAGTTAGTTGTAGTTAATCATCAGGTCATCTCCAAACCTCGCCCCCAAAAACACAACAGCCAACCAGATGTCAACTAACCCATAACACGTCACAGGTATATATTTCATCTGTAAATGTTAGAAAGTCATGCAAATATATCAATTTTACTGTCAGGGGTATCTTTGAGAGTCAATCTTTTTAAATGCTCAGGTTATGCATTGAGGAAACTACAATGTCTCAAATCCATTAAACAGCACAAACATTTGCTGTTTGTCATGGGGGATTTATTTGATTCATAATCGACATTAAGGGCTGCTTAAGAATAAGCATGCACATAAAATTATCCTGACTCATTGAATCTGGATAGAATTAGTGAGATCGTGTGAACTTAAATCATTGTTTATGAATCTGATGTAGTCCCAATAGATTTCTTAGGATATTTCAAGTCAGGTTTTGACTTTAAGCTCCGCTTAGCATCTTTTATGAAACTCATCGGCTGAGTTTTTAGCGTGGTTATTGGTCAATGTTCATCGTTGAGTTATTTCTGAATTCATTTTGATTTTCACGATGGTTGTTGCTGCCTCCATGCGCCGTGTTGCGGATGCATTGCTCCATATGGCAGAGATGGATGCATTGGTATAGATGGAGGATAAAACATGTTATTTTGCTGCATTTTGCTTTTTTTGTCTCAGTCACACTAATTTTTCCATCTCTCGTCGCATCACCTCATTTATGGCGTCTTCTCCTGTAGTCTTTTCTGTTCCTCGACTAGTTTCTTACGATGTTGTTTGATCATCCAAATCTTCTTTTGAGTTGCTACTTTTACCGGTGCAATGGCCTTTTGGGCGTTGAGTTTGAACATTGTGCTGCTTTAATTGAGAGGGACCTTCGTCTGAAGCATCAATGGAATACTTTTGCGCAACAAAGAGTTTTACCGAGATAAGCAGCGGAATTATGGAGTTAAATTTGTGGTGGTTTTCCAACGAATACACAATGGCTGAATCGTCGCTGATTTGTCGGTTTGTGATTGTTAGTGTTTAGTGGTTGAGCTCGAAGTTCGTCGCATTCATCCGGGCCGGATGAAAAATTGAGATTCATGTTTTTGGATGTCACAAGTTGAGAGCTTCCACTGCGGTCTAGACACTGCTTCGACTGTCGCGCCATTGACTTCCTTTGTCAGTAGCTGGTTCTTTGTGCAAATATGTCGTAGTTGATCTTGATTGGTTGTAGTTTCACCATCTGTTGGTGTTCGTAGATTCATCGACTTTGATTCTTCCATATTGGATTCTGTAGCAGCTAGCAAGTTAATTTTGATACTGTAATGCAAGCTTAATTGCTGAGATGATGGAGGACCATTGGTTCGACCTAGCGACGTCAAATTGTACGTTTCGGTAGGAAGTATGATGTTGGATTCATTGATAAAGTATGGCCCACGAACTTGCTTTACTTCTTCCTCGACGTCTAAAGATAGCAAACCAACCATTCTGCTCGATTTGAGAGCTTTGTGGTATGCTAGATCTTGTAGCGGCTTGTCGCACAATCTCTCTTGCACCAAAACTGCAAAAATTCTTGCGATATCCAATAATGTATTGGCGTCTGTTGACTTTAAACAGCCAATGTTGCAACTGTTCATACATTCTCCATGCATTTTGACCATTTAGGCTAAGTATTTTCCAATGTGGCTATCGCTGTTAGCCATTAGCTTAGCGTGCACATCTCCAATCCGTTTAAGGAGAATTAAGCACATGGTATTTAGCATTTCTTCGGCCCGTGACCATTTTGAATGTCAGACTGACCCATCAATCATGACCAGCCTGTGAAATGATCTCAGATGCCTTGGAAAGATTTGCGAATCCTTGATCCACATGCTCTGCTCCACCATCTGCCATTGATTACACAACAACACAGGCGTTCATATGTGAATATGTGCTCTCGTGTGACATGTTCAAGTCATTCCATTCAATATGAACTCATTTAGATGAGTGTGAGCTTCTGAATGCTGAAATACAAAGTGAAGTCTATTTTAACATTAATTGTGATATTTGCCAAACTAACAGAATATAGCCTATTCTATAAACGTTTTGCTAAAAAAAATTTTTACATTTTGCAAACACGTTTTTAAAACATTATTTCGGAATGTTTTCTGAACGTTCTGAAACGAGTAGTAACATTTAAAATTATCAGACATTTAAAAAATCAACTGAAATGTTTGAGAAACCTTTCTGTTAACATCATTCCGTGTACAATGCATCCATAAAATGTTTGTACTAACGTTTTGAGAACATTATTACTAGTGGCGTTCATTATTACTAGTGGACTGATTATCAAACATAAAGAGGTTTCGCTGTTTTATATCTAAAACATTTAGTGACACATGGGTGTTTTAAAGACTGAATGTTTGTCTTTTCGCTCTCTCTTGCAATGCGGAAGAAGGTGAAAAAAAAGGACTTCTGTAGGACAGATGACCAGAGGATGGCAGTAAAACTGACTAGGAAAAGTTTTGAATATAACTACCTGTTGATCTTGTGAATTTTCCTTTACGTTGTTTAGCATACATTTTATAGACTCGTTGTTGTTTACTTGTCCGTTTTTTATTTTATTTTTTATTTGAATTATTGTGGGCTTTCATACTGTATATATACTCCACGTTCTACTGCAATTAGTTAAGGCTACATTTTGCTAAATAAAAAATATATTAACATGAGAAAATAAAAATTTTATTATTTATATTTGAAACAATACGTTTTTCTTTGTTCTCAAACTATATAACATTACGATTTAACACTAAGAAGTTTATATAATTAATAAAAAAAATACTGTTCGTATATAAATCGACATTGAATCTATATTGGAATATTTAATTTTGTTTGTAAATTTAATAAAAAAAAGAAAAAAATATAAATTAAAAATGTGTACTTTTATTATGTAATAAACCGCCAAATGTCGCGAGATTACAGAAGGAGCCAAGCATGTGCGATAACGAGAGCAGGGTTTCGCGCGCTGAGCATAAGCTCCGGCGACGCTCGTGAGTGACGCGCGGCTCGGCCAATCAGCAAGCGGCTCAGAACTCCGCTCGGCCAATCAGCGACGCGCCGTGCCCGCGGCAGGAGGGGAAACACGTTGTTGAACACTTTTATTGATTCGAGTCCCAGTGCGTTTCGCGGCAAGATTGAACTGTAACAAAAGTGCCACATTTATAAACTTTTAGCGCTTTTATTGAATTAAAACCACGTCTTCAGTTCTCAAGAGGAAGATTACAGGTAAAGAGCCGTTTTTAAAATCAGTTTCGGTTGACCTTTAATGGTATTGTCTTTAAAACCACGCTTACGCGCCTTATTTAACTGTGTAAATATGAAGAAATTTGCATGTTTATCTTGCGCACATTAACAGTTACGTCATATTTAGCGCTTTTCAGACACTTCTTTCTTTCACTTTCTGTCTTTGTCTCTTTGGTATTTATTTTATATCAGCAACGTGCCCTTAAATAAAGTCTTCTTGTGAGGTTAATACGATTTTTGCTATTAGATCAGTTAAGATTTGTGTTAGCAGTGTCTTGAGGGCTGAAATAATTCCGCATATCTGTGCAAATAGAGTTCAAAACAAGCCCATGAGAGACAGGAAAGTGTTTGTGAAGGTGTAGTAATGTAGTAATGCAGGAGTTCAGAATGGGTTAGCGTTATTTACAATGATTTTATGTCATTAAAATGATTCATGTTTAGCTATTTGACTCATTTAGTTTTCATTTTCAGTTGCTCCTGGTTTATATTTGTCATTTAAGTGTCTGTTTTTGATTCGAGACCACCCACATCATGACCAGCGTACAACCCCTTAATTAAATGAACGCGATTTGCGTTAATTCTGGTCTAAACTGATTGTTTTCTACGAATAAACTCCAAATAGACTCATTAATTAAATTCAAGTCCCATTTCAGCATCCTGTTTTTGGTTTAAACTCGACAACATAAAGACTTAAGGTTATTTCATTCAATGCACTACCATTGAATGGCGTTAGGGGGCGTTTCCGTCTATTTCCGCCAATAACAGGCGTGGTTTGGTTGTCAACAAGGCCTTTTATTACTCTATTATATACTATCTTACCCGTAGGAATGGAAACTAAGCTCTCACAACACTTTGAAATTGGATCTAGATGGGTAGCATGGGAATACCATGGTTTTAAGGCATGTACCATTGTTGTAAACCATGTTTTTTTTTAGGCACGTACCTTGATGAGAGATTTTTTTTTTTTGGCCTCGTACCTCGGTAACACCTTGTTTTTTTGGGCATGCACCATTAATAAAGCCATGTTTTTGTGCATCCATCATGGTAATGCAATCTTTTTTGGCCTGTACTTTGGTAAAACCATTTTTCTTGGGCATATACCATGGTAAAATTGCCTTTCTTGTTCATGTACTTTGGTAAAAACATTTTTCTTGGGCATATACCATGGAAAAACTGCATTTCTTGATCATGTACTTTCGTAAATCCATTTTTTTGGGGGCATATACCATGGTAAAACTCCATTTTTCAGGCAAGTACATTGGTAAAAACCATGTTTTACTTTGGTATTGTTTGGTGTGCCTTTTGTAATCTCATGTTATATAAATATTGTAAGCATTTGTCAATGATAAATATACACAATGCACTAATCATAAATTGGAAAACTAAGGAACTAAAATTAGTCAAATGATGTGGAAGTGCTTGGAAAATAAAGTACCTTGGGTTTTGTCATTCGGTGCTATCACTATATCATGCTTTTTTTGTGAAGGTGACATAACTCTATATAAAGTTGTTGTAAAAAAAAAAAACTGATCGCTTTGAAGGAGCTTCTCAGAGTATCAACCCTAAAAGCACTGTAGGAGACGAACGAGGAAAAAGCTGCCCGTGTCGTTTCACGTCACTGTGAAACGAACACCTTTTTCCTGCTCGTTTGAAGCTCTTGGCTCAGAGCCACGGACTGAGCTATAAAAAGCAAGACGGGGAAACGGTCTGACTCACTGACATTGCTCGTTGCAGGTTTGCCGCCATGTGGATCCAGGTGCGCACTATGGATGGCAAGGAGACCCATCGGGTCGACTCCCTGTCCAAGCTCACCAAGGTGGACGAGCTGCGCGTGAAGATCGCCGAGCTCTTCAACGTCGAAGCTGAGAGGCAGCGACTCTTTTACAGGGGCAAACAGGTGATGTGGACTTCAGAAGCGGTTTCATCTCCATAAAGTGGACAGGGATTGGTTTATCTAGGGATGCACCAAAATTAAAATGTTTGGCCGATGGAGTTGATGCTTTTTCTCGGCTTTTATTTTGAAAGAAGCCCACAGGGTGATCGCAGTGCTTTTTTTTTTTAGTTTTTGACAACAGTATGCAGATTTATTAATAATTCTTATCACGAATTTGGGAAGATGTTTGTCGCACGAATCACATTGTCACATGCCTTTTAAAAATAAATAAATCGCAAAAGTGTTACCGAGCAACTGACGAGTATCAAGTTCAACGCAGATTTTCCTCGCGCTGTGTGCACTTTGCACCCTGGCAATTCGTGCATGCATTAGAAAATATAGCATTCTGCACTCCATTTACTAATCGTTTGAGGTAATCTTGTGATTTGAATAATCATACAGTAGCCGACATGTTTGCTGCATTAGTTCGTGCCTCTATTTGATCGCGTTAGTTATTGTTCAGTACATATCATTCAGCCTTATCGCTTATTCGGCCAATCACCGAAAGATAAGTAATTTTTTTTTTTGCTATCTTTGGCCAAATAATTTTGGTTGCCGAATATTCAGTGCATCCCTAGTTTTATCTGTTAGTAATTAATTGGGTAGTTAAAAATATGAAGCATTATTTTGTGAACTGTTGTTTTCCTGATAATTTACTCACCACCATGTCATCCAAGTTGTTTGTGTCTTTCTTCAGTCGCCAAGAACTGAAGTTTATTTTAGGAAAACATTTCATGGTTTTTGTCTGTATAGTGGACTTCAATGGTGACCAACGATTCAGTGCAGCTTCAAAGGGCTCGTCACAATCCCAGACCAGGAATAAGGATCTTGTCTAGCGAAACGATCTGTCATTTCCTGGATAAATAAAATATCGAATTCTCTGCTTTTCACACGATGTAATCCTGTTGGAAAGATCACGCATGCTTAGTTCTTCGGTTAAAAACTCCCTAATTCTCCAGCTTTAAAAATCATCTGTATTCATTGGAAATGCATTTTTAACGTTCAGTCCATTGAGCACCACTGAAGTCCACTAAATGGAGAGTAAATTAAGGAAAGTTTTATTCTGAAAGTGAACTTGCCCTTTAACGTTTAACGTCTTGTTTGGGCATCGTAGATGGAAGATGGCCACACAATCTTTGACTATAATGTTGGGTTAAACGACATCGTGCAACTTCTGGTGCGTCAGAAGCTCCCGTCGGCTCCGCTGCCGAAAGACAAAGAGGCCGAGCTGTCTGACTCTGACTCCGGCTGCGGATCGGCCCAGAGTGAGTCCGATAAGAGCTCCACGCACGGCGAGAACGACGGCCAAAGCGCCGGGACATCGGGCCAGACGGACACGCCGGATCTCATCGACCCTGGCTTTGGCTTCTACAAGGTGAGAAACTGAGATTAAACCTTCCCGGACGCTCAGGAAATCGTTCTTGCGTAAATTGTCAATTACACTATAAATGCCTCAAGTTTGTCGCTTGTATATTGACATCATTATCTTTAAACACAGTTATTCAAATACTTAAAAAAAAAAAATGTTTTATTTACATTTACATTTAGTCATTTAGCTGACGCTTTTATCCAAAGCGACTTACAATTGCTATATATGTCAGAGGTCGCACGCCTCTGGAGCAACTAGAGGTTAAGTGTCTTGCTCAGGGACACATTGGTGTCAACCAGTGGATTCGAACCCAGGTTCGTACACTAATCTCTTAACTCTCTAAATTGTCAAATTTGCATAAATTGTTTCTAAAGCATTCATAAAACTTTTTACTTTTGTAAGAACTAATATGCAATGTTTGGAAAATCCCTTTGTGTGTAAGTTGTCGCAATTCAGTTAATCGCAAATTTACGATAAATGCTTATGAAAATATTAAATCGTTGACCATGTTATTGGATGTGTTCTTTGACGTTTTGCTGGCTAAGTTTGTCGTATTTTTTTACATAACCTACAAACTTAATAATTTTAATAGTAAAAACATTTTTGTTTGTGTTCAATAAACGTTTTAAATATCCATACAAGAAAAAAATGAGTTTAACAATCTCAATGTAACAAAACACTCTGCATAATGAACAAAATTCAATATTGACATTTTATATTTCATGTTTTTATATTGCATTTATTATACAGTTAATAAGTTGTCTTGTTATATTTACCAATATATAGCACATGTAGCAGACGCTTTTATCCAAAGCGATTTCCAAAAGCAATTTTTCAGTATTTAAAGAGTGCTAGACTCTAAAATGATTTCGAAATTGTCAATTTTTTGTAAATAGTGACGTTTCATTTGCATCTCATCAATTCCCCTACAAACGTCTTGCCGTTTTTGTTTTTCCCTGATTTGATGGTAAATGTATTTCCTTTAACCTAGATCAATGAGTTTGTGGACGCTCGAGACTTGAACATGGGTGCCTGGTTTGAGGCGCAGATCGTCAACGTGACGAAGTCTTTGAGTGAAGACGGAGGATCCGACGGGGAAGAGGAGATCATTTACCATGTCAAATATGAAGAGTAAGTAAATACTCACACTGATCCTGCTCCAATGTAAACAGTCATATTTAACTTGAGTTGTGAATTTGAGTTTGCCGTCAGAATTGAATGACCCCAATATTTTCTTTACGACAAAATAATGGTAAGAAACATCTTTATATTTCGTCCTTGCGAGCTGAACACAAAAATGAATATACAATGTAATCGAATGTAATTGGATTGTTTAAAGTGGAGTTATTGGCTTGAATCCATGTTGAATTTACAGCATCAGCATTGAGAGTATACCTTCCTGTAAGCAAAATGGACTTCATAACTGAAATATTCCCAAATTAATAGTGAAATCAGAAAAAAATGGTTAGCTTGTGAGCTAAATCAAATGCAGATGTCTTTAACGATACTCCTCATGCCTTCACTGTCATGTGTGCTTAACAACGAATACAGTTTGACATCAATAAATCATGAACTAATTAAAATAATTTAATCAAAGTCATTTTCACCCAGGTCTTATGACCCAAATATAAGGCTGAATTGACTTTGAAGACTGACTTTGTAAACCGGTAATATGCAATATTTTCCAAACAGGCTGAAATTATCTACAAAATAGTTTTTTTTTTTTCTTCTCCAAATTCAAACCGATTTTCAGCATGAACACCTGTGTTCTTCGCGAGTGCCTCGTGCACCTGTTAGCATCTCCCAGTTTCAGTCTTCCTTTCATCTTTGTCTTAAGCTGTTTATCAAAGGCGGTCTGTTTAAATGTCCCGTGCTGTTGAATGCTAATGGCGGGAGTGTGTGTGCTCCGTGCAGTTACCCTGAGAACGGCGTGGTGCAGCTGCGCGGGAAAGACGTCCGTCCGAGGGCGCGCACCGTCTACCAGTGGCACCAGCTGGAGAAGGGCATGATCGTGATGGTGAACTACAACCCGGACGAGCCCAAGGAGCGCGGCTACTGGTACGATGCTGAGATCCAGAGGAAGAGGGAAACACGCACCCAGCGGGAAGTTTACGGCAAGATCCTGCTCGGGTAGGACCATGTTTTAGTCTTTATAGGGCTAGTTCACCTAAAAATGGAAATTATCATTAATTACTCTGTAAAGGCCCGTTCACACAAAGGACGATAATTTTTAGATAGATGACAAGTAGATGTAGTTATTAAATATTAAAGAATAGCAGAGTCCACTCCACAACTAAAATGATAAAAGCACAGAAAAATAAAATCGTTGGAATCACTTTCAAAATGATTTTTTTTTTTCAGCTTATGAACGATTCAAACATTGACGTCCAATCAGAATCCATCCATTGAGCTCGATAATTTAAAGCGACAGACGAATGTGCACTTAGATGATATCGTTCGCTGGTGTAAAGGCTAATCTCGTTATCTTTATAGTTATCGTTCTTGGTGTGAACGATGCTACTAGAATACTTTGTGTGCAAAGAAAACAAATTAATTCATTCAACCACTTGAAGATAATAATTTCCCCATCATTTCACTTGTTCCAAATGTGTTTCGTGCTTCTGTTGAACACAAAAGATATTTTGAAGAAAGTTGGTAACCCAGTTGTTAACGGTAGCCATCGACTTCCATAATATGGTGGAAAAAAAATACAATAAAAGTCAAAGGCTACCATCAACTCTTTGGTTACCAACATTCTTCAACATATATTTTGCACTTCATTAGGCCAAGCTTTTAGCCGGACCATGTAGGAAAAGTTGTTGCGCAAGAAAAAAATGCATAAAGTGTTTTGGCCAGCATTTTACATAGTAGCTGCGTTGGGTTGGCATAATGTATTTGCATTAATTGCTCCTTCAAATCTGCTTAAAAATGGTCTATTCCACTTGCTGACCATTTTCAGTTATTGGTCTAAATAAATTAAGTTTAAATGAGTTTCTCATTTTGATTTATGAACTTAAGGATTTTAATGGCATGGTAAATTATGAACTTGATGATAAAGCTTCAGTATGCAATTAAAATGTGTTTAAAAAGATTTAAAACTATTAAATAGCATGGGTTAAATCATATTATTATTATTATTATTATTTTTTTTTTTTTTTGTAAATGTTGTAAAGTGTCAACACAAAGGAATGTTTACCGAACTGCTTTCTACGTAAGGAGTTGCTTCCAGTTAGCAGAGCAAGTTTGCGTTCATTTCTAATGAAAACTTAATTTTTTTTTTTTTGCTCAAGTTTATCTGCAGACTTAATGGTTTCAAAACCATTTTTTTAGCAACTTATCCATTCAGTGACCAAATTTGATTCAATTTTCAGTTTGATTCAATTGTGCCTAAGAACGTAAGTTTTCTAAAGAATTAAAATGGATATTAAAATAGAATATTTAAGTGTATTACAAATTTAATACATTTAAAGCTCATCTGTAAATATGTAAAATAATTAAGCAAACGAATATGCAAAATGTTTGTAAAGCCCCTTTTTATGAAAGTTGTTACCTTCAGCAGGAAAAATTAGCTCTTATTCCTTGTAAAAACCAGTGTGCAACTTATCGAGCAAATTAGATATTTAAAATTGCATTGGTTCTGCTGGTAATTTCCTTTGTTTCGCTCATAATGTTTGTCCACACTTTCTACAGAGACGCTGGCGATTCTCTCAACGACTGTCGCATCATGTTTGTAACCGAAATCTACAAGATCGAAGAGCCAGGAAGTTCGGAGGGTCCAGGAGCCTCTTCCGACAGCCCTCTCAAGAGTAAGTCTGACTTGGTATCAGATCGAACCTACATTTTGTGTTTACTGTATTTTTAAGACTATAAGTTTCCCGTTTCTGTCGAATCAGGGTCGAATGGACCTGAGTGTAAGGTCTGCAAAGACGACCCGAAGAAGAACTGCCGCGTGTGCAACTGTCACGTTTGCGGCGTGAAGCAGGATCCCGACAAACAGCTGCTGTGCGACGAATGCGACATGGCGTTTCACATGTACTGCCTGAACCCGCCGCTCACCACCATCCCTGAGGACGAGGACTGGTAAACCAGTTTATCTAATACTTCCATCCAAAGCAACAATGAATCAACTCTCGAGGGATTTGAACCAACAACCTTCTAGCTACATCAAAAAACTTGATAATTCTCGCTGTATTTTTATGTTCATAATGTATGTTTCTTAAATGAAAATTCTGTTATTAAGTAATCACCCTCATGTTGTTCCAAACCCATAAGACCATAAGATCTATCTTATGAACGCAAATAGAGATATTTTTGATGCATTTCGAGAGCTCTCTTACCCTCCCACAGAGATCAAGGTCCAGAAATGTAGCAAGGAGATTGTTAAAGTAATCCATGTGACTTCAGGGGTTCAACTAATTTTAATAAGCTACGATAATACTTTTTGTGCGCGAAAAAAGCCACTATAGGGTAATGTGGGGGAGACGAATTGTTGAATAAACGTTTTTTTTTCCCACACAAAGTATTCTCATAGCTTCATAAATTTTACAGTTGAACCCTTGACTTATCTATACATCAGATAACATAGAAAATACAATTTGTAAATTGTTGAATTTGCGTAAATTGCTCGTCAGCTGTTCGTAAAACCATTCTTGCGACACACTGCTAAAATTGTTCTCGTAATCATTTTAATACGTTCATCCAAAGCAAAAAATGGATTCTTGGGGGTTTTGAACCAACAACCTTCTGACAACGGCAAATAAACTTGTTAGCTTTAGCTGTTTTTTTTTCCTCGCAATTTGTAGTTTAAATTGATCTACAAACCTAAATACTTGAATTGTATTTTGAACGAAAGTTTAAGCTTCAGTATCAAAGTTTTGTACATGAAATATTTTAATGTTAAAGATTTAGTTTTTTTTTTTTTTTTTTACAGTAAGATCTAAAATAATTTGTAAATTGAATGTGTAAATCATTCACAAACCGTTTGTAGAACCATACATGTGACGAATTGTCAATTACTAATTTATTTTATACCTTCGTCCAAGACTACAATAAAGAACTCTTAAGGGATTTGAACCAACAACCTTTGGCAAGAACGAATATGTAAAATGTGAAACACATTTAATTACTCCTAAAACCTAAGTGTACAACAATCGTCGATTTCACTCTAAATGTGTTTTTCGCAGGTATTGTCCTGAATGCCGTAACGACGCCAGCGAGGTGGTTCTGGCTGGAGAGAAACTGAAGGAAAGCAAGAAGAAGGCCAAGATGGCGTCTGCGAGCTCGTCCAGTCAGAGAGACTGGGGGAAGGTGCGTTTCAGACCGAGTTTTCAAATCACAAACACCCATGTGGGATTGGTTCAGATGAAGTATTTATGAGCCTGGTGTCTCGTTTGGCAGGGAATGGCGTGTGTCGGCCGCACTAAACAGTGCACCATCGTTCCCTCCAACCATTACGGCCCTGTTCCTGGAGTCCCTGTGGGAACACTGTGGAAGTTCAGAGTGCAGGTTTGGGTTTTTTTTTTAGTATGCCTCTTAATTGGTCACAGCCTATTAACCTTAACCTTTAAAAAAATGTGTTAATTATTAGCTTGAGTGCAAATTTTTAAGTTATAATAGTATTTTTTATAGGTCTTTTGTAATCATGGAAACCCTAAAAATGTTTTTTTTTTAAATGTTAATAGTTTTAGTATTTGTCTTATTTTGAAAATTTTATATATATAGATTTTTTTTTTTTAATGGTGTCCATTTATTAGTTTAATGTAATAAAACTAGTAAATAATGCTATTTTTCAAAAAAGCGGAATTTTTGTACAAACTTTATAATTTTTAGCTTTTATAATATAATTAATGTGGTTTATAAGGATGTTTAGAACAATTATATAAAATTGTATAATGAACAAGCTGATTACATTTTTAATGCAGTTAGTGTTTATATGCAAAACCTAATTTTATTACATTTATGCGTATTTGCATTATTTGCATATGTTTAAACCAATAAAAGGTGTTACTAATTGAAATTTTTCAAAATGATTCATTAGTTGAAAATCTTTCTGAAATGAAGAAGTCCAGTGATCATGGTAAGGTGATTGTCTTGGGGCTCATGTTGTGTTTCTGACGCTCAGGTGAGTGAATCGGGCGTTCACAGGCCTCACGTCGCTGGGATTCACGGCAGAAGTAACGACGGCGCTTATTCTCTGGTTCTCGCCGGGGGCTACGAAGATGACGTGGTACGTTTGTGACTCTCGTCCAAAACTGTCTTTCGAGACCTCTTTCTCTTCCTCCTTTCACCTGTGAGCCTGTCTTTACTCAGGACGACGGTAACGAGTTCACCTACACGGGATCCGGGGGTCGCGACCTCTCGGGAAACAAGAGGACGGCCGAGCAGTCCTGCGATCAGAAGCTCACCAACATGAACAGGTCCGAGAACCGTCGCGTTATTAAACATTCTTAATGCTTAGCTGTTTGAGTTGTGTTTTTTGTCTTGCGCTTTATGCAGTATGGAAGATCTCAGAGTCGCGAAGCTGAGATTGCATCAAACGTGGAAGAAATGCAAGATTTTGTACGAGTTTTGTTTTGATTGTTGGTTTGTGATTTGTTAGGGCTCTTGCTCTGAACTGCAACGCGGCGGTGAACGATAAGGAAGGTGCCGAGGCCAAAGACTGGAAAGCTGGGAAACCCGTGAGAGTCGTGCGCAGCTCCAAGGGACGCAAACACAGCAAGTTCAGTCCCGAAGACGGCAACCGCTACGACGGCATTTACAAGGTGAGCGATTTGTCCCTGTTTTCAACATGATTATTTATGTTTTAGATATTTATAATATCTTATTTATTCATACATTTTCTGGAGATTGCACATGATGGACCTTGAAATTGTAACACATACTGTTTTAATTATACTTTTCAATATTTTTTTTATTTTTATTAAATTATTTTTTTAAGCATTTGTTGTTCAGTAATTTATGGTAATTTATTAATACAAATTTAAGACCATCCTTTTTTTTTTTATTATTCATAACTTGTTTTAATTTAAATCAACTATATTTTTTTTAATTGTGCAGTTTAAACAACACTGTTTGTTTTAACTACTTGGTTTTTATATTGATTATAATTCTAGTCTTTTTTTTGTAATTAAAACAAATTTAAGACTATCCTTTTTTTAAATTCGTAACTTGTTTTAATTAAAAAGAATTTGGAAAAGAATACAATTTCAAGCACAGTTTATATTTTAATTATACTTTACGTGTTTTTTGTCTCTATTATACTTTAATCATGTTTTAGTGAAGTTATTTTGATTATTATATATAGTTTAAAATATAGTTGTACTGCATTTCAGTTGACTGATTTTTTTTCTTTTTTGTTTTACATGTTTAAGTGTATTTAATAATGCATCTTTTTGTATTGTACTTATGCACACTTTAGTTATTTTATTATTTTATTTATTCATTCCCAGGAACATGTATTCATTTACTTCAATAATTATAATTCATTTATTTTACTTATTATTCCCATTCTTTCCTTCTCAGGCTTGTATTTATATTTTTCAGTTAATACTTTGAGAACTTTTTTTTCGATAAATTATTTAAATACTATAGTTAATGCAGTTGTATGTGGGAAGTAATTAATTGGCGTGTTAATTAGGTGGTGAAGTATTGGCCAGAGAAGGGCAAGTCTGGCTTCCTCGTTTGGAGATACTTGCTGAAACGTAACGATGATGAACCTGCGCCGTGGACTCGCGACGGAAAAGAGCGCATGAAGAAACTAGGGCTCACCATGCAGGTAACGTCTTCTGCCACATTTCACTCAAGTTTCACAGATTTTGTTTGGGAATCGCTCTGAATCCTCATTCTCTGGCGCTTCAGTATCCTGAAGGTTATCTGGAAGCCGTAGCTGCGAAAGAAAAGGAGAAAGAGAACAAGAACGATGAAGACGAGGTTGAAGAAACGCCCACCAAGGGCAAGAGGAAGAGGAAATCCCAGACCGGTAAGTAACATCATCCTGATTTAATAAAGACCGAATCTACGAATCTCTCCGTAATGTCTTCGCTTCTCTCCATCGCAGTGGACGAGAAGAGCTCTCCGGCTAAAAACACGCCTAAGAAGATGAAAGTGGAGGCGTACAAACTGAGCAAAGAGCAGAAGGCCTTGATCAAGGACGACGAGCTCAACAAGAAGCTGTGGGACGAAGCCATGGCGTCTCTCAACCTGGGACCTGTACGTTAAGACCACAGAGCCTTCGATATTGTCACTTGTCTTGTAATTAAGCTGCTCTGATTGTTGGTTTAATGTGTTTGTGACACACTTGTAGCGCTTCATCAACAAAGTGGAGGAGGTTTTCCTGTGCATCTGCTGCCAAGAAGTCGTCTATCAGCCCATCACCACAGAATGCCAACACAACGTCTGCAGGGTAAGAGATAAAACCACAGACAAACTTGCATTATAATGCAACAGCGGACTTTAGAGTGGACAATAGAACGCTATTACATTTACTTAAGTATTTTACTCACATTCACAAGTTTTTTTACAAGTTTTTTTTTCTAGTTCTTGTTTGGTTATTGATTGTAATTGTATTCGTAAAATTTGTATTTTTTTTTTGATAACTCTACTTTTAGAATTTTTACATTTGTTTCAATCAATTTTGTAAGTTTTGCTTTAGGAAAATTATTAAAAAAAAAAAATATGATTTTTTTTTTTTTTTTTTTTTTTTATTCTTTCATTTGTCCTAAAACCGAAATGTGGTCTTGTCTTGGAATAACTTTTTTTTTTTTTTGATCCACTTCAAGTGCTGATTGCTATATTATACTTAAAAAAAAAAAAAAAAAAATATTGTACTTTATTCATTTTAATTTTTACGATTCGTTTTTGATTATACTTTTTTAAATTGTGCTTTAGTAAAATTATATTATGTATTTTAAAATGTACACAATACATGTTTTGAAAATGTATTTTAATTTCACCTAATTTTGTTTAATTTTTTATATACACCAGTAATTTTAAGTTTTAATTTTACCAAATTATATTTTAATTATTTTAATTTAATAATTGAATTGTTTTTAATTGTCTTTTTTATCCCTCCTGCTGAAGTACAGCATTTCATTTAATATAATTATTTTTGTTAAATTGATAATTACTTTTTGAATTTTTTTTTTATTATTATTTTATCAATTTATGTGATGTCTGATTTTAGGGTTTTTGACAACTTGAGGGTCTCATTTCATCATTGCACATGCAATAGTTTGTACATTTATGAATAAGATAAACACAGTCTTGTTCTCTTTGCAGGAATGCCTTCAGCGGTCTTTCAAAGCCGAGGTCTACACCTGTCCAGCCTGCCGACATGACCTGGGCAAAAACTACCAAATGACGGTGAACAAACCTCTCCAAGCCATCCTTACTCAGCTCTTCCCTGGATACAGCAGCGGCAGGTGTTGACGCTGATGTTTTCGGCACAGTGATGCGGCGCAACAGAATTTCACAAACGAAACATGGATTTCGTTTTTTTTATATATTTAACAATGCATCAGGTTGTAGGATTGATGGAAACGCCTCCGCCTTGATTGAACACCGCTACTTGATTTGGCCCTGTTTTGTGATCTGCCTCTATCTAGCCACTTGACTTTGTTGTAGTTATTTCTTCCGAATTGCGATCTCCGTATTTACGAGTAAAGTGATTCTAGTTGTGTTTTAGCTATAGCTGCTTCAAGTGACGTATCATTGCCTCCTTGTACCCTACACCAGCACAATGAACCATAGCTATGCACAATTACCATGTTCGTTAATTTTTCTCAGCAATTTGTCATTACGATGATTTGTACGAAAACGTTGGCTTTAGAATCCTGTTTAACATCTCGTTGCTTCATAAGTGTGTTTGACATTTTTACTGTACCATCGTTAGTGCTAACTGAATTTAATGAATGCTAATATCGCATCAACTTTTTTTTTTTTTTTTTGCCATTTGATGTAAACAAGCTTTCGTACAAATGCTATTTAGAATCGTTGTATAAGGTGCTTAAGTAGTAGCGTTTTTACCATTGTTAACGTTAACTAAGAACTATCTATGCACTATTATGGTGTTTCTTCATTTTTTCACAAACCGTAATTTTTCCTTACGATGATTTGTCTAAAAGCACTGGCTCAAGAATTCCATTCAAACGATCCCATTGCGTTGCGATTTTAGCTAATGTTTTTTTTTTTTTTTTTTTTGCAAGCAGTAATTTGACATTGCATTGATTTGTGCGAAAGTGCTGGCTCTAGAGTCTTGTTAAAACGAACCAGCGCGTTGCGCTTTTACTGTACCATTATTATCGTTAACTAAATAAAAAATAAAAATGCTATATATAATGTTTGGAACGCTAATATCCCAACAGGTTTTTCCACTTAGTACGTTAACAAGCCTTTGTACGAATGTTAACGTCCGAGAGTTTATGGTGCTGTAGCCGTAATGTTTTTACTGTACGATGGTTAGCGCTAACTAAATTTCAAATAAACTAGCTATGCACTATGAGGATGATTGCGACGTTATCTCAGCTTTTTTTGCCAGCAGTTTTTCATACAAGCCTTCATACATATGTTAAGATCTGTGAGTTTAAGGTGCCGTAGCTTTACTAGTGCACAAACGTTTTTACGTTTTGGCTTTATTAAATCTTTTATCGTACTGCCGTTATTGGTAACTAATAAAACTTAATCAAAAAAAAAAAATCATTTTAACCTATTTACGTTAAAAAAAAAAAAAAAACGACATTTGTTAAACTTATCCTGTTTCTTATCAATTTTGATAAGCAAATAAATTTTAATACGCTCTGAAATGAATAGATATTATCCCTCTTTTTTGTTTATTTGCTTTACTGTTTAACTGCTGTGTGTGCTTTAGAAATGGATCGTCATTTTTCCACTAACTTCTGCCGTTATGCAAACAGTGGTCATGCGTGTAAAACCAGTCCGCGATCTGCATTTCAGTCGATGGTTTTAAGCGCTCCTGGTCTGCCTTGACTCTTCGAAGGTTTTCGAGATAAATCCTTGAACCGTTTTCCGCACAAACACACACAGATTCTCATTCAGGAAGTATTTAATTGTATCGTCTTTTTCGCCAGTTGACGTTCTTTGCTTGTTGTAAGAGTTGTTATAGTATTTGCTAAATAAAATGCCTAAGGCTGCAGATAATTACCTTTTTTTGTTTTATTTGTTTTCTTTAGTTATACCTCAACTATTTCTAATATTTGCATAGACTGGAGCTGTATATTCTGAAATTTGAAATTGTATATTTTTTAGCACTTGTATTTAGCCATTTTTATGTAGTGGTCGGTGCATAGCTATTTTCTTGCACTGGGATGAGTGCTATATTTTTCAATAAACTGTATTGAACTTTTATATAAAAATAAAACCCCTGTGTGTGTGCTCTTCTTAAAATGCTGTGTATCATATTTTGTAACAAAAATGCTATTTTATTTTAATGTGCACGACATGATTCATTAGCGTGAACGTACATTAAGTCCAGAAAATGGTAAAACCGCTAGCGATACAAATTAGTGTTAAAATGAAAGTGATGGATACCAGTTTGCAGCAATATGCAGCATAATGGATTGTTTTTGTTCAGGGAAAAAAGTTAATGATACCGGAAGTCGCGCACATTCTTGCTATTGTGTTATACCTGTTAACTGCCGCTTCCACTTTTTGAGCATAGACGTGAAAATGTCATTTCCAACTTTAACTGTTATAACTTTTGAATGCTTTGGTCTACAGATTAAAGGTTGGTCTCTTTTTAAAGCAGACACTTGGCAGATTATTGTAGAAGTGAAAAAGTTATGAAAGTTCAAAAAATATAAATTTTTTATATTTTAAATGAAATGTATATTTTACAAAACATGTTTTACTCCTAAATAAAAAACATATTCTGAACAAGTTATGTTCCAAATTTGAGGTTGCTATCTCAAAAAAATGAGCTTTCTGAAATTTCATGTTTCACTTTGAGATGGGTCAATCAAGCCCCATTAGTAACCATTTAAGGGTGCCTTCATTTCCATAAATTGCTTTAGTGACCTGAAACATGTTTTTCCATACTTTTCTCAATATTTATGAAGTAGACATCACACTCATAAGTATTAAGGGTCAGTATGGCAGTATTGGATTTAAATTCAACCTCAAAAAACACAAAAGACATGCTACGAGAACCTTGGACTTGCGTTATAGTTCACAATGCATCAAAACAAGGATAATCTATAGTTTTTTTTCTATACATTCAAAACACTTTTAGACCTTTTCTCTCTCACAAAAGGCAATGATATCTTTTTAACACTCCATGAGATTGAATAATGATTTTCACTGATTTTTTTCATGATTTCATCTATGCATCACTACTTAAAAAGTAAAGGTCTGAACGCACTGTCGGATTCTGATGAGTACTCTTCTTGCATATCAATAAATTACCGTTATTCTGTAAAAGATATGTGTATATATATATATATATATATATATATATATATATATAATATCAAAACTAAAGTCTTTAAGTTTTAGGTTCAGACTAAGATATTACGGTTTAAAACATGTCATGAGGGCAAGAGGGCCCACCGGTGGGCCAGTGACAGTTAACAGGTTAAAAAGCTTACAATGCACTCAAGATATTTGTATAGTCAGTAACGACATATTTTGAGATTATTTAGCACTTAACTACTTAAAAATATTAGTAGGTTAAGCCCCAAATTAAAATTTCATCCTAAATAAAAGAAAAATGGGGATATAAACTGGTAGATAGATATGTTGTGTAACGTATATGATTTATATTCTTTGAACACGTTTCCACCTCGTTTACATCAAGGGTTTCGCAAAACGTGTTTGAAACCGGAAGAATGTGGGATCTAAAAGGCATATATTTCATATCAAACGCAGACGTACAGTAAAGTGTGTCGTACAGGAAGACACACTATTATTACGTGAAATACGTGATTTCCGTGATAGTAGGTTGTACAAACACAACGTGAAAGACCGGTTTAGCCGTCAATCGAGCGCGCCAGCCAATGGGAGCTTACGCTTTGGTGCGATCCAGCCAATCACGACACACGTCGCGCTGCAGTGGGCGGAGACGCGGCCCAGCGTTATTGTAGCACAACCGAGCCTTTGGAATCCAGAAAACGAATAGAATCGAGAAGAAAACCGCGACAAAAAGAGCTAAAAACGAGCCAGAGCTGGAGGTAACGCGATATATACTATCTCTATAGCGCTTTCGGGTCGAGTCCGCGGACACTGGACGAGTTTTTATTGTTATTTGTTTGATGTTACAGAGCAGCGGAGTTGATAAGCTTGTCAAATCAGCAGCATAAACGCTGCTGGGGACAAATATAAGCACACGAAAGCATTTGCACTTGAATACAGGCGTGCATTTGATACATATGTCAAAGTGTGTGATGCATATGTGTTATTTGAATTGTGTCCCGTGTGGTTTTTCCATGCATTTCGCTTTGGTAGCCATGATGCATTCTGCTGTAGGCTGCACATACACAAAGGCCATTTAAACCTCCATGTCTCATGCTGACTGAACTTGAGCTGAGCTCAACACTAGGATTTTAACGTTCATTTTGCATCGATTGGCCAATTCTTTTTCGTCCATGCGTGGATGTTCTTTATGGTTAAGCTTCAAGCATATTTTTAATATATGTAATAAACTAGAGAAAGCGAAAACTAGTGATAGAAAACTGTCTAAGCTAATAAGACGTGCCTGAGATGAATTTTGCGTGCAATAATTGAATACTTATCGCATGATTGCGTTATATTTATGTTAACAGACACTTTAGTAATATATAATTAAATTAAATGTAAGCGATGCATTTTGCATGTAGCTAAATTTGTGTGTGTGTGTGTGTGTGAAAAGGAGTAGGTAGTTCACCCAAAAAATGTGTAATTTACTAAAATATAATCACCCTCATGCCATCCGAGATCTAGATGAGTTTGTTTCTTCATCAGATTCGAAGAAATGTAGGATTCCATAATTTGCTCACTAATGGATGTGAATGGGTGCCGTCAGAATGACAGTTCAAACAGCTGATAAAAACATCACAGTAATCCACAAGTAATCTACACCTCTTCAGTCCATCAGTTCACATCTTAAGAAGAGAAAAGCTGTGTGTTTGTAAGAAACCAACCCATCAAAATGATTTTAATAAAAATGCAGGTCCATAATAACGCTTCCTCAGTGAAAAAGTTGTCTGTATCTGAATCAGGAGAGAAATCTGCACGCACCTTTTGGCTTTTCAAGATGTTATTAATTTATGTAATACTTGTGCGTCAGGAATAATGGTCCATGGGGAAACACAGTGTTTCTTGCGTAGTTACAGTAAATGGACTAAACTAATGTTTTTTTTTTGTATTCAAGTTGCTCGAGGAATCGTTTTAGTTTCTATCTATTATTGATACTATCAGTATTTATTAATATAATTTTTTTTTATGTAGCTAGTTGTAAGAATTCGGTATTTACAGCTAGGGCAGCACAATTAATTAAATTTCTTAATCGCGATTACAATTATAGATGCAACAATTATGTAATCGTTCAAAGCGGCGATTAATCGTTCTAAATCTACTTATGTTATTCTGCATGTTTAAGATGTGTTTTTTATTTCTACGTGTTATCTTAAGAGTTTTTTTTACATTATTTTGATTTTAGTTTTATTATAACATTATAATACTGCTCATATTTTTACTTTATCATTTAAAGAAGAAACCCATCCGATGTATAGTTGACATTTGATGCTTAATAGTATAGAAAAGCACTAAAAGTAGAGTGATTCCAGCTTATTTTAATATAAAAATATGGTATGCAGTTGCATCAAACAATGGTATAAACATCTTTAAATGTAAATTGTGATAATTGTAATGAATAATCGCAATTAGAATTTCAAGGGAATAACCAACAATTATGATTTTTGGCAAAATCGTGCAGCCCTATTTACAACGAAAGTAGCCTATTTCCATGCCATTTAAATATTAATGCCTTGAGCAACGTGCCCATTAAAATCCACCTATGCATAAGAAAATATAATGCAAAGCGTCACGGCTGCCAGGATCTTTGTAACTATTCTGCGTATTTCAGTTTTTGTAGTTTAGTTTAAATTAATTTAGTTAGCCATTTTATTATTGCAGCGTTGCTGACAACTTGATTGTGTGCAAAAAAGCCCATATATTACTCTTTAAGTATTTAATATTAATTTTACATTTGTATGACTCTACTTCAAAATAGTATCTTTGTTTGAAAATGTGCTTTAAAGAATATTTCCATTGCTAGAACATTCCAATTCTGTCCATTCAGTTTGCATTAGTAAATTAAATGGCATTATCTTTATTATTGCTGTGCACAGTAATGGATTTCTCATGGAAAATCATGCAAATATCCAAGTTTTATTTATTTTTCATGACTGTAGAGCGTTTGCATGATTCCTGTGGTTGTTTCTGATGAAAGCGTGTGCAACACAACAGGTCAGACGAGGATTTCAGCTTGGTTACTGTAAAAATGTCTGTCAGATTGTTTTTCAATGCTTTTTAAATAAATAAATATAATTTCCTTTTATCAAACATTGCTTCTATATATACATTTCTTGATGGCTTGTCCTTTTAATTAAAACCCATCTCCCACTAGAATAAATCCTAAATAACATTAAATTTGTACATGCTATAGAGCTAATCCACAAATACTTAAAGCAATGGTTTTCTATTTTCTTTTGTATTCATGCAGTTTTTTTAATTGTTCATTTTGAGATATTTGTAATTAAAAAATACAGTTGTAACATTGCAGAGCCTTTCAAATTAACTACTGAAGATATTAATATGATTAAAATTTGTGAAAAGGCAGCTAAGTACAAGACCTTAAATGTGTGTTTTCACTTGTATATTCAGTGGATGTTAGAAAATAAATATATTGCAGTTTAATGAGAGTTGAGTTATTCCTATTTATGATTGACTGCCTTTATTAATTAGTTTTATTGATGGATACGTTTATAGTTTTCATCTTTTCAGTTAATTTCTAGACTTTGTTTCCCTGAACAGTAGGTTGTAAATGTTATAATTTGAACATAATTATGAATAGAGTTTTTTGACATTTGAGTTAAACTTTTCCATATACATTCTTAGGAATTAAAACATAATATTGATGCTAAAAAATAAATAAATCACACACCAACTATCATTTATGATTGACTGAATTGAACATTTTTTTATATTGATCTGTGTATTAGTTTTAAGTTCTTAGTTTTAGTTTAGAAACATTTTAGTTCTTTTCAGACTTTGTATTTCTGTCTTTAAAAACTTGAAATAAATACACTTTTTTCATTCATTCACATAAATTGAATGCTTAATATTGATGAAAAGAAATACAACTTTTATAGTAATTAAATTTATGATTAGGTGAATTGAAAAAAAATAAAGTTTAGCTTCAGAAAACCTTTTAGTTAATTTCAGCAGTTTTTCTCTAAATGGTTTTAAATGGTTTAATTTGAAAAATATCAATTTGGTTGTTTTTATTAACCTTTGAAAAATTGGTTTCTTATAGTCATGTTCATACATTGAAGCTTTAAAAAGATATGCATTATTGTCTTTATTATCCTAAAATTGATAAATGTTTACATGTACATGTTGAGATATTGATGTTATGATGATATTGACTGAAATGAAGATAAAGTTACATTGATTCATAGATTAATTTTATACTCAAGTTTATAAGTTTAAGAAAAAAATAGTTATTCTCAGGCTTTTTGGTATTTCTGGACAAATTAATAAACTTTTTAATATACACTCATAAAAATTAGTGCCGTCAAATGATTAATCACGATTAATCGCATCCAAAGTAATTGTTTTTGTTAACACAGTATATGTGCGTATACTGTATATGTATATTATAAAAATATGGTGTTTATATTTTAAATATATTTATGTATAATATAAATTATATGAATATGAATACATGTAAATATTTTCGAAATAAATGCTTCATGTGTGTGTATTCTTTATGTACATAATACATTTGCACAGTATACACACATATACTATGCAAAGAAAAACTTTTATTTTGGATGCGATTAATCGCGATTAATTGTTTGACGACACTAATATAGATTAAAACTTAAAATTAAACTTTTACAGGAAAGTTATTCCATGACTATTAACAATAATTTATGATTGAGTGAATTTAACAAAAAATAGTTATTTTTTAACTTACCAATTGATAATTGGTTATTTATTTGTGTTTTTTTTTATGTTTGCATCCGCAGCATTTGCTGACTTGGAGTCATGGACCCGGTTTTACCTCCAGACCCGAATCCTGAGCCTGAACCGGCTACAGACGTGACTTCAGACGCCGTTCAAGATTCTCCAGTCCAACCCACCTTGGATCTGAACCAGCAGCCATGCCTGGAACCAGCTCCAGAACCGGCCCTGGAACCCTCTGGAGAACTGAACCCGAACCCAGAAATAAAGCCAGAACCATCAGCACCAGAACTCACACCAGAACTACCGATCCCAGAACAGGCCCCGGCACCAGCCCCAGCGGCCAACTCCTACAAGATCATGACCTTCAGACCCACCATGGAGGAGTTCAAGGACTTTGGGAAGTACATCGCTTACATCGAGACCCAAGGAGCTCATCGTGCTGGTCTGGCAAAGGTATCGAATGGAAGTTACATTTACCGTATTTTTCGGACTATAAGTCGCGAAAAATATAAGTTGCATCAGTCCAAAAATATGTCATGACAAGGAAAAAACATACATATGTCGCACTGGACTATAAGTCGCATTTATTTAGAACCAAGAACCAGGAGAAATTATTACCGTCTAGAGCCACGAGAGGGCGCTCTATGTTTATAGCGCCATCTCGCGGCTGTAGACGGTAGTGTTTTCTCTTGGTTCATTTCTCTTGGTCCATGTCGAATTAATTTTGATAAATAAGTCACACCTGACTATGAGTCGCAGGACCATCCAAACTATGAAAAAAAGTGCGATTTATAGTCCAGAAAATACGGTAGTTAAATTTTTTATTTAAATTTTAATCTAAATGGGAAAAAATACATTTGAATTTAAATGTAAAATTTTATTACTCATTTGTTAGTGTCATTAATAACAATAAACAACACTTTTTGACAGTATATAAATCTAGGTAAATAATAATTTATAAACATAGCTATTGTTAATTAACGCACATTCATAATTCATTAAAATTAATATGTACAACTTGGAATGTTATACTAATATAATGACCTAAAATTTGATTAATAAATGATGTAAAAGTGTTATTTATTGTAATTGCTTATTTCAGTATATTATCTAATGTTAACGTATGTAATTTACTAAAGCAATAAGCCCCAAGAAGCCGTTGTTTAACGGCTAAGGTGCATTGGATGGTGCCTAAAACCTCTTAGTTGTTATAAATTTACTGTAAACCACGGCTTCACGGGGCTCATTGTTTATTAAAAATGTTTTTTCCATACATGAAGTAAGGTTTCACACAATAAAACATATTAATAAAGTCGAACGTGGCTTAACTAATCAGAATAAAGGACCAGAAATGTCCGTTTTATAATTAAAAGTTTTGCCCAAGTGGATTGTTATTTTTTATGAAACAATGACATCAACATTGTAAACTAGTGTTTTGTTTTTAATGTTAATAATACAATGCATTAATTGTAAAATACAATTTTCATTTAATTTAAAGCTCAATTTAGTTAAAATAATAAGTCAATATAAAATTAAAATCACAAAATTTAGCAGTTTTCTTAAATTAGGTGTGTGCATACATTAGTTTTGTATCAGTATTGTAAATTTCAGTATCCTTTTGGCCATTTGAAAAACAAAATGTTTATTGAACAATATTTTATTTTTAAAGTACATTTTTATCTAAATTATTTTCTCCAAACTCTTTACTTATCATTAAATTCCAGAGTTTAAATACATAATAGTACAGTACATAATACGTTTACAGCATTTATTTATCACAAAATTAGCACTTTTCTCTGATACTTTCATTAAATTATGTGTGTACATATATTAGCTTTATTTCAGTACTGTAGATATCTGAATTATCACTGGCTAATTAAAAAACTATTATTATTAAGATTTCTTTAAAAAAAAAAAAAAATGTTTTATTACTTTTTAAATAAAATGTAGCAATTTTCTTATGTCTTTTCATTGTGAGTGTTCGGATGTATATCAGTAAATAATAATAATATTTACTTTTTAAAGTCTTTTTATAAACATTCTCCAAGCTATTTGCTCATCATTAAATTAAAGAATGCACATAAAATTACAATACATAATACTGTAAGGCCATTTAACCACCTTGGTTAATGCTAATTTATAAATATCCTAATTAAACTTTTTTTTTTTTTTACATTTCAAGTTGTATTAATTAACAATAACAATGATATATCTATAAATTAACATTGAATTAAAGGGTTTGCAAATGCATTTATTCATATATTTTTGTTTAAGGATTAGGAACAAACACAATGAAATGCTTGAATCAGTTGTCTAATTGTACAGTTGTTGGTCACAGTTCGTAAAGTTCATGCGTTGTTATTAAGGTTATTCCGCCGAAGGAGTGGAAGCCACGGCGTTCCTATGAGACCATTGAAGAGATGGTCATTCCCGCTCCCATCATGCAAGTGGTGACCGGCCAATCAGGACTCTTCACTCAATACAACATCCAGAAGAAGTCCATGACGGTTGGAGAATATCGCAAACTGGCCAATAGTAAAAAGTATGCTTTGTTTGATCGAAGCCAATTCTTTTATAACATGCAATGTGGTTTCTTGTAAATTTTGTCCTTGCTTATCTAAACCTTCGTGTCAGTAACTTGACTAAAATTCACAATTAAAATCACTGTTTTTTTAGGGGGTGTTTTTACAAAAATATTGACAGAATAGTGAATGTTTGCATGTAGATGTAAGACTAAGTTTGAAAAGTGTGCCGTTTTACTACATCCATTTTTTTCTTCTGTCCTTCAAGCTTAATTTATACTTAAACTTTGTATTTTCTTGACTGATCCCAGGTACTGTACTCCTCAACACAAGGACTTTGACGACCTGGAAAGAAAGTACTGGAAAAACTTGACGTTTATGTCGCCCATTTACGGTGCCGACATAAGCGGGTCCCTTTATGACCCGGTAAGTCACCTTTACTGTGATCAGTGTTTGCCATTGGCGACTAGTTATTATAAAAGTTTTTTTTTTTTTTCATTTCAGTTAAAGTTGATTTTATTTTAACTAACACATATGACTTGTTTAGGGTTTGAGTTACTATAATAACTCTGATTATTAGACACATGCATGTGTTCATGATGTTTTTTCTTCATAAGGACATCACGGAGTGGAACATCGGCCATCTGAACACTCTTCTGGACATGGTGGAGCAGGAGTGTGGGATCGTCATCGAGGGCGTCAACACGCCATACCTCTACTTCGGCATGTGGAAAACCACCTTCGCCTGGCACACGGAGGACATGGACCTCTACAGCATCAACTACCTGCATTTCGGCCAACCAAAGTCCTGGTGAGCATCCTACGTTCACCTTATATGTGCGTTTGGTTGAGTTCAAAATTTTTTAGGAGTTTGTTTTTTCATAGTTTTTTAACAGATGAAATAGATCAAAGTGATCAAGTATGATCAGATTTGGTGATTTTTGCAGTATTTTACCAAATAAATGACTTTTTTTTTTTCGTTTTCTGTTTTTTTTGTTATATTAAAGCAATTAATCTTCTGTTTTATATATAAATATTAGTGGTGGGCATACATTTTTTTTTTTTTTAATCAGATTAATCTCACTGTAAATGGCTCATTTGAATTCTGCCGAAGACATTCAGAATATGTGTGTTACCCAAATAAAATAATGACTAAAAGTAACTAGAATGGGTTTCTCAAGACAGGTGGTGCATTAGACTAGTGGCTCATGTCCTGTTTCCAAAATATGGCGTTATTTTATGGCGTTATTTCCCTGTCAAATGTCGAGAGTGGATTATTGTAGCGCGAAAGTACATTAATATAATGCGCGAGAGCGAATCTCTCTCCTTGAGCGCGGAATATAATGTGTGGAGCGCAAATCTCTCACATTATATTAATGTACTTTCGTGCTACAATAATGCACTCTCGACATTGGTTAAAGTCATCATTGCTCGCGTAGTATAGACCCAGCTCCCAACCCATCTTTGAGAATAGATTAACGGCAATATTTTTTTTATCGCCCAATAAGAGTCTCGCGTTAACGCAGCACGTTAACGCTGATAAAGGCCCACCACTAATAAATATACTCTTAAAATAAAAAATAAACATTACAGCAACACTTAAAAATTGAACACAGTTACAATTGTTTTATTTTCATGTGCATTCAATAAACTTGTGTATTGCTAGGGTTTTTTTTATATAATGTTTTAGGAATAATTTAATGTGATAAACAGTATTATGTGACAAATGCTGATGAAAACATTTAACAATATTTTGTTAAACTATTTTGATATTTGGAAGTTATTTGGCATTACTTACAGGCAAAGGCATAGCAGTTAAAATTATATTAGTCTTCTTTTCACGTGCATTCAATATATGTGTGTAATTATGTATATGATATATTTTACGCATCAATTTCTTTTTGGTACACTATATTATCCCAATGCCACAAATGCTGTATTATAATATTTTGTTAAAGTAAGTTTAAGAAGTTATTTTTTATTTTGTTTTGCACAGGCTTGATATATGCATTTAGTTGAACTCAGAAGATTCAAAGCAGTTCATTGGTTATATTTTAACACATGGTCATTTTGGCAGAATTTTACCAATATATAGCTTGACGCTTGCCATATACAACATTTGTGAAGATATAATTGTGATCCATCAGTTTGATTGACATTTAGGCCCAATGAGTGTCTGGAAAACTAGATTTATGCTTGATTTTACAGTACAAACCTGCCATGGGTGCAGTATGAAGGAACTTAAATATAGATCTGCTTTGGACCTCTTGGTGGCGCTGTTGTCATTCACATCAGCTGTAGACATTCAGGATGATGTCATCGAGAGAGATGAATTACGTGCCTTGTGCTTTGTCTCACTGTATCTCCCTGTTGCCGCATTTAAACACACAACAGGCTCTTTATAATGGAGCAGAGCTTTTCAGAAGCACTTGGTTGTGAAGTAAATCCTCCGGAGAATCGTTAGGGATGATGTACGTGAATGAGATCATGCTGAAGTATATGTGTCATGATTTAATTCAATAGATAGAAGAAAAAACGTATGTTGAAATCAAGGTTTTAACGAGAACAGCTGATAGTAGTTGACTAAATTATGTGAAAACCAAGCATAACATCCCTCGATCGAAATGCTGTTGAAATGGCTTGGTATTCTGTTGGTTTGTTTTCCTGAAGTTCAGCTTGACTTTTCCTCTCCGTTCTTGTGGATAAAGGCTTTAATACTGTATTTTGAGGTTCAGAATACACAATTTTCCAGCTGGGCGTCTTTCTGGTGCTGAAAGAGTTCAAATAAACATGCTTTCAGTGTCCTTTTTTTCCACATGTGAGACTTTTTTCTTTTATCACATCCTCCCTCGCTCTCATGTTGCGTCTCCTCCCTGGTGTATCCCCTCATTTCTTCCCTCGTAAGAGAAAGATGCAAGTGTGTTTTGCACACTTGCACACAAGTCCTTGATGCCCTTGGCTTGTGTTGTCTTAAAGAAACCCTGAACATTAGACGCAGCTGTTCTGTCAGTATCTCAGTCTGTCGAACAGAGGGATATTTCATCCATCTGTGTGTCTTTTAATCAAGCAGTAGTCAATCAAGGGGTGTTTTCTGCCTTGGAAAAATGTATTTAAAACTGGTGAAAATGTAAAATGAACAACATCGGGGCTTCAAAACGTGCATGAGATGAAAGTGTAATAGGTTGGAAGGAAGAAAGGTTTTGTGATTTGGAAAGTAGGAAGTGTTTGCAGTAAACAGCAGGGTTTCCACAAAATGGTAGAGTATTATCCAGGACTGAAAAGCCAAGTTTATTTAGTGAATTAATTGTAATTCATATTTTTAATGATGCTGATTGTTAATAATACAATATTTATTGTGGGAGCAATCTATACAAAGTGCACTTAACCAATAATCACAAATAAATGGGAAAGTCGTTGAAATGCATTAGCCACAAGAAGGTATTTAAAATACTTCAGAAATTAAATTCTGTTCATTACGTAGTCTAATAGAAAATGCAAACCAATCTTCTTGCAGTTGTTCAAGATTGTAAACTTTTTTTATAATAAACTTTCTTTTGTCAGATCCTTTTATAAAAGTGCACAGG